>NC_089848.1:86343242-86967409 GCF_035609145.1 Eleutherodactylus coqui
TGCTCCGTTGCTGGCGTCCTCGTTTCCATGGAGCCGACTAATTTTCTACACTTGTCTATGAAAGTGTATTATAAAGTAGCAAAACTTTTACTTTATTCACAAGACTTTTCTATGGGTCAGTCAGACAGCCAATCTGTCAGCCCAAAGGTGAATTATTATCCATTTATGTGGTTACTACAATCAAGTTCCCTGTACTGCAACCAATGAAAGCAAGTCTGTTCATTTCAATGGCCCTGCTGGATATAGCAGAGTTGAAGTGCTTGGCGATATCAGATAGTGGCAGCCATGTGCATCAACTGCCCCTGCATTTAATGGGGACCGCTGTTCTCAGGATGGGAGAGAAACACCCACTAGTCAGCTAGTTACCCCCTTCCCTGTGGATAGGGGAGGATTTCCATGTGTGTAAAAAGGCTCCTTTTAAAGGGGTTCTCCAGTTTAGAAAACCTCTATTAATTGAATTCCCAGATGTGGTATGAGAAAGCAGGTGGGTCCTCTGTTCAGAATTCCCATCTTTAGGCCTGAGCAGGAGAAGTTTTGATTTGAATGCCACTGCAAATACTTCTATTTCCCCTGTGGAGGCGCTGCAGGGAATTTAAACACTTACTCAGCAGGATGATACTTTGTGATCAGCTTATTGTTAGGGGACCCTTCTAAAAAAGTAGGAATTACTCAAAATAGAGAATGGCTTTAAAAACATAGTATACATGTAGAACTTACACATCCACCAGCAAGGATCTCAGCGGCTAACTGAATGGAGCCATCTTTATGCCTAAATTTATCTCTTACAAAGTCGTTTACCTGAAACGCAAACACAATAGAAAGTATTTTCATTTCTGGAAAGGTCCCATTTTCATAATGTCATACAGAATCAGAGAATGTAGCAGTCAATAAATTGAAGCCATATTTGTCACCACCCTACTGTGTCCTAATCGCAGTGATGGTTTTGAAAGCAATTCGTGCATAAGAATCTACCAATGTTTCTCAATCACAGCCCAGAGCTAAAATTCTGCAATGATGATAATGAAGACGACTGAAATCTATTTGTGAGAAGGGGTTTGAAAGAAAATTATTATTCTATTCAAAGGGGCATTAAAAATGGACGATTTGATCACTTAAATGATGCGTTCAACTACAGTGATTCCTCTGAAAATGAGACACAGTCTTATAATAATTTTTGCCCCAAAAGAGGCACAGTGCCTTATTTTTCAGGGAGTGTCTTAATACTCACCTAGCAGGCGTGTGGTCGGGTCCCTCTTGCTGGTCTCCGGCAGTCTTCCGTGTAGTCCTCAGCGTAGTGAAAGCATTCTCTTCCTGGTAACAGGGCTTGAATACCCCGCCTCCAGCAAGAGATTGCTGTGATTGGCTAAGGCGGCGTTCCTGAACCAATCAGAGCCGGCGCTCAATGAATCAACTGAATGAATCAATTACAGACATTTAATTAATTCATCAAACGCCGGCTCTGATTGGTTCAGGAACACCGCCTCAGCCGATCACAGCAATCTCTTGCTGGAGGCAGTTTATTCAAGCCCCGTTTCCAGGAAGAGAATGCTCTCAGCGCTAAGGACTACACGGAAGACTGCCGGAGGGCCGGGGAGCAGCAAGAGGGACCCAAATGGCGCCTGCTAGGGGAGTATTGTTTTTTGTTTTATTTTCAGGGAAGGGCTTATATTTCAAGCCCACCCCCGAAAATGCGGGTAGGACTTGTTATCGGGGTACATCTTATTTTCGGGGAACATGGTATGTGGCCATTTTTTATTTCATTTCCATAATGCTTGTAAAGTAAAAACAAAACCTCTGCTGTATTAGGTCTACAGCACCTATGCAGATCTGTGTGTCCATGTTACAGACTACAAAGCAACCCTGTGTAGTCTGATCTCACCATCTACAGAGAATAGGAAAGCGTGGAAAAGGGAATAGAATCAGATCAGGTCTACACACATATTTGTTTGTAGTCTGTAGCCATGGAGACATTAGGATACATATGAGCTGTATACCCAAAGATGGTAAATTTTTAAGCAAGACTATTTGCAAAATTGCTTTTTCTTAGTTTAGATTTCTTGAAGCAAAACTAGTTTGCAGAGGTTGACACAGCCATTACATGAATGTGATTGCCCAAGGCTCCTCTTCTCTAATATTGCACAAAAGGAAAGATCTCATTCATTATCATCAAACAGTTCAGCCCATTTACCCCTTGTTCGAAAATATCTGTAGATTAGGAACCAATGCTGTGACATCCCACTGCCCAGACAAGCTTCAATAATCATAATAATTAGAAAATATAGATATTTGTAAACACATTACTTACTGTTAGTTTAATAGCTTTCTCTGGTGCAACTCCCAGCAGTTGAGGCAGAAGACCTGTTAAGATTAAAAACCTATTATCCCCTTTTAACATCACTTAAGTCTGCATTTAACTTGATAAAATATAATAAGGGATTTTAATTAAGAGCTCTAGATCTCCTACATAAGACTGCGGTATACTATAAAATTCTGTTTGCCATCGGCCACCACTAGGGGGAGCTCACTGAATACAGTACAGCTTCCCCACTGATGGCAACAGTCAGCCATAATTCTTTTGTATAAGCATGTTTGCAAGGTGGATTTGGAAATCTGTAACTGAAAGACAGGTTTTTATCCTCTAAAATAGGTATATATTGTACAAATAGGTGCAAAAAATTGTTAGCAAGGGCAGACATTCAGTTTGTTGTATGCAGAGCATCAAACTGACCGGGTTGACCTTACAAGGAATCACAACTGTCTGCACAATACTAAGGAGGTGAAAAAAAATCAAATATTTCCATGTATTGCCTTGTAGCCCACACACTGGGAGCATAGCCCAATTTCCGGTGCTGGGCACACACGCCCTTCCAGGCCGTCCTGCTGCAGTTTAGTGAGTAATACCAGAGGTATAACCGTGGAGACCTCGCAGACCCAGTAGTGTCAGCAGTTTAGGAAAGTTGTGGGTGGGAAGGGTGTGATGTACATACATTTCCTCACTTTTTTTTTTCCTTTAAGAAAAATAATAAGGCTTCTCAAAAATTAATATATTAACCCTAAAACAGACAAAAAGGTGCAGCTGCCCAAAAAATGTAAAAAAAAAACAAAAAAAAAACTAAATTTCCTTTGAAAATCATGAGCAGTCTTCCCAATTACAAGGTCACCAAGACATTGCAGAGTAGGTAAATCATACGAACTATACAAGTACCCTAATACTGATCTGTTCACAGATTTATAAATCCAGATACGCTCATTTAACGGGAGGTCAACAGGTGATCCCAACCACAGCCTCCCTACAGTGAATTGGTAGTATACCTGTGACCATGGTCCCTCTATCCAGCAAACTGAATGCATGTGGGGTGCTAATCCCCTTGGTGCTGGAAAAGGTAACCACACACAGCCCTTAATCACTATGACCTCCCTGATGTAAGATGCCAAAGCTCTGACCTCGTGAACTTGCAGAACGTGTTGGTATTTTATGACTCCAGACCCACTACCTCCAATACACACCTTATTTATTGCAGGCCTATGCAAAACAGAAGTCAACCTCTGCTCTGCCAGGCAACTAAAATGTAACTGTACAGATACGTGTCGGCAAAGTCTAGAGAAGAGCGTCCGGAAAGAGGGCCAATACAAAATGAGCTAAGGAAATTATAGGGTCGGCCTTAAAGGCTCAGGAAGCAAAAAAATGAAATATTTAGCAAAGGAAATCCCATCATCTTCATAATCCAAACACTTTGGCAAGGAATGCAGATTATGAATAATTGAGAAGCTGAGGTGGGGGTGACAGATTTAAGGGACATAAAATCAGCTGCATGGAGACCTCAACCCCCCCCCCCCTCTGATGTCACTTCCTTTTCACGTCTGTATTTTCATGGGATTTAAACATTTTTGTTTAGTTTTCATTAAAGCTTTTTTTATGACATTTTTCATCATTTTGCTTACTTCATTTACTTTATGGACTCGCTACAGATGCAGAATAGAACTATTTTTTTCTTTAATTTCTATTTTCTTTATAGGGTGGGTTTTAAAAGGTAACTATTCATGGGCAATTTTAATTTTTGTTACTGGGTGGAGGGTTTCAAATTATTTCTGCCGTTGTATTACGTAACATCTTGTAAAGTTTACTCAAATGTGGGTGTCTGCAGATTCCCCGCCAGCTCACCAACTGGCATGACGACCTATTTTTATTTAGATTACATCAAGCCAATTAAAGAGCTCATCGTATACAGATCTATAGGTCACATCACACTTCTAGAAATTAACAGGGGACACGTAATGGGGAGGAAAACTTCTCTGATGTCATCAATTAAAATGACCTTTTCACTTTTAAAAAGGTTTCCTGGGACATCAATTACTTTTTATTTGAGAGAAAGTAGGATTCATCCCCCGCAGGCTGCAGCTGGATACTAATAGGACGTATCCCAATGGGAAATACACTTGTGAATATCTTTTAGGACAAGAAAATAAAAAAAAGTCTCCAAAAAGCCAAACAATCCTGTCTTTTTACAGATCATCCACAAAAAATTCATTGCTGAGGGTCTATAAGCTGCTGCGCCCCACTAATCAGAAAGGAACCTATGGTAGCCTCTCAAGAACAAAGGTCTTTGCGTTTTTAGCTTGCAGATCTTCAATCCAATGGTAATGGCATCTTTATGAGATTCAATGGGTTTGTAATGTGATCAGAGTCTAATTGAGTCCTACAGAAGAGGAATTGATAATCCAAGCATATGAAACTTTAAAGGGGTTGTCTCATGAAATCAAGTGGGGTCATACACTTCTGTATGGCCATATTAATGCACTTTGTAATGTACATCGTGCATTAATTATGAGCCATACAGAAGTTATTCACTTACCTGCTCCGTTGCTAGCGTCCCCGTCGCCATGGATCCGTCTAAATTCGCCGTCTTCTGGCGATTTTAGACGCGCTTGCGCTGTGCGGTCTTCTCTGTGGTGAATGGGGCCGCTCGTGCCGGAGAGCTGGTCCTCGTAGCTCCGCCCCGTCACGTGTGCCGATTCCAGCCAATCAGGAGGCTGGAATCGGCAATGGACCGCACAGAGCCCACGGTGCACCATGGGAGAAGACCTGCGGTGCATCGTGGGTGAAGATCCCGGTGGCCATCTTGGTAAGGTAAGAAAGAAGTCGCCGCAGAGCGGGGATTCGGGTAAGTACTAAACTTTTTTTTTTTTTTTTTAACCCATCCCTTGTGTTAGTCTCGCGCCGAACGGGGGGCCTATTGAAAAAAAAAAAAAACCCGTTTCGGCGTGAGACAACCCCTTTAATGCCAAAGGAGCCTATTACAGATGTAGCAATTGTAAAATGGTCTGGCACATTGTTATTATTCAGTTTACAGGATTGTAGTACATTGTAGTTAAAGAGGTTTTCCGGGCAAATTCTATTGATTAACTATTGATGACCTATCCTCAGAATAGTTAATCGGTGGGGATCCACCACTCTGGATCCGCAGCGACCGATTGGATTCTCAATGCGTCCTATTACACTTTCCTGTTCGACCATGGAGTCAGAGGTTGAAGTGTCATAGGAGGCTTCAGCTCCCATCGATTTCAATGGCAGTGAAGCCACCTCATAGACTTCCTGCTCCAACTCTGATGATGACGTCCATCCTGCTGTACTGATAGCGGGCTGAACAGTCAGCTGATCATTGGGGATCCTGAGTGGCAAGTCATCGGTGATTAACTATTGATGGCCTATCCTGAGGATAGGTCATCTATATACTCCCCACATTTTTTGGCTTTGAAATTGAGAAAAAAAGGGCATTTATGCCCTTTGAAAAACAATTTCTCAGCCTCTAGTCCAAATTCCATAGTATTAACATGTTCTATGGTGGTCGCCAAGAGACTTCCCATCCTCTATGGCCAGCTTTAACAAGGCGAGACATGTAAAAAGGAAACATGGCCCCAAAAGTGCGATTGAAATTGCAGTCCATGAAAGGGGGTTGACTGACCTCTATACAGTCCAAAGAAGCCTTCGTACCGCAGTACTTTCTTAAAACAGTCAAAACTGTTCTTGTACATGAGCTCCCCTACGAACGATCCAGTAGATCTCTGGTTCTGCATTCTCGTTTTGACCAAGTCGATGGGGTAGACGGCAGTGGCGCCAACAGCTGATCGGGGAGAAAAGGGAAAGAATAAAAAGATGATTCAATAGTTACAAGATACAATTACCTTAAGTGCACATGTTTCATAAAACTTAATGAGGTTACATAAAAGGCTCCTCGGAGACTTATTAAATGTAGAACAACTTACTGTTCTGTTTTAATAAACTTTATAAACTTGTACCTATGCCTTGTCTCTCTCAAAACAACTCGCAACCCTCCAATAGTCATGAAGTACAATGGATCCTGCATAAAATACTGACAGGATCAGTGACCCATGAAGCAAAGCTACTGTGGGAATAGACAGGGAGAGCATTGTGCACCCTGTCAAGACAGGGGAGGGGGGGCGATCATGAAGATAAGATGGCTACAGTCAACCATGACTAACCTCCAGCGATTGAACCAAGAGCAAATCTGTACGCCGACTCAGCCACTTGGACAAGGATAGTACGAGACACATCTGCTGAGCCTTGATGCTTGAAAGAAAAAGGACAACATAAGACACCTGCTATTGTGCAACACAAAGTCACGAGCGCACGTATCAATTACCTGGAACGGCAGTCACAAGCTTCAATACAAAGGGGAGGGGGGGGGGGGGGGGTGTACGTAAAAAGGTTGTGCTCGGACTATCAAGCCCAAAACCGTATTTCGTAAAAGTAACACGTGCTCCATATGGGAACATATCGAAATTTGGATAATACAAGTTATGGCTTTAATATGATGATATATGGACAACTAGTCACATTTATTAAGTAGTACCATCTAACGCCAGAAGTGCTGGTCTTAGGGCTCTCATTCACACCGGCATATGCAATTATTGTGTATGAAAAATGCAATATAAAACGCAGGTAAAAGTGCGTTTTTGGGACGTATGGGGCTTTTTTATGTCCACGTTGCATTATGTTTTTCACATGCCCAAAAACACAAAAAGATCCGAGTGATGCCAGTTTTGTCACAACCTTCAGAAAACAGGGCACTCAAAAATACACAGCGAATACAGATGTTAATGCATATTCACTGCGCTTTAAACACAGATATAGACTCTAATAGGCAATTTGGATCCGTGAATATGGACCAAAACAGGAATTTATTACGCAACATAGATATGCATGAACAGTGCACATCTGAATACACCAATTTTAATTTAATGGGTCTGTATTCAGTCAGTAAAATATACGCCTGTGTGAACAGACCCAGATGGGTTCTATATTGGTCGGCTTAGGAAGAGAATGGTTTTTACAACTTGAGCCTGGTATACAAATCTTCAGCAGCGGCCACAGCAGCACAAATGTTATTTCATGCTGGACGTTCAAATGTATGGCTGTCAGTGTAATCCATGCAAAAGCAGTTCCTAATTAGCAGCTCTCTGTTCCTGATGATGGGCATATGAAAAGGGAAAATCTTAGGAAGAAAGTGTTAAATACTAAAGTGCTAAAGATTAGATCACCAATTTTAGAATACGCTAACACATATTGTTAAAGGTCCATCCAAGCCCAAAAAATTAACAAACAATTTAAAGACCAAGGAGTTCATCTAAAATATGTGGGTCAAGCTGCAGAACTTTTCACTATGGGTCTCTTAGGGTACGCGAACGCACGCTGCAGAATTACTGCGGGGAGGTTGCACAGTGAAAATTCCCGTAGCAAAATCCGCAGCATTTCTGCATTGCAAACCCTGTCAAAATCTGCACCACTTGAGCGGATTTTGACATGAAATCTGCTGCAGATCTCAGTCTGCGCCGCTCTCCTCTCACCGCCCAACGTTGTGTGCTGCTATACTCAGACTGCACACACCGACAACTGCTAGTGAGCGCTGCCACGAACGTTCATGTGCGCTGGTCATGTGATGCACTTCTACATCACATGACTGTGGCGCTCAGTAGTAGTTGCGGGTGTGCGCCGCAGTCTGGGTACAGCAGCATGCACTATTCGGAGGTAAGAGGAGCGCAGCATAGGTTGACATCAGCTGCAAATCCGTAAGATGCGGATTCTGACGGGGCTTTTGCTGCAGGATGTTCCGCTACGTGTAAATATACCCTTAAAAAGGCGTTGTTCGAGTTATAGTATATTGGTAAAAACCCTTCTGCAGGTAATAACATGACGAATCAGCATATACTCACCTCTTCCTGCTCCTACGACAGTCCCTGCTGACAGCTGTAGTTCCGCATGGTTTCTGATTTACCAATATACTTTAGCTCAAATAACCACTTTAAAGGGATTGTCTGAGTTATATGAAAGGGTCTCTCACTTCAATGTCCATCATTCTAAAAATATGGGCAGCGAATAACTCTCCGCTCGTCCCCCACTGCCAGCTCCAGTCTCGGCTCCCTGCGACGTCCCGTAAACCTGCTGCTGTAGCCAATAGCAGCGCTCAGCAATCATCGATGAGCACGGAATTGACTGCCGCAGTTTGTTCATAGATGGCTCAGGCTAGCTGCAGCCTGTAAACATATCAGTGAGGGACGAGCGGGGAGCGGATAGATGCTGTGAGAGGCACTTTATAGAACTCGGACAACCCCTTTAATATTGCTGCAATAAAATGTTACATTTTAATTTTTTTGCAATATTTGGGTGCAGGAATTCCTTTTCTACTGAAATACAATTCTGCCCAAAAATGTGTCCCTGGCAGAGTTGCAAAGAAATCCCTAAGCTTTCAATGACCCCTCTGACCCATTACCATGGCATACGTTTAACATGCGTTTAAAGAACAGACTTTTTTTTTGCGAGACTAACCTTTCCAGTGAAGATCTCACCCTACACCTGATTAAGGCCCGTCAAGGTCCAGTGTCATTTCTAGCTATATTACACTTGAATTCCCTCGCCTTCCCCTAAACTAATAAGAGTATCATATAAATGACATATTGTCATCTGACCCCCATGAAACAATACATTTGGGCAGGCAGTTGGGTGGTGTGCTTCACATGTAACTCAACTAAGCTCACCATTTTCTTTAAAAGGGGTTTTCCAGAACTCCAATATTGATGACCTACCGGTATCCTTGGGATGGGTTATCAACATTTAATTGGTGGAGGTCTGCCAGGACCCCTGCTGTTCAGCTGTTTGCAGAGACACTCGGATGAGCCCTGCAGCAGCTTCTTCACTGCGCACCAGGCACAGCGCTACGCATTTTTTTAGAGGCTCAATCCCATTCATTGACTCGGCTCTCAGGCGACGTGACAAATGACATTACATCATTGGCCCCAGAAAGAGCTGCGGTGCTCACCCAGACTTCTACAAATAGTTGAGTGGCGGAGGTCCCAAACAGCAGACCCCCACCAATAGGACAAGTCATCAATGGCTAGAGTATAGGTAAACAATATTTTAGTCTCAGAAAACCCCATCAAGGAGGATGGAGCAATGACTTATGTCAGGCACTGTTTAGACTACATGGGGCCTAAGCTTGATAGAGCTGTAACTAGATATTGCCCAGCGATTGGAAAAAAAAAAAGGATTAACACTCCCATCTGCAACCTATCCACGATGCCGCAGACAGGTTCATCTTTTTGTCCAACCACTATACCAATGTCTGTACCCTCGATGCCAGTCACTACACTGGTTGTTCGTCCACTACAGAAGACAATTCATACTTCTCACTCATCCATAAAGCTCTCCACAAAGCTGCACCTCCCTGTATCTCCTCTCTACCACCCTACATGAGCTTGAAGTTTTGCTAATGATTTAAGACTAAGTTCCTCCATAATCCAAACCTTCTACTCCTGTCTTCCAAGACATTTCACGGATCTCAAGAATCCACTACCCAGAAAATCAGGTTAATCGCCCATATCCACCATAATGGTTAACTAAACAGCTGAGGGCCCTTTTACATAAAATGATTATATCGTTCAGTTTACTAGTGGATTGTGTGAAACTAAATAATTGTTCAGCGTAAACACTGCCAGCGACTGAATGATGAATGATAATTTGTTTGCTTATTCGTTCGTCATTCAGTTTAGGCAGCCACAAAACCCAAACAACGAACAGCCCGTGTAAATGGGCGGCCATTCATCTATGAAGAACAGAGGCAGCCGAAAAAACATCTACAGCGAGCTTCGCCTCTATTCAGGGAGCGATTGGTTCCTGTGTGAAAGCATGGGGGCAATAATCGTTGGGACGACCGTCAAGCACTTAAACGCCTAACAGTCGTCACGTGTAATAGGAGACTGAATGTCAAGTTACTTTTAGGCAGAGCTACTGCATTTCATAAATTGACTTCTCTTCAGTCATCATTGTTCCTTAAAACCGGACCCCCTTCATCTGTATCGTTGACATTTCCTTCACCTTAAAGGCGTTATATTCAACGGGACACCAGTCTACAATTACAAGCACAGGTCTCATTGTTTTCAGCAAGAGTTGCGCTTGCAATTGTGAGCACCGATCGCTACACAGCGGTTCAAGTAGTGCTTCGGCTCCAACCTCTGTGTGTGTCACGGCGGGTGCTACCCAGATAACCCCTTTAATGCACTTCATATCTGTACATACATACATACCGACTGGTGGCTCATATCTCATATAGCTTTATGTAAACAGCCATATTTATTTAAAAGATGGCTGGACCATCGTACAGAAAAAGGTATTTTTGTACCCTCTCTCTATAGATTGTAAGCTCTTGCACACAGGGCCCTCATTCCTATTGTTCAAATGGTTTATTATTGTAACACTGTATGAAATGTCTGATTTGCGCAGTTCTGCAGAATCTACTGACACTACATAAAAAGATTAGTATTCACCCCATCACAGCATTGTGGCTGCATCCTCTCTTCTACGGCATGCATTCTAATCCTGGTGAGCTAGACCTGGAGCAAACACATAGACAATGACATGAGGGAGCACGGCGCCTGCAGAACGTCCAGGGATAGCCACAATGTGCAGAACTGCTGCAGAGGAGGGTGACTTTGCTGTAGGTTGGACGGTCTGTTCTGGCCCAGTGTATCCTGGAAGTCTACTCACTCTGTCTGCAGCTCTGCTCCGGCGGCGCAGTGCAGAGTCTGAATGCCGACGTCTGTGCTGAGGTGAGAGGCCAGGGGTCACAGACTCAGCATTGGCTGCCACTATCCAGGGCACCGTTACTATGGCGGCCACTATGTGGGGTCATTATTATTATTGAGGCCACGAAGAGGGCCCTGTTACTACTGCAGCTACTATTGGATTCAGTATTAATATTGAGACCACTATGGGGGCACTTACTACTGAGGCCACAATGGGGGTCATCATTATTATTATTGAGGCCACTGTTACTACTGTGGCCACTATGAAGGTCAGTATTTAAGCTCATTCACGTGGGCGTAAGCGCATTTCAATTGTAAAAACACGCTGCGTATTTGTGCGACAAAAATAGCTTACGCCCGCGTTTTATAGCTGCTGCGGCGGGTTTTTTTGTGCGCAAGTTTAAAAAAAACCAGACACGCTCATCGATATAGTGCAGAAACATGCAGCGAGTATGCAGGTTTCCTGCGTATTCACTGTGTATTTGCACCTGCTTATTTACGTCAATGGCCTATTGCGGTATGCAATACGCACCAAAATAGTTCATACCGCATATTTTTTCATGCGATTGCACATCGTGTGAAAGAAGTACGCTCATTTGAACATCGTATCATAGTATGTTAGGTTGAAGGGAGACAACATCCATCCAGTTCAGCCTGCTTCCATCCCCCCTTGTTGATCCAGAGGAAGGCAAAAAAAAAAACCACTGAGGCAGAAGCCAATTAGCCTATTGTGGGAAACAATTCCTTCCCGACTCGAAAATGGCAGTCAGAATAATCCCTGGATCAACGTATTGATAGTTCCTACCCGACTCCAATGGGATTCATTCACTACAAATTGTGCGTGTAATACGCTGCACAAATATACACTTCTGTGAACGAGCCCTTCCTATACAATTATAATCGCCCCTTTGAAATTAACCATAAGGCTGATGTGGCCCTCGGTGAAAAAGAGTTTAACACCCCTGCTGTAGTGCGATCCTGCAGGTTTATACTTTCTATCATTTGACTCTTATTTTGTGCTAATGCCCATTTGGTAATATAGCCAGAAGGGGACAGAAGTACGGGGGACCGCAGGATCAGACTACACAGAGTCCGTTGTCAGTTACCATTGAGAAGTTCAGTCTACATAACAGCTGTACTCTCAGCAGTTGGAAGATGTGATTATTAAGGTATCTGGTCAGATGCTTATCACAATTTGTCAAAGCCAGAACGCTGATTAAACTATTGTGACCAATTTGACCAGGTATGTCACTGATCCTGAAGTACATCCTGCATTATACTCCAGAGCTGCACTCACTATTCTGCTGGTGGAGTCACTGTGTACATATATTACTTATCCTGTACTGATCCTGAAGTACATCCTGTATTATACTCCAGAGCTGCACTCACTATTCTGCTGGTGGAGTCACTGTGTACATACATTACTTATCCTGTACTGATCCTGAGTTACATCCTGTATTATACTCCAGAGCTGCACTCACTATTCTGCTGGTGCAGTCACTGCGTACATACATTACATTACTTATCCTGTACTGATGCTGAGTTACACTTGTATTATACTGCAGAGCTGCACTCACTATTCTGCTGGTGGAGTCACTGTGTACATACATTACATTACTTATCCTGTACTGATGCTGAGTTACATCCCGTATCATATTCCAGAGCAGCACTCACTATTCTGCTGGTGGAATCACTGTGTACTGTACATAAATTACGTAATTTATCCTGTACCTAATCTGAGTAAAGGCCCATTTAGACGCAATGATTATCGCTCAAAAGATGTCTTTTAAACGACTTGAGTGATAGTCGTGTGCCTTTACAGTGCAAGGTGATTGCTCAAATGTTGAGCGATCACCTTGTGTTCTCTGCTTGGAGCGCCTGACTGGTATACAGCTGTGCGTTCTGAGCGGGGGATGCAGAACACAGCTGGACCCCGCCTGTGTTCAGGGAGTGGGATACAGCTGAAACAATAGTATCAGCTGTATCCCGCTGTGAACTCCTGAGAACTGATCGCTGATCTTTCAGCACGCTAAAAGACAACGATGAGCGACGTCTTAACGAAAACTGCACAATGTCAGTGCAGTTAGACACAACGATTATTGCTCAGAAGACGTCTAAATGGGCCTTAAGAGTTTTTACTAGACGGAACGATCATTCAAAAATCGTTCAGATGGGTGAAAGTGAATGATAAAATGTTCAGTCCCACTGTGAGCCAACAACGGAATGACAAACGAGAATCGTTAGCTTTTTGCTCGTAATTGATTTTATGCAGGCAGAAAACCATCACCGCTCGTTCGCTTATCGTTTAGTCCTTCTCATTCGCTTATACAGGGAATGATTCTCATGGGAACGAGCCAACAATGCATTTGCCTAACTAAACAGGCTGGCCGAAAGCGAATGAGCTAGCGGTGACGTCATTCACTCGTTCAAACGAGTATCGTCTCATCTAAGAGGACCCTTCCATCCTGTATTATTACACTCTGCAGCTGCTATTCTGCCAGAGGTCACTGGAAACCATCAGAGAGCTTGACATCCCTTTTATTAGGGTAGCCTAATAAGTTCTACAACACATTTCGCTTTTACAGCCGTGTTTAGTATAAAGTTTACACCTTCTCCCAATGCAAATCACAAGTGCAGACACTTAACTAAAAAGGAAACGTCAGACGATTTTGGTTCTGAAGCCTGCAAATTGGTGAATGCAGCTCCGGGGTATAATGTAAGGTGCACCTTGATAAATAATGTAATAACACAATTGCTGGACTTTAAGGCAGCAAGTAGATAAATCCTGTTTGTAAACCAGTGTTCAGAGATGGACATTCACACACAAGGCCTCGGAGCTCTGCTTACAAATTTTAGAAAATGTAAATTTAAAAAAGGAAAAAAAAAAAAAGCCCATTTCCTGCCGCCCGGCGAACAGATTCAGACGGTTTTTGTAGACGCCACATAGCTGATCGTGCATGGCAACAAAAGCAGCTGTAACATTGCAAAACAAAAAAGGGTTCAGCCCCATCATTTCACTCTAAGTGCAAGCTGTTCTTCTGGAAGCTGACACACCTGGAACGGCCCTTGAGCTTCTCTGCTCTTCTTGAAGAGGCAGCAGCAGCCGCCGCCGCCTGCTGTACAGAGACATCAGGTCAGAAATCATAGCATATACAAAGCAAAATGAGGTAATGATCCCCCCCCCCACACACACACACAACCGCACAGCAAAACCCTTGGATGGAGGTCTAGATTGAGGCCTGCCTGCCAAAATGTAGCCTGCATCAACCCTCTGTGGTCTTGAGCAGGCGTCTCAGAGCAGACTTGGCCCCCACAATTGTGGTTTTATCATAAAAAGCCAATTAGGAGAAAAAAATTAAATACACACACAAAATAGATCTAAAATAAATCTAAATAAAATGCATCATTATTAAAGTCAGTGAATATATGCACAAAGGACAAGTTCAACAAGGCTCTCCACGTCGGATATGAAGCATAAAGCAAGAGACTAGATCTTGGGATGTAATAATCAAATAAAAGTCTCCCTTGGATAGCAATATAACTTTGGCATATATACTTATAGCATATAACTAGCTCTCTCCCATGCTTCGTAGCATCGCTCTTTAATACTATTGATTTTGGCTGACCATCTAATGTGTATGGGAGCGCCTTAACGCTCACCTGACGGCAGATGTCATGGAGAATCAGGCATGATGGATTTCAATATGTCCAATCCTTTGGTCTCACAGGAGGTAAGCCGCTGGCAGCAGCTATTCCCTTTTACCTGCATGTTTAGCTAATTATACAGATATACAGGGAAAGTTGTGTTTTAGAGTGCTTGGCCAAAAGCATATGAGATGTGATATGGACGGGCATGGAGGCCCTAGTACCCTGTCGTACAACCTGTAGCTTGAATGTAAGATTTGATACGGGCAGGCATGGAGGCTCTAGTACCCTGTCGTACAACCTGTAGCTTGAATGTAAGATTTGATACGGGCAGGCATGGAGGCTCTAGTACCCTGTTGTATCGCCTCTAGCTTGGATACAAGATGTGATACGGGCGGACAAGCAGACTCTAGTACCCTGTTGTACCGCCTCTAGCTTGGATACAAGATGTGATACGGGCAGGCATGGAGGCTCTAGTACCCTGTTGTATCGCCTCTAGCTTGGATACAAGATGTAATACAGGTGAGCATGGAGGCTCTAGTACCCTGTTGGGCCACCTGTAGTTTGGATGTAAGTTGTGATACGGGATAGGGCATGGAGGCATACAGGTTCTGTATGGTATCCTGCGGCATATCAGTCCATGTGTGCTGTAATTGAGCCTCTATATTGTGCAAACTTGTAGTCTGCCGAAGTTGGCATCCCAGATGTTCTCATACATGCTCTAGTCGCCACAAATCTGTAGACATTCCTGTGACACCATTATACTGCTGGAAGATGAATCTCGGAAGCCACCATGAGGGGAACACATGTGGCTACAGGATGTCCTGAACATATCGCTGAGCTGTCATTGTCCCTCATACCACTACTAGAGGTGACCGATTGTTGTATGTGATGCCCTCCCCCCCATACCATCACACCAGCAGGGGGCAGTGTGCCGCTCAACAGCAAAGTCAGAATTGAGGTGCTCACCCCAAGGTCTTCAGAAACAAACGCGGCCGTCATCGGTGCCCAAACTAAACCTGGATTTGTTGTTAAGACAACTCTGTTCCGCTGCATAGAGGTCCAGTTTCATTGCTCCCAACACACCACTGCAAAAGGAGACGACGGTGGGTGACAAAGGCCGTAGACGTAATGAACTCCATGAGACCAAATGTCACTTTATGCTGGATTTGTGATGAAGCCTCCAGACAGCAATGTGAACAAAGCCTAAGATGCTAAGAGCCATGATGGCAGGAGAACAGTATCAGACTACTGTGGCTTCTGATTGGCTGCAGCAGTCAAACGGTATGTGTTCCTAACACACCGGGAGGGCTATGGGGCTGCATTGCTGGGGAAAGCGGACACACAAATACAGCTGCTTAGGTTACTTTAACATAATTGCAGCAATACTCAATGAGGTTGTCTGGTTTCCAGACCATTTTTTGAGGGACAATGGTAGTATATTCAATAAACAACAGATAGATGGAGTTGAACTTCGGGGACTTGCGCTTATTGGGAAAGACTGTCCCGAGTGCCAGAAATGAGGTGGCTACGTGAGGTGACAGCACTCAAAACTGCGCATTACAAGAACACGATGGTCTTTTACCAGCCCTCTTTTTCTGAACCATCAGGTCACAGACAGGAATAGACTGCGTTCTGATGGTTGCTCAGAACAGTGTGGTGGCCGCATGAAGGTGCTAGACTATCAGGAAATATGGCTTGTACTATTCTTGTTGAATCTCATTATCAGAGTTTCTACTGTTGCTACTTTGGTTCTATTGCCAACTACTTCCAAAATCTGCTATTTACAACTCCATGAATTGCCTAGGTAATAAAAATAAAAAAAATTAAAAAAATAAGAAAGAGCTACTATTAGGAGCCTCTGACTTTGGCCCTAGCAACATTCATAAAACCCACTGGATACTAGAAAATGAATTGTAAGCTACTAAAATGACTCTTCAAAAAGAAGCCTTTAGTGGCTATACAAGATTTTATATATTTTCTTAAAATCAACCATCCATTGAATAAGAAAACCATGTCTTTTAGTAAAAAGAGCTTCTTCCTAGCTTCTAAACGCGCCAATTATGAAAGATGTTAAAAATACGGCCTGTGTCCCTTTAATGGATGTAATTGAAGAGATGTATATGTATAATTGCTGTGCTTTCAAATGAAAAGACGTGGCCCTTGAAGATAATTGCGCGCAGTGTGAAATGGCTTCCTACAGAGCAAAAAGCCTTAAACACGGGCCCAGAATGCTATAGAACAGCATAATGACATGAGTGAAACACGTATGAAGTCTCAGCGCACACGGAGTTAAAACAGCCAGAGAGATCAAAGGCAGCCGGGAACATAGGAATAGGCACGTCGTCGACCTAACTTGGAGGCAAAACAGGATTCAAGTCATTTGGTTATTATCTCCCGGTCAGGTCTTCGGGGCCACTGTGGATGACAGGCATAAAAAGGGGCCACAGCCTTTCAAATGCTGAATTACTGCTCTCTGCTTTTATGTGGAGATCTATAGGGAGTTGTATATTCACCGGTCATATAATGTAACAAGCCTAAGATACCGGCATTAGAGAAGCCAATCCGCCGCCCTGCAAGGACAACATTGTACAAGAAGGCAATGAAAAGAAGATAGAAAGGTAAAAAAGATAGAAAGACATTAACATAAAGCATGAGCAGTTAGCCATTACCAACTGTATTCCACCTAGTAACAAGACGAAGAGCCTATACTCTTACCTGTCTTTGAGCTTCTGCCAGGTTGTAAGGTAAAGCCCCCTCCTCTAAAGGAGCGATGCGCTCTATATCTGCCATCGTCATACGCCTGTTAGTAAAAAACAAACAAACATGATATTCATTACTGACCCTGAAAAATACCCTAGAATACCCAATAAATGGTATACCGTATACATACATAAGAGATAGGCAAATGTAGATTTGGTAAGAAAAGCCACTAAATTAAGGTTATTGTTTTCCTTTGGCTTATAAAACAAGGCTGCAGCGTCTTACTTACCCCCTCGGCTCATATAAATCGGCTAATTGGAACAATATGTCAACTTCCATGGGTGTAACTTGACCAAATCTCTGAGCAGCCAACACAAACTCCTCTGTATAAAAAGAGAATAGAGAAGAGCAAACATTAACGGCTAAGCATCACAGTCGATAAGCAAATTAATGATTTCAAATATTAGGTCTAGTAGCTGTACATCCAGCTTCACACACCATTTTCCAGTTCATAAACAGCTAAAACTTACATAAAACAGATTAACTTTGTAAATACATTACTTTTCTGTATGGATTCTGAGTTGCTTTCTGCATTATACTCCAGAGCTGCACTCACTTTTGTGCGGTGGAGTCACTGTGTACATACATTACATTACTTACCCTGTACTAATCCTGAGTTACATCCTGCATTATACTCCAGAGCTGCACTCACTGTTCTGCTGGTGGAATCACTGTGTACATACATTACATATCCTGTACTGATCCTGAGTTACATCCTGTATTATACTCCAGAGCTGCACTCACTGTTCTGCTGGTGGAATCACTGTGTACATACATTACATATCCTGTACTGATCCTGAGTTACATCCTGTATTATACAACAGAGCTGTAATCACTATTCTGCTGGTGGAGTCACTGTGTACATACATTACATTACTTATCCTGTACTGATCCTGAGTTACATCCTATATTATACTCCAGAGCTGCACTCACTATTCTGCTGGTGGAGTCACTGTGTACATACATTACTTTACTCATCCTGTATTAAACCTGAGTTACATCCTGTATTATACTCGAGAGCTGTACTCACTATTCTACTGGTGGAGTCTCTTTGTACATACATTACTTATCCTGTACTGATCCTGAGCTACATCCTTTATTATACTCCAGAGCTGCACTCACTATTCTGCTGGTGGAGTCACTGTGTACATATATTACATTACTTATCCTGTACTGATCCTGAGTTACATCCTGTATTATACTCCAGAGCTGTAATCACTATTCTGCTAGTGGAGTCACTGTGTACATACATTACTTATCCTGAGTTACATCCTGTATTATACTGCAGAGCTGCACTCACTATTCTGCTGGTGGAGTCACTGTGTACATACATTACTTTACTCATCCTGTATTAAACCTGAGTTACATCGTGTATTATACTCCAGAGCTGTACTCACTATTCTGCTGGTGGAGTCACTGTGTACATACGTTACTTTACCCATCTTGTATTAAACCTGAGTTACATCCTGTATTATACTCCAGAGCTGTACTCACTATTCTGCTGATGGAGTCACTGTGTACATACGTTACATTACTTATCCCGTACTAATCCTACGTTACATCCTGTATTATCTTCCAGAGCTGCACTCACTATTCTGCCGGTGGAGTCACTGTGTACATACATTACATTACTTATCCTGTACTGATCCTAAGTTACATCCTGTATTATACTCCAGAGCTGCACTCACTAATCTGCTGGTGGGGTCACTGTGTACATACATTACTTATCTTGCACTGATGCTGAGTTAAAGGGGTTTTCCAGGGAAATGCTGTTGATGACCTATCCTCCGGATAAGTTTATCAGCTGAGGTCAACTGCTCGGAACACAAAAGCGTATGTAGCGGAAACTGCTGCCTACCTGTGTGGTGGCCAGCACTTGTAACTACAAGTTTAGTTAAAATCAATGAAAACTGCACCTGTAGTTACAAATATCAGCCACTACGCAGGGTTTGGAACAGCAGCTCCCATTCCGTATCGCCATGTGTAGCGGCATTGACAGCGGGTGCCCGATCAGTTGATTGGCCAGGATAGGTCTTTAATTGTATCTCTTAAAAAAAAAAAAGGCTCTAAATATTATACTCCAGAGCTGCATTCACAATTCCGCTGACTCACTGTGAACAGATAGCGCTGACCCTATTGCAGCTGCCCAGTTTGGTAGTGCAGGCACAGCTCACATTGAAATTAACAATTACACTAATGGCTTCCATTGCAGTCAATGGAAGCTGTCCGTCCTGCAATACTTCTGCTATGAGCACTGTAGAAGTATTGTGAGAATTTGCGTCAAAGCCCAGCGGTGCCGCGCCATGCGCTGCAATGTGCATGCGTGCCAGCCGAGACACTCGAAGCAGATCCAGACAGGCGAGTCTAGTGTCTCAGGGGGGCGCCAGGTCTGATTTTGCCGTGAGATTTCACAGCTGGAATCCGACCCGGCCGTGGGCATGAGGCCTTAAGGGCCATTTACCCGGGACCATTATCGAACAAAATTGAGTGCTAATAGTCCTGTGTAAATGTGAAAATCTTTTACTATTTGTTCACTTCTTGTTATTGCGGACTTTCAGGCAACATTAAAAAACATTGCTGGATTGCGGAATTCTCGCTGAGTGTAAATGCTCCCCGCTTTACATAGAACGAAGTGTTGATCGAGAAGCTTGCAATCCAACGGTAAACTCTGCCTTTCTAAAACACTCTGCACGAGCGCTAACAACCTTAGCAATGACATCAGTGCTCGTGCGGTCCTTTAGACGGCTGTCGTCCCGTCTAAACTGGACAATATAGTACTTTTCATTGGCTGTCACCCAAACAATTGCTACAAATAGCCATTAAGAGCGACTGTCAGCCCGTGTAAACACGGGACCCAAAAGGGCAGGGGAGTGAGAATTGCTCACTTGCCGGAATTGCTAGGTTTTCAGCTCACCTGAACACCAAGCGACTGTGTAAACGACTGTCTACATTGAATGGAGGCGAGTGGCCGGAGGAGATCTCCAATGCACTCAGCCTCCATTCAATAAGCCATCATGAAAGCACAGGAGCGATAATCGTTGGGATGTAAGTTCCTTAGTTAGTAATTAGAGCCAAATTATCAGTCCCCTCAGATGTTCCCTAGCCTGCACCACAATGCCTACATGGAGTGGAGGCTGGGCGACATCTATGATCACATACCTCCAATTGTCAGTCACCCTATGGGCAGAGGAGGAGTGAAGGCGGACCGAAGGGGGTGAGGCTACATAAAATAAGAGCAGTACATGAAGAAAAGTACAAACTTCGTAAAGTAATAAAGATTGGGGAAAAAAACAAAAAAAAAAAACACAACTGTCACGTGACACAAGGACTGACCTTTGGTGACCTCTACGTCTTTTCTATTGCCGGCTAAGGTACTGTAGATCTTCCTAATAAGCTCCATGTTGTTAAGCAAGGAATTAAATCCATTAAAGTAGGAGAAGCTGACTTGATGAGATATGGTACCTCCAGCAGCCTTCAATGAAACACGGGGAAAGGCGGAAGAAATGGTTAGTCATACATTTGGAGAAAAAAAAAAGACCAAGCAAAAGATTTATGAAGACAACAACTTGAGCTGTCAAAGAAAATACTTCTCTCCTGCTAATAAACTCCATGAAAGCGCAAGCCGAGAACCTAAACAAATACATATGGCGGCGGATTACAGCGGCTCGGCCTGCACTGATTTACAAGGCTAAAGTTTCAATATTGCCGGGGTCAGAAATGTTTTACAAGTCTATTTATTTAAGGTAATGAATGTAGAAACATCACGATATAATGTGCCCCGAAGGAGACGATAAAAGAGAACCAAACGCTTACGATCTCCCCCAAAAAATTCCACAGAGAATAGAGACAGGAAAGATATTTTCCATGATGTTTCTTAATAAAGATTTAAAAACGAGGTTGAATAGTTTACTACAACATATTTCTTCATTAGCCTCCATTGCTTACACTGGGCACAGCAACATTTCTAGACTAGAACGCTCAGAAGGCCACAATTAAAGCGGATCCTTAAAAATATTCTTAAAGGGCATGTTCACATCTGCCCAAGATGCTCCATTCGTAGCCTCTGCAACATTTGAAATAGCGTAGTACGTTGCGCTATTTAGTCCAGGGAAAATTAATTGTTTTATTAAAGAAAAAGAAAAAAACACAGCATGGTGTAAATAACTTCTATTTTGCATTATTGTGAACGTGGTAATATCTTTTCTGTATACATTTTTCTTCATAACAAAAGTTCCTTATTATTAGAAACAATGACATTGTTCTTGCTCATTTCGGTATTGCAATGTATTATGCCCATCAACATAACACAGGGCCTATGGGTGTACAAAGATGGCCGACCCGAAGGCCTTTGCGATGATTGCAAGTGTTGATGCACGATGTGCTCCAGTGGTGATCAGTTGTAATTTTTGGGGAAACTCTCAGTAGCTGTTCACTTTTCCTGCAGCACCTCCAGAGGAAAAAATGAAGCATTACACAGTGCCAATTCACATCGAGTTGTTTGTGTAATAAAGAACAGCACAGGTCCTCCAGATCGAGAGATGCTCTCTCTTTGTTCAGGATCATCCAGAGTAGAAAACTGCTACAGATGACTCTCCCTCCCCCCTTCTATTAGCTCAAGATTCTCTAATAGAGGGTGAAAAACTGGGTTATAACATAGTATGGAAAAAAAAGATTTGCTTCCCAAGATAATGCTACACTTGACGATGCAGAGCATTAGGTATTTACCTGAATGGACTGGAACTGCAATACCAGATACAACTCATGAACAAGAGTGGCACTATTTCACCCCCTCCTAATGTTGAACAATCCCTCTAACAGTTTTTTTTTAGCTATTAAATAGTTTTATTTTATCTAACTTCTAAATTTGCCCTATATAGTAATACGCCAAGTCTAAAAAGATTTACTTACAGCCACCAAGCACTGCTCCACGAATGGTGTCAAGACATGTGGACGGATAGTCACCATGATATCCCTGAAGTCCATGGCATTGATCGTTCCAGTGTGATCTGTATCACGTTGTACAAAAGCTTGTCTTGCATGCTCTAGTTGTAATTCCTACAATGAAAGATGACAATGGGGTCAGGGAAACTGCCTTCCAAGACAAAAAAAAAAGAAAAATGAGAGAGAATAAAAAAAAAAGGCTTTCACGCTTCATCCTGGCATCTTTACACAAGGACAACTGTATGGTCATGAGAATGATGCGAAAATCAGAGGGGCACATCTGTATAGGCACAATAGTCCGGGAACACAAACATATAGACCAGCCATGTGATACTACTGAGTGACACTTCTATGGACAACAACGTGTTGTGGGCTTTTCTATGAGTTTTTTACTTTCTACTTTTCTTTAATCACCCAATAATCCAAAATAATTAACAACCCACCATCGATCTGGTCCCACTGAAGCTGGTTTAAGGAGTTTGACTGTGACTACCAAGCTTGGTACTTTACTATATTTTAAGTCATGGAGTGCTATACATTACTTGTTAAAGCCCCGTCAGCATGCACCCTTTGCATATTTAAGTTCTCCTTTAACTACAGTTACAAATTCCCTTAATCTGGAACGGAAGGGTTAACCAAAGCAAGCGACATAATACTGCTAGCTATGGTGGTCCAACCACTAGGCCTCTCAAGGATTGCTAAAATAAAGGTGGTTTGGAACTACTGAACAATGCAGTTCTTTTCAAATTTTTACCTGTAAGCACTGCTCCAGGGCAGGTGCAGGTGCTGCAACACATCCTCCTGCACTCCCCACACCATACTCAGTCAAGAGGGGCGCTCTCCCAGAAAGTTTCCAAAAGGTAACCTGGGTCCTTTATTCCCATGACCAGTGGGGAAGGGGGGGGGCTGTGGTTGTACTCCCACAGTTTAGTAACTGAGGGTATATCCCACTAATATGCATCCAATACCAAATTAGGGACAAAATATAAGTAACAGAATACCAGCAGGCTTTCAAATACTCCAGATAATAAAAACGTGCAGAGATGCCTTAATGTTATTTTTTTTTTTGTTTTCTGGAGTATCAGATGTTGGAAAAATAGAAATTTTCTTTATTTGTCAAAGATTCGATGGAAGTAAAATAATGAAGTCTGGAAAAAGAAGGGGAATGTTTATGGAAGGGCCAATGAAACCTCCAGGTTTATAGACGTGTTCAGCACTCCAGCTTTCATGTGGCTGCACATCTTTCAAGAAATAGGATATGGGATGTTTCAGCTTCCTCCTCGGGAGTCCTGACCGCAGCGTGCTGTAAGGAGGAAATGTTAGTGCTGCTGATGCAACGTGCCGGCTTCTTGCTAGCGGTGGCTTTTAAGCTTTCCAGCTGATGGAACAGTGTACGGAAGGAGAACATAAAACGCGTTTGGGTCCCCATCTGGTCCAGGTTAAGAAGCGACATGAAAAGAAAGTGAAGTTAAACAAGCGTCTCCGCATACACTTGGGTTCCAGCTGCCTACAGCCCAAGGTCTAGACATTGTAACGAGAGCATAACTCATGCACAGCGCACCAGATTCCTGGCCAGGACTGGGGGCTTTCTTTAAGTGACATCTTGAAGAAGCCTGTAGAAGCCATTCATCCTTGTGTATGTCGCATATGAGGAAGTAGTGGGGGGGGGAGGAAAGGCGATGTTCTCCAAAGCAACAAAAAACATTTCTAACTGCTATGTTACTATAGTGGAAAAGTATAGTATAAAAAAAGTCACTCAACGATCTTTTTCAACTCTGAGAGACCATAGCGGAAAATAAAAATGCAAAAAGACAAAAATTAACCCTTTCGCGCTTCAGTTACTTTTTTCCCATAGCCAATTTCAAAACGCATAACTTTAATTTTTCTGGTGACAACACTACATAAAGGCTTGGTTTTGCAGGATGAGTTGTAAATGACCCGCAATAACCCCATTTTTAGGGGGTTGTGTATTTCCACAGTTTGCAGTGCAGTAAAAGTGACATGTTAACTTTTTTTTCTTGTTCAGCCCAATTACTACAATACCAAAATGCAATTTTATTTTTTTTTAATGCTGTACTATAAAAAAAAATAAGTTAAAACAGCCTTAGAATAAGGAAAAATTGAATACCCATCTATCCCGGCAGCTCCCCGCCAAGGGCTGCAGCCCCAGTGACCGCTGCATGGAACCCGAGCAAGAAACAGTGGGTGGACATGTGCCGTTCACGTGTCTGCACAGCCACACATTGACTTCAGCGGTAATTCTTCTATGGCCGCTGAAGTCTGAGTGGCTGAGTGGTCATGTGCACAATGGACAGCATGTGACGGCCCGCTGCTTCTTCAAGGCTCCGTGTGGCAGGCACCAGGACTGCAGTGTTGGGCGGGGAGCCAACGGAATAGGCAGTAGTTTCTGGGAAAACCCTTTAATAGTCAGGTTAGCTTGGCAGCATGGGGCCTATTCAAGGCCTGGATTTCGAACATCAACCCACGATCTTGTCGCATGCAAGTCGTTCGAATAACTGACGGAGTCCCCTCCATCTATCGGCAATTTAAAGGCAATCCGTCAGTTTGAACAAGCTGTCCAAACTACAGGCATCCTGTTATAGGGAAGGAGGATCTGAACAGATTAATAGTTTTACATCCAACGATTCAGTTCATTTTATTTTTTTAAACCTTAACTCATTCTGAACAGTAGTCCAATGGGCGGTCCTATCAGTGATTGACAGCCATTTCGCTATGCTCAGTCCTTCAGATAGCTGTCAATCACTGATCGGACCGCCCACTTGACCACATGAAGGGGGATGAGTTGCTGTACCTGCACAGCGACTGGAATGGTTGTGCTGGAAAATATTCTAAAGATTCATTCATCCTTCTTTTTGCAGCTAGTGGGGATCCCAGCAGTTGGACCTCCACTGAACAGCAAGCAACAACATAACCCAAGATGGCTGGAATGCCCCTTAAAACACAAGTTCATCTTCAACACTCACCAGCAAAAACTGAGTAAATTCAGCATAAGGTAGAAGCCTCTTCCGGGCCTTGCCGAAGTGCAGCTGGATGAATTCACAGTCCCAACTGAATGGTATACGTTGGTGAATGGTGGTCTGGCCAAAGACTTGCTTTACATCCTCTATGAAGACAAAGTAAGGTACAAGAATAAAATCACTGCATTTTGCATGCTGCGGCTTTGGGTCAAAATATGTAGAAAACAATGGAGCGATTTGTCAAAGCTTTCCGTATTGACTGTAGCATCGTAAGATTATTTAAAGTTTTCTAGGACTTGCTATGATTGGTTGGCTCCAAAAGCCATCACCAATGAGCTGATTGCAGCGGCAACGGCACTCTGGTAAATGTTTTGTTCCCTTCATAGATTAGAAGACATAGCACCGTACATGAGGGTTGTGGCCGTCCCTGGTATTTGCAGCTCAGTGTCTTTTATTTCAATGCAACTGAGCAGCAGGAAACTGCAGGACCAGGCACGATCAAGTTGTATGTATAGCATAAAAGGTAAAGTTGTACTCATAGGCACCATCAGTCAACTAAGCAGTGGTGGTGCTGGGAGTTGGTTGGTCGGTCCCCCACCAACCGGATATCGATGGCCTACGCTAATGGGCCATTTACACCTGACGATTATCGCTCAAAATTCGTTCAAATGAAGTCACGTGCTCATAGCATCATCTATAGGGATGTCACTTTGGGTCTACAGTGTTAAATGGTGACATGTATACACATAACCTTACATTTGTAAGTGTTAAACCACATTTGCCACTTTTCTGCCCGAACTTTCCAGTTTTATCGAGCTGGAAACCATCTGTTTACTCCTTGGATACATGGCTTGTTACAGTACAGTTATCAGAGCTGTGCTCTTGTGTGTCCATCACCTGATCAGGGCAGCTGTGTAGCCTCTGGAGATAAGGAAGGGTAGTTTTACATGGGTGAACAGTCGCCCCAGTAATCGCTCAAACAAGTGATTACAGGCAACTGTCGGTCCATGTACAGTGGATATAAAAAGTCTACACACCCTTGCTAAAATGCCATGTTTCTGTCATGTCTAAACACCTGACAAAGATGAATAATTTCCTATTTATGTCATCTCTATAGTTATCCGTTATCTGTGCAGTTCCATTGAAAAACAAACTGAAATCATCTAGGGTGAAAAAAATAACTAAAATAATGTGGTTGCTTAAGTGTGAACACCCTCCTATATTTGGGGATGTAGTTGTGTTCAGAATTAGCCAAATCACATGTAAGCTCATGATAAACAGTAGTCAGTACTCCGCTGCCATTATTTACAGGGGTTCTGATTTCCCTCATATAAAGTTCGGCTCTTCTAGGATGTTTCTGACATTTTCTTAGTTGGCCCATAAAGAACTTACAGAACATCAAAGGGATCTGCTTGTTGGAAGGTATCGGTCAGTCAGAAGGGGACCAAAACATTCCCAAGGCATTAAATATAACATGGAGCACAGTGGAGACGGTCAGCAAGAAGTGGGTTAAATTTGACACAACGGAGACATTACCAAGAACTGGATGTCCTTCAAAAATTGATGAAAAGGAAAGAAAATTGATGCAGGAGGCTGCCAAGAGGCCTACAGCAACATTAAAGGAGCTGCAGGAGTTTCTGGCAAGTACTGGTTCTGTAGTGCATGTGACAACCATCTTCTATATTCTTCATACGTCTGGGCTGTGGGGTAGGAGGGCAAGATGGAAGCCTTTTCTAACAAAGAAAACATCCAAGCCTGGATATGTTTTGCCAAAAACCTACATGAAGTCTGCCAACAGTAGGTGGGAGAACTTGTTCTGGTCTGATGACAGCAAGGTGGAACTTTTTGGCCAGAATTCCAAAAGGTATGTTTGGCACAAAGCCAGCACTGCGCATCCCCAAAGGATCACCATACCCGCAGTGAAGATGGTGGGGGCAGCATTATGCTTTGGGGCGGTTTTTCTGCTGCTGGAACTGGGGCTTTAGTCAAAGTGGGGGGGAGCAATAAGCGGCTCCACATATCAGTTCATTTTACCACAAAATCTTCAGGCCTCTGCTAAAAAGCTGAAGAGGAATTTCACCTTTCAGCACAACAATGACCCAAAGCATACCTGCAAATCACCAAAAATAATGGCTTCACCATAAAGTGGTGAAGGTTTTGGAATGGTCCAACCATAGCCCAAAACTGAATCCAATCTTTGAGTAGACCTGAAGAGGGCGCTACACGAGATGCCTTCGCAGATTTGGAGCACTTTTGCTCACTTGTCGGAGTTGCTCAGTTTTCAGCTCCCCTAAAAACCGAGACACTGTTGGCCGGTATAAACCTAAGTGCCTGATATTCATTCCATGTAAAGCTACCCTAATAAAAGTACATTCACTCAGAAAGCAGAGATAACAGTAGGGAATTGGTACACAAAGTAGATTATCTCTTCACTGCACACCACTGTGCAAGATCAGACGTTTCCTGTTATAGTGAAATTCCTCTTAATCTAATATGCTGTAAAGGGTGATCATAATTAAAGGGGTTATCCAGTTGCAAACTACTGATGGACCTGTCTGCAAGATAGGACATAAATGGTAGATTGGTAGGGCTCTGCTGCCCAGAACCTCTGCAGATCAGCTGTTTTCTAGGCTATACAATGAGCTGATTTCTGCAGGAAGCAGATAGCGCTATTCCCACTGCTGTTGGTATTACATGCAAAGCTCCTATTCAATGGCAACTTGACCGGCCATACCAAAATTAGCCACTGCAATGGGAACAGAGCTGTCTGCCTTCTGCAGAAAGCAGCTAAATGCTCAACTGAGCTGACCTAGGAAAAAAACGACCAGTAGGAATTACAGGCGGCGGACCACCGTTGATCCGCCCTTTAGACGTTTGCAACTGGACAACCCCTTAAAGTATACCTATTCAGAGAGAGACATCTACCGGGCGTAATGGAACCAAACTAAGCAATACTACTATCGAGAACATGCACAAGGAATATATGTGGAAAAAAAACCCTCAAGAACAAACAGAAGACATTGCTGCTCCTTATAACCGCTCCCCACTCTGGACAAGAGATAAGGATCTTGATCAGAAGATGCCTCTTTATTTAAGGAAACCCATCAGCTACTTTATGCTGCCCTCATGGCGAGTAGCATAAGGTTGTGACATACACACAAGGGCAGACTTGCTAATAAAAATTCGACAGTTTTCTGGTGCAAACTATGCCACAAAGCTGTCAAACATGTTTTGCGCCATATTTACTTTGTAAAAAGTGCCTGAAACACGACTTGTCCAGCAAAGGGAAGTTCCTTCATGGAAAAGGAGGGCCTGGCCTAAATGTGACATTGCATTAGAATGTTAGTGCGCAATGTTTGTCGAAAAATTGAGCCAACTAATAGGTGGTATAAAGTCAGACTAGAAATTCGCCAGATTCACATTCAGCAGAGACACTGATAAATCTGGCGTGTTTTTAAGACGGTCTAGTCCAAGTTTGCATTGTCTAATTGTTAGACTGTATTAATAAATCTGCCCTGCTGATTTTATTGGTCTGTCACTTACGGGTAAAAGTGCAGTAGTTTTTAAGAACTTACAGCTCCTGGCAAGATAGAAGACTAGCTTATTCATGAGATGCTGCTAGCCGTGCCCATCCTCTGCAATTGGCAGCTTTCCTAATATGCAGAGTAATAGCTAGAAAACCATCAATCAGTGTGAATGGGTGGGGATAGCAGCACCTTATACATGAACTAGGTTGTCTGGGAGCTGCAGGAACAAGCTGAAAGTTCTTAAAGAGGTTATACAGATGTTGTACTTATTTAACTATAGCTGTAAATATATTAAAATAACAAAAGCAGCGGTGCTCACCCCTCCTTACCTCTGGACGAGCGCTGCAACCCTCCGGTCCTTGTTGAGGATCAGAGGCCGCAGCAATCAGGTGCTGTTCTCCAGGCATCATGGCTTACGCTAAGTGGGTTTTATCCCCGTCGGTGGACAATGTACCCAATATATGAAAAGGTGCACACTAGAGATGAGCGAGCGTACTCGGAAAAGCACTACTCGCTCAAGTAATTTGCTTTATCCGAGTATCGCTGTGCTCGTCCCTGAAGATTCGGGTGCCGGCACGGAGCGGGGAGGTGCAGGGGAGAGCGGGGAGGAACGGAGGGGAGATCTTTCTCTCTCTCTCTCCCGCCCGCTCTCCCTGCTCCCCGCTGCGACTCACCTGTCAGCCGCAGCGGCACCCGAATCTTCAGGGACGAGCACAGCGATACTCGGATAAAGCAAATTACTCAAGCGAGTAGTGCTTTTCCGAGTACGCTCGCTCATCTCTAGTGCACACCACTTCACATACTAGGCACTTCTCGGCTACTCCATACTCCCACAACCACATCTACGCCAGTTTTAAGCATAAATTATACACGTCTTAAGACAGAGGAGTCCACACCCTTTTTTTGTGAAACCAGTGCGAGTTCACATCCTGTCAAAAAGTCACAAACCTTTTGCACAAGCGGGCTTTGCGTCTTTCTTTACACCAGAATCTGGTGTAAATAATTTTATAAATCCCCAAACCACCCCTCGCGGTTCCTAAAGACACGATCGCTCATTCTGCAAAAAACAAGCCCTCAATCTGGTTCATTCGTGTAAGGAAAAAAAATATCTATCCGACTGAATGTATGGGGCCAAAAGCTTACTGGTGTGCAAGGCCAGAAAGGACAGGAGTTAATAAGCACTGAAAAGACCTAAATTATGTGGCAATTTGAGACAATTACAAAAAAAAAAAAATCTAGATGTTTTTTCCTATGTCAATGTCTGTTAGGGGGTTAAACTGTAGATCTACACATGTACAAGGTATGCTGTCACCACATATGAACGTGAGCGCACACCCGGATTTTTACTTTACATTTTAAGGAGCTGAGTGCAAGTGAAGACAATTAGCGCACCTTATTTACATGAGCACTGTACTTAAAGCACAATTGCTGAGGTTTTTATTGAATTTTGTGTGGGAAGATCACTTTTGTATACCGCTAAGGAAATTGCCCTAGTGTTGTTCTATTCAAAGTGACACATCTCTCCTGGATCTGACACTGACTGGAGTGAATTATACATGTACAGCAGAAGCTGTTTTCAAAGGATTCCTACACAAAGTTCTTTGCAAAGTACAGCCAAACCCATGAAGACAATTACGGATGTCTAATGCCTCCCGAGTCACATACTTGGTGCCATTCAAATATAAAAATATATCAAATACATCTTCACATAAGCTGTAAACCGCACGTCAGTGTTATGTAAAGGGACCAGTCACCAGGATGGACTCCCACTGTAGTAGCATTAAAGGGGTTCTGACATGAAAAAAAAAAAATTGTACTCACCTTGCCTGGCCTGGCCCGATCGCCAGGCATGTCCCCTCCAGCCGGCATCTTCTTCTGTGCCTTTAAAGCAGAGCAGGAGCGGTCAAAAAGACCGCTTCCTGCTCTGGTCCGTCCGTCAGGCACTTCCGAGGTCAACGGACGGACCGCCACAGCAAGCACGTCACAAGCAGTGCTTGCTGTGGGCGGCCCGTCCGTCCTGGCTGAACTCCGGAGTGCTGCGCATGCGCAGTGGAGACGCGGCCCGTCCTGACTCCTGTCAGAGGGCACCTCTCCACTGCGCATGCGCGCGATCCCGGAGCGGCGCGGCTGCTGAAGGAAGAAGACTGCCTGCCGGGAGGCATACTAGCACTTTCTGCTTAGGTTAAGCAGCGCTGCTGATTAGAGCCACCTGATTGGCTCTTCGGCACCACGTGACTGCACAGCGTGCACCAATCAGGTGGCTCTAGTCAGGCTGCTTAACCTAAGCAGAAAGTGCTAATATGCTGCCGGGAGATGACCCCCCCGATGTCAACAACAACAGGAGAACAGGTAAGTATAAGATTTTTATGCTTTAGCAGCCATTAACCCATGGGTTCCCTGGGTCCATTAGGCAGACCAGGGAACAATGGCTGCTAAAGCATAAAAAAATTATTCATGTCAGAACCCCTTTAAATTAAAGCGGTGGTCACAAGGTAAAACCCTTGTCGCGCATATTGCGAGCTCACTGCAGCGAGGTGGTGGCTAAACGGAGCGCAAATACACTGGCACTGCATTCACTTTCAATGGGACCGCCGAGTGGAAAACGCTCGGTTACTTCCATCAGCTCCATTGAAATTTATGGAGCACCGACTTCACACGCTCGGCCAGCACTCCACTCATTTGGATGTCACCTCGGAGTGAGAAATGGTCCTCGTAGTGACAGGCAATGGGGGGACGACACAGGAAGAGTTACATCCGGGGTATGTATGGAGGGAGATTGGGAGCAGACACCTCTCCATGCAATGTGAGTGCCGGTTGTTTTCCACAGCTGACACCTGCCGCTACAGCTGCGATCAGCGCTTATGTTGATCGCAGCTATTAACACTTTAAATGACGTCATCAGTTCTGACAGCAGCATTTAAATGCCCGAATCGGAGTTCAGCCCTGAACGGTCCTACCACAATGAAGTCACAGGATGCCGTTCAGTTGCCATGTCCGTTGTAAAAAATATAAAAACAATAAATAACAAAAACAGTTGTATTTGTAGAAGTCCAACTATCAAAGTAATGCATTATTTATCCCACACAGTGATCCTCATGAAGAAAAAAGAAATTATGCCTCAATATTGCGCTGTTTTGGTCACCTTGTCCCCAAGGAACAGTTTAATAAAAAATAATCAAGAAGTCTTAAGTACTCCTAAGGCCTCCTGCCCATGGACGGAGAGGGATACGCCCGCGGTTTTCCACCATGGGAATCCCGCGTGGATAAACAAAAAGGTCCCCACTGGTGATCACGGAAAAACACGTCTCCATTAATACTATATTAATGGAGATCTTCCGCCGCAGAAAAAACGTGCTAAAATAGAACATGCCGTTATTTTTTTGCCGTGGCGTAAATCCACGGCAGAATCCCACATGTGAAAACTGAGCCATTAGGTTCAATAGAACCTAATAGCTGCGTTATTCTGCCGGGGGGAAAGCTGCATAAATCTGGCCATGGTCATTTTCCTAAATGGTACCAAATAGAAACTGCAGGGCATCCCTCAAAAAACAAGCCCTCACGCAACTATATTGACAAAGACAAAAAACGTTATGGCCGTCAGAAGGTGGGAGCAGAAGTTTTTTTTCTCAAAAGGTAATTTTTTTAAAGGAGTGCAGCAAGAAAAGAAAAAAATATAATATATAAATTTAGTATCATCGCAATCGTACGGACCCATAGAATAAAGTTAGGTCATTTCTGCGGCAGTGTGTACGCCATAAAGAATTAAAAAAAACACTCCACAAAGATGACAAAATTGCGTTATATAGGAGGAGGTCCTCCAGAACCTACTACCCAATCATAAATTCTCCTTCCTACAGACAGCCCATCGGCTCTATAGGGAAATTTCTGAACACTTACAAATCTACAAGACCTAAAACCCCCTTTGAAAAGATCCTGGGAGAGGGGTCCACTGTACCAAGAAAAATATCTAATTTAAGGAGAGAGTTCATCTCCCCAGCCACGGTTACCAAGACTGCATTCTTAGCTTTGTGGGAAAAAGAGCTAAATATATCACTTTCCCCAGCTGAAGTAAAACTTATATTGAAAACAGCATTTGGCCTTTCCCCATGCATATTAATGCAAGAATGCCATTATAAGCTCTTGGTACGGTGGTATAAAACCCCCCAATGGTTAGCCGCCTATAAGCTAGCCACCCAAGATAAATGCTGGAGGTGCAACCAGGGGGTAGGTTCATACCTCCATATATGGTGGGAATGCCCTATTATCCCATTCTGGAAGGGAGTAGAAAAAATACTAAAAGGCATGTCCCCAAACTTAAAACTCAGTGCTGACCTGATCTTTCTTTGGAGACCCTCTGCAGCCTTCCATCCTATGAGGAACAGACTAGTCGCCCTAACCATTGATGCAGTGAAGGCCATGATCCCTCTATTGTGGCTAAAGGAGTCCCCCCCACCCCTTATTGAATCAATGGAGGGAAAAAAGTTGACCTAATCTGCAACATAGAAGAATTGGCAAGTTGGGGAAGAGGAAAACATGATGAATTTATTCAGCTGTGGAGCCCGTGGAAGGCCCTAGTGTGGAGGGATTGATGCGGGGCATATGAGGATGGTTTGTGCCAACTCCTCAACAAAATATAAGTCTTCAGACGGCTATGTTGTTCAATAAGAGAGTTATAATGTCTTGAAAGTGAGGAGGAAAAAACTAAAATTTAATTTTAAAAAAGGGCCGCATCCTTAAGGGGTTAAAAGAGTTGGATCAAATCTGGAACTCATTACTTATCCACTGGATAGGTGACAAGTGTTTTTGATGGGTGGGGGTCCAACCACTGGTACTTCATCAATCACAAGAACAAAATGTGAGTATTGCTTTTGAATGCAGCAACTTGTTGAGCATTTATGCTGTGTATTCATTTACCTCTATGGGACTGACAGAGGCTAAGGGTATTTTAGACAAGGACTAGGACTCCTGTGCTTTCACACAGGAACGATACTAATTCAGCGAATGGAGATGGAGCCGCATCGGAGATCAATTGCAGTCGCCCACCTCCATTCACTGTGAACAGGCAGTCGTTCAAAGTAGAACTGCCTGTTTATACGGAGCGAGAAGTCACTCACTAGTTGCATCGTTGAAGTTGCTTCATCTCTTACTACAACATACTGAACGATTTCTCGCACAGTACCCTGTTGTGTCCCACGTTTACAAGGTTAGTTAAAAGTTGCTTGGTTGATTTTTCGGCTGATAGTTGGCTGGTGTAAAAGTACCCTAACGGGCTGTGATCTCTCTTCCTGCAGATACTTTGCAGCTCCCTCCTCCCCTACAACGACACAGAAAGTGAAACTTTTCATGTTTCTCGCAGACTTCAAATGAGTGTGCACATGAAAGCTAAGAATCTTAGCATTAATAAAAAAAAAACAAGATCAAAGCGCTAGTCTTTACAAGACAAGGTTTAATGCCATGACATATTACATGTATCCCAGGCACTGAAAAGATTAGAGCATCTGTATGATGTCCAATCAAAGCTGAGCTAGTGGGTACAATTTTGTCCACTACTTGGTCTCCTTAAGTGATAAGGGGACCAGAAAGTCTGGCTTCAAACTTTTTCAAATTTCTTACAAAGTAGGAAAGTGTCCTATGACCCTTCTCTACTTCAATTAATGGGTTAGAGCAGTGTTCCCCAACTCCAGTCCTCAGGGACCGCCAACAGGTCATGTTTTCAGGATTTCCTCAGTCTTGCACAGGTGATGTAATTATGGTCGGTGCCTCAGACATTGTCACAGGTGTTCTTACTATAGGATATCCTGAAAACATGACCTGTTGGTGATCCCTGAGGACTGGAGTTGGGACCTCTCGGTTAGAGGGCTCATAGGGGGAGGGGCGTATATGATAAACTTTGTCAGTAACACCCCCACAAGATCTGACATTTTAGAAATGCTCTGACCCAGTTGTCTAGAAATACATGAAAAAAACAAATGTGCTGGATGGAGCAGAGATCACTGGGATAAGAGAGATGATAGAAACTTCAGGTGTGAATGCTCACCTTGTATGGCTATGCTAACCTGGCACGACACTGTAGGAGGGCATATAATGATGTTCTGGTCCGTTGATCCCTGTGCCGGATGAGTGGGCATCAATGGTTTATAGGTGCAGGAAAAATTCAGCTGCTGTACGAAGCCAGATGCAGTATTATTTTGCAACAAACAGGTTATTGATTGGCGGCTAACTGTTTCCATATCAGGGCTAGTGAAAGAATGCGTTTGATGTAGAAATGTACCCAAAACACACACAAGTTTATGGGGGAATTAACCATAAAGCAGTCATACCCGAATAGTCTAACATCACAGTTACCACAGCAACTGGTACAATAAAAGCAAAGCAGATATTCATGTATAAAATGGCGGTCTGTCAGGCGATTCGCCCTCTCCATACAAGTCTTATTAGCTAAACAGTAGACTGTGACATGAAGGCTTCTTTTATGTTGCTACTAGGTGTAATGCCGACAACATGGGTCTTTGAAATGCAGATTTCTTTCAGTCTCTGTTTGATTTCACTTTTCAATGTGTTTCAGTTTTGTAGGCGGACATGTGAAGTCAACTTTTCACAGAAGCCGCTTCAAAACTAATACTTCTCTGCTCCAATGTAAACTAATAGCTACGTTGCCTCGGGTTAGTTGGTCAACAAAAACAAAAAGTGATTAAAAAAATTTAAAAAAATCACAATAAACACCTTGCCATACGGCTGCAAAGATCAGCTAACAAACAGCAGATCCCGTTCTGGCGCCCCGGAGGCACGTATGTGTATTCAGGTAAGTTCACATTAAGGCTCAGTTTACAGTTCTCCTGTTCCATCCTAAGAGCAGAGAAGAACAGAAAATGATGCCTCCTGTAAAATCCCTACTCATTTCAGTGGGTCTTTTTTCCTTCTCCGCTCACCTTTGTTCCACTTGGAATTCTGTCTATTTGACATGAGAAAAAAAAAAAAAAAAAAAGAATAAAAACTGACCTGCAGGACTTTTGAAAAAACCGAAAGGGAACGAAGCTTACTGCTTTTTAACATGACTGCCAATAGCAAACAAAGACAAGGGGAAACTATTATGTTTAAATGGGTTTTCCAAGCAATGACTATTGATGACCTGTCCAGCCACTACCCCTATACAGTGACCGATGCTTGTAAATGCAGGTGCAGCTCATCAACAGCTTCGCCTGCAGTTACCCAGAGAGGCTATTAAAATTGGGATTATTTACCCTGGAAAAAAGACGGTTAAGGGGCGACCAAATAACTATATATAAATACATGAGGGGACAATACAAGGATCTCTCCCATGATCTGTTTATACCCAGGGCTGCGACGGTAACAAGAGGACATCCGCTACGTCTAGAAGAAAGCAGGTTTCATCACCAACACAGAAGAGGGTTCTTTACTGTAAGAGCAGTGAGACTGTGGAATTCTCTTCCTGAGGATGTGGTGATAGCTAAATCCATAAGGACTTTAAGAGGGGACTAGATGTCTTTCTAGAGAGGAAGGATATTACAGGATATAGACATTAGGTGATCAGCGGGGTTGTTGATCTCAAATGTTGATCCAGGGATTACTCTGGCTGACATTATGGAGTCAGGAAGGATTTTTTTTTTCCTCCAAATGAACTAAATTGGCTCATTAGGGGTTTTTTTTGCCTTCCCCTGGACCAACAAAGTGTGTGTGTGTGGGGGGGGGGGGGGGGGATGAAACAGGCTGAACTAGATGGACATAGTATGTCAGGCTGAATAAAGACAGTGTTACTATGTTACAAGTGCAGGCTACTACACAGGCGTCAAAGCCAAATGCTTCTGCTCCGATCCCAGTGTGTTGCTGCACTGACAGTGAGCGCCCGATCAGCTGGGATCCCATGCGGGCCTCAGCCAATGAACTATAGGTAACCTATCCTAAGGATGAATCATCAATAGTATTTGTGTGGACAACCCCTTCAGGTGATAAGAGAGGTCAAACAGATAAAAAAAAAGGAAACACTTCTTTCCTGTTAACCCCCCCACCCCAATGACCAAGCTTGTCTGCACCTTAATGACCAGGCCAAATTTTGGAAATCTGACATGTATGTCATGAATAACTCCGTAAAGGTTTTGCACATTGAAGTAATTCTAACATTGTTTGTTTGCCACATACTTCATTTAGGTAGTAAAAGTAGACCGATAATAGACAAAATCTAAAAGTGCCAAATTTGGGAAAAGCTTGAAAAAAAATTGTAATTTTTCACATTTTCAATGGCAATATCAAATATCTGTAAACATACTGTATAAATTTTTGATGAGATTTATACGTCCATCTATTAACTTTCTTCTGGAAAAACTGTCGTTTTTTTTTAACCATTTAGGAGACACTCGTTATTAAAAATTTTGAGGAACATTTTGTTTTCCTGCACCAAGCCAAGACTGCAAAGGCTCTTAGGTACCAGAATGATAGATGCCCCCACAAATAACCCCATTTTAATTAGTATATTCACTGAGGGGGGTCAGGAGTATTTTGACCCCACATGGTTTTTTTTCAGGAGTTAATGCAATTTAGAGGAGAAAAAATAAAATTTCATATATTTGCAAATATGTCATTTTAAAGACAGGTGTATTTTCTATAGTGAACATAAAAATGAGGATTTGACCCCCAAAATGGATACCCGTTTGTCCTATGTTCAGAAACATACCCATTTTTGCCCCAATCTGCATATAGGCCTGTAATTTAGGGAACACCCTGTGGCTTTCAGGGCACAACTGAATAAATTCCAGGCCCCATTGCTCACTTGTAGAGCCATGAAGTACTGAGCATTCTGACCCCAAAAGTATTATAAAGCAGGTGAAAAATAAATGAAATTAAAGCTTTGTTTTTGTTTTGTTTTTCAGAAAATATCACTTTCATGACAGTTTTCTTTGCTTCAAGCAGGGAAAACTGTGGAGCCGCACCCAAAATTTTATAGTACTAGTTCTTCTGTGTTCAGCAATACCCCCATTGCAGCCCCAATCTAGCTAGGCCTATAATGGAGGGAACACACATTGGATTTCAGGGCACAACTGATGTTTCTCCTGATCAGATTGCTCAAACCCAACAAAGTTATTCCCTATCCACAAGGTAGGGAATAACTTAGGGGGATTTTCCATGGCAATACCATTAATAAGCTGGAATTTTGTGCAAAGAGATATTTGAAGTTGGTGATGGAATTATAAACATATTTTCCAATGTGTTTGCTAAATGTTTTTGATATTTTCAGAGGCAGTCACTAGCAGATTTCTAGTCAGATTAGACCAAGTGTCTCTCACCAAGCAATGACAGTAAGTATAGTTTATAAAACAGATTAATAGAGGTCTCTTCCTTGCTTAGGGTACTTTTAGACCGTCCGATATTCACCCGAGTGATCACTCAAAATAGCGACAACAGGGCAAGTGAGTGAGAATCGCTTACCTGTCAAGAGTCACTTGGTTTTCAGCTCCCCTAAAAAACAAATGATTGTCGGTCCATGTAAACGGGCAGTTGCCCATCTATGAACGTCTGACTACCATTTATTCTGAACGGAGGCGGGTGGCCAGAAGGGATCACCGGCGGGCTCTGCTACTATTCAGCGACTGATCATTGCTCCTGTGTGGAAGCATTGGAGTGATAATCGTTGCGATGGCTGTTGGGTACTTAAAGGGGTTGTCCCGCGGCAGCAAGTGGGTCTATACACTTCTGTATGGCCATAATAATGCACTTTGTAATGTAATTTGTGCATTAATTATGAGCCATACAGAAGTTATAAAAAGTTTTATACTTACCTGCTCCGTTGCTGGCGTCCTCGTTCCCACGGAGCCGACTAATTTTCGCCCTCCGATGGCCAAATTAGCCGCGCTTGCGCAGTCCGGGTCTTCTGCAGTCTTCTATGGGGCCGCTCGTGTAGAATGCCGGCTCCGTGTAGCTCCGCCCCGTCACGTGCCGATTCCAGCCAATCAGGAGGCTGGAATCGGCAATGGACCGCACAGAAGCCCTGCGGTCCACGGAGACAGAGGATCCCGGCGGCCATCTTCAGCAGGTAAGTATGAAGACGCCGGACCGCCGGGATTCAGGTAAGCGCTGTGCGGGTTGTTTTTTTAACCCCTGCATCGGGGTTGTCTCGCGCCGAACGGGGGGGCGGGGGGGGGTTAAGGGGGGGGGGGGGTTTAAAAAAAAAAACAATAAAAAACCCGTTTCGGCGCGGGACAACCCCTTTAAGCTTAGTCTGACAGTAGTCATGTGTAAAAGTACCCTTACCAATTATAGCACTCCGCCTTTAAGTATAGATCAGAAAAATCATTTACCAAAAGTTACTTCTCCTTTTCCTGTTTTGTCAAAGAGTTGAAAAGCCACCATAAACAAAGCATCTGGAGCACACAGGACCGACTCAAACGCCACAAACTCTTGGAAGGAGATTAACCTGTAAAAACAAATGAAAGTTTAAATTATGAGACAGAAAAGAAGAGCTTTTAGTAAAAATTGAATAAATCAAAACTTTTCAAACCCATAAGTATATTTACCCAAAATTAATCTATAAACAAATTTAAGTCGCATTGTAAATACATGACATATACTGGACTTATGCAGAATTACAAAGTGTTCTACTCTAGAGCTCCATTCATAGTTCTGCAAGCTGTGTCTGCACAGAGCTTTCTCTGATGGTTTGCATTATGTCCAGTATTATGATGATGAGATGGAAAACTAATTGCCTTGTACTGTAACAGCTAAGCTATTGGACATGTGTCTGATAAACTTGCAGTTTCCTACAACAATCGGCAGATTTATGAATGAAGGTCTGGACTAAAGAAATTGTGCAATCATGATCACTACAAACTTCACTGCACTGCTTTCTAAAGGCGAAGGCACAATTTAAAATAGGAATGATCAACTTTTTTTGATTTCAGGTCTGCCTTGTCAGATGATGCTGAACACTATCCATTTACAGACCTGCAGGTTGGCCCATGCACAAAACGGTGTGTGGCGCTGGCTTTTCAGGGGAGGTCCCTTTCCCATTAGTCACTCTACTCCCTGCCTGAAAATGAGTATTTCCTTCACTACAGGGGAAAGCATCCACTAGTTAATACAGGTTCCACGCAGTTACAGGAACCATTTATCAGGGTTGGCATTAAGAATTTTTGGGCCCCCACACAACGGACAACTGTATCTCTAATTGAAATCAGTAGGAGCTATGCTTGCAGTTACAAGTGTCGGCCACTACACAGGGGTCGGAGCAAAAGCTTCCACTCTGATCCCTGTGTATTTGCGACTGTCAGCGGGCGCTCGATCAGGTGTTTGGCCATGGTCCCCGGACGAGCAACTATTAATGATCTATCCTGAGGATAGGTCATCAATCGTATTTTCTCTGAAAATTCCCCTTTACATTAGACATACAGTGATCACCCATTCATGTCCGCATGTAAGGGCTTAAACCCTAGTTAAGTACATACAGTGCAAGTGACATTGAATATATCTATTGGACAGGACCTTTAGAGAGAGGCCACATGACTTTGTTGCTATGGACTGACGGGATCTGTGCTGCACATTGATTGGCTGTAAATGAAGGTCCTATTGCAGGGCTCTAGTGTGAAGCAGCTGTTTTACAAAGTTATAAACAAGGTCACAAAATGGGAAAGAGATAAACAATATGGACCGTGGATGAGAAATAACTTACTGTGCACTCAGAGACCTGCAGCTGCATGGGTTGGCAGAGCAGACTGTGGACAAACTGTGCATGAACACAAGTGGGTGTTTTATCACTTGAGGGTGAGCACCTATTACAGGGCACTGCTCGATATATATTTACATATAGCTCTAGAAAACTATTATTGTTTGTAACTGCGATTGTACAAGTTATGGTCCCTTTACACAGGATGAACTATTGAGCAAACCAAGCCTGGCAGCTCGTCCCAGGTATGGAGCAAGTTTCGCTGGCATCGCCCATAGCGCTGTCAGAACAGTGGCGGAGTGGGCCGAAGAGCGCTCTTCCCCCACCCACCTCCATTCATGGTAAGCAGTCGTTCAGAAGTGAGCGACTGCTATTTACACTGAATGGCTCGTTGCTCAGCTTTCTGCATGCAGAAACTGAACAATTCTCCTTCGGTTGCTGCGTACGTTTACACGGGACGATTATCGCTCAGATTCCCGCGACAGGGCAGGAATCTGTACAAGAATCCTCCCATATAAAAGGAACATTATTCTCGATATTATTTCGTTATCCAATGTTCAGAATAGTACTGTTTTATTATAAACCTTTGTGAAGTCTTTCCATGAACGGTGTCCTATTCTGCACCAGTTACACAAACATTAACGTGGGGAAGTCCTACAACTGCTGTTTAGAAGGCTCTATAAAGAACAATCTGTACATATATATGGGGGCGGGACATGTTCGAGCCAAGTCATGGTAACAATTATCCAAAACCGCAGCATTACCCGTCCGTGGTTCATGTGCGTCACTTTTTATCATGGCCACAAAAAACCTGGATGTATAGCACCCCATCACACTTTCCCATAGAAGCACATCTAAGAATAATTTGCAGGACCTCCAAATGCAGGATATGATCTTGGCCTTCCATAGGATATACAGTAATCCAGCGATAGAATTCGACTAGTATAGGTTTAAAATTTGTAAATTTACAGATATTTTTACATAAGTAAACGATTGAGCAACAATATAACCTCACATTTGTGAAAGAAGTTGCGAATTTGTTGATTTTGATATCCCCGATGCTTTGAAAATAATTTTCAAGTCGTAAAATTTTTACTTCTTTTTTCTAAACTGTATATAAACCAATGAAAGAAATACACAAATAACGCCGTCGCAATCTTATTGGTCGCTGGAGGTTAAACCATCGTTTAAGAATTAAGTTAATGCGATGAAAACTGCAGCCCGGTCTTTTGTCTGTGGGGGAAAAAAAAACCTCTCAAGCACTTGCAGACTTCTTAAAAGGTTAATGAAGAGATTAAAAAACAACCACGGATAAAAAAGGAACAATTTTATTGAGTTGAGAACAGCAAAGAATTAAATCCAATGAATAAATGTATCCTAATTACCCACACAGCAAACAAATGACAAAGTAAAAAACATAAAATAGAACTTAAATACAAAAAAGAAGAAAAAATAAAAAAAAGTAAAAACAAAAATTTCGAAAATGTATCCTGACTCAGTTTTGTGCATTTTGCCCGTATCTCGATGCTCTAATTAGGCATGGAAGGTAGTGCAAGTGATTATTCCCATACACATTGTGCTCCATGGAGGGTAACTCCATTATCTGGAGAAAGTTATCAGGCAGATAATGTATTCCGGCCCATCGTAGGCTGGAACACCTGTTTTTCCGCACATGAAAAGAACTCATTTTAAGTAGTATGTTGAAGTTCATATTTAAATTTTATTTAATGACACCTAATGATGTGCAATCAGGGCGGGGGCTAGGCTAATCCTGAAAGAGAGCTCGTTGCCACGGAAACTGCCCTCCGCGCCGCCGCTCGGGGCTGAGAACACGGACTGTGTGCTTCGAATTACTTAGGCTTCTTTAGACATAAAGAACGCCACATGTAATTGACTGTGTAAAATTGATGCTCAGTTACTTTATTGTGTGGGTCATAATTTGAGTAAGCGAATACGTCACTGTTATTAGGGGAGTAAATCTGTTGTGATTTACTGGCGAGGCCGGCCCATCTAAGAGCCTGAAATACAATAAGATGAAAATAGCTGGTTTAATTAACTTGTAAAAATTGGGTTAATTTAAATGCAGCTGATGCAGCGGATCCTCCGGCTGTCCCCTTTACTGATCTGATTAAAACGTCACTTCAATATCTGCCATTTTATTTAATAAAGGCTCTGCAGACGGTCCTATTTTTGGACCTTTGCTGTTTAAATACGTACTAAAAACCTTGGCTTCATATGGCGGCGTTAACATAATACTGGCACAAAAAGACAGAGCAGGTCTGTGAAAGTGACTGAGGCGTGATAGTGGATCGCCTTCAGAGAAACCTAGACATGAATGACAACCGTGAACAGGGGATGATCTTGTCCTCACGGTTTGTTAGTCTGCAGGATTTTTTACATAATGTAACAATCTGTCTTGTAGAAACTCTGCAAGGACCACAGGGGGTAAATTTCCTGTTGATCTGTTCCATATTCAACTGGGAAACTGCCAAGAGGTGGGGCTTAGTCAGTGGGTGGAGCTTAATCTTTAGTGTATGATCACATATTGCAGCGTAAATTCGCACCAAAATTCGGTTTTCTGCGGCCGTGCGTACTGAGGATTTGTACAGCTGTAGCCTATCTTCCACTGTGGGGTTTTCCTCGCTATGAGTGAATGCGGTTTGTTAACCATTCACTTATATTGTACATTGTTGTAGATTTTCGGCATGCAGTCTGCTACTGAAAGTCCATCATAATTCTGCAGTGTGTGAACTCGTCCTTATTGCAGACAGGAAAGGATTCCTTGCTGCAGACACATTGCACTGAGCGGAACGACGGACATGGCCGATCTTCTGGGATATTGCTGATTTAATTGCCATATAAGATAAAACAGGATCCGAGGGAAGGAGGCGGTGGTTAAGGGCCCAGGGAAGGAGGCGGTGGCTAAGGGCCCAGGGAAGGAGGCGGTGGCTAAGGGCCCAGGGAAGGAGGCGGTGGCTAAGGGCCCAGGGAAGGAGGCGGTGGCTAAGGGCCAAGGGAAGGAGGCGGTGGCTAAGGGCCAAGGGTAGGAGGCGGTGGCTAAGGGCCAAGGGAAGGAGGCGGTGGCTAAGGGCCAAGGGAAGGAGGCGGTGGCTAAGGGCCAAGGGAAGGAGGCGGTGGCTAAGGGCCAAGGGGTTTTTCCACGACTTATCCCAGCGGTGAGATTGCCACTAATGAGTAAGTTATTCCCTATCTTGTAAATAGTGAATCACTTGTAAACTTGGTACAATCTCTTTAAGGGAAGAAAAGGAGGTGGTTAAGGGAGGGGAAAGTTAAAAGTGACCCTCCAGTTTCCAAAGAAAATTCTGCCTCAGGACCAGATGTGGGGAAGGGAGGTCAGTCTGAGAAATGCAGTGTGCAATAGCTAGTTAGTAAGCTGCACCGGGACCAGGAACTGGTGGATTAAAGGGACGGCACAGAAGAACAAATGCAGGTAATAAAACACCCCCAAATCTTGTTCTGAAACTGGAGGGTCTCTAAGTGAAGAAGTAGTAGTCCTGGAAGTCTGTGTACCTTTAATATAGGTATACTTTTAAGGGCTCACTCACATGGGCGTATGTGGCCCTTGTGTTACAGGCATATTTTTCAAGCGAGTAATATGCAGTACACAGCAAATAAGCATGTTATACGCATTTTTACTGTGTATGTAAAATCCTCATAGCCCATAATGCTGCGTAATATGCACCAATATAGGACGTGCTGTGGGGTTTTTAAAACGCGTGTGAAAAAGCACAAGTGTGAGCGGCCCAAAAGAAACCACTGGGCTTTCAGCATTGCATAATATTCAGAAAGGGGTAATGAAGCTGGTTATGTTATGAAGCCAGCTTAACATCGGCTGTAAACGGAAATCAAACCTTGTCTCATCAAGAAGCTGCCCGTCCTTTCATATTTTACACTGTAGTCTTGCTTGTTCAGAACGGTTGTTGTGTTAAAGCCCAAGGATGTCTATGCACAAAAAGTGATTACAGCAGAACAGAGAATAACTTTTCTTATTCTTCTCTTCCTACAATCACTTGTTCTCTATTTGTCATTTATTCTGCTGTATGCTCACTATGCATGGGGCATATATAGCTGTTATGGGCCTGTTCAACATATTTATCAATGACCTGATAGAGGGGCTGCACAGTAAAATATCAATATTTGCAGATGATACAAAATTATACGATATAATCAATGCAACGGAGGACAATGTGCGGCTGCTAATGGGCCTAAATAAACTGGGGGCTTGGGCAGAAAAATGGCAAATGAAGTTCAATATTGATAAATGTAAGGTTATGCACATGGGCAGAAGAAACGGATGTCACCAATATACACTAAATGGGGTACAGCTAGGGAAAAGTGATATGGAAAAGGACCTGGGGGTACTAGTGGATTGTAGACTAAACTGGAGTAACCAATGCCAGTCAGCTGCTGCAAAAGCTAATAAAGTCTTGGGGTGCATTAAAAGAGGTATAGGGGCGAAGGACGAGAACATTATCCTCCCACTATATAAGGCACTTGTCAGGCCTCACATGGAATACTGCGCACAGTTCTGGTCACCGGTGCTCAGGAAAGATGTTACAGTGCTTGAGGGGGTTCAAAGAAGGGCAACTAAATTAATATACAGGATGAGAGCACTGGAATACCCAGAGAGGCGATCAAAACTGGGATTATTTACCCTGGAAAAAAGACGGCTAAAGGGCGATCAAATACCTATGTATAAACACATGAGGGGACAATACATGGATCTCTCCCATGATCTGTTTATATCCAGGACTGCAACGGTAACAAGAGGGCATCCGCTACGTCTAGAAGAAAGCAGGTTTCATCACCAACACAGAAAAGGGTTCTTTACTGTAAGAGCAGCACAGATGTGGAACTCTCTGCCTGAGGACGTGGTGATGGCAAAATCCATAGGGGAGTTTAAGAAGGGACTAGATGTCTTTCTAGAGCAGAAGGATATAACAGGATATAGACAATAGGTGACCAGTGGGTTGTTGATCCAGGTCTTATAGACAGGTAGGAACTATTAGAGGTTGATCCAGGGATTAGTCTGACTGCCATTAGGGAGTCGGGAAGGAATTTTTTCCCCGAGAAGGCTAATTGGCTTCTGCCTCTTGGGTGTTTTTGCCTTCCTCTGGAACAACAAGGAGGTTGAAACAGACTAAACTAGATGGACATTGTCTTAATTCGGCCTTACATACTATGTATTTTCAACTAGATTATGTTTTAGTTGGGAACACACTTCTTGTCTCAACAAAGGCACGTGTTCTGTGCTACCCCATACTTTATACTGCAGCTCAGCTTGTTCAGATTAAAAGCTGTATAAAAGCAAAAAAGGCAGTGCATCATTCAATGCTCTGTAATTTTAATGGTGGTATTAATCAAGCATTTCAAAAGGTGTGTGGAAAAATGAATGACAACTTCTGTATTGAGCTGTAACTGCACCTACAGGTATGCAGGTGGCTTTGCTGTAGTTCCACATGCCTTCAATTTTATACGAGACAAAAGATTTTTTGGTTTCCTGACAGATTCCATGGTGTAGCACCGACTCAATAAAAAGGACTAGGTCTGCATTTATACAGCCACCGACAGACGGCCATGCCACAATTCGGGAAGGTTTGTTGGCCTGTCCATGTATTATGTGGGCAACCGTTCACATTAATGGCTAATGTGTAATAGGACAGTGCAAAATTTATTCCCCTCCACAGCCTTCCTGGTGATGCCAAGCTGGCTTCAAACTAGTAACAGGACTGTCTTGAGGAGACAACCCTTTCAAAATGGCCCATTTCAAGCAACATCTGCCCTGCTGATCAATGGTGGGGAGTGCGAGATAGAATACATCCCAAGGTTATCACTGGGCATATCCTTTAGGCCACTTTCACACAGCCCACAAAATCACACAAGATTAGTGCATAGCAAGACGCACAAATATGAACCCAATTTTTTCGACTGGGGTCATCATATATATGAACGGCATTTCCCATTTATGCGTTCCCTCGGAACGTCTTGCCCATTGCTATCAACAATAGGAAACACTTGCTGATCCGGAGGATCGCTACTTTCCAAGGGTAAATGGCATGTTTCTGAGTGCGATACCACACTCGCCTGTATGAAATTAGCCTCACTCAGCAAAAAACCATTCTGCTGTACCCCACTGAAATCAATGGACCATCTCTGTAACGCATGAATGCACACAGTCCTCCAGACTTCAATGCTGTAACTCTAATACAGTGGGATGGGTTAATATTAAAGGTCTCTTCACTTACCTCCAGAAACATAAAAAAAAAACATAGTTAGGTGCTGTCCAAAAAGGACAATCCCTTTAACCTATTATAAGTTAAGGACATCATTTCTTGTACCGGCTCCTCCACATTAGCTGCAAACTGATTATTGCCTTTACTACTGTAAATGCCAAAAAATAAATAAATCAAACGTCACCTTCCTAACAAGGTAACCGTAAAAACAAACAATTATTTTCAATGCCGACATTTAAGATGATCACGTCTGGAAAATAGCAGTGTTGTGTCTTTAGGTCTTTGGGCCAATATACTGAGAATGCCTTTTTCCACAGTATATGATTATTTTCAAAAATGTTGTCCAGAAAAAAAAACGAAATATTTTGCCCAAATGACAAATAATTGTAACTTGCACAATAGACTATACGTGGGGCCAGAAGCATGTCACACAATGACTTCTAATGCCTTTCAAAGTAGGTTCTGTGTGTCTTTCCATTATATAATGTCATCTTTTAGTGCATCCGTAGAGGCTTCAAAGTGCAGGGTTGCCCGGCAACAAGAGAATTATGTGTCAGCGAACAATTAACGGCGCTGACACCCGGAGCCCAGCAACCATTTTCTGAGCCATGTCTACATCAGGAGATCTTCATGTACGGCCTTTCCCACTCCATTCATCACTAACCCCACCACAATATTTTCTTCTCTTTCCGGGGTGAAAGAAATACCATATAATGTGGAGATTAATATGTGCCCGACGATTGTTATAAATATGAAATGTTAACTAAAAGTGGATGATATCGAAAAGTGTTAGATGGGAGAAATGAATTTTCAGAGGACTATAAGAGGCCAATCCACACGTAGGCCAATGCTACAATTTCTATGGACAGGTCTATGGAGAATTTTTGCAGTGATAAATTTTAATGGATGAGAACCGCTAGCCTTGTTGATCATTGGGGAAAACCATGAATCTTCTTCAGTCAACTAATGAATGGCTTCTCTTTGCTAGAGCCATCAACGTGAAGGAGAACGGCAGCTCATAGTTTGTGCTCAGGATGGGATTCACTCTTGGGAGATCACAAAAGTCCTTCGCACTCCTCTCATTCCGGACCAATCCCATTGTTGGGACAAAAGCTTTGGTTGGTGCGCGGAGCAGTAATGCAGCCGTATGTTTGAGCTGCAGTAAATTAAATCCTGTCCAGACCTGTCGATGTTAATTACAGGGATTGAAGATCAAGGCAGATACCGAATTGGACAATTTAGGGCTAATCCACATAACTGTAAAGGGGGAAAAAAAAGTCCAATTTGTGTTCTCCTCCAGAATATGTATAGGCTTACGAATTGAATCTTTTTTGCAGATCCATATAGTGAATGCAGGATATTTGGATCACCGTTGGCTTCTATTGGGAATTTTAAACCGCAAATCAGCAACCAACGCATGCTATGCTTTATCTTTACAGCACATGACACTGTGTGTGCCTATGCTGAAAGACATTCATATGACTTCAAACGTTTAGGAATGTAGGACCAGTGTGCACAAAGCAGCGCAGTGGTTTCAGACTAGGATACACCACCTAAATTAAAAAGGAAAACTACCCCTAAGGCTAGGACTACATGGCAACTTTTGGCCAAGACAACAACTAACTGCAGATTGCTGTATAGCCCTACAGCCTCACACTGTCATTGAAGTCAATGGGGTCATGGTGCGAGTCGCAGGTTGCTGCAACCTAAACTCAAAAAAAAAAAAAATCCACTAAGGCTGGATTTCTAGCACCCCACGGGTCACGGTAATCTGCAACTGCAACAATGCATTGACTTCAATGACAATGCAAGGTTGACTGGTTACACAGCCATCTTTGGTCACTCGACCACTGTCACAGCAAACTTGCCAAGTAGCTCTAGCCCAACAGCCCATTTACACGCAACGATTATGCTTAAAAGCCATCGTTTGAGCAATAATCATTGTTTGTAAATGCTCCCATCTTTCACTCTTTGGCTGAATGATGATTTTTAGGGGAGCATAAAATCCATTGTTCAGCAGGAGAGAAGACAACACAGACCACATGCTGTGTTTGCTGTCCATGGTGCTGTATTCCCCACAGGAGCACTGATTACATTGTATTCAGCTTGCAGCCCTGAGGCAGAACAAAAGGAGCTGAATGCAGTGAAAAGACCACCTGCTGTTCTCTGCATATAGGTCCCAGAGGCTCATTTACATGCAAATGAGGGTGATAAGCTGCTAATGGACATTAGTGTCCATTAGCAGTTTATGCAAAACAATCACTCAAAACCTACCTTTTGAACAATTATCTTTGCGTGTAAATGGGCCTTAACTCAAACTAAAAGCCTGCATGACCACATCAGCATGTCTGCTGGACATATAAAGAGAGATCACCAGAGCCCTCAATGTGCAGGAAAGGCCCTGACTTAACAGGTGTGCATGACATTGTAGTAATATTAATTATCTCTGAGGAGGAAGGTCCTGGCAAGATAGTACCTACATTTTTCACCAAATAACAAGCAAATCTTAACGACTGAGACAAAAACACTTGAGGGGTATGTCCAACTTCACAACCACATTTTTTATTGCCACAATGCTTTTAAAATGAAAAATGTAAGCAACTTTTCAGTAAGTCTTAATTAAAAACTTACCACTGATAAATGCTAAAAATTAAAATATGCCCTTACCCGTCTTTAGTCTGATCCACAACACCTGCCAAAAGTTGGATAGTTTTGGGGTTCGGCTCTCCATCTCCTGTGAAGTTCAGGTAACGTCTGACAAAGTCAACTGGAGACATAAAACGCTCTCCATTCTTTTCCACGCTGGCATACTGTAGGAGGCCCAAACATATAAAAAGCCTTAGATTTGAAGTTTTGCTTTTTAAAATGCATTTTATGTTCATTACATTACTGAGTAGAGATAGAAAACTTTACCTTCGCAAATATAATTTTCAGCTCAGCTGGATCAGCTCTCTTGGTCAATGCTACCTGGAAACAAGAAAGAACATATGAGTTCCTGAAGATTAATGGCGCAAAACATTAGTTCTGGGTTCAAAAGTTATATATTATATACAGAACGTTCCGGTTTAATTTTCAGCACTATTCATTAATGGGTTTTTGCATGGTTAGGATATGCTATCAACTTTATGATCCTTGAGGGTCTGATTGCTGCGACTCTACTGAGGTAGAGAATGAAGGAACTGCAGCGCTGGTCTAGCATTGTGTCCCCTTCACAGCAAACTTCTTCATCACAACTTTTCAGGGAACTGCAGAACAGAATGAAACAAGTCAACACCGCAGCCCCTTCTTCATTTTGAGGACTAGTGGTGGTTCCCATAATTTGACCCCCACCGCTTAGGAAGTAATGGCATATCCTAGCACTACACCAATAGTTGAATCGACAGGAACCAACTTTTAACAATATATTATCTTTGGCTAGATTATATAATTTGTTTAACCTTTCAGTTTCATTAAGTTAAAATTTGCCACATATCTTGTGCTGATCCTGGGTGACAGCCTTTGTAATAATCCAAAGCTCTATATGCAATTCAGCAGGCTTCAGAACTGCAATCTCCCAGCAGCCTTTGCTTGTTCAGGGTCTGCATAGAGCTCTCTTGAGTTACAATCTAGCAAGGGAGGATCACACAGCAGGCCCTGTACTGAAATCTGTCTCGCTGTATTACAGAGAACCACTAAAGTCTATGGAATGAGTCTTGGCAAGGTTGCATCCAAAAGCAACCAGGATACCGGTGACCCAGCTGTAGACTATATAAATCACATTTTACGGGTTTTTTCACTTCTATTCCACCTCTGAAAAACTGGACTAAACCACTAATTTCTACAGTAGATTTAGCCCTGTGAATAGGCAAAATCCACGTGTGGAAATTCTAAAGTGGGATCCGCGTTTAGTGACATCAACATTTGAATCGGTGGTAAAATCTGGGGTGGAAATTAGTTGTAGATTTCTGCCACAGTTTTTAAAGGCGTAATCCCCATTTTAAAAAATTGCGTCCGATTCAGGCATGTGAACAGACCCTTAAGCGTGTATTCACCCACGTCAAGGATCTGCAGTGGATTTTCCACAGCAAAGAAATCCGCGGCAAATCCATGTGTAAACACACACTTAGAATGTAACTGCCACATTTGTCAAACATATTCCCTGTAACTCCAGCTTTTCTAACTAGGATGATGTCCCATAGGTCCCAAAAAGGGGTATTCCATGACCTATTGGTCATCAACAGATGTGTGTATCCACTGCCGATTCCCAGAGCCACCATCACTGTGGACAATGCAGGAAGTAGAATGCGCTGACCATAGCACAGTGGCCCGGGTTGGTACTGCAGGTGCAGCTCCTACTGAATGCAACGGGAGCTGCGTCTGCAATACAAGCCCAGGCCGCTCTACTATGATCAGCGCATTCTACTTCCTACGCTTACCGCAGTGACAGGGATTCAACTAATTAGCGGATCCCAGCCTAATTTTTTTCTGTTGATAACTGACAGATCACCAATGAAGTCTCGAATACCCCTTTAAATGCTCCTGCAGCACATGGTCATGCAGCGGTCTAGAATGGGCAGAGTAACCGGGGCAAAGTGCCTTCAAAAAGCGAATCTGATACCAGTTTTACAATGGAACTAAACAAAAAAGAAAAAGCAAGTTATGAAAATAAAAAGCTCCGGTGTGTAGCGCATGTCAGCAGTTCGTACACTCCAAGCAGAAATAATTTTATTTGCTCTTTTACAAAGTCTATCAGAAAGGTTAGTGGCAAGAAAAGAACAAGCAAGACGTGAAGCAAATGACCGATTAATGAGCTCTTAAGAAACTGCTGCTGTAACATATGTCAATTATATTTACAACTATTGAGTGGAAACAGAGTTTTAATGCTCTCCTCTATGATTAGAGATATCTTATACAAATTCCCTTCGACTGCAATCATTCAGTTTGAGATGTTAACAATTGAGAAAAAAAAAAAAAAGAACGGCAGCGGTTGTGAAATGTACAGAAAATCCATTCTAAGGAGCCGACGTTGCTGAGCCTACAGCTCGCCGGAAAATTGTTTCAAGCAGGCTTGAAAATCAAAATCACTCAGAGTGACATTATCCTACATTCCTATGCAAAAACATTTATTTTTGACACACTTTCAGAAATTACTTTAAGTGTAAGTATAACTGCCGGTGCAGAAAGCCACAGAAGAAAAAAATGTCATATAACAAAATACGGCGGTAAACAAATACCTGAGATAGGAAAAATATTTAAAAGGCCGTTCTTGTTCTGAAATTCTTTACATCTCCTAAAAGTCCTCTATAATCTGGCGATAACTGACAAAAGCCATTCCGTTGAATAGTCCCGGCAGTCCACTTGTATCAATGCTATGCAAAAATGGCTGAAGACAGGAACGTGTGATCTTAAAGGGACAGACTGTCCCAATCAAAAAGGTCCACTGAAGATCAGTGGTTCATGATCTCCTGCTGTCATTGTTTGGGAAAGCTGCGGCCACTACAGGTGAACTGTGGTATTACATGATGCCCTGTGCAACTGTATGAGCAACCATGTACTACATGGTTGCACCAAGGTTTTACGACTGCTGCAGAAGACAGGAGTGCTACTCAGCGTAAAACCAGGAACGTCCGGCCACTGATGGATGGAAGGTGTATTTCGGTATACGGCCTACGATGCATTAGGACTTGACTCTGCTTAGTACATCATATCAGCTATCTGGATGTTAATAATGCATATTGCAATAGGAGTGCAAGATGGAAGGTGCTATGGGTGGGGCATATATCGCCATGGGTTCTCGAAATTGACCTAGTTTTACTAGCACCTATAGAACTTTTATCCATGTGCAGCCCATTTGTGCCATTTTATACCACTCAAGCTCCAATGCGTCTTTCTTCTGCACTGGTAAAATCTGTAAACTATATTCCATGCGCGGTCTGATCAATGATTTGTAAAGAGGAAGAAAAAGGTTTTCATCATGTGCATCTATATAACATTTGATGCATCCACTGATCTTATTTGCTAGCAGCTGCCTGACTCTGGTTGCTAACAGAGTTGTGCAATCAGGCACAAGACGCCCTCAGAGAATGCAGCACCCGAGGCAAAAAACAGCTGATCACCTTGTTCCACTTCCAGCAAACAAGCTGATTTTGCTGGGGAAGTAGCCGCCAGCCAGGCATTATCCCTGCAGCGGTAAGGGAAACGTAGTATTATAGGATGGACATTCAGATGAAAAAAAGTCCAGACGTGCAGCACCTCCGAATGAAAGGGCTGTCCACACATACTGATGTACCTGAACACAGTCGCTCACGCTCATAGTTCTAGTGTAAGCAACGTCAATGGAAGTTCAGCAAAACTGTAACTGGGATCGGCGTAATCATACATACTTTTAAAAGCAAAATGATTACAAATATGCTTATTATGGATAAATGTCTGACCATTGTTTATGTGTACAACATCGCTCACTCTCGCCATACCGGGCACATCTCCAGCCCCTTTACCTTCTGTATCCCCCCACTATACGTAGTATGTAAGCTCGTTGGAGCAGGACCCGCACCCCTATTGTTTCCATCAACTGATTACTATGTAACCGTGGTTCTGTAATGTTTGTATTTTGTCTTTCTGTATCCCGCCTGTCTATGTAAGCGCCGCGGAATATGTTGGCGCTATACAAATAAAGTTTATTATTATTATTATATAGGTCTCTAAGTTTCAGGTCAACTAAAATTCTCAAGTCTTTTCCCAATTACTAAGTAACGGCAACATCTCTTGTTCCAGCACTTACATCAGGCAGAAACCATCCAGTTAATAAAGAGAAGCCCTGACTTTGCAGGTAATTCAGCCACCAACATGCTGCATGGCAGTCTGCAGTGTCTGGTTAACGATAGCTATTTGGCTGGCCGCCGTGTCTATGGCTGACTGATCACTTCTCTTCTGTAAGCAGAAAGAGTGGTCTTTGTGGCCCCCAGTAAGCACTTGGGAGCTGAAGAAATCGCATGTTTATAACTGCACCCTTATCGAAGCCAAGCTGGGTGTATGAAATAGTACAGAAACGAACGGAGATGCTGAGAAGTTGGGGTTGCTGAGAGGCAACGACTGGTGAGTGAAAGGTACGGCGCGAGTAGCAGATGTTGAACAACAAGCAGGTTTACCATAATATTCAGTGCTGTGGAGAGTAAAGGGGTCGTCCGGTTACCGGATAACATTCCCCCAATAGCTGTAACTGCAATAAAACAACAAAAAGCGTTGTACTTACCCCTCCACTGGCGCAGAGATCCAGCGCTGTAGCCCCGCCGAACTCCCGATGCTTGTTGCGACTTCCTGTGACATAGTCTTCCACCTGACTGCTGCTGGGTCACCATTCTGAACTCCTGGCATCGTGACGCCTAGAGCGTGAGCGCTGATGCCAGGAAAACAGGTGGCGACACTGCAGCGGACACCTGACATCTGGTAACCATCTCCCATAACAAACACCCAGCGCTTTTTAATGCACCCCATCATTGTGATGAGTGATGAGGTGCGTTACCACCGCCGCAGAGAAGGGGCAAGCACAGCTCTTTTCATTAATTTAATTTAGTTGCAGCAATGTTGTCTGGTAACCAGAACACCCCTCTATACTAGCAGAACCTCTCGAAAACCCATATCATAATTATATTAGAATATATATATCTAATCTTTATATATATTTTTTTCATAACACACTGCTCCAGACTAAAAAAAAAAATGTAGGAGTCAAATAAAACTTTGACAATTCACAGTTTGCCTGAGACAATATAACCAAAACTATGGTATTCGTTCACTAAAAAAGTAAAATCTATATGCAGCAAAATGGGGTATTTAAAAGCCCAGTATCCTCCACATGCTGCTGTAATGGATATTAGCTATTTCCATATTTCCTAAATAGGTAGGTATATAAAGAAGGAGAAATCCTACAACTATTATTGCGTACTAGCTGCAATTGCTGAATTTACTAGTTAAAAAAAAAAAATCAACAAAAGCAATCCCCCCAACGTTTCCCCACCTCAGTGACGTCAGAGTTTTGGGGCTAAATGGCAGTCCAATGAAGAGCTATGTAACTTGTGAGGAACAGCCAATCACAAACAGTACTGAGTTCATCCTATAGGAATACGGAAGCGCTGTTCTGCCATTATCATAGATTATATTTATATTAACAACTTGCAATAATGAACCTAATGAGCCAAAACATAACAATGGTGTCCATATACTAACACACATACAGCATCAAACCGATGTCTACATATATAAACCTTAGGCCGCGCTCACATATTCCCAAATGCCGCGCTGATCGCGGTACACCGCTACTATTGATTTCAATTGGGCCTCGCAGACATGCACTTAAATGCCGTGATTTACAAGCGCTGCCTGTTCCATTTTTCTGGGTTTTCGTGTCTAACGCACCTCATCACCTATCACAATGCTGAACCAGGTGTTCAAAACCGCTGCTCGAATAGCTTTAAAATGCCGTGGTTTTGAGCGGCGTTTATCTGAACGCATGTGTGAGAGTGGCCTTAGGATAGTACAAAAGAGATTATAATGTGTCTAAAGTCTAGTGTACATGCATTTATACACATAAGCGCCAAATTAGTATCCATAATATATATCGTCAATTAAAAAACAATTATATCTATATACATACAAATATGTGGGTGGTTTCACATCTGCATCGGGAGTTCAATTTTTCTGCTCCGTTCGGGGAGCAGGAAAGGGAAATCCCCACAGCTGAACGGCTCAGTCTCAAAAAGCTCCAATGGAGCCAAACAGCGCCAAACGGACCCCATTGACTAGAATAGGGTCCATCCGTATTCCGCTCAACTTTTTCTTCCAGTATTTTGAGCTGGATCTCAGACCGACCTGAGGTTACAACTCAGATGTGAAACCGGCCGCGTGCGTGTGCGTGCGTGTGTATACACATACCGTATATACTGGCGTATAAGACGACTTTTGAACCCCGAAAAATCTGCTCTGAAGTCGGGGGTCGTCTTATACGCCAGTAATACAAAAAAAAGAAAGTGTCAAAAAAAAAATCATTACTCACCTCCCCCGGCGTTCTGCGGCGCTGCTGCAGGCTGTCGCTCCCTCCTGGTCCCCGGCAGAGCATTGCTTTCTGGACGCAGGGCTTGAAATCCCCGCCTCAAGAAAGCTAATACTGTGATTAGCTAACACACGCCGTCAGCCAATCACAGCCATTCAATGACATCATTGAATGGCTGTGATTGGCTGAAGGCACATGTGTTTTCTGGAGGCAGGGATTTCAAGCCCTGCATCCAGAAAGCAATGCTCTGCCGGGGACCAGGAGGGAGCGACATCCTGCAGCAGCGCCGCAGAACGCCGGGGAAGGTGAGTAATGATTTTTTTTTTTTGCTCCGCTGTATTCCCGGCGTATAAGGTGAAAGTTGGGGGGGTCGTCTTATACGCCCCGTCGCCTTATACGCCGGTATATATATATATATATATATATATATATATATATATATACACACATACACACACACACACACACATATGATCATGGGTGGAGCATGTACTATATTCACAGATGGACAGATGGTCATTAGTATTTTGATGTGTGTTACCTTTATTCACAAACATTAGCTCAGTAACAAGGTAAATTATGATGCCAAAACTCAAAATAAATATCAGATCATTATAGTAGATGTAGGAGACGCAGAAAATACTTCCCAAATACTTCGGCGTATCAAACAAAACGAGTCGACAAATGTAAATATATAAAGTTATAAAAAAGACTATAAATCCGCTCTCACACGTGTGCTTTTTACTGCGATTACCGCAGCATTCTGAACGACGCGGTAATCGCAGTATAATGCTCCCATTGATTTGACGATTTTCGAGTGCTGTCTGCTCTATTTTTCACCAATTAGCACACCTCATCCCCCATCACAATGATGGGGTGCGCTAAAACACGCTATCTCAGCAACCTGCGGCCAAAAACGACAGTAAAATCGCAGCAATGCGCCGCAATCAAAGTGTGAAAGTGGTCTAAGGGTTTGTTCACATCGGTGTCAGAGGTTTTGTTCAGAGCTGCATTCTGTTAAAAATACAGGGCGGGAACAGAACCGACCCCATTAGACAACGGAGCCTGTTTGGCGCCAGACAATTCGGTCACAAGACATCTGTTCGTTGGGGAGATTCTATTTTCCAAAGCCAGAGAGTGTGGAAACCTTGATGCCAATGTGAATAAGTCCTTACTGAGTGCAGTGCCGCAGCACTCTCCTTCAGATTCCTTATTTTCCAGTTTAAGGCCTAATGCACACGGCCGTGACAGGCTCCGCAAGCAGAATACCGCAGCGGAGTCCGTCACGGCGCCCCCTCAAAGACCCCATACGCACCTCCGGATCCACTGCGTAGCTCCCGCATGACACTGCTGGCGGCGTCACATGACGTGGCCAATGGTGGGCTGGACACGTATTCACGCTATACTTCCGCTGTGCTACAGCAGAAGTATAGCATGATGGGCGGCTTCCATTGACTACAATCGAAGCCGTCCGCCCATATGCCCACGGAAAATAGGACATGCTGCGGGTAATTTCATGCTGGCGAATTCCGCAGCATGTACATTGAGCTATCAGGTTCGACAGAACCTAATAGCTGTGGTGAACCACCGCAGATTTCCGACGCGTGAAGAGTGCGTTCACATGTCGTTGAATTACTGCAGATTTTGCAGCCGCTTTTACTCCTATTGCAGCCGTTTCCAAGCTTTCAATTGAATTCACATAAAAGGGGTGAAACCTTCTGCAGATCCGCACCAAAACCATTAATGAATCAGCGACGTGTGCACACGCCATAAAGTTCTGAACTTGAAAACTACTTGTGATTCTGGGCGGGAGGCTTCCTATATTTCTATATATTCAGGCCCCCATGGTTCTGCTCCATCATTATCCTCCACAGCAGCATTTTCTCTGCAGAGGCGGACAATGTTATTATACTGCTGTATATGTCAGTCCCTAATAGAATTATGTAACCTTCCCAAAGCATGCTGGGGGGAATTTATCAACTGTTTTACATCAGTTTTTTTCTTTTTTGTGGAAAAAGTTGTATATTTTGGCACGTGTCATGTTTGCGCCAATAATTGTACTTTTTAAATAGTAAAAAAAAAGAGATGTCCTCCCGTACCCCTACAGATTTACTATCATTTACGTCAGCAGTTGGCGCAAAATTCTAGTGGAAACCTATGCCAGCTGCTAGCTGGCACAAATTACAGGTTGTGTCACATGGGCAGCCAGAGAGGTGCCTAATTTATTAAGGGCGGCTTCACACGAGCGTCTGCCCGCGTATATGTGCGCACAAAATCTGTGCGCACAATATGCAGAAAATAGAACCCATTGAATTCACTTAAGAAAAAACAGCAGCCTGCTCTATTTTTTGGCACAATTGTGCACCAAGGCCCCAAAGTCGTCTATGGGAGGTGTTCACTCAATACTAGCGAGATTGCGCAATAGGCTGCATCGTTCCACAGCAGAAACCCCATCTGGAACTCATTAGGCTAGATAGCCTTTTAAATCATAGTGGGTGATAGGGGGGGGGGGGGGTCCCACACCCTTGTGAAATGGTTCTGCAAGCCCAAAAAGTCCTGAGTCCAAAAGCGCATCATTCACAGTGCAAAGGCGCCGCACTTACACGAGCATTTTCTGCTTTAGCGCACTATTTATTAAGCCTGGCAAAAGAAACACGTCTCACTATGTATAGCCCGAGAACCTTGTACCCTGTTTCCTCGAAAATAAGACAGTGTCTTGTATTAATTTTTGCTCCAAAAGATTTCACTTTTTTACTTAAATAGTTGCCTGGACACTATTTAAATTGACTTTTTTTATTACCTGTAACTAGGGATTAATTTTGCAGCAGGGCTTATATTTCAAGCATTCTCAAAAATCCTGAAAAGTCATTCTGCATCCTTAAAAAGCCTGAAAAATCATGCTAGGGCTTATTCTTGGGGTAGGTCGTATTTTCGGGGAAATAGGGTATCTGTTCTAGCCTGGTGCATGTATTATGGTATAGTTCTGTAGTCACAAGATGTAACAAGCTGCTAATAGACACTGCAGCAAAGCATGGAGAAACATCTCTCTGCTAACTACCAGCCACCCCTTCCTCGTACATCGCATAGTCCCCACATGCAGGAGCTACAGACACATGGGCAGCCATGGCTCCTACACACCACATGCCCTGCTCCGCCCACATCTGTCACCGCAGGTCCCTTAGCCTGTCTACTTCCAGACAGCAGGGTGACAGATTGTTAGGCCCAATGTCCACGGGCGGATTTTTGCTGCGGAATCCGGAGCGGGCGGTCCACATCGGATTCCACAGCAATAAGCCTCCAAAGTATGCTGTGGTAAAACGACCTTTCATGTCCACGAGCGGAAACCAATTGCAGATAAGAAATCGCAGCATGCTCCATTTTGCTGCGATTCCCGCACGGACGGCTTCCATTGAAGTCAAGTCGGATTCCGCGGGAAAGCGACAGCTTGAAGGGAAAAAAAAAAACAAAACAAAACAACACTCTACTGCACATGTGTACCGGCGCTTCCGCAGACATCCGTAGTACAGAAAAAAAAAAAAGAAGAAGAGGACCCGGACAAGTAAGCAGGGTCCTCGGCTGCGGGCAAGGTTCGGATTACTCTGCCAGCTCCTGCATGCAGAATCCGACCCACCCATAGACAGGAGGCCAAGAGGCAGAAAGGAAGGGATTGGTTTTCCAGCTACAGCAGCACAACTAGTCAGAAATGGAGACATATATATATATATATATATACACACATATATACATATATACACACACACACACACACACACACATATATATACACACACACACACACACACACACATATATATATATCTCACACACACACACATATATTACACATACATACACACAGTATATAGAAATGTAGGCTTATTCACACTTACACAATTACGCAGCAGATTGCACACACTATAGGCAGTGAATATAACCCATTGACTTCAGTGGGTTTGTTCACATGAGCATATCTTGCGCAAAAATATGCAGCATGTTATATTTTCGTGCTTATTGCGCGCCAACAGCACATATTAAAAAGTTATTTAATTCAATTGGCCATTGAAATCAACGGGAGTGTGCTTGTATGTTTTTTTGTGGAAACAAGAAAAAAAAGTGCAGTAAAACACACACAGGAGCATGCAAAAACGCAATGCCCATTGCACGAATGCGCTTACACCCGTGTGAAGACGGCCTTAACTGCAGGGTTTTTTTGTGTGTTATCGTCACCAAAAAAACCGCAATTGTGGGCTCATGCCCGCAGGCATATGTGTAAACCCGCAGCGTTTTACACATACACAGCCCATACCACATAAGGCTGAGTATGGCACTACGCATGCGCGGGAATCGGACGTCATGGACACGGGCAATGCGATTCCCCCCCATTCAGAGCAGGGATGCTTATAAAAACGCTGCCCGAATGCCATGTGTCCACGCGCTGGTCTGCAATGAAAGTCCATTCAACGCACGTGTTATACGCAGACTCCGATATGCAGGAAACCGCATTATGATCCTGGCAACCAAAGCAATAAGTAATAAATACAAATGTTGCCGCAGATTCCAGGCCTCTGTAACTTGGTGAAATCTCATCAGGGCACCATCAGTCACACACACAGTTGTGCCGTTCCTAACAAGCACATTTCTTGCCTTACATGATCACTGTTCTGGCGGCTTAAAACAAGTGTAGTTTGCTGCGTGCCGCCGGCATGAGATCGTCACGCAGCAAGTACACAATGACATTACATGCGATCTTTATTGCACGGAATACGCACACAATGTGTGAGCGGCAACATGGGGGCCTATGGCCGAGTGGTACAGCGTATGACGTGCACGAAACCAGTGTCTAAAGGAGCCCTTAAAGGGAATCTGTCACCATGTTTTTGCATCCCTCACTGAGAGCACCATAAAGTAGTGTCTGTCACACTGATTATTGATACATCTGCTGTGTGGATCTGTGCAGTAGTTTTGGAGGAATTTACATTTAATTAGAAGCAGCCAGACACAGAACTAGTCCTGCATATTCATGAGCTGCGGATTAGCCACACCCACTCGCCAGCTAATGATTGGCAGCCCTCTGCTTATTACTGTACATAGAGTGTCAATCATTGGCTGCAGGACTGGGGTTGGTGAAGTTAGCCTGCAGCTCATGACTTCCTCCATGCATGTGCTGCTCAGAGAGGGGTGCAAAAAAATGGTGACAGTCTCTTGAAAGCTTTATATCCTTGAATAAACACAAAGCTCTGTAAATGGCTTAATATAACTAAGCTGTAATGTCTTCAAGGCTCTATTCATATCTGCATCAGAGGCTCCAGCGCTGTCCCAGCATGAAATCAGCCAATCAGCGCCGGAGACCAGCGTGAGGGACTCAGACAACGCAGGCTAAGTGAGTATTGCTGTTCTTTTTCATGTAGGGGTAGGACTTATTTTCAGGGAAACACAGTAAGAATATGCAGAAGAAAGGAGAGAAGAGAGATGAGGACAACTAAGGGTCCTTTTACACAGGCCGATAAATCGTCCATATTTCCACTCCCAGCATGAATGTGAATGATTATCGCTCTGTGTAAATGCATGCCCCAACTAAACAAGAATTCATTCATTCTTCATTTGTCATTCAGTTTCTGCATGCATAAAAACTGACGACGGATCGGCCCATGTAAACAGGCACTCGTTCATCTATGAATGTGAATGTAGGCATACCAAAACAATCTCCAGCCCACTCCGCCTTCATTCACTAGCGATCTGTACCCGAAATGCCGTCCGGTGTGAAAGGGCCCTAAACAGTCAGTCCATCACACTGACAGATCTGCTACTGAGGCACAGACTGCAGTGTCTATATACAGGGATATGTAGAGGCTACAGAAGTTAAAGTGCAACATTAATTAAACCTAATTGCAAAAAGGATCGCTCAATACACACATTTAAGTGAAAGGAAAAAAAATGCCTCCTAAGTTGTTTACGGACTTTTAAAAGTTTTTTTTCCCCCAAGACCTGAATATGAATGACCTGCCCTCAGGATAAGTCATCAATATAAGATTGGTAGTACTGCAGGTTATCAGTTGTCATGATTTCATCCCCTTCTGCCTCGTCTTTGGTCTGTCACATACATTGAGCACATGGGCTTTCTGCAACTCGATCCTATTTAAATGAATGGGACTGAGCAAATCCAGGCACAGCTGCAACACTACGTGCGGTGTGGACCACGCTGCGCCTACTAATCATGAAGCAGCTGTAGTGCTCACCACCGTAGTCCATTCAGTCAGCGAGTCAGACCTCCCCAATCTGACCTATCCTAAATATAAGCAAATACGTTTCTTGGAGCGCTACGACATTGTAGGATATAGACATTAAATAACCAGCGGGGTTGTTAATCAGGGACTTGGAGTCAGGTAGGAACTTTCAAACGTTGACCCAGGGATTATTCTAAATTCCGTTATCATAGAATGGTAGAGTTGGAAGGGACCTTATCTCCGCCCCATGCCACCCCCTTCCATTGCAAACAGCCGGAGGGGAGGAGATAGGAGGGAAGGGGGAGACAGCTTAGCAGACATACGCTCATGTGAATAAGCCCTAAGGCCGCATACACACGGCAGAGCCAGATACTGCATGCGGAAGCCCGCAGCAAAATCCGGCCACGGCAGCAGCGGTGTCCGCGCATACCTGCTTTCATTGACCTTTATCATTACTGTGGATGGTCCACACGGCTCGCTGTCGGACATGCACAGCACAGATTTTATTTATTTATTTTTTTTAACTCCTGCTTTCCCCACGGCCCATCTGCAATGTCAATTGCGGACAGTTTCCATCAAGCCGTCTGTGCGGGAACCGTGGAGCATGCTGGGATTTTTCATCCGTAAGCGGAAACGGCAATTGGTTTCCACTCGTGAACATGAAGAATCATTTTTCCATAGCATGCTATGGAGGGTCATTACTGCGCTCGCCCCGGATTCCACAGGAAAAATCCGACCGTGTGCATGTGGCCTTACAGAAAATGCTAAAAAAAACGCCACGGACGTTACATCAGCTTTGATTTTTTTTGATAATTTTGTATGGAAAGTTTAAGGAAAAAAGTTACCAGACATCAAGTTGGGGATGAGTCGACTTCACATCTGGCAACAGTGACCAACAATTCCAATATAGCGGCCATCAGTGAGAAGTTTTGCCACGTGCTTGTCACATCCATGAAGTTTAAACATTTTTTTTGTTTTGTAAGAAAACAGGTGCATCCTCAGATTTGAAAAAGCCCATTTCTCTGATTCCATGTCTGGCGAGTATTTCAGTGGGCAATTTTCATTGTTCTTGATATTGTGAAGGTTTACATGGTAGTCATTTCAGTCACAGATGTGACTAGTTGTCAAACTCTGTCCCCCATTATCCCTTAGGCTGCATTCACACAGGCGAGCATGCTATTGGGCCAAGAAACCCGGCCTGATATCACGCTTGTCAACGTACATTATACCCGTAAAAAATGTCTCACATCACTGCTGTGAAATTGTGATCCTTCGGCGTTTGTTTCGCACACGTCAAAAGATTGACAAGTGTTTCCCATTGATTTCCATGTAAAACATCACATCCAATATTAAAAACGGATTGTAAGTTTGCGTTTTGCAATTTTTGTGCGATGCATTTTTAAAATTAGAAAGACCCATTCACATTTGCGTTAAAAAAACACGTGTGCGGGAGCCCTAAGAGAAATCAAGTAATCTTGTAGATATGGTACCTTTTAATGACTAACAAAAATACACGATTTTAGTACGAGCTTTCGGATCTTCTATGGACCCTTCTTCCAGCTTAAACTGCGGATTTACGGCACAGGGGTATCGTGATATAAACAACAAAGTGCCTGCTGGTGATCGCCGAATTCCACGGTCTCCATTAATACTATATTAATAGTAAATAGAACATGCCGCGATTTATTTCCCGCTGCGAAAATCCACGGTAGAATTCCACAGGTGAGCATTGGCAGGCAGTAAAGCTATAAGGTTCAATAGAACCTAATAGCTGCGGAATTTATGAGCAGATGTCCACTGTGGGAAAAGCGGAAGAAATCCCTTCATGGGCATTCACCCTTAGATGGGACAAATGTCGGGCAAACGATACCCGACACTCGTCCCCGCATGTTTTGCCGACAGCAGGCACCCAAACAGCTGATCGGTCAGAGGCCCAACCGGCAGAATCAGTTGATCAACTATTGATGACTTATCCTAAGGATAGGTCATCAATAAAAGTAGCCAGAAAAATCCCTCTAAATCCTTGACTACTCCGAACCACCAGGGGACTTCAGTGAAAAACGTTTTTCCCCCATTTTTGATCTAAACTTATCTTACAACTCTTAAAGGGGTTGTCTCGCGAAAGCAAGTGGGGTTAAGCACTTCTGTATGGTCATATTATTGCACTTTGTAATATACATCTGTATGAGCCATACAGAAGTTATTCACTTACCCACTCCGTTGCTGGCGTCCCCATCTCCATGGCTCCGTCTAATTTCAGCGTCTAATCGCTCGATTAGACGCGCTTGCGCAGAAGGGTCTTCTCCCTTCTGGTCGGTCCGGGCACGAGCGGGGTTCTGGCTCCGCCCCCTTCTACGCATCATCGCGTAGCTCCGCCCCGTCACGTGTGCCGATTCCAGCCAATCAGGAGGCTGGAATCGGCAATGGACCGCACAGAGCCCACGGTGCACCATGGGAGAAGACCCGCGGTGCATCGTGGGTGAAGATCCCGGCGGCCATCTTGGAGGAAAAGAAGGAAGAAGTTGCAGAGAGGGGATTCGGTTAAGTAAAATTTTTTTTTTTATTTCAACACATCCCTTGGGTTTGTCCTGCGCTGAACGGGGGGCCTATGCAAAAAAAAAAAACCGTTACGGCGCGGGACAACCCCTTTAATATACAACAATAGGCCATGCATAACTTAAATGTTAGTGGGAACTGGATATTTACTGCTGGCTGAAGACCTACGGCACAAAGAAATCCTCTTAGAAAATTACAATTTAGTGTTATTCTGAAGTGCGATCATATGAGGCGCAGAAATTATACACAAAAACTTGGATCTGATCTTGCAAATGCCTCTCCGCTACTTAAATGCTTAAAATAAAGAAGTCAATGCTGCAGCTGAAGCCTCTAAGTAATAATCCGTTAAAGAGAAACCACCAGGTGAAGAAATATTGGAAAAGTTGGCACTGTAATCCGTTTGTGGAAGTCACTTACCCCAGACATAAAGGGTTTCAATTACCAAACCATTCAGAGATTCCTTGGGGGTAAGGAGGAGAGAGCTTGACACGGAGCACTTGAAATTCAAGGGAAATGGAAAGCTCAAAAGAAGCCTTAAATCTGGATCAATGTGATATCCAGAGGTGCTGTCGCTGCAGCAGGTGGGGGGTGTAAGTGTTTTACTCCTCATAAAGCTAATGGACAGAAGAACGATAAAGATGCAGAATGTATTTTAAGAAGCATGTTTTTTAGAAATGCTGCAATCTGTCATCAGACTTTTTTTTCCTGCTGAACTACAAGAGATAATCGCTCTACTGGGACACTCAATAGGGAAAAAGCAGGGATGCCGAGAATGAAAGTGACAGAAAATGGAGCGTGGATCTACAGGAGCAGGACATATGAAAGTCACAGCTTATATAGGGGATAAATGGTAATATCCAAAACGTATGGTGAGATTTCAAGTTGTGAGACAAGAATATACAATAATGCTCAGGAAATGCAAAAGTTCTTCTAAAAATGATGAGCCAGGTGTTGTGTTTTATGTAATTCAAAGGTTTATTGCCATCCTATAAAGAGATTGCATATAGCTAGGAGATGCCAGCACTTAAAAGGAGTCCACTAATTGATAAGTCTATCCTCAGGAAAGACCGACCCTCAGTAGTAAATTAGTGGGGGTCTGCTACCTGGAACCTTCCCCGATCAGCTTGTGTACGGAGATGATTACTGCAAGTAGCAGACGGCTCCATTCTCTCTGCAGTGGTCAGGCTTGGCATTGAAGCTCTTATTCACTTCAATGAGAACTTTGCCTGTAATACCAAGCCTGGCCACTACAATGAGAAAGGAGACTGGAGAAAAGCCGATTGGCAGGGGTCCCGGGTGGCAGACCCCACTGATGGATTATTGATAGCCTATACTGTGAAAAGGCCATCAATATATACTGTGAAAAGGCCATCAATAGTTTACAACTGGACAATCCCTTTAGGCCTCTTTCACACTTGCAACAGAGATATCAGCGCTACAAAAACACGGCAATATTGCAGCTTTGTACACGCGATTTTGTAGCACCAGTGATGCTTTTTCTTGTGAAAAAAAGTCTCGCATCGACGCTATCCGCGAGAAAATTAATAGGTCTTTATAATTTTTAAAATGCATTGCACGAAAATCCCAAGTTCGTACAATGCGATAAACAAGGAGGCTCAATAGGGAAAAATGGACTATAAAACATCGCAAATCGCGGCAGTATAGAGCATGCCGCAATTTTTTTTTTCTAGAAACATAGTATCAGACAAAACATAGCAAATATGAAGGAACGCATTGGAAACCATGGGCTTCACATACATGCGTTTTGAAGGGGTTGTCTCGCGCCGAAACGGGTTTTTTTGTTTTTTTTTGCATAGGCCCCCCGTTCGGCGCAGGACAAACCCAAGGGATGTGTTAAAATAAAAATATTACTTACCCGAATCCCCGCTCTGCGACTTCTTCCTACTTCTTCCTTCTCCAAGATGGCCGCCGGGATCTTCACCCACGATGCACCGCGGGTCTTCTCCCATGGTGCACCGTGGGCTCTGTGCGGTCCATTGCCGATTCCAGCCTCCTGATTGGCTGGAATCGGCACACGTGATGGGGCGGAGCTACGCGATGACGCGTAGAAGGGGCGGAGCCAGAACACCGCTCGTGCCCGGACCGACCAGAAGGAGAAGACCCTTCTGCGCAAGCGCGTCTAAAAAAGCAAGAAGACCCCGAAATTAGACGGAGCCATGGAGACGGGGACGCCATCAACGGAGCAGGTAAGTAAATAACGTCTGTATGGCTCATATTTAATGCACGATGTATATTACAAAGTGCATTAATATGGCCATACAGAAGTGCCGAACCCCACTTGCTGCCGCGGGACAACCCATTTAATGATTAATGGAATCTTCACCAATCCTGAGAGAATGATGGGCCACAGCGCTGGTTTAGCACTATACCACCTTCTCAGGTTTCATTGCACACCGTGCTTATGATCACTTAAAGGGGTGCTGCCGTTCCCTCCACATGCAGTACCACATGCAGTAGGATGTGTATCATAAAGTGATACACATCCTAGCCATATTTCTTCACTTTATAAGATGGGAATATGCCTTTAAAGCTTATTAACTGTATAATTAAAAGAAGGGGTCTGCGACATAAGGCATTTTTCCTATTGACGTCCCATCCATAGAATTTACAGGACGTCCCACAAACTATGAGCCCTCCCAAACCTAAGTCGATGGAAAAATAAAAAAAGGTTATGGCTGTCAGAAGATGGCGTCAGAAAATAATTTTATGTTTTTACAAAGAAATTGTATTTTTTAAAAGTAAATTGTACTGACAGAGAATAAACCTGTCATTCTTGTCATAGTGTGCTTTAAAAGAAGACCTCCTCCTCCGTCCAAGATTGCAGAATTTTGTTTTTTTCCCCCATTTCACTCCACTTCGGAATTTTTTCAGTACATTAAATAGTACAAATGAAAAATACAACTGTCCCAGCAAACACAAACCCTCAGATAGCTAGGCTTTTTGAAAGTGGGGAGGTCTAATACTTATTCAAACAACTGTGAATTTGCTCTAATTGTTTCTAATCTACACAATCCTGTAATCTAGGAACCAATCACAGCCATTCAATGCGGTTCATCGAGCGCTGGCTCTGACTGGGCTGCAGCACTCGAGAACCAGTCAGAGACAGCGCTTCTTGGAGGAGGGGCTTTTGAACCACTGACCGGGAAGCGCTGGGTGAAAACTACAAGCAAGTCTGCCGGAGCTGCAGAGGAGACGTGCGGCACAGCCGGACAGCACCTTGTAGATGATGTATTAGTAGTGATTAGGAAATTATGGTACCAATGTTTTTGGTTGCGCCACACAGCTATGCTGCATTGCTTTCGCATATCAGCTGTACGCACTTCAGCAGCTCACTGAGGTGGAATGGTGGTTTGTCACTGTGTCATGTAAGCTGCATTAGCTTCACGGCATCGTTGAACCCTTTGTGGTGCCATGTTTGCACGACAGCGATGCTTAGTTCTAAAACTGGCCAACGGTTGACTATTAGAGGAAGGCTGGACTGGTGTTGGCACCATTAGCACTTGGAGATATGGAGATAGTGGTGAAGGACTATGCTTCAATGTTGTTGGTCAATATGCCCTGCCAGCTATGTATGTGGACATTTGTGAGGTGTCATTTATTGGAGTCTCCACACAGGTGTCCAGTTGTCTCACAACATATAAACTGCCAGACTGAGTACTGCTGTAGCCATAACAACTGAGGCCACGGGGGTTTGTGGAGGATGTAGTCTGCACATAATCCCTCATTCAGCTCAAAGACCATGTGACTGATGACATGACGGTGACATCATCAAAGGTCCTGTCAGCACACAAGCTATGTGTTAATTTGTGAGGTATCATTTATTGGTGTCTCCACACAGGTGTGCAGCTGTCTCACAACCAGCTACAAACTGCCAGACTGAGTACTGCTGTATTCATAACAACTGAGTCCGTAGGGGTTTGTGGTGGATGTAGTCCGCCCATAATCTCTCATTCACTGCACAATAATTCACTGCACGTCGCGGTCATGTGATCAGGGGCGGAGCTAAGAACCAGTAACTGACATAACAGGCACTGTCAGGCTCTGCATGTAACTCACACAGCACACACGGACGGACAGACAAACAAGTGGTCATTAGCACTGGTTTTTTTTTCTACTACAGCCAGGGCTTATATTTTAAGCCCCCCGCCCGAAAATCCCGGCAAAAGAGCACTACATGATCGCTGTGAAAAAACGCAGCAATATCGTACAGATGCCCATGTGAAAGAGGCCTTAGCCACACAGTAGAGCAGGTGCAAAGAGTTTTTATCACAGCAGGACCCATCACACCCATACATTACATGAACAGTCTATTGATTCCAATGGATACAGTGTAATGCTTCATTTGCCCTGAGATGGCGCTGTAGGGATATTGAACACTAGCTGTAAGGTTCCCCCACAGATTACAGCTGCTGATCGACGAAGGTCTCAGCAGCAGAACACCAAGTGATGATCTAATTTTCAAGGCAGACTGGTGCCTTCTGACAAAAAGGGATCGTAAAAAGCAGACAACCTTTTCATATACAGAGATATGGGTCCCATTATAGAGAAATATTACACTATATCTGGCGCCTCTCTGCTCGCGCCCCCTTCTCTTGCACTTTTGTTTTATGTATTCTGTTTTCATCTTCGGTCATAAAAAATACACAAAATACATATTTAAAAATTCAGCACAGAAAAGGAACCCAATTATACCCTAAATAACCTCGACTTTCCTGCTCTCTGCACCTTGAAATCATTTACTAATCTTGGCCGCATGCCTGTATTCCTGAACAAACACGAGTACGAGCAGGTAACAAAATAAGGCCAAGCATGCACTTGGCATGTGATTTCATACACTGCAGGTCAGCGACCACGTGCAACATTACACAATGATACATGATTGCAGATAACAGTAACTTACAGGCAGGTCATTAGACAGAAAAAAAAACCTACAGCCATGCAAACAATCAGTGTCTCCTAAAATAAAGTGATCACAAGTGACTCAGCTAGAAAAATACAGTTGGTTATGTTAAAGGGAACCTGTCATCATCTTTGAGGCCCATAAACTACATTATGGAGCTTCAAAAGCTCAGGGAACCAAGTCCGGGGAGCGTTGTTTCATCCTCACCAAGTGCCCCATTCCAGCTCTGTGTCCCCACAAAGTTGCCACATGCACACAGCGTGATTCTTAGTCTATGTGCGCTCTCTCTTAGAGGTGATTGGACGAACACACGCAGAGCATCACATTGTAAGCGTGCGGCAAGTTTGTGGGGACATACCGCTGGAACAGAGAACCCAGCGCATATGAAACACTGAGCTCTTCGGACTCCCTGTTCCTTCACCTTTGAGACCTTTTAAAAAGGTTGTCTAGTTCAGAAAAACCATTTTTGAACATCCTATTACAGAATTCTGCGCATAAAAAGAACCTTTCAACAAATACAAAAGTCGCTAGAAAATAAGGCATGCAGCAATTTTACAATCTCAGACCATCGGTCCAAGTGAAAGATCACTCATGCAAATGAACGGGTTTGTTCTGCATGCCAGTCCTGTTTGCGACGGACAGAGACAGAATTTGCATAAGTACGTCGGGTGTGTGATCACAGGCTCAAAGATAGGATTTCTGTATCATCTTCTACAGAAGTATCAGTTTAGTAGGAGAACACCTTTAAACAGTAACTCCACTTTTAACAAACTTGACATCAGAGAGACATGTCAAAAGTTTTGATCAGTGGGCATCCCGCTGCTGAGACCCGCTGATTGCTAGAACGAGGAGCCTACAGCGCTCACCCGAGCGCTGTGCCCCTTCGGCTGTCTTCGCTGCTTCTTGTTGTCGCCTCTTGATGGATGGGTTTTTTTTGTCTTTTAAATGTTCAATGTCATGGTTTATATAAAAAAAGACCCTCCTAAAATTCTTACGTTTTTACCCTGACTACCAAGCTTATTAATACTCTGGACACTTCCTGCTCTATAGAGAAAACTTTTCATTATCATCACAGGCAGGATTACAATGAAAGGTAACGTCTAAATATATATGAAACAGGATCATAACAGGTAGTTGTCAGAGCTCACCTCCTCCTCCTCCCTGCATGACTTCTGTTCAGGTTACAGAACATGCCTAAAACAATCTCTCATAGAAGTCAGCTCCTTTCCACTGTGTGACTCTCCAATGATTTCTGCTATAAAGCATCACTCTAAATGCTATTAACTGAAGCTCAGGCAAGATGACCGTCCCATAGTCATGGACAGAAAATAGAAATAAATCTACAAACAAACAAATTAGAAAATTGCCTTCTATTTCACTATTGAGTCTTACTAAAAAAAAAAAAAAAAATTATTTGAAAATTACAGGCGATCGTCCCTTTGAGGGCTCCTTCACACTGGCATGGGCTATAGTGGGCCGTAAATCACGATCTGATATCGCCCTAGCCATTCATGTGAAACCCATGGATGTGAGGCGTTTTCACATGAAAACCGCCTCGCATCACTGCTGGGCTGAAGGAATCCCCCGTGACAGCCGCAGCAGAGGATCGTGGAGTTTTCTCATTGCTTTCAATGGGGTCGGCGCCTCAATGGCGATATCACAGAAAGATAGGCCATGCTGCGATTTTTTTCTTGCTTGGCATTGCATCGTTAATTCAAAAAATGGGTTTCATATTTGTGCATTTCGCAATGCTCAAATCTCGTACTATTTCCTCGCCAGTATGAAGGCACCCTGAAGCAGACAGTTGTATCTGCTGAGAAAAGATGTAACTATTTCACAGTTTCACTACTTTTACAGTAATGAAGCCTTTTTACTGTGTTTTTTCCCCGTTAAGATTTCACCTTTTAGGATGACATTACAGTGAACAGCTGCACTTTTCGGCATATCTCGATTCCTTTCAGCCCCCTGTATAAGCCACAATGAGCCGCCCTGTATGAGTAGCTTTCTTTCTGGCAGAATTGAGTGGTCCTTAATATGGATGACCAGTCATCTGACTAGCCACTATGTAAAACTACTGGCCGCAGCTTCCCCGCAAAACCAGCTGTTTGCTAAAAGTGAGCTAAGGCCGGCTGCACACGGCCGTGACGTCATGTGACGCGGCCGGTGTGTCACATGATGCGCCGGCGGTAGGCAGGGAAGCGGTTTCACGCTATCTTCCGCTGTGCTACAGCGGAAGATAGCATGACGGACGGCCTCCATTGACTGCAATTGAAGCCGTCCACGTGTACACCCGCGGCAAATAGAGCATGCCGCGGGCGAGGACGGGTGATTTCACGGTGCGGAATTCCGCGATGGAATTCCGCACCGTGAGCCCTGAGCTATTAGGTTCAATAGAACCTGATAGCTGCGGGCAACGCGGCGGAAATCCGTCCATGGGAAGGAGGCCTAATACCTTTAACCTCTTCACACCCAAGGGCATACAGGTACATCCTGGACGAGCGGGGTATGAATGGATCGGGATCAGGAGCGGGTGACAACTGAACACCGATTATCATCATAGTTGTGAAGCCCCATTTACACACGACGATTGTCATTTAATAATCTTTAATCGTATGGTGCCAACTTATTCCGCAGTGCTTGAACGAAAGAATTAACAACTTCTTTGCAAACAAATGCTCAGCATTTACACTTAAGAGATATACTTTGAAATCCTCTCCATTTCCCTCAAGTTAACACTGTATATGTTGTTTGCTCCGGTGGGCGTGTGTTTATGCGAGGAATATCTGGCCAGTAGGTTTTTAATTAGTGTGAAAAGCCATTGTCTTCTGCCACATGAGTAAACAAGAAGACATTGCTTTTAGCAGGGCAAACAATCACCCCTCCCCTCAAGTCCTTTAGACTTTCAAAGGACTGAATAAATGTCATTTAAACCAAGCGAAAAGTGAATGAACAAAGGACTAGGTCTATACAGGAAGAAACTCAGCGATAAGTGAACAAATAGTGCACGATGGCTTCGCATTTACACGTAGCGAGTATCAGGCAAATTCGTTAATCTGAAGGGATTTTAGATTATAATTGTTGCATGTAAGTGGGCCTTTAAATGCCCTGATCGGTATTCGATGGCATAGCAAAATGCCACTCAGTTGCCATGGCAGCCTGGGGCCTTCTGAAAGTGCCCCATAACTAATTGCATATCAAGCCATGCCTGTGGGATGCCTTTAAAGACTGCCTGTCACAACATGGTATAATGCAATACTGTGGTATTGCATTAGGCTGAGTGAGTGATCAAGCGATCGCAAGGTCAAGTCCCTAGGAGGAACTAAAAAATTTTTAAAAGTACAAATAAGTAAAAATATTTTTTACAAATTATAAGAAAAAAATAAAAATAGTTAAAAAAGTGAAAGGAACATTTTCATAAGGTGGTATTTATCCCATATGATGAGCATAGTCACCAAAAAATAAAAAAAAATACACACAACACCAGAATTATGCTTTATTGATCACCGCGTCTCAAGGAAAAATTTTAAGGGGTTCTGACACAAATCAGATTTTTATGCTTTAGCAGCCATTGTTCCTTGGTCTGCCTAATGGACACAGGGAAGCCACGATTAATGGCATGCTAAAGCATAAAAATATTATACTTACCTTTTTTCCTCTTGTTGTTGTGCAGCGGGGTCATCTCCCAGCAGGCTCCTCTTCTTCCTCCGACGAGCCACCCCCTTCCGGGAATCCGCGCATGCGCAGAAGACAGGTGCCCTCTGAGGCCATGCGCAGCACTCGGGAATTCAGCCAGGACGAACAGGCCGCCCACAGCAAGCACTGCTTGTGACGTGCTTGCTGTGGGCGGCCCGTCTGTTCACATAAGAAGTGGCTAACGAACGGAGCAGTCATTTTGATGGCTCCAGCTCTGCTTCTAGAAGCCACAGAGGAAGATGCCTGACGGAGGGGACATGCCTGGCGATTGGTCCTGGCCAGGCAAGGTAAGTAAAAAAAATTTTTTTCCATGTCAGAACCCATTTAATGATAAGCGATCAAAACGTCATATGTATTCCAAAATGGTACCAATAGAAACTACAGGACCTCCATCACACAATTATTTTGATGGAAAAATAAAAAAAAGTTATGTTTTTCAGCAGATAGCAGTAGAAATTAATTTTTTTTTAAAGAAGTTTTAATTTTTAAAACTAGTACAGCAAAAAAAAACAAAAGTCAACCTATATAAATGTAGTATTGTTGTAATAATGACGACACATAGAATAAAGTTATGTCATTTTTTTCCGCAGTATGCATGCAGTAAAAACAAGACCACCTACAAAGATTTTTTTTCCATTTCACTTTAATAGTTCCACTGAAAGATACAACTTGTCTCACAAAAAACAAGCCCTCAGATAGCCATCTCAATAGATAAATAAGAGTTATGATTTTTTGAAAGTGGGGAGGAAAAAACAGGGGGATTGCGTCATTAATGGGTTAAAGGGATTTGCCATATTATTGGCGATAAATCCTAAGAACGGGCCATCAATAGCTGATTTATCGGGATCTGCCGCTTGGGATTCCAGCCAATAAGCTGAGCAGAGTCCCGCTGTGAGCGCCTCTATAGACAGGGAGTGTGCACTGAGCTCCCGCCCCTCGCCATTGTTTGCAATGGTAGGAGGCGGGACGGGACTTAGCTCCGCCCCATCCCACCCCTCCTATTGCAAACAGCGATGAGGGACGGAAAGGGGGCGGGAGCTCAGTGCACTAGCTCCCGTCCCATCCCGCCCCCTCCCCTTGCAGAGAGGGGCAGCGTATATCAGCCAGGCGTGAAAACCCGACCGATGTACGCCCGTTTGAATAAGCCCTTATACTGCACCGCCATTAGAATAAATTCAGCCACAGATGAATCTGCTCCTAACTTTCGCACAACAGTTCTGTCTTTCCTGTAACTGGCGTGAAACTTTCATAAAATGAATAAATTGTGCTTTCTTTCTGGATACTTTACATGTCTGTCTCCAGTATAGACACCCATCTGGTGGCTCCTATGGTGGGGACAAGACAACAGGGGCTTCTACTTTCCGGAACCAGAGTAACTTGATTTACAAAAATGTTACAATGTAGCTTACGATTAAAACAAATTAACAGGTTTCCCATTGCAGCTGCCTGGTCATACAGGAAATACAAGTAACCTTTCCTTCAAGGAGACCTCATCGGATTACAGAAAGAACATGAATAGAGCTGTCTAAACTGAGCAACGTCACATCAAGTCAGCATCAGGGACTAAACGGCCAGGAAACCTGCTGGAAGCAACAAACAACCAAGCAAAGGGAAAAAAAATCCCAGACGGGTAAATGACATTACCTGACAATCAATTAAGCTTCATTGTAATTGTGTGGTGGACATAGAGCAGAGCAGGGAACTCACTGCAATCACTGCAGACAAATTCTGATTATCCTGATATAACATAATGGTCCCACAGACCTGGGGGGGGGGGGGGGGGGGGGGGTCACTCAGAAGCTCATCTGCTTAATGTCAAAGTCAGAAGCCCTTACATACAAGACTGGGGTCACCAGGCACTTGACCTATAGATAAACCATAGTCACTCCTCCTGAGGACAATATACTACTAGAGCCACTGCAGGAAAGATACCCGACACATCGGATCTATATCCACACTTACAGTACAAGACCATATAGTGGTCCCCACATTGTTATCTCTGAGATCCTATATTCTTTCCTAGAAGCAATGGCTCCATAATATGGAACTGGAGCACAACACATTTTTTTCCTTAAAGGGGTTGTCCCGCGCCGAAACGGGTTTTTTTTTTTTTAAACCCCCCCCCCCCCCCCCGTTCGGCGCGAGACAACCCCGATGCAGGGGTTAAAAAAGCAAACCGCTCAGCGCTTACCTGAATCCCGGCGGTCCGGCGTCTTCATACTTACCTGCTGAAGATGGCCGCCGGGGTCTGCTCCCTCCGTGGACCGCAGCTCTTCTGTGCGGTCCATTGCCGATTCCAGCCTCCTGATTGGCTGGAATCGGCACGTGACGGGGCGGAGCTACACGGATCCGGCATTCTGCACGAGCGGCTCCATTGAAGAGAGCAGAAGACCCGGACTGCGCAAGCGCGGCTAATTTGGCCATCGGAGGGCGAAAATTAGTCGGCTCCATGGGAACGAGGACGCCAGCAACGGAGCAGGTAAGTAAAAAACTTTTATAATTAATGCACAATGTACATTACAAAGTGCATTAATATGGCCATACAGAAGTGTATAGACCCACTTGCTGCCGCGGGACAACCCCTTTAAGGGATTTACTCAGAATCATATCTAATCGGAGGTACGCTAAGGGCCAAAAGCAAGTAACAAGCCCCATATTACAGAATATGGATGTGTATATGAGACCCGAGGCAGCGTGCACATGGGGCATCCTATTCGTCTCACTATAAAAAAAATGATTGCAGCGAATTAATGTTATGTTGCTTTGAAAGTAATTTGCAGTTTGTTTTAGATCTTTTTTTTCTCTTTCCATTGACTCAATAGGCAATCTTACAATGAAAACATTACAAGAATCCTTGAGTCTCATGGATACAAGACTTGCATGGAGAAGTTTGCAGTACGGACCCGTCACAATCTGCGTGCTTGTATTAAAAATGTGCTTAGTGGTGAATAAGATGGAATAATATGACATTCAGTGGAGAATACTGGGGTATATGGGAGATGAGTCACTGGATTTGAGTCATAAACTCACCACTAAAGATCCTTTTACACGGAATGATTATCATTCAAAAATTCGTCAAAACAAGCAAAGATGAAAGATACTCATTTAGTGTAAACACAGCCAATGATCAGCTGACGAACGATAAATCATTTGCTTTTTGTTCATTTTACGTTGGCATAAAAGTCATCGTTGGCTCGTTTACTAATCTTTCAGGATAAACACCCATCGTTCAGTCCTTCTCATTCACTTATACAGTGCATGGGAACAACTGGACGATTTTTCGTTTGAACACGCCAATGCTGTATCCGCCTGTATGAACATTGTTAGCTCGTTCAATCGAGAAATAGTTTGGGTGTAAACGGACCCCAACTTGGATCCAGCAACCAAAGTCACAGCCGAGCCCTACTAGGTCAATGAGATTTTTGAAGGTTGTTTGAACTATATCGCACCATAGGACGGTGGACTCCAACAAGAGGCTCTTCAACGCTTGTAAAGCTACAAGTCCCAGCATGCCAAGACAGCTTGTGAATGCATCTGAACATTCCTGGATACTTTGGATATATTCACAAGAAGCAAATCAGATCCAAAAATTTCTTTTCCAATGCTGAATGTTGTTCCGCAGTACATGGATTTCTTCAGGATGAATGGGACAGGCACAGCCATGCTTGCAACCAATTTACTGCATTTAAAGGGGTTCTGACATGAATAATGTTTTTATGCTTTAGCAGCCATTGTTCCCTGGTCTGTCTAATGGACACGGGGAAACCACGGTTTAATGGCTGTTAAAACATAAAAACATAACACTTACCTTGTCTCCTGTTGTTGTTGACATCGGGGGGGGGGGGGGGGGGGGGTCATCTCCCAGCAGACGCTGCTCTTCCTCTTCTTCCTCCACGAGCCGCACTGCTCCGGGATCGCGCGCATGCGCAGTGGAGCCGTGCCCTCTGACAGGAGTCAGGACGGGCCGCGTCTCCACTGCGCACGCGCAGAATCTTGGAGTTCAGCCAGGACGGACGGGCCGCCCACAGCAAGCACTGCTTGTGACGTGCTTGCTGTGGGCGGCCCGCCGTTCACCTCGGAAGTGGCTGACGGACGGAGCGGAACAGGAAGCGGTCATTTTGACCGCTCCTGCTCTGCTTCTACAAGCCACAGAAAAAGATGCCGGCTGGAGGGGACATGCCTGGCGATCGGTCCTGCCCAGGCAAGGTGAGTACAATTTTTTTTTTATGTCAGTACTAGAGATGAGCGAACGTACTCGGTAAGGCCGATTTCGCAATCGAGCACCGCGATTTTCGAGTACTTCACTACTCGGGTGAAAAGTACTCAGGGGCGCTGTGGGTGAGCGGGGGGTTGCAGAGGGGAGTGGGAGAGAGAGAGCTCCCACCTGTTCCGCGCTGCTACCCCCGGCTCCACCACGCCACGCCCCGCCCCACAGCGCCCCCGAGTACTTTTCACCCGAGTAGTGAAGTACTTGAAAATCGCGGTGCTCGATTGCGAAATCGGCCTTACCGAGTACGTTCGCTCATCTCTCGTCAGAACCCCTTTAAATATATATCCTTATGGCTCATTCAAATGAGCATATCTGATTTTGGTCAGTGAAAAATTTGAATCCGCATTGATGTCTGTTTTGCGTGTTCTTTCCTATACTTCTGTGTGTTGGCCATGTGTCACTTTTATGGAAAAAAACAGTGCTGCATGAGAACGGAACGAAAAACGACTGCAGTGAGCCAACCTGCGCGTCCATCACATGGAAGATGATGTATGGCATCAAGCACAGATCTTGAAAACCATGAGAAATGGATATAGAAAGCATATTGGAAAATCATAAATAATGTTTCTGTATATAAAGGATGGCCTTAGTTTGCTCAAACAGTAACTACCCCTTTAAGGTCATGTGTAGGTCATACAGGTGAGACTAAGGCTGAATGCCTACGGACAGATTATCACTGCGGAATTCATGGTCAGACGCCCGCCACAAATTCAGCAGCAATGTCCGTCCATAGAAATGCTGGGGTAAACGATTCTCCCCTGCCCACGAGCGGAAATGAACTGCGATTTTCCACTCAGGGGTGGGGTGGGGGTGGGGGTTGAATCGCAGCATGCTCTATTTTGTACGAAAAACCGCGTGAACGGCTTCCATTGCAGTTAGCGCAAAGTACCGCAAAATCCACATCACAGCCCAGCGCATCATGCGCTGCACATGCGCGCCGGGTGAGACACTCACGGAGGAGGGGGGCGCCGGGTCTGATCCTGCTGCGTTATTTCGCAAGCAGAATCTGACCTGGCCGTGGGCATGAGGCCTAAGGCCTCCTACACACTGGCGATCGTGATATTGGTGCAAGAAAAGCGCAGCAAATAAATCGCAACTTTTGTTCCCACAACTTTGAGCGCCAGCACTGCTTTTTCTCGCAAAACACTTCGCTGCCACTTGTAATCTCGCACATTTTTTCACACAATTTTGCCACGATTTTTTAGTGCAGAAGTCAATATGACTTTCTATATTAAGAATGCATAACACACTCTGTTCCCTATACAGTAAAATAAAAAACACATTCTGGTCCAGCATGTTAAATAGACACTCTTTTGGCATACACTAAGTGCAAGGGGTGACTTATGGATAAGGCCAAATGTGTTATAAAAATAAGATGTGAACAGACCCTTAGATTGGTGGCGCCCCCACAACTGGGAGAAGAACCTACTGTCCATGAAGGGCACCAGTTAGATATACTGTGAGAAACAAAATCCTCTATTAGATGACAGGACCACATAGATCTGGAGGGATTTGCTAACATTTGGAAACCACTGAACAGTATATCATACATCTCCCATAGGTTTCAATGGGAAAATACTCACCCTGGCATGGGTCGGGTTGGGGCATCCATAGAATTAAGATAGGCACGCATTCAGTCTTAGGGGGCTTTTAAACAAGCCGATTATCGTTATAAGGAGCCAGTGACGTCACCGCTAGATCGCTTGCCCTCATGCGGCCTGTTTAGACAGGTAGATACATTGTTCAGTCTTTCATATTTGCCATATAAGCAAACAAGAGGGACTGAATGAATGCTGTTTAAGCCGAACAATAAGGGTACGAGCCGACGATGGTTTTTATGCCAGCGTAAAATGAATGGGCATCCTCTGCTGCCCAGCTCATCCACCTCAGTGCCCCTCTGTCAATCCCTTCCCTGGGAGCCCATTGTCAGAGAATCCAATTCCAGGTATTATCAATGGCATAGGATGTGGTCCACAACCAGTCCCCTCCATACATCTGTGACCTAATATCCCGATATCTCCCTACATGTAATCTCCGGTCCTCACAGTGTATATATATAAATAAATAATCGCACTTGCATGGCATGCGAACGCGATGCATTTTATACGCAGGTTACTACGGGAACCACATGAGAAGAATCTAGGAATTGCAAAGCAGTGAAAAAAAAAAAACACGCATGAAAATTGGTCAGGTTTTTACTAAGCTACATCGCACTCACCCATGTTAATATCGCCTTAGGTCAAATTCACACGGACGCATTTGTGCATGCAACACGCAGAGAATAGAACATGAACGTGCTTTGGCACACGCATTTCAGCCACGCAAAAAGAAAAAAAAACAAAAAACTCTCTCCATCATCTTTGGTCATATTTGCGCACTGAAGATCCCCATAGAAGTCAAAAAGGGGGCATAAATGCGTGCCAAATACGCAAATGGATGCGTGAAACACTGCGCAATTGTGCTGGAAAAAGAACACATCTGGAACTAGCCGTTTCCATCATTGTGGATTTGCGTCCTGTGCACAAAAACATGACCGGCGGTCAGAAAACCGGCAGCAACGCCGACACGTGTGCAGAAAAGTCTCATTCTAAACGATAAAAAGTTGCGCTAATGTGTACGCAGTTGTGCATATGTGAAGCTAGCTTTAATTATTTATTAGAATTTTATTGTTCCTGTCGTTTCATACATGTAGTGTATTTAACCCTTATTGTCATACGTGCGGCTCCCTGGGATTAAAGGTACTTTAAGGCTGGGTATTCACATGCTGGATTCCCGGCGGAAATCCCGCAGTTTGGCCGCAGCCAAAAACCGCGAAATTTACGCGGGGAAAAGTGCTGCTTCAAACCCCGCGGGTTTTGAAGCGGCCTGGCCGCTCGCTTTTCCGCTGCAGCCGGCGCTCCCATAGAGGAGAGCGCGGCCGCAGTGGAAGATGAAAAAAAATGAACATGCTGCGGCCCGCGAATCCGCGCCAACTTCTGCCGCTCTGTGTGGACGAGATTTCTGAGAAATCTCATCCACATGGCTGGCTAATCCCGGGATTAGCGGCCGCAAGCGGATTTGCCGTGGCGAAATTCCAGACGGAATTTCCGCAGCAAATCCGCCCAGTGTGAACCCAGCCTTAAAAGGGACCCGGTCATCACTGTGTGCGCACAGTCTGCAGATACCAGGCCGATCTACTGTCCACCCGCCGACAGCGCAGGAACGGCGAGCAGCGCAAGTCTGAGGACTCCTCAGGACCTGGTCTATACGCACAAAACCTAGTTTTGGGGTTGCTGGAGAGGACAGGGTCCCTTTAAAATGAAAAAAAAATAATTATATATATATCTCAAACTTTTAGAAAACCTCTGATAATGATTCCATAAGGTTTGTTTAGCGGGGTCCCGATGCTGAGATCCCCACCAATGGCTAAAGCGATGGGCAGACGCGCTCGGTGGATGCTGTGCCCAGTTGGCCCTGTATACCGAGAGCTTCCGCTCTCCATTCTAGCGGCTAATTGGGGTCCCAGCAGCCGGACCCCACTAATCGAAACGTTTGACTGCCAGGATGACACAAGAAAAAAGTTCTTAGAAAGTTTAGTGGCCCTTTAAAGGGATTGTACCGGGATGACAAGTCGTGCCCACAGGACACGGGGTAACTTGCCAATCGGCAGGGGTCTCATGTCTCCCCTGCCCGTCGCTTCTCCCTCCATAAATGGCGCACGTGCGGTCAGCGCTGCGTTCATTTCAACGGGGCTGACAGAAATATTACTGCGTTCCGCTCTCTCCACAGTCCCAGGTAAAGTGACTACAGCACCATTATAGGGAATGGCTGTAGGGCTACAACCACCATCATCCTCCTGACCACACAGGACGCATCCTATGGCAGCAGCTGTATAGCCCCACAGGCAAGGACAGGCCCTAGGTCATCACTGGGACGAGGCCTCACAGCTCTGTTGTCACAGGACACACGCTGCGTCTTCCCTCCGCTCCGGTACGTCTGTCGTTCAGTCCGTCCCGGCGGCGGGCTACCCTGTCACCCCCATTCCCTGCAGCGGGCACATACCTTGGCAGCCATGCTGAGCCCCACTCACACACACTTCCCATCAGCCGCTTCCCCGGCACGTCACGGCTGCCCTCAGCGAACGGCGCCCGCTGATTGGCTCCCGCTGTTTTCCCGCCCTCCGAGCGGTCACGTGACCAGACGTCCTTGTGTTTAGAGGAGAACTGTGTGAGGAGAGTGTGAGGTGATCTGGGCGCCGGCGGCGTCCTCACCTGCCAGCCGTGTAAAGTCCAGCTCGTCCTGCTTGTAGAGACGAGATAACTGTGATGGGAGGAGGACAGGTGTAGCACTACTAGTCCCAGTGTGCCCAGGCCATGTTACAAGCGATAATTGTTCAGTGTGAAGGCGACCGGCGGTCAAACAATAAAACATTCCTCTTATGGAGGCATAAAAATGATTGACTCCATCATTAATCGTTCGGTTTATGTACCTCAGTTTAGACGGCGCTCGTTCATTCGTTCTCATTCACTTATACAGCGAATGTGAGCCGCCGATGGTTTTTCGTCCCAACGCTGTACCCGCCTGTATAAGCTGGCAGCGGCAGCTTCACACGCGTGTGTTTGCATGCAGAGGATTTGCGCGTGCGATATGCAGATAATAGAACCCACTGATATCTATCAGGCGGGCAGCTATAGTAATACATGGAATGGGCGGACTACAATACCCAGAGAGGTTATCAAAATTAGAGATATATAGAAAAAAGGAGACGACCTAATAACTGTGTGTAATATATCGGGGGACAATACAGAGATCCCTCCCATCATCTATTTAGGCCGCCGGCACACGGGGCGGATTTGCATTGTGGCATCCAGAGTGGGCGTCCGCCTCTGGAATCCGCGGCGAATACCGCCCAGAACATGCTATTGACAAACGCTTTTTCCTCTACACGAGCGGAAATGAATTGCGATTTTCTGCTCGCGGAGGAAAAATCCCAGCATGTGCTAATCTGCATGGACGGCGATCATTGAAGTCAATGGCGTCCGTCCAATCCACGACCTTTCCACAATGACAAAGCAGAGGTTTAAAATAAAAATTTGTGCTGCGCACGTCCGATGGCTTGCAGTGAGTGCGGACCATCCGCAGTACAGAGAAGATTAAAGAAAGCCGGGTACACGCGGATGCCGGCTGGGCACATGGTCGGATTCCGCATGTGGAATTCAACCCGCCCATGTGCAGCCGACCTTATACCCAGGACTGTGACTGTAACAAGGGGGCGCCCTCTTCATCTAGAGGAAAGAAGGTTTCTACGCCAACATAGAAGGGGGTTCTTTACTGTAAGGGCAGTGAGACTGGAACTTTTTGCCTGAGGATGTGGTAATGGCGAACTCACTGCTGCAGGACTGGGAGAGAGCATTCACGGTTTATCACAAATTACCCCTGGCCTGTGTGGCACATGAGAAAAACTTTAAGCTCCTTTCAAGGTGGCACAGATGTCCAGACCTGATTCACTGCATATTCCCTTCAGTGCCAGATTCCTGCTGGAGATGTGGGTGCGGGCGTGGCACCATGCTGCACATTTGGTGGGAGTGCCCGCTTATCCAGCCTTTCTGGAGGAAGGTTTTCGAGCTGTTTGAGGGTGTGTCTCGTAGCACAGTGGAGGTCAACCCGCAATTGGCGCTGCTCTCTGTTATCTCTTTATCCCCCATTTCTCTGTCTGTCTTTGTTCCAGGTTTTTCTGTTCCAGTTTTTTCTGGTATTTTTTGTTTCTGAAGACCCAGTTGTTCAAAAACTGGAGATTTATGTCTATAGGGGCCAACTATTTCAGTGGGCCCGGTTCCCGAATGCTCCATTATTTAGGTATAACTATTGAAGGGATGTTTGCTAGGCATTTAGCATTTGGGAGTTTTGGCAAATATTGGTACGAATTGTCGTTTTTTTAGGCCTCATATCCACGGGATAATCTTTATTTTAAATCCACAGTGTTTTCCCACCCGCGGATCCGCGCCCCATAGGGATGCATTAGACACCCGCAGGTAGTTAAATACCTGCGGATGTCATTTTTCCTGTCAGGATCCGCGTGCGGGAAAAAAAATGGACATGCTCCATTTTCGTGCGGGCCTCCCACGGGGACGGCTCCTGCAGGCTTCTATTAAAGCCTATGGAAGCCGTCCGGATCCGCGGGAGACCCGTACCAGAATTAAACTCACCTGCTCCGGACGATGCGGATCTTCCTTCCTTCGCGGACGGATCTTCTTTCTTTGGCCCGGCGGATGTGCCCGAGCACATCCGCCGGGCGGAAGAATAAAGATCCGGCTGCGAAGGAAGGAAGATCCGCATCGTCCGGAGCAGGTGAGTTTATTCTGATTTTTAGGCCTCATGTCCGCGGGGCAGGAGGGACCCGCTACATGAAGAATCCGCAGCGGGCCTGATTTTCCCCGTGGACATGAGGCCTTAGTTTTTAAACTAATGCAGTCCTGCGAGACTTTGTTACGTTCTTTTTTCTTTGTCTGTTTGTTATTACTGTGAAAAATTTTACAAAAGATTCAACAAAAACATATTAAACATAAAAGAGTACAAGTGATACAATATTATATGCTATGATCATTAATTACATCAGAAGGGTCGGTGATTCGGGGATTATTCCAATTGCCAGATTGGAAGGAAAGGTATTCGGGAAGGAATTTTTTTTTTCCTAAAATGAGGAAAATTGGCTTCTACCTCATTGGGGGCTTTTTTTGCCTTCCTCTGGATCAACATTGGGGGGTAATAGGCTGAACTGGATGGACATATGTCTTTTTTTCGGCCTTGCGTACTATGTTGTGCAGCAAAGGTTCCCATAGAAGTCAATGGGGGGGGGGGGGTGCAATACGGAAACAGATGCGTGAAAAAACAACTCAGCAGGAAAAAGAACACATCTGAAAAGCATTAGGCTAAATAGCCATTTTATTGGGCGTGTTTGTGTCCCAGAGGCATAAAACCACACTGTCGCGGCTTGTCGGTCATGACAGCTTCGTGGCATGGTGGCCGCAATGCAGGGTCAGACCCTTCACCCTGTTGCTATGCAGGACAAGGGTTAATGCATGTTGTGCAGTGATTGCTTGCTGCTTTCTCTCTCCATGCTGACTATTAGTCATTCCTGGTGGAGGGTTGGGGGTGTGGTTCTCTAGTTGCTCTTCCTATGGACAGGTGTGGAGAGCTTTATATTCATACCCCTTCCTTTCCTCCTTGCTGCTTATTAAGTTCACTAGAGGAGAGGTTGGTTGGAGTCTCTAGCCTGGGTGACAAGCTCCCATTTCAGATACTGTAGATGCTGCTGTATCCTGTCAGTTGTATTTTGGTTACCTTTATTGTTTGCGTTGCTGTGTCAGTCCATCTCTCCAGGCGTTCGTATAGCGATGGTCATGGCCCAGAGGAAGACAGCGGGACTTGATATATGCAGCATTTGAAAGCTGCTCGTCTTTTTATCCACAGCAGAAAAGGTTACTGCCATCTCATAGAATTGTTGTTGCAGATTTCAAACGTACAGGAGATGTAATTCCGCAAATAAAATCTGCGGAAAAAAATGCAAGAAATTCTGGAAAGCGTTCCACAGGATGCATTCCGCATTATTTGACGACTTCCACAATGGAGGACTATACAGAAGCCTGCTGGAGAGCAGCGGGAGGGACCCGGACGGCGCCTGCTGGGTATTGCTTTTTTTTTCACGTAGTGTAGCTAGGGTGTTTAGCGCTGTAAAAAAAAGTGGCACCAATGGGAGATGCACAGCGTTAAAAAACGCTGAAACGCCCAAAAAAAGAACATGCACCTGTGTGAGGAGGGCCTTAAAGTGCATAATGGGTGCTAATTAGAGATGAGCGAGCACCAAAATGCTCGGGTGCTCGTTACTCGGGACGAACTTTTTGTGATGCTCGAGGGTTCGTTTCGAGTAACGAACCCCATTGAAGTCAATGGGCGACCCGAGCATTTTTGTATATCGCCGATGCTCGCTAAGGTTTTCGTTTGTGAAAATCGGGGCAATTCAAGAAAGTGATGGGGACGACACAGAAACGGATAGGGCAGGCGAGGGGCGACATGTTGGGCTGCATCTCAAGTTCCCAGGTCCCACTATTAAGCTACAATAGGGGCAAGAGTGAGCCCCCCCCTCCCCCGCACTGTCAGCGTAAAGATCGTTCTCCTCTGCCACAGCTGTAACAGCTGTGGCAGAGAAGAACGATGTTAGCCCATTGAATTCAATGGAGCCAGCAATACAGCAGGTTCCACTGAAAGCAATGGGCTGCCGGCGATCGCGGGATGAATTGTTGGGAAGGGCTTAAATATATAAGCCCTTCCCTGCAATTCATCCAGAAATGTGTTACAATAAAAATATATACCGGCGTATAAGGCGACGGGGCGTATAAGACGACCCCCCAACTGTCACCTTATACGCCGGGAATACAGCGGAGCAAAGAATAAAAATCATTACTCACTTCTCCTGGCGTTCTGCGGCGCTCCTGCAGGCTGTCGCTCCCTCCTGGTCCCCGGCAGAGCATTGCTTTCTGGACGCAGTGGTTGAAATCCCCGCCTCCAGAAACACACGTGCCTTCAGCCAATCACAGCCATTCAATGACATCATTGTCATTGGCTGTGATTGGCTGAAGGCACGTGTGTTTTCTGGAGGCGGGGATTTCAAGCCCTGTGTCCAGAAAGCAATGCTCTGCCGGGGACCAGGAGGGAGCGACAGCCTGCAGCAGCGCCGCAGAACGCCAGGAGAAGTGAGTAATGATTTTTATTCTTTGCTCCGCTGTATTCCCGGCGTATAAGGTGACAGTTGGGGGGTCGTCTTATATGCCCCGTCGCCTTATACGCCGGTATATACGGTATATATTTTTATTGTAACACATTTCTGGATGAATTGCAGGGAAGGGCTTATATATTTAAGCCCTTCCCAACAATTCATCCCGCGATCGCCGGCAGCCCATTGCTTTCAGTGGAACCTGCTGTATTGCTGGCTCCATTGAATTCAATGGGCTAACATCGTTCTTTTCTGCCACATTGAGCGCATATAGAGAAGAGAACAGAAATCGCAGATCGCACATAGGTGCGATCTGCGATTTCTATGGCCTAAGAAGGACCGTTGGGGTTCTTGAAGCCTAAAATCACTCCTAACACTCTCCCTATAGCAGCTCTGGCACCAGCAGCACTTTCCCTGAACTATGTCAGAATGCATCTGTGGCGAGCCGCGGGAGGGGCAGATTTCAATACTCGGGTGACACCTAATCTCGCCAGCCACTCACTGCAGGGGGGTGGTATAGGGCTTGAACGTCGCAGGGGGAAGTTGTAATGCCTTCCCTGTCTTTCTATTGGCCAGAAAAGTGCGCAAATTTCTCAGGGAAGAAAATGAAAGTAACCCGAACACCGCGTGGTACTCGTCACGAGTAACGAGCATCTCGAACACCCTAATACTCGAACGAGTATCAAGCTCGGACGAGTATGCTCGCTCATCTCTAGTGCTAATCCAGCCTGTGTGAAAACATCGTTATGGTCCTTTTACATGGAGCAAATTAATTGCTGACACAAGCAAACGAGTCATTTCCTTTCGAACGATGTCCGTTTAGATAATTGTCGCTTAAATTTTTTTCGCCCTCTTTTTTTTTCCCCTCATAGATTGTTCAGTCCGTTATTGGTGTGTCAGGGGAGTCTGGAAACACCTGGGAATTGTCTGCGAATGACTGAGCGATTGTCTTTTATACGGAACAACTGGCAAGCGATGAACAATGATTTTTATGCCAGCATAAAATAAATGACAAGCGATAGGCAAACGAATTATCATTCAATCGTTGGCAATGTTTACACTGAATGATTGTGCAATACAATTTTTGTAACAGATAAGCAGAGCAGGGGGTCGGACGCGATGACCCTGGAGGTCCCTTTCAACTCTACCATTTTGTGATTCAATGAGATGGGTAGCTTTAGTGTGCTGAATTTAAATATGATATCCATTTTTTTGGCAAATTCGGATTGGGTGAACAGAAGAATGCAGGCAACCAAATGGTCCAATGTTGCACAGAAAACTGCCTATTGATCATGAACACATGCTTTGAGCAGCGGAAACACAGTTTAAACACATGGACGGCCCCAAATGATGTGCACCGATACCAAATCGACTACTTCCTATGTGAAATGCGTTGGAAAGGCTCAATTCTAGCCTTTAGAACACTTCCGCATGAAGACTGTGGCTCCGATCATCAGCTCCTAGTCGCAGAAATCAAGCTCAGATTCAGCAACATTAAAAGGTCACCAGCAATACGCGATTTCAATGTAGACAACATCCCTTCTCGATACGCAGTCGAAGTAAATAACAGATTTGAAGCGCTTAACACCATTGGAAAAGACCCTGACGAATTATGGGAGGAAATCAAATCCATCTGAACAAATCATCCCCTTCAAAAAATCAGCAAAACGACCGCAATGGATATCGGATGAATCCATCAGAATTGCAAACAGGTAACGAACAGCTAAAGCAACGAGCAGCATCATTGAATTCAGACAGCCAGGGGCGTAGCTATAGAGGGTGCAGGGGATGCGGTTGCACCCGGGCCCAGGAGCCAAAGTCATGACCACGGTAAGCAACGGTACAGTGAACATAAAAATTAACAACGAAGAAATTTAATTGGTTCAAGATTTCATCTTCCTTGGATCCAAAATCGATTGCAACGGGCAATCTGGACCTGAGATCAAGAGACGGATTACACTTGGTAGGATTGCAATGCAAGGAATGGAAAAGATCTGAAAAAGCAAAGATACTAGCATTGCAACAAAAACCAGACTGGTCAATGCAATCGTCTTTCCCATAACGACATACGGTTGCGAAAGTTGGACATTCAGGAAAACAGAAGAAAAATTGATGCCTTTGAACTATGGTGCTGTAGGAGAATGCTACGGATACCTTGGACCGCCATGACAACGAACAAGGTAGTGTTAGATCGCATCAAACCGAAAATATCACTAGAGAGCAAAATCATCAAACAGCGGCCCTTTTTTTTGGGCTTGTGATGCACACTAATTGACTGGAAACAATACTGATGCTTGGCAAGGTCAGTGGGAAGAGAAGATCAGGATGACAAAGAACAAGAGGGCTGGATACAATCAAGGCACCACGAACATGTCAATCACGGAACTGAAAGAAGCGGTGAAAGACAGGAATGTGTGGAGAACATTGATCCATAGAGAGACCAAAGGTCGGATGCGACTGATCGGATAATCATCATCATAATCCGATTTTTTATTTTTCTGCCACTTAAGGTTTTCCAGTTATGGGGAATAATGTAATTCAATTGCGGTTGTACTTTATTTTTTGAAAATATGCCTATACAATTAATCCTGTAGGCTCACCATTAACCTTGCTTAACCCCTTAGTAACCAAGCCTGTTTGCGCCATAATGAGCAGGCCAAACTTTGAAAATCTGACATGTGTCACTTTAACATAAAATAACTCTGTTAAGGTTTTGCATATCCAAGTGATTCTGACGTTGCTTTTTCGCCACATATTGTACTTCATTTAGCTGGTAAAAATAGTCCACTAGAATTTGTGTATATTTATTAAAAGAGACAACATTGGGAAAAGTTTTTAAAAATTGTCATTTGTTCACATTTTCAATTGCAATACCTCAAATATGTGCAAAAATACTGTATACATTTTTTATATATATTTCCATCTGTTTACTTTATTCTGGATGCACATTTGAAAAACTTTCTTTTTTTAACCATTTAGGAGACGTACAAATTTAACATTGATTATATCAACATTTTGAGGAACACTTTGTTTTCCTGCACCAAGCCAAGATTGCAAAGGCTCATAGGTGTCAAAATGATGGATAACCCCACAAATGATCCCATTTTTATAAACTACACCCCTTAATATATTCACTGAAGGGGGTCGTGAGTATTTTTACACCACAGTTTTTTTTTAGGAGTTAATGCATTTTAAAGGAGAAAACATAACATTTCCTATTTTTGCAAATATGTCTTTTTAAAGGCAGGTTTTCCTTCTATAGTACACATGAAAATGGGAATTTACACCCCAAAATGGATACCCCTGTTTGTCCTATGTTCAGAAACATACCTATTGTGGTCCTAATCCTATGCCCGTATGGACAACGAGGCCCAAACCGAAAGGAGCAGCCGGTGGCTTTCAGGAACAGAAATTTAGCATGAAGGTGTTTTAGCCCCCATCGCCCATTTGTAGAGCCCTTGAGCAGACAAAATGATGGAGAACCCCCACACATGACCCCATTTTGAAAGCTAGACCCCTTAGTAAATTCATCTAGGGGTGTAATGCGTATTTTGATCCCACAGTTTTTTTAATGGATCTATGCAAAGCAGAAGGAAAAATTACAATCTTTATTTTTTTGGCAATTGTGTCAACTTAAAAATAGGGGTTTTTTTGTACAGCACATATATGAATGAAGACCTACACCCCAAAATGGATCCCCCTGTTTGTCCTGTGTTCAGAAACATACCCCTTGTGCCCCTAATCTACCTATAGGACACATGGCTAGGCCTATAATGGAGGGAACACACATTTGATTTCCGGGCACAATTGAGTAAATTCCAGGCCCCATTGCTCACTTGTGCAGAAAAAAAATTGACTCCCTAAAAATAATCCCTCCTCCTCCTCTCATGCTTTTTGGGGAGTATTTCTTGACCTCAGCAGCAGGGATGGGATGCAAAAGGTGGCGCTCTGTGAGGCTTCGTAATCTTGCTGAAGTGCGGCGGTCTCACACAGAAGGCGCTCAACAAGCTGCTCCTGGAACTGTGAGCGTTCCCAGGGCTTCTTGTAAATTACGTATTACAAGTAGCGACTTGAATAACACCGGGTTCACACGGCCGTATGTGGAATCCGCTTGCAGTAGGACCCACAGGGGATCCCAGTTGTGAGCCCGTCTGTGGTCCTGCACACAGGCGGTCATGCGCAGTACACCTTTTTCTTATTTATGTCCCGCGACGTTGCTTAGCGATGACACGGGTACCCGCAGCCAGTACACAATGTAGTTACATATGGGCTGCAGGTATATCCATGACCATGGAGCACAATGGGCTCTACGTCATGGATATCCTTGGTAAAATACAACATTACAACATGCTGTGTTCTGTTTCTACGAGTGTATTATGTAATTCCGACCTGCTAATGTGAGCGGAATTGTGTAATCCAATGCATTTGATTGATCTGTGTATTACTGCAGATCAAACGCATGCGGAATCTGCAATTTCTATTCCGGTCGTGTGAGACCGGCCTGAGGTAGATCGGTACCTTTTTATCATGTGACCGGGGACCGCTCAATGAGGCCTCTGGTTACTGCTCCAGGCTCTCGTCTATCTTTGGTAGCCGGGAGCAAGGAGATTTTAAAGGGGTTGTCCCGCGAAACAAAGTGGGGTTATACACTTCTGTATGGCCATATTAATGCACTTTGTTATATACATTGTGCATTAATTATGAGTAGAGATGAGCGAACGTACTCGTAATGAGTACTTACGCACCCGAGTACTGCCATTTTCGAGTACTTCAGTACTCGGGCGTAAAGATTCGGGGGGCGCCGGGGGGCGGGGAGAGGCGCGGCGGTGCGGGGGGTAGCAGCGGGGAACAGGGGGGAGCCCTCTCTCTCTCCCTCTCCCCCCCACTCCCCACTGCTACCCCCCGTGCTGCCACGGCGCCCCCCGAATCTTTACGCGCGAGTACCGCTGTACTCGAAAATGGCGGTGCTCGGGTGCGTAAGTACTCGTAACGAGTACGTTCGCTCATCTCTAATTATGAGCCATACAGAAGTTATTCACTTACCTGTTCCGTTGCTAGCGTCCTCGTCTCCATGGTGCCGTCTAATCTTCAGCGTCTAATCACCCGATTAGACGCGCTTGCGCAGTCCGGTCTTCTTCCTTCTGAATGGGGCCGCTCGTGCCAGAGAGGGGCTCCTCGTAGATCCGCCCCATCACGTGTGCCGATTCCAGCCAATCAGGAGGCTGGAATCGGCAATGGACCGTACAGAAGACCTGCGGTCCACTGAGGGTGAAGATCCCGGTGGCCATCTTCACAAGGTAAGTAAGAAGTCACCGGAGCGCGGGGATTCGGGTAAGTACTACCCGTTTTTTTTTTTTTTATCCCTGCATCGGGTTTGTCTCGCACAGAACGGGGGGCTATTGAAAAAAAAAAAAAAAAACCGTTTCGGCGCGGGACAACCCCTTTAAATTTCCTGGGCTCCCCGGCTCCTGCACATGTGTCCGGCATCTTGCTGGCAGGCGCATGCGCAGAAGCCGGGGAAGTCCGTGGAGGAGTATTGCATTGGGGTTCAAATGCGGAGGCCTCTCACCGATCACATGAATTATGAAACCCATGATTTTCAATGGCTTCATTTCCACTTGCGATGTTTCCTCTGATGCGATGTTGTGAGATTTGGAAATCGCTGCCTGCCTTATCTTTCTGCGTTTTGCGTTCTTTTTTTTTCACCCATGTTTTCCTATGGAGCCTCTTATTTATTGCATTGCAACGCAGGAACATGCAGTGTTTCTGCAATGTGTTTTTTAACATTAGAAACTGCTTGCCTATCATGTGAGAAAAAGTATCGCTAACGCTCAGACATCGCATGGGCACAAATGCGATATTGCAGCGATTTTGCGCTAGCCAGTGTGAAAGAGCTCATAAGCGATAAAACATTGTGTCAGGTCTGGTGGCTCTGGGGGTCTCCATGCGCGCACTACCGGTCCTATTACCCGGGCTGCTGGGGTGTGGCGCAAAGGAGCCCCGGTCTTGGTGACCTCACCTGGCCACCATGATCTGGTACACTGGCTCCAGGCGCGCGCTTCCGTGTGCAGGGAGTATGCGCCTAGTTAGCCGGGTTGCTGGGGACACAGTGGGTTACCGCCCCATGCCACGTCCCCATTGCCATGACACCCGGGCGCGTTCCTTCTGTCGCTGCCTGTCTTTAGCAGGCGCCGGGGGCTGTTCACTCCTGGCGTCCTGTTGCTGTCAGGCTCCCCGCCCCAATCAGCTGCTGGGGCGGGACTTCTGACAGCATTTAAACTGCTCAGTTTTCCTCCTACCTTGCCAGTGAATGTTTGGTCTCCAGCTACACCCGCGTTACCTGTATTTGATTCCCTGTATTTTGACTCGCTTGCTTCGGACCTGACTTTGCCTTCGTCTGACCCCTTGTACCTCGTTCTCTCCTGTTACTGACACGGATTGCCTGACCTGACTTTGTGTTTTCCTGTATTTGTCTGTGTGTCTGACTCCTGCCCCGCATCCCTAGTGAGCCTAGGGACTGTCGCCCAGTTGTCGCCATAGGGCCTAGCCCAGGGGGGGCAAGTATGTAGGGACAGGGGTTGCAAGTAGGACTAGAGACTTCCTTACCTGGACCCCAGTACCCTGACTTGTTGGCTGAAAAATCACTACCATGGGAAGCATTAGATTCCAATGCATTCATTCACATGGGCGATTTTTTTTTTTTAAATTTTTTTAATTTTTTTATTTTTTACGCTGGAGGCTCCCATAGACTCCTATGACAGCTGAAAAAAGGGGAGTTTACCTGCGTCCGGTGCCGGGAGAAGACGACTAGCTCTATTGTAGCTACTTAAGCCAATAGAAGACATCCTGATGACCCACAGAATTCCACGCTGCAACATTTTCTTTCATGCAATATCCTTGTGTAAATAGATGAGAAAAAACTAATTAGTGTCGGAATTAGATCGCGACTATTCTTCACTATCGCAGTTTTTATCTGTGTGCGGCCAGCATGAAATCACATACGCTCGTATGAAAGAAGCCTAGAAACTATCACCTCCTCTCAGCACTTCAGAAGTGTTTATTCACAGTTTGCCTTGGGTACGACTTGTAGACATCCCAACCCTACAGCTCGGACTTGCTCAGAAGGAAGGACTAGGGCCGGCTTTTTTTTCTCTTCAGCTCTCAGGATCGGATTGCTGACCAATAGCAGAGCAGCGCTGTGACAAGTTCCCTTTAATGCAGGTGCAATGCAAATGTTAAAATCGCATCACTACACACATTTATTGCATAGCAATGAGATAAAAAGAGGCCTCCATAGGAAAACATGGGAATTTAAAAAAAAAAAATCGCACATCGCAGAAAGATAGAGCGTGCTGCGATTTTTTTTTTTTTATTCTCTCAACACCACATCAGTGAAAACATCACAGATGGAAAGGAAACCACTGTAAAACATTGGTTTCCTAATCAGTTTTTTTTACTAACTAGCGCATCAGGCGAAAATTGTGCAATTTTCTCGCCTGCGTGAAACCACCCTTAGGGCGCCCACCCACTGGCGATTTTTTTTTCTTTGCGTTTTGCGTTTTTTCTCAAGAGCAATTAGAATTGAATGTACTCCTGTCCACTGGCGTTTTTTTTTTGCGTTGCGTTGCGTTTTTTAACATAGGAACTGTCAGTTGCATATGTGTCCTTATTTTTCTCCTAATGCACCCATGAAAGTCAATGGAAATTAATGGAAAAGCCGCGAAAACGCGGCAAAAAACGCCGCGAAAAACGCGGGAAAAACGCCGCGAAAACTCTGCGTTTTTCACGCACGAAAATCGCAAACGCCAGTGGGTGGGCGCCCTTAGGCTAATTAAATCTGTGGAAAGGGGGCGTGTAATGCACATGAGTGAACTGGTCGGTATTAGTGTATCTTGACGCCACCAGGAAGTCCTGGTGGAGTCAAGATTGACGGGGGCCTGTGGCTGATTGGCTTTGCAGCCAAGGTTCTGGCAGCCCACTAACCTAATGCTGCAACTGAAAGTCTTTGGAATGCACGGCGCCCTGCAGCTATGGGTCTTCGGGGCCGCCGCTACAGGCGAGGATTGCAGCAGCAGAAACCCCCTTTCCCCAGCGGCGCTGCAAAAGGCGCCACCCCGCTCTGTTTTGAAGCGCAGATCGGGGTCGCAGGGGAGGATTGGGCCAGCGTAATAAACCTTCACCGGTGTCGGACCACAAGCCGCCACCCTGCTCTGTGCAACAGCACAGAGCGGGGTCGTCATTAGTGAGGAAACAGAGTGCCGTAATGTGGGCAGGGAGGACAGAGAGACGGCCCTCCCTTAACTGAAAGATGCCGTCCACACACACAGGTGCAGGGACCCGCCAATGGCGTGTGACAGTCGCTTACATCCTTCAATCCCCCCCCCTCCCACACACACACACACACACACACACACACACTGCCTTAGGAGAGCAGGGAGGCTACAGCGCCGGCTGACTGACAGTTACAGGCTGCGGCCGCATAGACCTCCGGGAGTAGGAAACCTTGGAGGCTACAGCGCCGTGCCAATGTCAGACAAAGCCAGTGGACGTATACAGCTCCAGTGAGACCCCACCTGGGAAGCCACAGCTTCAGGGCTGGGGGACAGAAGTTTTGATGCGGAGGGCTGCTCTGTCACATAGCAGCCCTTTAGCACTTTCCAGGACCTTCTGCTCTTGACCCTATCAGGAGCTGGAGGTGTGACAGGAGCGTTTTCCCTGTCAAACCCCTAGCTTCCAGTGGTGTCAAGATACACTAATACCGAACTGGTCTTGCGTGTGCAAAAAGTACAGTACTATGCGCAGACAAGCTCAACCCACAGATTATGTACATCTTCAAACCTTGTTCATGTGCTGCGGCAAACATTTTTGCACATAGCCTCGTTTGAATCCACCCTTATTATACGGACTCGTTCACATCAGCAGTAGGGAGTTCCGTTTTCCTCCATTATTCGGGGAGCAATAAAACAGCACCCCCTGGCCAAGCGGTTCCATCCTATGATGAAATTAAACAGACCCCATTGACTTTAATGGGGTCTATTCGATTTCTGGTCAAAATTTGTCACAATTTATAGAGTAAAACAGCGCTCTAAACTAAAGACAGAAATAATAAAAGTGTCCCGGTCTGTTTTTATTAGGATCTCTCCATTATTCAATGTAGCGAAATCTGTTGCATCAAGTTTGCAACAATATATTCAACAGCAACATGATGCTGGCCTTGTTTTTACATGTCTACGTGAAATCGGGCATTGTTTAGCAGCCTGGCACCCTAAAAAAGGACTAAGAAAGCTGAAAATGAAGAGTTTAGAAGAAGCTTTTTTTTTTGTCACATTTAAATCCAGTGACAGAAGCAATGCATGTGGTCATGACAGCTGCATAGTAATTTCTGAGGGTGGAAGACATGAGTATACCTCCCTCTACGGACCCCTGTGGATACGGATTATAGAGAAGCTGCGTTTCCTATGAAGGGTATTATGTTTCTTCATGGGTGGAAATGATTCCTGTGTACCACATGCATGAGTAAGCTGCTCGCTACCTTTTTATACCCTGACAGAAATATAATCACTGCCCATGTGTAACAGAATTGTTTATTCTGTAAAAAAAAAAAAATCGTTGCAGATGATTAATCACCAGGGTGTTAAAGAAGGGAGTGATAGCTAGGTTTTTTTTTTTCAATTCCTCCGCAGCTGTCAAGTCATGGTCTGTCATCATTGTGTATTTTAGTCTTTTCATATAGAGCAGGACAAACAATATAGGGGAAGATTTATTATTACTGTCCTAAATTTAGGCAGCATAAAACTCGATGAGACAGGCAAGGAAATTGTGCCAACTTTATCACGATGGTGCAAACTGGGTGATAAATTTGGCACATCTCGCTAGATGCGTTAGAGACTTTTCCTTACGCCACCTCTTGGCTGGCTTGTTTTACATTAATATTTTGCGCCTAAAAAAATGGCACACGCCATTAATAAAATCTAGCACATTTTACAACTCCGTTTAGCCACGCCACCCTTTCTAGACACTTTTCAAAACTGTCTAGTGAGGCGTAAAAAGCGTCTAAAACACATAATAAATGTGGTACATGACATGTACGCTAGATTTGTTTGGCACAATTTGAGCTAGGGTTCTGGCACATTTTGCAAAAACTACACAAAAAAAGCTATATTAACCATAAGGTATGAACGCACGGAAAATTAAAAATAAAAATATTCAATAGGGATGGAATTTAAGTAGCAAACTGCCCCATGGTATTTGTAGTCATGCAGCTTGTGTGTAAGGTTTTGTTCACATATCATCTATGGGGGGGGGGGGGGGGATGTTATTTTCACTATATAGGAAAGCATAGTCTGCTGCACTGTCTGTACAGTTGTGTACACTACAAAAACACTAAACCCTGTAGTTAGCATTATATTACAGTGGGACTCTATGGATACCGTATGACATTTTATGTACCCAGTTTCCCTGAAAATGAGAGCTACCCTGAAAATAAGCCCTGGCATGATTTTTCTGGATTTTTGAGGATGCTTAAAATATAAGCCCTACTTCTTTTTTTTTTTTTTATTCTTTATTTTCTCATTTTCAATTTTCATTTACAATTACAGTGACATAGTATCGAAAAAGTATTGCATTTTCATTAAACATTTTTCAAACTTTTGTCTGAACATAACTTGGACATCCTTTACATAGTCCTGTCTCAGCTGTTATGTGTAGTGTGGTGTTTTAGATTGCTCCTGCGCTCGTCCCTCCTCAGGCGGGGTACCGCCCTGGGAACGGCGAGTACAGTCAGAACAGTCATTCTCTCGCCACTGGATCCGGTTTCGCTAGTGTTCTTTGCCGGGCTGCTATGTGTGAAACCGTTGGCTAGGTATGGCAACGGTGGGTCAGTAGCAGAGGGGTGATGTGCATAAAGATAGACGGACCCCCCGGGGGTTTTATGTCTCAATGCGAGGTTGTGTCCAGTGACCGATTGTTTCACCTGTAGTCATGGACTTCTGCTAGTGTGCTCTCATGTGCGTTTGCCGAATGACAGGACATGCAGGGATGACTTACAAACATCTCACAAAGGGGAAAACAGTAGGAGCAAAGGGTGGGGGGAGAGGGGGTTTCAGGGGTTAGTGGGGCGGGGTACTTGATACCTTAAGTGCGCTGTAATTGCCAATATTCCTCTGAACCCTGGAACTCTATCCAGTGGTACCAGGTCTTCCTGAATTTTTCCTGTGTCCCTTTCAGAGATGCCGTGAGGTCCTCCATCTCCATGATCCAGTTGGTTGTGTTAAGCCACATGTTTAAGGTCGGTGGCGTAGTCTGCCTCCACAGTCTGGGGACACAGGATTTCGCCGCGTTTACCAGGTGGCACACTATTGAATTTTTGTATCTTGCCAGCGGTATGTCGCTATGATGCAGGAGGAAGAAGGCCGGGGATTTCAGGACCGAATAGTCTGTGAACTTTGAAATAATCCGCCAGACTTCGGACCAGAAGTTTGCTAATGCCGAACACTCCCAGAACACGTGCAACAACGTGCCCTGTTCTACGCCGCATCTCCAGCACAGGTGTGAGACGGATGGGAATATTGTGTTGAGGAAGGAGGGCACCATGTACCAGTGCGAGAGGATTTTAAATCCTGACTCTTGGATCTTGCTCGATATTGAGGAAGAGTGCGTGATGTTGTATATTCTTTCCCTTTCCTCTGTGGAGAGCATGATCCCAAGCTCTGATTCCCATTTCTGTATGTATCCCGGGGGCGGTGTCTCTGGTTGTGAGTTAAGTAGGTTGTACATTCTGGAGAGTGTGTGTCTTGAAGGTCCCTCCTGATTACAGGTGGATTCGAATTGTGTTTTGGGGCGCATGAAGGTGTTGGGTCGGGGGAGGGAAGTGAGGAAGTGGCGTGTTTGGATCGCCCTCCAATGTGTCAGTGGAGCTCTGCCTGTCCCTCTTGCTAATAGTGCGTCCGTCGAGAGCCATTGGCCCTCCTGTATGAAGTGCTCTGCCCTGAACATGCCCCCAGAGAACCAGTTTCTCAGTGCCTTGTCTTCGATGCCTGGGGGAAGGCAGGGTTGCCCAGGATTGGGAACATTGGTGAGGGTTTAGGGGAGATGTTTGCTCTGGAAAAGGTTTTTGCCGCTACTGCCAGTGTGGGGCCGATCGTGGGGTGTCTTGCTATTTCCGAGGGGATTCCTGTTTGCGTCCAGGGTAGGACTGTGAGCGGGACTGTTGCAGAGTGCTGTTCAATAGTGACCCATTGTTTGGATGCTGAGTGTCTGTGCCAGTCTATGATCCGCGTCAGATGCGCTGCCTGGTAGTATTGCGTAAAATTGGGAAGCCCCATGCCCCCTTCGTTTTTTGGTCTGGATAAAGTATTTCGTGCGATGCGGGTAGGTTTACCCGCCCACACGAATTTGGTCATCAGGGAGTTTAGGTGCTGAAAGAATTGTTTCGGGATTTGGATAGGGAGGGCCTGGAGAAGATACAACACTCTGGGCAGGATATTCATCTTGATAATTGCCCCCCTACCAAACCACGAGAATAGGCCTTTCGTCCAGGCGTTGAGGTCTTGTCTCACCTTGTTCAGGAGTGCTGGGAAGTTAGCCGCGTAGAGTCCCTCAACCTCTGGTGTCAGTTTAGTTTGTAAGTACTGTATATGGTCATTTTTCCATGAAAAGGGGAAGGAGCCCTCTAACTCTGTTGCCGTGGTCTGCGGTAGTGATACATTAAGCGCCGCAGGGGAGATAGGGGGCAGCCCTGTCTTGTGCCGTTATTGATCGTGAATGGGGAGGAGAGCTGGCCGTTCACCTTGACCGATGCTGAGGGGTTGGAGTATAAGCTTGCAAGCCAGGAGAGCATGTTAGGTCCCAGCCCCACGTGGGCGACCGTGGTAAATATGAAGTCCCAGTCTACTCTGTCAAACACTTTGTCCGCGTCAGTGGAGAGTAGGCTGATAGGGAGCGAGCTTTTTTTGCTATGTTGATCAGATTTATGGCCTTTGTCGTATTATCTTTTGTTTCCCTGAGTGGGACAAAGCCCACTTGGTCTCCGTGGATCAGGCCCTGTAGGTATGGGGAGATCCTGTGGCTAGAATTTTGGCGAATAATTTCAAGTCTGCATTTAGCAGTGAGATGGGGCGGTAGCTCTGGCATTGCGATGGGTCCTTTCCTTCTTTTGGTATTACGGTGATGTGGGCTTTTAGGGTATCCCTTGGCAGGTTGTTCCCTGAGGTAATTGCGTTAAATGCCCGGGTAAAATGGGGGGATAGAATCTCTGTATATTTTTTGTAATATGTGAGTGTAAGGCCGTCTGGTCCTGGTGCTTTCCCTGTGTTGGAGTCTGCTATGGCGTTTGCTAATTCTACTTGTGTGATCGGGGCCTCCATTGCTTTTATGGCCTCTTGTGGGAGTTTGCCTAAGTTTGAGTGCTGGAGATAGTCTTTCATTTTTGCTTGCCTGGCTGTCCTCTCCTGCTCTGACAGGGTGGGGGCCGAGTTGTATAGGGCCTGATAATAGTCCCTGAATACCTCGGCTATCTGTTGAGCTGTATGGTGCGTATGTCCGCCACCGTTTGTGATATGTGGTATGTATGTCTTAGATCTGGTGGTGCGGAGTGCACGGGCTAGTGTGCGGCTAGGTTTGTCCCCAAATTTTCTCTGAGCTGTGTTAGTTCCGTCCCCCTGTCGTTACTTGAGGATTTGTGGGTGCGTTCTAGTGTCTGGATCTGTGAGAGCAGTCCCTGGAGGTGTGCGTTTCGCGCTTTCTTGATGCGGGATCCGAGGCTGATGCAGAAGCCGCGGATGACACATTTGTGGGCTTCCCATATCGTTAATGGATCTACATCTGTGGTGTTGTTATGGGTGAAGTAGTCTTGTATTGCCTTACTGATTTCTTTGGAGGTAATCGGGTCGTTGATCAGGGATTCATTTAAGCGCCAGTGCCATGCTCTGACGTACATATTGGGAAGCGTTATGGACATGGTGATCATGGCGTGGTCTGAGAGGGGGATGTTGCCAATGTCTGCCGTGACTAGAGCGGGCAGGGTTGAATGATGTAGTAGAAAGTAATCTATCCTGGAGTATGTGTTGTAGGGCGCGGAGAAGAACGTATAATCTTTGGTGGAGGGATGTAGGATCCTCCACGCGTCCACTAGTTGGTATTTGTAGAGTGTTTTTCGTATTCTACGGTGCGCCACTAGCGATAGGCTGCTACTCCCCCTGGAGGTGTCTATGTGTGGGTCTAGTGGCAGGTTGAAGTCTCCCCCCAGTATCAGGGTGCCCTCAATGAACTCCTCTAGGTCCTCCAAGGTCCTTTACAAGAAATTCACCTGGTTGGAGTTAGGGAGGTAGACTGTTGCGAGTGTGACTGGAGTGTCGGCCAGCTTACCTTTAATGAAGAGGAATCTGCCTCCTGCATCAGCGTGCGTCTTCACGTGTTCCCACGGGACCGAATTGGCGATAAGGATCGATACCCCTTTAGATTTGGATTCGTGGTTCGTGCTATGGTAAGCGTTCGGGAACCTGGTATCGCAGAACCTGGGGGATGCGTCTGTCCGGAAGTGTGTCTCCTGGACGAAGGCCACATGCGCTTTTCTTTTCCACAGGAGATGGAGAATGGAGGACCTTTTTTCCGGAACGTTCAATCCCTGTGCATTTAGGGACACAATCGTAAGGTTAGCAGAGTCGGGCGACATTTTTGACATATTTGGGAATGGTGTGCCAGTAGGATACTGTTGCGATGTCTCTGCGGTCAGAGGTATGCCCCTGGGTAAGGGTCTGTGGGGGGAGAGGGGGAAGGGAACGAGGGGGGGGGGGTTCACGGAGACAAAGACGTACACTAAAAACTTAACTGCTAGCGTAAAGCCAGCAGGGTACTATAAACTATTCAGAGGGCCTGTTCCTCCAAATTTCTAGGAGAGACCAGTGCCCCTGAGACCCTACTTGGGGTAACGTGGCAGTGCGTAGGGTCCGGAACGGCGCTACGGCACTCCAAAATCGTGCAGTGTAAGACAGAAGAGGTAACGTCCTTTCCTATCTTGGTGTCGTGTAACAAAAAAAAACAATTTAAGTGCTTGGCCTAGCCGCTTGGCCGCAATTTGCGTGACCTACTCTGGGATGAGAAAGAGTGGTTATAGTGATGATGATGTCCATCTTGTTGCTTCCCTGCGCGAGGGAAGGAATGGCGGGGAAGTCCATTCCAGTGGGGGGGGGGGGGGTTAGTTGGTGTGTCGTGTCTCGTCGACGAGCCTTGTGCTGGCGATCGTGCTGGCATTGGAGCCTTGGGCGTTGACGGAGTCCTAGGAGTCAGGCATTTGAGGGAGCAAAGTCCATCGGGGCGGTCCAATCCGGGACTGGGAATGCTGGTACCTCCAGGAGGGCGAACGCTCCCTCACGATCTGCAGGGGATCTAACTGTAAAGAGGCGGCCGTGTCTGCGAAGGACCAGGTGGAATGGATGCCCCATCTGTATGTTGCGTCTGCTCTTCGGGCGGCCTCCAGCAACGGACAGATGAGCCTCCGGCAGTTGAGGGTCAATCTTGAGACGTCCGGTAATATTGTAATATCCGCCCCATTGAGGTTCACTGGGCCCTGTTCCCAGGCAAGTCGCTGAATCTCTTCTTTCTGCCTATAGAAGTGGACGCGGCATATGACGTCCCTCGGGGTGTTGGGGTTTCGTGTTCTCCCGCCCAGCAGGCGGTGGACTCTGTCCATTTCTATGGGTCTGTCTTCGGGATGTTGCAGTAGTTTGTTAAAGATGACTGTCACGTACTCGTGCAGCGCCTCTGTTGGTACGTTCTCGGGGATGCCTCTTAACTTTAGGTTGTTGCGTCTTCCTCTATTCTCTATGTCGTCAAGATGAAAAGTTAGGTCTCTCAGCTGTTTTTGCTGCTTTTCTACCGTGATGCTAAGTTGTTGAAAGTCCATAGAGGATTCGCTCGGAGCCTGTTCCAGAGCGGTAACCCGGTCCGACAAGGTCTGCACGGTCTGACTAACTGCTGAGATGGCCCGCTCGTGTTTCTCTTCTAGGCGTTGGAGGTGTGATTCTAGGTCCGTTTTCGTTGGGAGGGCACGGACCATGACCCACAGCGCCTGCAGGGTCTGGGAGTCATCTAAGGGCGGTTCTGGGAGCTTGCGTTCTGGCATTCCGCTTTCAGGCTGTGAGGTCATTGTGACGTGGGAGGAGGGTCTTTGGTTTAGGTTTTCCCCTGGGGGTGCTGCATAATGGTGTGCAGGGGTTGTGCCCTCTTTATTTGGGGTGCATATGGGGCCCGTGGGGGTGCAGTACGTTTGCTGCATGGCTTCTTCCTGTCTGCCCTGAACAGCATCTCCTCCACTGCTGCAGGGCTTATCTGGGCTCATGTAGGAGTCTCTGCTGGCTGTGTTGCTTGCTAATGCGGGGGGAGAGTTTAGTGCTGCCCCTGGTCTCTGCTCCTTGTCCCCGGCACTGACCTTATTGATGGAGCGTGGAGACTCCTGTGCGCGCGGGCTCCCTTCTTCTCCTCCACTCCGGTGTGCCTGCTCCACGTGTGTTCCCGGCGCCATGTTGGCTGGGGACTTCTCTGCTGTGGCTTGGACCGCGGCACCCGCGCCGTGCAGGTAGCGCTTCATCTGGGTCCCGGCGGCTGCCGGAGGCTCTCCCCTCTTCTTTCCTGCTTTTTTAAGCATTTCTCTTGCGGCTTGGTGGCTGATTCCTGGCTTTCTGTGAGTCAGCAGCTGCGGAGCTCAGTGCCGTGCGCCTTCACTCTCCCATAGCCTGGCCACGCCCCCCAAGCCGTACTTCTAAAGTATGCCCAAGTTAATAAAAAAGGCATTTTAAATAGTGTCCAGGCAGCTATACATGTAAAAAAGTAAAAGCTTTTGGAGTAAAAATTAATATAAGACCCTGTCTTATTTTCAGGGAAACAGGGTAGTATATGATTCTGCAGGGGCTGTGGCTCCCCGCAGCAATGCCAAGCTCTTAAGGCTGTTTCGGATACTTGCCTGCTTTGCTAAGAGTCCAAGAGGTTGTCCCTAATTTTGGGAGACAAGTGAAAGACTAGGGACTTAGCATAGGAAATAATTCCTCTGCATTATACTCGGAATAGTTCCTATTAGGCTTCAGTTGTAGCATACAAGATGAGGGACGATTTCTGGAATAGCAGCTATGAGGTAAGCAAAAGTCGATTTTCAATCATTGTTTCAGGCACACTGTAAATTTCTTTCAAGTACTATACACTTAAGACAACCTCAGCCCATTTGCCCAATCAGCGTAGCATTTCCCTCTAGAGGACTCAGTGCAGTTTTGGGCAACACTTCTTTTGTATTTAGAAAGATGCCAACGTCTGGAGGGCAATGGCAGAGTAGTGACTCCTAGGATAATCTTGCACACATACGCAAACATAGGAGCTGAGTGAGTAGAACCATATGTCAGGAGCCTATAGAAAGCTGGAATGCAGAGACAACTGGAGCCACGGCCAACCTTACTGTCAGCAGACATAGATCCATTATGCCACAGTCTGGTTTTGGCTTTAGTCTAAATCCTGAAGGTACCTCGGTCTTCACCCTTTCTTTAATCCCAACAATCGGGAATGTGGGCTTCACTGTGAGATCCCCGGGCCATTACTCAAAACATAGTTCCACTACTGTGGCAGGTGATGCTACTTTAGGGCTAGAAGCGGTACCTGAGGGTGTGAATAACAGCATAGTCAGACAGTTGGAGTCAAGGGAGGAAGCAGACTTCAGTTCAAAGATCATGCCAAAGGTTGGGTCACGGAGAGCAGGTGGTTCAGTATGGATAGGTGAGCCAGAGGTTAGTGCAGGTAGCTGATAGATGCATAGTCAGTATAACAAGCCAGGGTCAGGAGTAGACATGGGCAAAGTCAGTGACCAGACAATCAGAACACACATAGCACCTTGAGTAATACCAGAAACTCCATAATACTCCGGCACCATCAAGAGGATGCTTAATATAACCAGGGCTCAATTACATTTGGAGGGGGGACACAGCCTGGGACGTACTGGACCTTCAAGAGTGCAGATGAGTGCCCTCTAGGCCAGATTCAATGCTGCAGATAATGCCAGAGCCAGTTATCTGTGAAAAGGGAGAGGGGAGTGCATGACGCCATCGCCAATAGAGGTGAGTCCACAGATACACATTGTGACTTATATTCAATGATGACCTGTATGATACCTTCTGTTGGTACCCCTGCACCCATAGATAGTAAACAGTTACACAGTGTACAAGTGGCCACATGATAAAATACCTAATTATACATAACATACATTATGGTGCCCAAATAAGGCTGGGTTCACACGGGACGGATTTGCCGTGCAGAATTTCTATGCGGCAAATCCGCCTGCGGCTCCTTATCCCGGGATTAGCCAGCCATGTGGACGAGATTTTGCAAAAATCTCATCCACACGGGGCGGGCAATCCGTCACGGCAAAGCTGGGCGGAACCAGCGATGCAGCGCGGAATTGACATCTGCAGCATGTCAATTCTTTTTTTTTCTGTTGCAACCTCTCTTCTTTCTATGGGGAGAGAAAGCCGCAACAGAATGCCGGCAGCCGAACCGCGCAAAATGCCGCGAGTTTTGAAGCTGCGGCTCTCCTGCAGAAATCTTGCGGCTTTTCGGTGTGGCCAAGCCGCGGGATTTCGGGCCCTTGGAGACCCAGCCTAACACTTTCATATAGCAGCCTAGATAGCAATGCTATTTAATGTTGTCATCACCATGTTCTGCAAAAATAATTTTGTAAATAGTGACTAAGCTGTGCAATACAATGTACATACGATCATACAATGCTCATATAATACCACCATACGGTGACTAAATAACAGTTCTATATATCAAGTAATCTATTAATAGTGCTGTACAATGCTTAAATAATACTGCTATATAATTACTATTAAGATTTGTGGTGGATGCAAGTCTCAGATTCCAGGGCTTTTGCTGAATCCCCTTCAGCAGAAGCCAAGAATGCATACTCAAAAATGCTGAAGCACAATATGGCACGCAGTTGCAGTGCGTATCTCACAAAATGGTGAGGAAAATGGACCAAAGATCAAACCAACAAGATCAGGGTCAAGTTGCACAAGAAATCTCAACAGCGTAGGGCTTTTAGAATCAAAAAAGTCTTGGGACATCCCAAGACTCCTTACAAGACTTCCACCCAATCTGAGCTGGAGCTTTCATCAGTATTGAATTATAGAGAGATAAGTGTTGTAACAACACCACTACCACCAAGTCTGCACTCATCGAAGTCTGTAATGCATGATCCCTTTCTATAGGTCGATACAGACAGGGCTGGTTCTAAAAGCATTCTGTCACTAGGTTCATGCTACCCAAACCACAGTCTGCATGAACCCGGGAGAGGTATGCTCATTACCCTGAGTCACGGAGGTGGTCCGTGTCAGCCACTCCCTGCTCGCATTATGTAGAGTGACAGCCCTTTACCTTTTTGTGTATAGAGTGACAGCCGTCAATCTGCATCATGCAGGCAGGGAGAATTCGGCATGACTCACCTCGGTGGATTGGAGCTCAGCTCAGAGTCAAACTTCAAAGTGTGTTTATTCTGAAACGCTACAGTGTTTCAAAATGAAACATACACGAGATTAATGAGCATAGCTGTCCTGGATTCATGCTGGCCATTCTTCTGGCAGCATGAACCTGGTGACAGAATCCCTTTAAGTTGGATTGTGCCCTGTGCAGAACCTTCTATCAACATCCGCTTATGGTGTTCCATGTAGTGTCAACCAGGGGTGTAACTATAGAGGGTGCAGGGGATCCAGTTGTACCTGGGCCCAGGAGCTTTAGGGGGCCCATAAGGACTCTCTTCTCCATATAGGGAGCCCAGTACTATGAATAAAGCATTATAGTTGGGCCATGTTACAGGTTTTGCATTGGGGCCCAGAAGCTTCAAGCTATGTCTCTGTGCAGCATGGTTTAGGTATGGGTACGGGTACAGATACAGATAGAGGGGGGGCCCCAGCTCACGTTTTGCATCAGGGCCCCTGAGCCTTTAGTTACGCCCCTGGTGTCAACATAACACTGCCCAATTTTCCAAGCTTGCTACTGCGGGTGTAAGCTCCAGGTGCCCAGCTCATCAGGGCCAATACCTCTAGCTTTACTAATGAAAGGATGATGTGCCCTGTGTGACCACATAGGCTGCACACCCCAGAGAACGGCCATGGATATTCGTATTTTGGCCATGAGAGGTAGGAGAGTCCTTAAAAAAGACATTTTGTAACCTGGATACAATACTTCAATTACTGCGGACCTTTGGGATGGACTCAAGGATATGGACCAGATGTCAGGCCAGAAAGGATTAACCTCACATTTCACTGACTATGTCTCAAAATAACTATGATTTGCTTTCTTTATATTGTATTTAAGGTCTCAGTTGGTGGCATATGGAACTTGGAAAATTCTTACATTGGTGCCAAATACATGGTTATGATTTCTTACAATTGTGTATGATAATTAGAGTGGTGTTCACCGCTGGTGTATATGAGCTGCTGTGATACATATTGATACTTTATAATACGCAGGAATATTATTTTTATATAAGTAGCGGTATCAGCTGTTTGTATCATTTGTCTTTTCACACCCAAGAAGCAAATAATTTCTACTAGATTTGTTATCTGGAAAATAAAGGCTGATAAATCGGCCAGTGACCCATATGCGCTCGCATACATTTTATGGCTGTCAATCACTCTGACAACATTATAACACATGCTTATCGCTAGATGGAATAATGGATGTTCTTTACAAATGCATTTAGAAATGTGTAAGTTTCAAATTGAAATGTCAATTACTGTACATTATTTACAATTTATAAACACATACAGTTCTTAGAAAAAGTATTCGCCCCACACTCTCTGCACTTTTAAAGGTTTTATTGTGGGTTTTTTTTAACAAAACTTGGCACAGACTGCATTTTGGAGTAGATGTGGAACACAAAAGTGCACCAGTGTGTCAGCTTGACACTAATTTGTAGACAATGGTTCAGGGTGTAGGAGTGTGGTTAAAAAGTCCTAAATCCCTGCTGCATTAGGCCTCATGTCCACGGGGAAAATCAGGCCGCCGCGGATTCTCCATGCAGAATCCGCAGCGGGTCCCTCCTTTCCCGGGGACATGAGGCCTGAAAATAAGACTAAACTCACCTGTCCTGGACGCTGCGGGTCTCCCCTCCGTCGCCGCCGGATCTTCTTTCTTCGGACCGGCGGATGTGCTCGGCACGCTTGCAGCGTGCCGCGCGCATACGCCGGGCACATCCGCCGGGCCAAAGAAAGAAGATCCGGCCGCGACGGAGGGAAGACCTGCAGTGTCCAGGACAGGTGAGTTTAATTCTGGTACGGGTTTTCTGCGGATCCGGACGGCTTCCATAGGCTTCAATAGAAGCCTGCGGGAGCCGTCCCCGCGGGAGACCGGCACTAAAATGGAGCATGTCGCGTTTTTTTTTCCCGCACGCGGATCCGCGCCTGACGGGAAAAATAACATCCGCAGGTATTTAACTACCTGCAGGTGTCCAATGCATCCCTATAGGGCGTGGATCTGCGTGCAGGAAAAACGCTGAGGATTTTAAATGCTAATTATTCCGTGGACATGAGGCCTTAAAGATCAGCGATGAAGCTCATCGTGCAGTTTAAACAGACGCCATTCAGTAGCGAACAGCTGCTGTGTATCTCAATGAAGAGGGGATGGGAAAGGAGAGGAGAGAAATCTCCTGCACTGCCCCGCACCCCTGCTGGCTGCTCTGTGAACCAGCCAGCTGTGCTAGCTCCCGTGCAGGAGGACGGGAGCGCGGAAACCCAGGGACGAGTGTCGGGCATCGTTTGCCCGACATTCGTCCTGTGTAAATGGACCTTTACTTGTGATTGTGCACAATTCCCAAATATAGCTGTTCAGATAGTTGCTGCCATTCTCTGCATCACCACTGTCATCCTTTATCTCATTTAAATCTCAGAGCCTACTATTGGTTACCACAATTGGGCAAGTGAAGTCTCTTCCCATGCCAGCTGATTCTGTCCCTGGAGCCCAGACTGTATCTGTTGGCAAATGCTATTTCAATCACCCGAGTCTTCCTCTCTTACTCAGGTATACAAGTCCAGCTACAGGTCAGCTCTGCTGCAGCTCTCACAAACGGAGTCTCTCTGTTTTCTGCAAAAGTGTTGACTCACACCAGAGCCCATAGACAGTACCTCTCCTCTATACCCATTTTATTCACAATAAAACACGTGCTGGAAGTTGAAAGACATTTTTTTTTCATTAAAAAAAATTACTTATTTAGAAATTGATGGCAGCAACAGATCTCAAAAAAATTGGAACAGGGCCAAGTCTACCAATGTGTAGCATCCACTCTTCTTCTTACAGCAGTCTGTAAACATCTGGAAAGTCAGGAAACCAATAGCTGGTGTTTTGGGAGAGCCATGCTATTGTGATGAATACAGTATGTAGTTTAGTTGAAAGAGACTGTTAGGGCTCTGGATGTGAACCCACTGTGCTAACCATCCAAACCTGGCTTTATACCAGACCTGGTATGGCTGGCAGCTGACCCCAGTGATCAGAGGTATTGAAGCAGGGAAAACTTGGATGGGTAACTTGCCCTTAGATAAGCAGGAAGACCCCTGCCTATAAGCAGGGTAGGCGTCCTGATAAGAATGACCCCACGCTGGAAACTTGGGGCTTATTATCCCTGACAGGAAACCGTGACAGTGTACACAAAGCTCAAAACAGGACAGACTACTACAGAAATAGGAACGATGCCTAGACTGGACAGAGATGGACAAACACATACAGGCTAAAGCATAAGGCAAAGAACATACAAAATAAACAGATACAGATACCAGCTCAAAAGACAGAAGAGTCTAAAGACAGGTGACCTAGATGTGCTGGGTGTCTGAAGCAAACACACATCAATTCCGAGGCAAAGGAGGGTCCCCCGCTCACTTAAATAGGAGGATAATTGATATTTAAACTGCAGCTGGGCTGTGAGCACTGAGAGGGGTTAACTCCCTCATTGCTGGTAGAAAATAGAACAAAAAGTATATTTAAACAGAAACAGCAAAGTGATGCCCGCATCTGCCGGGAGTAGCAAGAGGGTGGTAGACACAGGTAGCAGATCTAACAGTACCTCACTCCTCACGCCCCCTCCTCCTCCTGGATCTATAAGCTCCAGATTTGTCTCCTGGGGCTATAGATTTACTAATATCAGAAATTGTGTACTCAGAGAATGAAGTATGATCTTGCCGATGCTCAATGCGACTTTTTTTTTACAGTAGACCAATTCTGGAGAGAGTCCACGGCTTGTCGTTCAGAACTCAAGTAGCTAGTCTCGCAATGTTCACCTGAAGACAGAGAACCTTGTCTGGAATCGAACCATCCATGACTCCACTCTTGATGCCTGTTGTGGACAAGGGGACAGGTGGAGCTATTCGGCTGCTTGGGAGGAGTGATATCGTCAGATCGTTGCTTCCTATTAGGTGAGTGAAGAGGAGACAAAACATCGTCATGACTGACCAATGATCTCTGCGTCACCTTTGCAGGATACTGTAGCAACGAAGACCTCTCTGGCTGACCCTGGAGGTTGTGAAGCACTGAGGAGAGACAAACAGGTTGTATTGGAAACAGGCACTTAGAACGGCAGAATAACCCCCAATGTAACACCCTTCCAGAGCTCTGATCCAAGGTGGGATTATGCAGAAGCCAGGGCAGGCCTAGCAACAGGGAACTGGTGGATCTCGGAAGAACCAGCAAATAAATTTTCTCTGAGTGGAGAGGACCTACTTCTAGATATAGCAGCTCTGTGACAAACTGGATGGTCTTAGAAAGGGTACCTCCACTCACAGTTGTCACCACCAGAGGTCTCTCCAGACATCGGGTAGGAATCTGGTGGTCATCCACCAAGACCTGATGCACGAAATTCCCTGCCAAACCAGAATCCAGACAGGCTGATATGGGGAACTGTGTACCAGAGACAGACAATGTCACAGATAAATACAAGCCTGCAGAGGACTGGTTTATACCTAGGCTAGCTACTCCTACTGACCGTAGGCTCAAGAGTTTTTCTGGTTTACGAGGGCAGCTACGGACATTATGCCCCTGGGCCCCACAGTGCATTCACAAATTATTGGTGTATCTGCATATACACTCCTCCTCTGACAGTTTAGGCCTAACAATCTGCATGGACTCTGGGTCACTAGCCGAGGGGGTAGTCGGGGAAGGAGAGAGCGGCATTTGAAATCTGGGTGTCGGTCAGTAAGTTCTCTTCTCCTATGCTATCTCTTTGCTTATTTCCTAAAAACATAGATCTTTCTTGTAGCCAGAGAGATCATGGCATCCAGGTAAAACAGAATTTCGCTCCCTGCCAACTCGTTCTTAATTCGACTTGCCTGACCCTCCCAAAACACTGCTACCAGAGCCTCATTGTTCTATCCCAACTCTGAGGCCAAGGTTTGGAATTGAATGGCATGCTGCCCGACGGTGAGACTACCCTGGCGAAGATGTAACAGGGAGGAGGCAGCCGAAGTGCTACAACCAGGCTCATCGAACACCCTCCAGAACATTTCCACAAAAATATTCAGGTCATTGACCACAGGATCATCTCGTTCCAAGAGACTGTTTACCCAGGCCAATGCCTGTCCAGATAGGGGAGACATAATAAAAGCCACTTTGGCATGGTCAGTAGGGAACAGATAAGACAACAGCTCGAAGTGTAGCAAGCACTGATTAATAAACCCACAGTATAGTCTAGGATCTCCCTCATAACATGGGGTGCACATAATCAAGGACCAGATCCAGTCGCAGAAACTGTCTTTGGGAATGGATCTGTGTCTGCTGCAGAAGACTGCAGCATCGCTGCCTCAAAAATTATAGAGTTCAAGCAAGCATTCTGATTGTACAAATATGACAGGATCTGTTCTTGGCGATCTTACTGCTGAACCAATTCTTGTAATAAGTCTGAGATTTCCCCGCAGGCAGGGTCAGTTTAATCCATGGTCTCAGAATACTGTTAGGGCTCTGGGTGTGGACCTACCATGCTAACCAACCAAAGTTGGCTTTTAGACCAGACCTGGTATGGTTGGCAGCTGATCCCAGTGGTCAGAGGTATTGAAGCAGGGAAAACTTAGATGGGTAACTTGCCCTGCCTATAAGCAAGGTAGGCGTTCTGATAAGAACGACCCTGTGCTGGAACATTGGGGCTGACTATCCCTGACAGGAAACAGGGACAGTGTATACAAAGCACGGAATAGGACAGACTGCCACATAAACAGGAACAATGCACAGACTGGACAGAGATGGACAAACGCACACAGGCTAAAGCATAAGGCAAAGAACATACAAATGACAGACCTAGATGTGCTGGGTGTCTGAAGCAAACACACATCAATTCTAAGGCAAAGGAGGGTCCCCAGCTCACTTAAATAGGAGGATAATTGCTATTTAAATTGCAACTGGGCGGTGAGCACTGACAGAGGTTAAATCCCTCATTGCTGGTAGAAAATAGAACAAAGAGTACATTTAAACAGAAGAAGCAGAGCAATGTGCATGTCTGCCGGGAGTAGCAAGAGGGTGGCAGACACAGGTAGCAGACCTAACAGAGATTTTGCCTGGATGAAAGCATATGTTGTTCTTAAACCTGTTAAGTATTGACATTGCCTTTCAAGATGTGTAAGCTACCTATACCATAGGCAGCCCCATACCATCAAAGATGCAGGCTTTTGAACTGTGTGCTGATAACATGCTGAATGGTCCCTCTTCTCTTGAGTCCGCAGGACATGGCTCCGTGATTAACAAAAACAATTTCAAATTTTGATTCATCTGGCCACAGAACAGTTTTTCATTTTGCCTCAGTCCATTTTAAATGAGCTTTGACCCAGAGAAGATGCTGGCTTTACTGGACTATGTTTATATACAGCTTCTTCTTGCATGATACAGCTTTAATGTGCGCTGGTGGAATGCAAGACGAACTATGTTCACAATGATTTCTGGAAGTATTCCTTAGCCCGTGCAGTGATTTGCATTACAGAATAACCCCTATTTTTAATACAGTGACACCTGAGATCCCATAGATCTCAAGTGTCCAAGACTGACCATCGGCCTTATCTCTTGTGCACATGAATTTCCCCAGATTCTCTAAATCTTTTGATGAACTTATGTACTGTAGAAGGTGGGATATTCAAGGTCTTCACAATTTTTGTATTTGGGGAACATTTTTCTGAATTTGTTCTACAACGTTTAGTTGCAGATTTTCACAGGTTGGTGAATCACTGACTGTCTTTGCTTCTGAGAGATGCTGCCTCTCTAACACACTCTTTTTATACACAGTCATGTTACTTGACCCTCCAGTCGTCTTTCATCAGTACATCTTACTTTTCCAACCTTTTGTTACCCTTGTCCCAGCTTTTTTGAGATGTGTTTCTGCCATCAATATCTTAATGAGTGATGTTTCTTAATATGAAATGGAAAAATGTTTCACCCTCAACTTTTGATATGTTCTATGTTCTAATGTAAATAAAATATAGTTGTATGAGGTTACCAAATCACTGCATTCTCATTTCTTAACATTTAGGTCTCCTTTACACGAGTGACAACATCGTTGCGAGAAAATCGCAGCGATATCGCATCCGTGGTCCATCCGATATCGCTATGTTTTCTTGCGGCGACACCACGATTTTGTGGTGCTACAAAGTTGAAAATTAAGCCCTAGCTGCAGGAATTAAAAAAAAAAAAAAGAATACATTACCTTATAAGCCCTGTCCGGCTCCGCTGCATCTCCTTCCCGGTCCCCAGCACTGGTCTTCAGCAACTCTTCTGGCCGGGGATTGAAAAATCCCCACCTCCTGGAAGCACTGCCTCTTATTGGCTCAGCGTTGTGATGCTTTGCCAATCAGAGCCAGCACTCGATGAACCAATCAAAGCCATTCATTAAAGGGGTTGTCCCGCGCCGAAACGGGTTTTTTTTTCTTTTTTTAACCCCCCCCCCCCCCGTTCGGCACGAGACAACCCCGATGCAGGGGTTAAAAAAAACAAACGGAGAGTGCTTACCTGAATCCCGGCGGTCCGGCGTCTTCATACTTACCTGCTGAAGATGGCCGCCGGGGTCTGCTCCCTCCGTGGACCGCAGCTCTTCTGTGCGGTCCATTGCCGATTCCAGCCTCCTGATTGGCTGGAATCGGCACGTGACGGGGCGGAGCTACACGGAGCCGGCATTCTGCACGAGCGGCTCCATTGAAGAGAGCAGAAGACCCGGACTGCGCAAGCGCGGCTAATTTGGCCATCGGAGGGCGAAAATTAGTCGGCTCCATGGGAACGAGGACGCTAGCAACGGAGCAGGTAAGTAAAAAACTTTTTATAACTTCTGTATGGCTCATAATTAATGCCCAATGTACATTACAAAGTGCATTAATATGGCCATACAGAAGTGTATAGACCCACTTGCTGCCGCGGGACAACCCCTTTAAGCGCTGGCTCTGATTGGCTAAGCATCACAGCTCTCAGTCAATCAGAGGCAGCACTTCCAGAAAGCAGGTATTTTTTAATTCCCAGCCAAAAGAGATAATGAAGAACAGTGACGGGGACCGGGGAGAAGATGCAGTGGAGTCAGACAGCGCTTCTAAGGCGATGCATTTTTTTTCCTGCAGCTAGGGCTTATTTTAGGGCTTTGACAGTAGGATTTTCTGCTGTCAAAGTTGCATCGCATTTTCATGCAATGCAACAGAGAGGAAGGCTCCATAGGGAAACATTGGCTACAAAATCTCCCGTGTCTCCTGCATATCGCAGGACCCGCTAGGTTTTTGACTCGCAATGTCCCATGCTACAAAACATCACAAATGTGAAGGAACGTATAGGAAAGCATTGGCTTCACGTACATGCAATTTGTAGCATTGTTGCAACGTGTGAAAATCGTGCGACTTTGTCGCCCGTGTGAAGAAGGCCTCATATTTACATTTTACACAGTGTTCCAACTTTTTAGAAATTGGAATTGTATATATAGGCATTTAACCTACTCTGTCTCTGCTATGAACAGTGTATTCCCTACCAGGCAATAGAAGACGTTCTTGTAGCGCTTACAATTTTCTCAATAACATATTAGGCTTACCATATTATACACTATGCTCTATGCGGTTATATATATATAGCAAGGTTACAATATATGCACCAGTGCGTCACATCCAGGCCTGAATACACAGCGTTGTGATCATTTCCCAAGTGTTGTTATGTGCTCAAGGGCAGCTGAACACTAGTTAAATGAAGTGAAGTAGAAAAAATGCCTCTGATTGAAGTCTTGCTCTTGTAGCTTTGACTAGACGGCCATGGAGACACCTTGCTGTGTTTTTTCCCCATGTAGCCTGGTAACAATCTGTGTTTTTGTACCCATCTGTTTAGAAACAGAACCGGACAAGCAGAGCAGCCAAGTTGAAGGAGGAATGCAATCAAGACATTTTGGTATTCGCTGTTGAGGCATGCACTTCCAGAGAGGCGACCATTGATCTGACATCGCACTGGATGTACCCAACGCTGATTTACAGAAATCTCAAGAGCCTTGTCTTTAGCTCTAACTTTTTTTTTTTTGAAGATTAAGTGCCGTGGCTTCAGGTTATCATGGGCTTAAGAGATTTCAGACATACCTTTTATAGATTTTCTGAAGGAATTAAAGGATAAATCTATTGCTAAGAGGTTCTTTCAAATATTAAACTCCCTGAGGCTTCAGAACCAGGTAAACATGTCTAACATGAGAAGACGCAATCAGCTCACAGGTCACAGTGTCTGTGGAAAAAAAGATATAATGAAAATACATCTTTATTTCATAGGCTTAAGGAACCTGATGGTCTCCAGCAGGTGCTATACTCCAATATATTTAATATACGTCTTTAGGGAAGTCATTGTACGGCCATGCAAACTCTTTCCCTGGGCCCACCATCTTCAGGTCATTAGAGAAAGTATTCGAGAAAGTAATCATCCAGTAGGTGATGCCTATAAGACTCTGAAATTAAAATTATGTCATGGAGTCTCCACAGCATAGACCTCTATTGCATGGAGGCACGATCATTGTAATCCCCCCCACCTCCACCAGGAGTAGGAGTTGTAACTGTGTCTGGCACCCTCTATACCTGGGCCATCGGGCCTACTAACAGGACATAAAATCTGTAGACGTTTTACTTTTCATAGTGTTGTAGCATATTGATGCCTGTAGGTGGCACTCATGCTCTTGGTGTTTTTGAAAGCATTTCAATTACATTGTTTGTAAACTGCAGTGATACTTGACATCTGTGTCTAAGAGCATTGACATACATTTATTTTGTCCTGAATGTATTACAAGAAGAAATAATGTATGCTGACTCAATACTCTCTGCTTCATTGCCTGCAGTGTATTCTGGGTTAAGCATAGGGCTAATTGACTGGCTGATCAGATTCATATCAGTCATAAATAGAAACTAGTGCCCTCAAATGTAGGTTTCCCCAACTCAACAGAGAGTGAACAAACATGTAGAGAAGGAAAACCCTATTACCCATGGTGTCAGCTGCTTGACCCCAAACAGATCTTACATTAATCTAATTGGCCTTCTATTTCTACCCATGAGTCAGTATTATAGTAGTTAGATTCTTGCACATAAGAGGCAGTATTATAGTAGTTATATTTTTGTACATAGGAGCAGTATTATAGTAGCTATATTCTTGAACATAGGGGGCAGTATTATAGTAGTAATATTCTTGTACATAGGAGGCAGTATTATAGTAGTTATATTCTTGTACATAGGAGCAGTATTATAGTAGTTATATTCTTGTACATAGGGGGCAGTATTATAGTAGTTATATTCTTGTACATAGGAGCAGTATTATAGTAGTTATATTCTTGTACATAGGAGGCAGTATTATAGTAGTTATATTCTTGTACATAGGAGCAGTATTATAGTAGTTATATTCTTGTACATAGGGGGAAGTATTATAGTAGTTATATTCTTGTACATAGGAGCACTATTATGGTAGTTATATTCTTGTACATAGGAGCAGTATTGTAGTAGTTATATTCTTGTACACAGGGGGCAGTATTACAGTAGTTATATTCTTGTACACAGGGGGCAGTATTATAGTAGTTATATTCTTGTACATAGGGGGCAGTATTATAGTAGTTATATTCTTGTACAAAGTGAGCAGTATTACAGTAGTTATATTCTTGTACATAGGAGTTGTATTATAGCAGTTATACTCTTGTACATAGGGGGAAGTATTATAGTAGTTATATTCTTGTACACAGGGGGCAGTATTATAGTAGTTATATTCTTGTACATAGGGGGCAGTAATATAGTAGTTATATTCTTGTACATAGAGGGCAGTATTATAGTAGTTATATTCTTGTACATAGGGGGCAGTATTATAGTAGTTATATTCTTGTACATAGGGGGCAGTATTATAGTAGTTATATTCTTGTACAAAGGGAGCAGTATTACAGTAGTTATATTCTTGTACATAGGAGTTGTATTATAGCAGTTATATGCTTGTACATCGGGGGAAGTATTATAGTAGTTATATTCTTGTACACAGGGGGCAGTATTATAGTAGTTATATTCCTGTACATAGGGGACAGTATTATAGTAGTTATATTCTTGTACATAGGGGGCAGTATTATAGTAGTTATATTCTTGTACATAGGGGGCAGTATTATAGTAGTTATATTCTTGTACATAGGGGGCAGTATTATAGTAGTTATATTCTTGTACATAGGAAGCAGTATTATAGTAGTTATATTCTTGTATATAGGGGGAAGTATTATATCAGTTATATTCTTGTACATAGGGGCAATATTATAGTAGTTATATTCTTGTACATAGGGGGCAGTATTATAGTAGTTATATTCTTGTACATAGGGGGCAGTATTATAGTAGTTATATTCTTGTACAAAGGGAGCAGTATTACAGTACTTATATTCTTGTACATAGGGGCAGTATTATAGTAGTTATATTCTTGTACATAGGAGCACTATTATGGTAGTTATATTCTTGTACATAGGAGCAGTATTATAGTACTTATATTCTTGTACACAGGGGGCAGTATTATAGTATTTATATTCTTGTACATAGGGGGCAGTATTATAGTAGTTATATTCTTGTACAAAGGGAGCAGTCTTATAGTAGTTATATTCTTGTACATAGGGGGCAGTAATATAGTAGTTATATTCTTGTACATAGGAGCAGTATTATAGTAGTTATATTCTTGTACATAGCAGCAGTATTATAGTAGTTATATTCTTGTACATAGGGGGCAGTATTATAATAGTTATATTCTTGTACATAGGGGTCAGTATTATAGTAGTTATATTCTTGTACATAGGGGGCAGTATTATAGTGGTTATATTCTTGTACATAGGGGCCAGTATTATAGTAGTTATATTCTTGTACATAGGGGGCAGTATTATAGTAGTTATATTCTTGTACATAGGGGTCAGTATTATAGTAGTTATATTCTTGTACATAGGAGGCAGTGTTATAGTAGTTATATTCTTGTACATAGGAGTTGTATTATAGCAGTTATACTCTTGTACATAGGGGGAAGTATTATAGTAGTTATAGTCTTGTACACAGGGGGCAGTATTATAGTAGTTATATTTTTGTACATAGGGGGCAGTAATATAGTAGTTATATTCTTGTACATAGGAGCAGTATTATAGTAGTTATATTCTTGTACATAGCAGCAGTATTATAGTAGTTATATTCTTGTACAAAGGGTCAGTATTATAGTAGTTATATGCTTGTACATAGGGGGCAGTATTATAGTGGTTATATTCTTGTACATAGGGGCCAGTATTATAGTGGTTATATTCTTGTACATAGGAGCAGTATTATAGTAGTTATATTCTTGTACATAGGGGCAGTATTATAGTAGTTATATTCTTGTACATAGGGGGCAGTATTATAGTAGTTATATTCTTGTACATAGGGGGCAGTATTATAGTGGTTATATTCTTGTACATAAGAGCAGTATTATAGTAGCTATATTCTTGTACATATGAGCAGTATTATAATAGTTATATTCTTATACATAGGTGGCAGTATTATAGTAGTTATATTCTTATACATAGGTGGCAGTATTATAGTAGCTACATTCTTATACATAGGAGGCAGTATTATAGTAGTTATATTCTTGTACATAGGGGGCAGTATTACAGTAGTTATATTCTTGTACATTGGGGGCAGTATTACAGTAGTTATATTCTTGTACATAGAGGTCAGTATTTTATTAGCAATATTCTTTTATATAGGGGACAGTATTATGTTAGTTATATTTTTATACATGGGGAAGTGTTATAGTAGTTATATTCTTGTACATTGTGGTAGTATTTTAGTAATCAAATTCTTCTGCATTGAAAGCAGCAAATATTCTAGGTGGCAATACATCAAATGCACCACGTTTTTTTTTATAAAGCAAAATAAAACTTGATTGAGTATATGATACCTGTAATTTAGTACTAACCAACCAAAAAAAAAATCAGTTAAACATTTGATTTTCTGTGCAGGTGAATTTGCATATCCTGTGAAACACTTCAAAAATACAAACTAAAAGATATAAAAATGTCAACTAAAATGCTACTACAGTCTCTACTGTTTATCTTGTTGCTTAAGTCATTTTTTAGATTTTGAGATTGTAAGACAATAAATACAACATAGTGGAAACAGGAAAAAAAATAATCTAGAAGTTTGGTATGCATATATCATGGAATAAATAAATGTATCCGTAAAACATTCAAAATGTCAATAATGAAAATCACATTATCAAAAAAAATCATAATTGCTTGATACTAGTAATGAAAAATAATCAATTATATAATACTATATTAAGTATAATAAACAATCTGTATTATCTGGAAAATAATGGAATTAAATAATTGTTTTAGCATAAAGCAAGAAAACACAATTCTGGGTGGTTTTACAGAATGACTTGTTGAGAGTGAACGTGTAAACAGTAAATCTGGAAGTGCTGAGTACTCTGGTTGACTTTTAAGGGATAACAATTAATGAACTGTATGACATTTTTATTGCTGGTTAACAGACTTATACATCTTTAATTAATTGTAATGAAGTGAGTGAGAAGTTTATTAGACCTGGTTAACACAATATCTTTCTCCCACTTAGTTGTGTCAGGAGGAATCTGTACATTTAAACGAAAAAAAAAAAAGTTTATTGCGTAAATTCAGAGGACTGCAGCGTCAGAACATTATTGTTTCCTTAAAGCAATTATAGATTTTCTTCTCCAAGCTACCAATCACTAAATCTTACATATACATATATAATATATTTGCCCTATAGTATCACAGTAAACTGTTTATAAAATATGAGCATTGTTTATCTATTATTGTTTTTCTTATTTTTATCTATTTTAATTGCTAATATTTTCAAGAAAATCATTAATTTTTTTTTAAAGTTCTGATGTTTTTGTTTTAGCACATTTTCAGTAATAGGTTGTGTTTTATCTCCGTATGTTATTTTCTGTTTTAATCCCTTGATATAATGCTTTTTTTTTAAATTTAATCTCCCCAAATTTGTTAAAATGTTTTTTTTTCTTTTTTTATAGAGTTAATTCTTGCTGAGAAGCCTTGAGGCCAATGGGAGGAACAGAAAAATACCCCTTTAACATGGCTGTTCCTTGGTAACAACCCATTCTCTAAAGACAGTAGACCATCATATTTCCTGATCCTGGAACCCACAGTGATAAGTTGTTTGGACTTACTGTATATTGCAAAGGAAATATAGTTCTATATGTGGGAGCTGCTCTTAATAATTTGCCTGGCTCATGTCGGGGGGTGTTGCAAGACGGAAAGAGGGGGGATGAGTCTGCCCTCTATGCTCATATGCATACGAACATGGAATGTCTTGGGGGGTTGTGGGGGGCTGCAAGCAGTAGACCCTCCTGCCGTGAGACAAGGGGTGGTGATGGAGCACCAGAATTGTACTTTTCTACAAGACTATTGTTGATCGAGGGTTAGCATTCCCGATAATGGAAAGCTTGGATGGAGCTAAACTCCACCAATCTATCTATGCCATGCTTTTCCTGCCTGACCTGCTCATACAGAGAACATGGACCCAGATAGATGGCCTATGGACCCAGATAGATGGCCTATATCTGGGTCCATGTTCTCTGTATGAGCAGGTCAGGCAGGAAAAGCATGGCATAGATAGATTGGTGGAGTTTAGCTCCATCCAAGCTTTCCATTATCGGGAATGCTAACCCTCGATCAACAATAGTCTTGTAGAAGGTTTTTTTTTCTTTTGCAGCTTTGCCGTCTGTCCAGGAGCTAAAAAAAACCATTCAAACATAATGTAGTTAATGAAGTCATTTCTGTATTTACAGACATTGAGATCCAAGCTGAAGTTAATAAATTACTCTGATCTCCCAGAAGAAGTCTGCAGTAATAACGAGTATTGGTCGCGCCCTAATTAAAGACCTGCTCATATTTCTTACCTGTTCCCTGAGTGCATAATTATTTGTGTACACTAAAGGCATGTAACACAATGAGCCCTGTGGGACTGCGGCTTCCCTTTTATAGCACCATTACTGTCTGATATTTTGTGAGAATCAATCACAATAAAAGCTTTACAGGTAGTATTGTCTATATTTCTGTATGTGATCCCCTGGGTCGATATACAAACAATAAACATCATTATTTATCACCTCCGCTAGTTTATTGACGGGAAAAAAAATTAGTTTTAGAAAGTGGCAGAGTTCGTGATGTCTAATCAGATGGGACCACTGCAATGGAGAGTCTCCATGCCTGGCTAAAGTAGAGGGTTGCGTGAAAGAGGTTTTCTGACATTAAAAACAACCAATCGCAGGCATAATAATGGTGAAAAATAGAAAAAAAAACATTCTCACCTATCCAGTGGCCTTTCTCATCCAGTGCCAAAAATTCAGTTCCGGCCAATCTGATGCCTGCTGATGCCAGTGATTGGCTAAAGAGTCATGTGAGTGATGAATGGCATGTGTCCACTGCAGTCACTTCTGACATCAGAGTGGCGACACACTAGACAGGGAAAGCCATTTGAAAGTTCAGCATTACTTTTTCTCTTTTACACCATTAGTTGCCCATGTAATTTTTGGGGGGTTGGAAAACTCTTTTAAGCCCTTAAGGACCAAGCAAGGTAAATATACAGCTCTTGGTCCTGGGCTTTAATCCTGGCCGATAGCAAAAATACGGCGTGGGATTAAAGCCTCTCCTCCTGCAATCAAGCAGGAGCAGGTCGGATCTTTGGCTGTCAGACACAGCCGAGAACCCGGAGGAGAAAGAAGTGTTTTTTAACCGCTTCCACCTTCTTCTTCCCAGGCTACATAGAGCTAATTAAGCACTATGTAGTAAACAGTGAAAGCTAAAGTATTACTTGCACTATGCGACCCAGCGGTCACGTGATCGCCGGGAGCTCCCTGGCACAGCAGATCTGCAGGGTCCTTGCAGACCCTGATCAGCTCTATGAGTGACTATTGCCACTACAGTAGGATGTTTTCCCTGTAACTGGGGCTCCTGTGGAGGACCCCCAGAGGTCTTATATGATGTCATGGGGAACATAGATGGTAAAAAAATGGCAACAAAAATAAGGACAAAAAATTACAGATTAAAATAAAAATATATACATAAAAAAGAAAAGGACCCACCGCCAAAGCTAACCAAAACCGTCGCCATATGTGCCCTGTAATCCCAAACTATACAAATTAAACATCAAAATTAGAGATGAGCGAGCACCAAAATGCTCGGGTGCTCGTTACTCAAGACGAACCTTATCGCGATGCTCGAGGGTTTGTTTCAAGTAACGAACCCCATTGAATTCAATGGGCGACCCGAGCATTTTTGTATATCGCCGATGCTCGCTAAGGTTTTCATTTGTGAAAATCTGCAAAACCCAAGAAAGTGCTGGAAACGACACAGAAACGGATAGGGCAGGCGAGGGGCTACATGTTGGGCTGCATTTCAGGTTCCCGGGTCCCACTATTAAGCCACAATAGCGGCAAGAGTGGGCCCCCCCCTCCCAACAATTTTTACTTCTGAAAAACCCTCATTAGCAAGGCATACCTTAGCTAAGCACCACACTACCTCCAACAAAGCACAATCACTGCCTGCATGACACTCCGCTGCCACTTCTCCTGGGTTACATGCTGCCCAACCCCCCCCCCCCGTACGACCCAGTGTCCACAGCGCACACCAAAGTGTCCCTGCGCAGCCTTCAGCTGCTCTCATGCCACACGCTGGCCTCATAGCCACACCACCCTCATGTCTATTTATAAGTGTGTCTGCCATGAGGAGGAACCCGAGGCACACACTGCAGAGGGTTGGCAGGGCCAGGCAGCGACCCTCTTTAAAAGGTGCGGGGCAATAGCCCACAATGCTGTACAGAAGCAATGAGAAATCCAATCCTGTGCCACCTCCATCAGGAGCTGCACACGTGGGCATAGCTATGGGGAACCCATGTGCCACACACTATTCATTCTGTCAAGGGGTCTGCATGCCCCAGTCAGACCGGGGTTTTTTATAAATAGTCACAGGCAGGTACAACTCCGCAATGGGAATTCCGTGTGCACCCACAGCATGGGTGGCTCCCTGGAACCCACCGGCTGTACATAAATGTATCCCATTGCAGTGCCCTGGACAGCAGAGCTAACGTCAGATTAAATGCAGGTGGGCTTCGGCCCACACTGCATGCCCCAATCAGACTGGGGTTCTTTATAAGTAGACACATGCAGTTACAACTCTGTGTGGACCGACAGCATGGGTGGGTCCCAGGAAGCCACCGGCGGTACATAAATATATCCCATTGCATTGCCCATCACAGCTGAGGTAACGTCCGATTAAATGCAGGTGGTCGTCGACCCACACTGCATGCCCCAGTCTGACCGAGGTTTTTAATACATAGACACTGGCAGGTACAAATCCCTAATGTGAAGTCCCTGTGGACCCACAGCATGGGTGGCTCCCTGGAACCCACCGGCTGTACATAAATGTATCCCATTGCAGTGCCCTGGACAGCAGAGCTATATAGACAGTATATCTCTTTCACCTTTCCCACTGTCCCTGCCTCACCAGTACTGCCCCTATACTCTGTACAATGACTGCAGACTGAGGACGCAATGGTCCGCACGCCCGATATACAAAAAAAAAATTGTGCAACACTGCTAAAAGCAGCCTCAACAGTACTGCACACGGTTAGATGTGGCCCTAAGAAGGACCGTTGGGGTTCTTGAAGACTAAAATAACTCCTAACACTCTCCCTATAGCAGCTACAGCAAGACAGCACTTTCCCTGATCTCTGTCACCATGCATCTGTGGCGAGCCACGGGCGGGGCAGATTTAAATACTTGGGTGTCATCTGATCTCCCCAGCCACTCACTGCAGGGGGTGGGATAGGGCTGGAATGTTACAGGAGGAAGTTGTAATGCCTTCCATGTCTTTCTAAGTAACGAGCATCTCGAACACCCTAATACTCGAACGAGCATCAAGCTCCGACGAGTACGCTCGCTCATCTCTAATCAAAATGTCCAAAAGAAAATGAGGAACCCATTCCTATATTTTATTTTAGTGTAAATATACTAATTTGAAAAAAAATAAATAAATTAAAAATTTTTTTTTCCAGCTTTTTACTCCCAATAGAACGAAAAAAAACGGAAAACAAGGTCGGTGAAAAAAATATATAAAAAATACCCCTATATGTCACGGAAAAAAATGCAGCAAAAATAATATAGGTAGCTGAAAAAAAAAATAGACCAGTAAAACCACCACATAGGTAAAAGCCCCCCAATATGTTTGGTCCTTTAGGACCAAAACACCCAGGTCCTTAAGGGGTTAAGGCTTGGGTACTGCCTGCGACTACAGCAACTTGTTGATTTGCAGCTCCCTAATTAAGTAGAGCGTGTTCCTTGAGCACTACTTAGAGACCATGCACATCACATCTTCGCCATTCGTTGAGAACATATGTTTTAATACAAAAAAAGTGTTAAAACTTATAGCTTTATGTACCCACAGACTATGACTTTTCAAATGTACTTAAAAAGTGCATACTTTTTTCCAAACATGAACTTTCCCAATTGGTAAATATAGTACTTTATAAAATGCTAATTCTTCAAAAAATGTTATGCTATTTTCGTACCATAGCCTTTCCTGTTCCTCACTCGATCATAGTCAAATTTCAAAGATAGCTTTCAAGAAATGTCTGCAACGGTAGGAGGTATGCTTCATCTATCACCTACCTTCAAAGTAACAAGGTGGACTAGGTGTACCAAATCTTTGGTCCTATATCATTTTATCGCTCTTAACCAATTAAAAGTTTGGGACTTAAAATTTCCTAATTCCAGTTGACCTACTACTGAATACTATATAAATGAAGGGAGATCATTTAACTCTCTTCTATTAGTACATGCCTTAAGGTGCATTTAGACTGAAGATGACCGCTCAAAAATCGCTCAAACAGCAGTTGAGTGACAGTTTTAAACGATCATCTTTGCATAACTCTTAAGTAGCTAATTAGCTACTTAAAGAGTTATAAATGCAGGAGCAGCAGGACACCACTGATTGCAAGAACAAAGCAGCTGTTTGCATATACAAAACAGCTGCTTTGTTCTCAAAGTTATCAGCGGTGTCCGCCTGAGCTGATAGCTCCCAGAAATAGCAGGAGTGCTGACAGCTCCTTTGTCCTTGGAGCATTCAACTGGTATTCCCCTGGGAAGTCCCAGCGGGATACCAGCTGAAAGAATGCTATCAGCGCTGCCCGCTGAGAAAAGCAACGTGCAGTGCTGATAAGAGTCATTGGTGATTTCTAGCTTGGTAGAATAGTGCACGAACAGTGCATGATAGCAGCACATTTAGACGCAACGATTATCGCTCAAAAGATGGATTTTAAGTAAATTTTGAGCAATAATTGTTGTCTAAATGGGCCTTTAGCCAATGAGAATACAAATTTAAGTCTCCTTACTAATTTGCAAGATTCCACTCCCACCCTCTATGTTGGCCTTGATACACTCCTGGAAGTTCTGTCTCTAAAATGGATCACTCAACACTAGAAAGATACCAGTTATACTTCCAGTGGAGTAGAACATTTTATTCCTGCATCCTGGAAGATGGTTGAGGAGGAGTTCTTTTTTAAAATTTTATCAGCCTATATGTTGGAGGGTAAAGCTAAGTCCTTCCCTACTTTAAGGCAGAATATGTAGTCCCTCTTAAGGACCCCTTAGGCATACCCAAATTTGTTCTTTCCTTAAATCCCTACATATTTATGAAGTTGCAATTTCACTCAAATTATATTTCGCATTGTTTGCCAACACAACAAAAAATCATTCAACTGTTCGACCAATATGGAACATTAAATGATTTTTTGTTGTGTTTAATTGGGAGATTTGTCTAATAATTTTTCCTTACATCAAAAGTTCTCAACACTTGACTGGGCCAATAGATCTTCTCTAGGTTCCTTTATTATAGAGGTTCATTATAAATTACTATTCAGATGGTACTTTACTCCGGACAGCCTTACTAGATGTTTTCCTGGTTCTCATGTCCTGTGTTGGAAAGGATGTGGATAAACAGGTTGCCTTCTTCACATTTTTTGGAATTGTCCAGTTTTGTCAAATTTCCGGAGAGAGGTGTTTACCCTCATAGGAAGAATAACGAGTGTAGCTATTGCCAGTAATCCTATGAAAGCACTTTTTCTATTCGACATTGCCTCAGCCTCGCCCTCCCATGGTAGGCTGATTTGTCATATTCTGCTCCCGGCTAAACTTTTAATATCCAAAAATTGGAAACCTCTAGAGATGAGCGAACACCAAAATGTTCGGGTGTTCGTTATTCGGAACGAACTTCCCGTGATGCTCGAGGGTTCGTTTCGAACAACGAACCCCATTGAAGTCAATGGGCGACCAGAACATTTTTGTATTTCGCCGATGCTCGCTAAGGTTTTCATGTGTGAAAATCTGGGCAATTCAGGAAAGTGATGGGAACGACACAGTGACGGATAGGGCAGGCGAGGGGCTACATGGTGGGCTGCATCTCAAGTTCACAGGTCCCACTATTAAGCCACAATAGCGGCAAGAGTGCCCCCCCCCCACTGTCAGCATAAAGATCGTTCTCCTCTGCCACAGCTGTAACAGCTGTAGCAGAGAAGAACGATGTTTGCCCATTGAATTCAATGGAGCCAGAAAAACAACAGGTTCCACTGAATGCAATGGGCTGCCCGCGATCGCAGGATGAATGGTCGGAAAGGGGTTAAATATATAACCCCTTTCCTGCAATTCATCCAGAAATGTGTTACACTAAAAATATATACCGGCGTATAAGGCGACGGGGCGTATAAGACGACCCCCCAACTGTCACCTTATACGCCGGTAATACAGTGGAGCAAAGAATAAAAAGCATTACTCACTTTTTCAGATGATCTGCGGCGCTCCTGCAGGCTGTCGCTCCCTCCTAATCTACGGCAGAGTATTCCTTTCTGCACGAAAGGCTTGAAATCCCCGCCTCCAGAAACACAGCCAATCACAGCCAATGACAATGATGTCATTGAATGGCTGTGATTGGCTTGAAATCCCCGCCTCCAGAAACACAGCCAATCACAGCCATTCAATGACATCATTGTCATTGGCTGTGATTGGCTGAAGGCACATGTGTTTCTGGAGGCGTGGATTTAAAGCCTTTCGTGGAGAAAGGAATAGTCTGCCGGGAACCAGGAAGGAGCGACAGCCTGCAGGAGCGCCGCAGATCATCTGAAAAAGTGAGTAATGATTTTTATTCTTTGCTCCACTGTATTACCGGCGTATAAGGTGACAGTTTGGGGGGTCGTCTTATACGCCCCGTCGCCTTATACTCCGGTATATATTTTTAGTGTAACACATTTCTGGATGAATTGCAGGAAAGGGGTTATATATTTAACCCCTTTCCGACCATTCATCCTGCGATCGCCGGCAGCCCATTGCATTCAGTGGAACATGCTGTATTGCCGCTCCATTGAATTCAATGGGCAAACATCGTTCTTCTCTGTTACAGCTGTGCCAGAGAAGAAGGATTTGTCTTCTATATGTTCTCAATGGGGTCAGCGCTGCTGCCGCGGCCCCATTGAGCGCATATAGAGAAGATTTATGGCCCTAAGAAGGACCGTTGGGGTTCTTGACACCTAAAATACTCCTAACACTCTCCCTATAGCAGCTCCAACACGATAGCGCTTTCCCTAAACTCATGTCAGAATGCATCCATAGCGAGCCGCGGGAGGGGCAGATTTCAATACTCGGGTGACACCTTATCTCCCCAGCCACTCACTGCAGGGGGGTGGTATAGGGCTTAAACGTTGCAGGGGGAAGTTGTAATGCCTTCCCTGTCTTTATATTGGCCAAAAAAAAGCGCTAACGTCTCAGGGAAGAAAGTTAAATTAACCAGAACACCGCATGGTGTTCGTTACGAATAACGAACATCCCGAACACCCTAATATTCGCACGAATATCAAGCTCGGAAGAACACGTTCGCTCATCTCTAGAAACCTCCCATGTCTCCTTCTATTAATACGTTGGTCTCTATGATCTCCGAACAGGACGGTTATGAAAGAATCTATGCCCTTCTTTAAAATATTCTGCACACATACTACTTAATGTGGAACTCTTGGATTCATTACTTCTCTCTTTAATTTCACGTTGCTTATTATTTCTATTGGTTTATGCTTTCAAGTTTGTACTTTAATGTTATTGATGGAACTTCTGACTCACGTGTGGCAACTATAGATACTTATTTGACTAATTTTGTGAATTTCTTATTTCTGTATGCACCTAAAAAAAATTTCAATAAAAATTCTTATTGAGTAAAAAGTGCATACTTTTCACTACGTCTGACTTCCCTTACTTTTGTGTACATTTTTTGTGAGATACAAAAGCAGCCTACCGCGATTTACCCCCAAAAGGTTTATGTATACGTCTTAAGTGCATTACAGTCAATAGGAAATATATAGAAATGTAAAGCTGTATGTTTCTGTATGTTAAAAGAGAAACTGTCACTTCCGAACAGCACCATAAACTAAGTTGTGGAGCTGTTCAATGAGGTAACGAGGAGCCAGGGGATGCACTAGTCCTGAAGTCCCTGTGCGGTCTGAAAATCGGACTCTTTTCAACCTGCTGTGTATGCGCTCTCTCAAAGACCTCTGAAGAGTTGCATCTTCAGACCAACAAGACCAATAAGAAATCTTCAGCGAAATCTGTGTTCTAAAGTTCTCCACTAATTTCATTGGGAATCTGCATTGTAGTCTACACAGTGTGAATTTTTCCATCCACACGCACTTCAAACCCATGTCGTGAAACTGATAGGCCATGAGCTAAATTCACATGCTGATCTGCAGGTACTACAAGTGCCAAACCTTGTTAGAAATCCACGGCTCAGCCACGGATTTCTGATGTTGATTTTGAGGTAGAATCTGTTTGGAAAATTCCAATATGGATTCTGCCCATGTGAACATAGCTAACACATCAACATTTACCTTCATCTGCCATTTTGTTGACCATTTGTCCAGTTTATGCTGGTCACCCTGTATGGATGTGACATTCTGTAATGTATCTGATAGGGGCCTTTCACAGGGAAGTGGAATATTTCCACCGGGACGCAATAGAATTTGCTACTGTGGAATCCCACATCAAAATCTGTAGAGCAACTTTTCTGATGCAGAATTTCAGGCTGATTTAAGCGATGCGGCGCTTCTTCTTGCAGCATTTGTAGTCAGATTTGCAATATGGATCATGCTGATATAACCTGAGTATCTCCTATATATGATTTTATATATACAGCTGGTATACATCTCCTGTATGTAGTGTGTAGGATTGCAGTACACAGAATAGCCTGCAGAGGGTGGTAGACAGACATTCAGCCTTCAGAAACAAGAGGTAACACCTGTTGGTGTGGCAGGAAGCAACATAAAGGTGTCAGTTCCTGCCACACTCAAGAGGAAGTTGGCTGGCGGCCAGATTGAGAGACACTGAAAAGAAGCCACATCAGGAACTTGGAGCCTGAGGTCCAGTGTGGACCAGTTGTGGCCTGTCCCAAGTCTGTCAGAAGGGGACACCTCTAGACTCCCCGGGTGGGGGATGGTGAGGGAGACCCTGTGGGTTGTGAACCCTGAGAACTGTGTGTACTAAGAATTGCATGTGCTATAAAAGGCATAAAGACTGGTAGGCACCAGAACCTAAAGAAACTGCAAGTCTCCTAAGCCTGCTGGTCATACAATTGCACACTTTATACACAATTTAAAAAAGCAGCAAAAGCCTGCATGTGGTTTAAAAAAATGCATGTATTGTTTAAATCCACATGTGGTTTTTGAATACTGTATGCAGTTTTTTAATATGTTTTTTTTTTAAATTGTGGTTTAAAATGCAATAAAAAACATGAAAGCAGCCTAAGGGGCTACAAACAAATTTTCACGTAGTCCAGGAAATGAATCATGTTTGGAAAGCTTATGCCAAAAGGCTAGATCATGTATGCAAATTAATTTTGCAGCTGTATGCAGCATGGTTTAGGTATGGGTACGAGTGTGTGTGGGGGGTGGGGTGGAGGTGGGGACCGAGCTGAATTTTTGCACCCGGGCCCCTGAGCTTGTATTTAAGTCCATGACCCTGATAGAACACCCTGGAGCAAGGGAAATTTGGAAATGATGACAGCAGCGGTGTAGGAGTATGTTAATTTTGTAGGAGGCAGTGATTTGTGATTAGTGAGCTTAGAGCTTTATCTAAGCTATAAAGTAGAAAAATGCACCATTGTACAATTTATACTTCATAAAAGTATAATCTAAAAGCTAAGTAACATTTTAAACACATTATACTACTTATCTTTTACTAATACTGAGTTACAACTAGAGATGAGCGAGTACCCAAATGCTCGGGTCCTCGTTATTCGAGTCGAGCTTTTCGTAAAATTCAAGAGCTCTATTCGAGTAACGAACCCCATTGACTTCAAATGGGAGACTCGAGCATTTTTGTATGGGACCCGCCGATTGTTGAGCTTTTTTTTTTTTTGTTCTCTCTCTCTTTCTCTCTCTCTCTCCTCCCCCAAAACCCAGCCATAAACTACCGTTGACGTGTACAGCGTCGCAGTGGGGAGGGGGCAAAACTAACACGTCACAGTGGGGAGGGGCCAAAACTGGGGCGGGGTCGAGCACGACGTGATGCTCGCTCGAGTAGCAAGCACCATCGAGTATGCTAATACTCGACGAGCATCAAGCTCGGCAGAGTACGTTTGCTCAACTCTAGTTACAACCTATTATATCCCAGAGCTGCATTCACAATTCCACTGGTTACTGTTGGAAACAGCCAGCAAGCCTGCTCTAAGGCATACCCCAAGCAGATTAGATGAGATTCTGTAATGCAAGGGACCAGGTTATTGAACAGCTGCTGATGTATATACTGAACTTTCTAAAATGGAAATCATCAGGCTTAGTTCTGCGCAGACTCATATCCAGCAAATAATGCTGGAGAACTCCAGTTCTGAAGTCTGCAGAATTGTGAATGCAGCTCTGGAGTATAATATAGGGTGCAGCGCAAGATCAGTACAGAATAAGTAATGCAATGTATGTATGTACTGACTCCACCAGCAGAATAGTGAGTGCAGCTCTGGAGTAACTCAAGATAAGTACAAGATAAGTAATATAATGTACAGTACAGAATACCAGAAGAATAGCAGCTCTGGATCAGTACAGGATAAGTACTCTATGTGCACAGTGACTCCACCAGCAGAATAGTGGGTACAGCTCTGGAGTATAATACAGGATGTAATTGCGGATCAGTACAGGATGCAATGTATGTACACAGTGATTCCACCAGCAGAATAGTGAGTGGAGCTCTAAGTATAATACAGGATTTAACTCAGGATCAGTACAGGATAAGTAATGTAATGCATGTACACACAGTGACTCCACCAGCAGAATAGTGAGTGCAGCTCTGGGGTATAATACAGGATGTATCTCAGGATTAGTACAGGATAAGTAATGTATGTACACAATGACTCCACCAGCAGAGTAGTGAGTGCAGCTCTGAAGTATAAAGGCTGACATTTAGCTGTATAAGTTATATCTGCACAAATTCATTTAAATTTTTATGTATGTTTGTAGGGCATAGATGTTTTGAGTGTCAGTGAGACATATACCTGTCCTTTTAAGACCCCATTTACACTGAAAGATGATCGCTCAAAAATCGCTCAAACGACATGAGTGACAGTTTTGAGGGATCATCTTTGCATAGTCTATAGTAGCAAATTAGCTACTAAAGAGCTATGCAGGCAGAGCAGGACACCTCCGCTATCACTCGGCAAACAATACAGCTGTTTTGCATAAGCAAACCGCTGCATTGTTCTCTGTGCTTATAGCTTGCGTCCCACTGTGAACTACCAGTGGGACACAAGCTGAAAGAATCTTATCAGTGCTGCCGACTGTGATAACAGCCTGCACCGCTGATAAGAGTTAGTTTTCTAGAATTGAGTGAGAATCATGCATGAAAACTGCACTTTTAGACGCAAAAGTTATCGCTTAAATAATGGCTTTAAGCAAAGTTTGAGCGAGAATCGTTGTGTCTAAATAGGCCTTTAAGGGTGGCTTCACACGAATGTATGCGTAAAAAAACTCATGTAAGGGCCATGCATTTGCGCTGTGAACGATGCGTTCTTTTCCCCATGGAAATGGGCAGCATATTGTGCAATTGAACAGGTATTGAGTGTCAAATGTGCACAATCATAGAGCATGCTGCATTTTTTTCTCGGACGTGCAAAAAAAAAGTGATGAGAATGAACCGATTGAAATGGATGGGTTCTATTCTCTGTGTATTGTGCACAAATACGGTCGTGTGAGGAGGCCATAAATATCTTGCTAGTGAATTCTGTAATATTTGGTTTACCCGCCAGAACATTAAGGAGACTGGAGACCTTTACAGATCTGACTTGAAAGGCATTGTTTCCCTCGATACAATTGTATCATGAAAGGATGAGGTGTACATACTTCTGCAAGTTCAGACAGCTGTTTGCACTCTTCCTATAAGGCATCTTCAGATCAAACTGTAACACAAAAGAAAACTATGACGAACATAAATCATTAGAGGATATTTTCCCTACATGTAAACTATAAGTCAAACGCAAATGTCCAAATGTCAAATTAATAGCGATGCTGACACATCTTGACATAACAAGCTCTCTAGTCATCCGGTCCCTCATCACCAGACGTGTGAAATGGTATAAGGTGATGTGTGATGGAAAATACAGAGAATTACAGCTCTTTGTGAATGTTGAGTATGTGTAAAATGATTAGTCAGCCATCTCCAAGTGGGCAGAAATTACTGCCCAATGCCCACGGCCGTATTTGCACTGCAGGATCGGGAGCGAGAGTTCACCTCTGGATCCCGCAGCAAAAATTCCCCATAGCACATGCTATGGAAAGCGCTTTTCCATGCCCACAAGCGGGAATCAACTGCATTTTTCCAATCACAGGGGAAAATCGCAGCGTGTTCTATTCTAGTGCGAGCCTCGCACGGACGGCTTCCATTGCAGTCAATGGAAGCCATCTGTCCCACTGCGATACGCAGCGGATCCGCGTTATCGCCAGCACGACTCTCTGCACTGCGCAGCGACGCGCCAGCCGGCACATCCACAGAGCAGAAAGAAGACCTCAAGACAGGTATGCGGGGGTCAATGCCGGGGCACAGGGTCTGACTTCACTGCGAGATTTCGCAGTCAGAATCCGACCCGGCCATGGGCATGAGGCCTAAAGGGCATATCCACTATACAATAGTAGAGTGGAGTGTGGTGGAAACAAATGACATTTTGAGATAATTTGGGCTTATTTACTAATACTGTCCAAAGGTTAGAAATTTAGACTAGACAGTTTTAAAATACGTCACACAATATCACAGTAGCTCTACTGAATCAAAAATCTGTCAAATTTTAAGACGATCTAGTGTAAAGGTCCACATTGACACGCAGAGATAATCTTTTAAACGATTGAAAGTTTTTGCGATCTTTTTGCATAAAGTGTTATTGGTCACTGATGGCCATTAACACTTTATCATCTTCCTTTGCATGTAAATGGGTGTCCATGAGCTGTTTGCAGAACCCAACCTGCGATTAAACACACACCCAGCTGTGCGCACAGCTGCATTGTTCTCCTTGCATCTGCCAGCAAATGACAATGTAATCTCCCGACTCCCGTGGAGAACACAGCATGCGGTCTACTGAGAGACATTTTATCTCTCTGCGTCTGAAGGATGGATTTTAAGTTCACCTTAAAATCATCATTCAGATGAAAAGGGTACGATGCCGGTGTTTACATGTAACGATTATCGCTCACATTCGGTCATTTGAACAGTCCGATTCTGTCTGGGGAAAAGTGATAATTGTTAATGTATTCATCGGCGTTTTGGGGAAAGGGCCCACCCTGTTGTGATTTTAAAGTGCCACACAAGTCTAACCCCTGGAGTCATGGTTTGGGGGGCCATTAGTTATGACAGCAGGATTGAGTTAGTGTTAGTTAAAGGCACAACACACCCTACATAAAGACAAAAGCAAACAATATATGTACTGCCCCCTTTCATAGAATCATAGAATGGTAGAGTTGGAAGGGACCGCCAAGGTCATCGGGTCCAACCCCCTGATCAGTGCAGGATTTACTAAATCATCCCAGACAGATATTTGTCCAGCCTTTGTTTGAACACTTCCATTGAAGGAGAACTCACCACCTCCCTTGGTAACCTGTTCCACTCATTGATCACCCTCACTGTCATCAATGAGTGGAACAGGTTACCACGGGGGGTGGTGAGTTTATATGATTCCATTCCGGTTTGTAACAACTTGGAACATTATTGATAAAACAAAGTCATCTGATCTATAAAACAATACATTACAATCTATAGTGAACAATTACAGCTTCAAACCTGATTAACTTACTGACATGAGCTGACATCCCTTTGCTTGCACTATACTTGAATGAACCTGTTTTTATGACTAGCGGTTCAGGTATACGGCCCCGGGGAAAAAAGAATTCCATTATACTAAAAATAGATCAAAGTCGATCGGCTTTTAATGATTTCTGCTGCATGATTATAATGCCGGGTTCCGCCACTCGCTGATTATCTTGCGGTTAGATTAAGACACTTTTCATTTTACATGACTTTACATTCTGTTTTCTTTATTACTTATCTTTAATTTGGGATGTGCATGTCTTGATCATGAACCAAGGAATTACAGCTTGCAAGCAGTTAATCTCCAGCTTTGAGTTCTTGCAACTGTTGAGATGGTATCTGTTTGCTTGTCATGTAAATGGGAGCATGTGATTGACATGTCGTAAAATCCGCCTGCAGATACAAAATGAAAGTGTACCTGTCGCCCTCAATTTACAGCAAAAGCTGCTCTTATATTATGGTTTTAAGGTACCATTTATTGAGATGTCAACTAGAAGACAGAATATGACAGGATAAACTAACCTGAAGCCAATCAGAGCTCTGAACCAGTGAGACGGATGGAGCAACTGGAAGAAAACAGAACTAGACTATTGCAGGATCTGGTTGTCTGCTGCTGGGACTTGTAATGACCAACTGTGATATGTAGAGGAACCTGGCAACAAGTGTTTCTGTCTCATTTCCCTGCAGTGCCCCCATGGGGAAAAGAAAGCATTGCACAATTCCCATTAAAGTCAAAAAGCGTTGGGTCCTCCACAGCAAGAGTCACTCTTTGTAGATGCCTTCTACTCCAGCTTATAGATGAGGGTCTTAAATGGGGAAGGGCTCTTTCTTTTAACTCAGCATTTCCTAATAGGGTGTTTGAAAATCAATTTTCCAGAATAGACAACCCCTTTAATTGAACCACATAGGTTGGATAAAAAGATGGCTGTTACTAATGATTTTAACAGAGTATGCCATTTAACAAGAAAGGAGACCCTTAATATTCTTAACAGTTTCCTATTATGTATATCAATACTCAGTGAAGAACATAATTAATATACATTTTATCCCTTTTGTACATTTTTGTAAACACACTTTGTAAAACAAAAAAGCACCTAGAAGAAGTTGTCAGAATCGAATGAAACTTTCTCTGTGTGATTGTAATGTGATTACAATATCAGAGCAAAATATAATTTATTACGGAAAACTGCACACTTGAAGGGAGGCTCTAGTACCCCGTTGTACCGCCTCTAGCTTGTATACAAAATGTGATACGGGTGGGCATGGAGGCTCTAGTACCCTGTTGTACCGCCTCTAGCTTGGATACAAGATGTGATAGTGGTGGGCATGGAGGCTCTAGTACCCTGTTGAACCGCCTCTAGCTTGGATACAAGATGTGATACAGGTGAGCATGGAGGCTCTAGTACCCTGTTGAACCGCCTCTAGCTGGGATACAAAATGTGATATAGGTGGACATAGAGGCTTTAGTACCCTATGGGGCTGCCTATAGCTTGGATGCAAGATGTGATATGGGTGGGCATGGAGGCATACAAGTTCTATATGGTATCCTAGGGTATATCAGTCTACATTTGCTGTAACTGAGCCTCCAGATTGTGCACACTCGCCGGCTGTCGAAGTCGGCGTCCCAGATGGTCCCATACATGTTCTATTGGTGATAAATTTGTAGATCGAGCAGCCACAGAAGTGTGACAATGTAGTGGAGGCATTCCTGTAACTTTCCTTGTGTGTGCGTCCAGGCATTATTTAGCTGGAAATGCCTCTTGGAAGCCGCCATGATCGGAACACGTGGTGCAGGATGTCCTGAACATATTGCTGAGCTAAGGCACTTTGTTACACTTCAGCCACTTAGTTATTCTCAAATTTTGGAATGCTCTACATACTTCTCATGAAATACTTAGTCTATCATAATTATTATTAGGCCTCTCATGGCTCCGTGGGCACAAACCATGACACCCGGTTTATTTGTAAAAACTTAGTCTTTCCTATGAGTGTTTCTCATTCCCAACAGCAGTGTTATGACCAGTACTTTCTTCTGCGATTGACTGCCCAAAACCCTTCTTCTAGACAAGTTCCCTCAACCTCTCGTGCACAGGCTTTCTGCTTTGCTCCGACTGATCACTCGTCATTGTATATTCTCTTCTATGACAGCACACACTAGCTCTGCAGCATATAATATCTACAACAACACTCCAATAATGTCACATGCACAACACCACCTTTTATACTTCACTCAGGTTATAACTTGTGAGGCATTATATGTCCTCTGATTGTCTCACACATGTACAAGATCCACCCAGCATTTACCAATTGTCACTGTGACTTTTTGAAGTTTCACAAACTCATCCAAATGGGCCATGATGTATACTATTAAACAGTTGTAGGAGGGTGCAGGGAGTGCTTCTTTCTACCACCATACACAAATAAGCAGCCGAGCTACTCTGATAGCCGTAGTGATGGTCACCGTGACTTGGTCGGACCCCCTGCCAGTGGTGTGGCAGAGGGGGGATGAAGAAGGGTGCTTGTCAACACCAAGAGGAGGCCTGCCTTCTGGCTGACATGGTGGTAACATGGCTAGCGTGTTACCACTTAGGAGACACGGCCTGTTATCTGGGATAAGGAGACAGGAGGCTGTGCCTACCTAATGATGTAGGTCATAAGACAGCTAGTACATTACAGCCTAGTAGTTCATGTCCACATGTAGGAATAGTTCATGCCTGCATGAGGGGAATATAAGCCCTTTCCCCAGAGGAGGTTTGAAGCACCAAGGAGCACTATCTTGGACATATAAAATAAAAGGACTGTGACGCAGCACAGGGAAAGTACTGTGAAGTAGTAGAGACCGCAGTAAAAAGAAGCAGCGTGCATTACATGATTGCCCAGCCGACCAGGGCCAGTAGGCCCTTCAAAAGACTGAGTAGTGGTGCAAGCCACCCACACAGTGATATCCCTATGTTGGGGAAGTGGCCAGAGACTTGTAAAAGAGACACAGAGAAAGGTCTGCGCAGCGACTACTGTGCAGATGAAGATCCCTCCTTGCCTGAGCAACTGAAGACTGGCAAACTATGAGTCCAGATGACTATGGGGCCAAATATGATACGTGTGGTAGGAGAGTGAGTTTTCCTCCCTGCCAGTTCCCAACGCCAAGAAGCAACAGCTGCTGCAAAGAGTGAAGCTTAGTGATGGAGCAGCCGAATTACAAGTGTGAGCTCAAAATATATTGTCCTGTCCAGTGTATAGTGAAACCTATGCGAAAACTTGCCATAAGATGCAGAGACTGTTGAGTAAGAATGTAGTGACGTGGTGGTTTTGGATTGGCAGAAGGGAAAAAGAAAGTGCCCCGAGTGCCATGAAAAGTACTGACTGAGTGCTGGTGGAAAGTTGAAGTAGCCGAATGCATGCTGAACTGAGCATTAATATCTCTGTAAGTTCGGCTCATCTCTTACTCCTCTACTGTCTACTGAAGTTGCCTATTCAAGAGCGGCCATGAGTGTTCATAACTGAAAGAGAGAAAGAGAAACCAATAAGAGCACTGGGGGGGGGGGGGGGGGGGGGGGGGGGCTATATAGATAATGTATCTTTTGGGGCTGTTAGCCCTGTGTATGAGACAGCCACAGTAGAGGGCAATAGTCGGACTGTATCGTAGAATGTTCTGTAATGTTTAATTATGAGCCCCCCCTGTGGAGTGCTGCAATCTGAATACTATCTCTCTGCCACTATCTGTTATCACTGTGCCATCACAAAATTCCATCTGCAACCTGTTTCACGGTTACACATAATCACCAAACATTGTGAAATTATGTCATCGTTCTACACATATCTGTCATGTATCTAAACAGTACTACACCTGCCATAGCTTCCTGCACAATATCATAGTAACTACAGGTCTGGAAAATAAAAGTACTGTTAGTTTTGGTCTGTTACACTCTATTTCACTATCCCTATAGCATCTATACAGTAAACATTATTTATTAGCGACATTCCTATAACAAGTCTGCAGTTTTGTATTATTTATCCCTCACTGCAATATCTACCCACTATAATATGGCGTCTACATAATACACTACATATGGAGAACCTGTATACATTTATTACACGCTACGATACGTAGGCATGTTTACATATTATACTTTATATATAAAGGTATTCCTGGACATCACACTCTAAGGACAACTTCACACAAGCATATGCGCATAACTGCGCAGCACAACATATGTACTCATGAGCTAGGGAGGACGTTGTTTTGTGCACATTTCTGGCCAGTTCACACACGCGCGACACACCCTTTCCATGGATTAAAAGGCTAATTATCCTAATGAGGTCCAGATCCGTTCTTTTTCCTGCATTTTGTGCAGTGTTGCACTCTTCCCCTTGCGTATTTGCTCACCTCCTATAGACTTCTATGGGGCCTTTGCTGCGCAAAACACAGAAAAATAGAGCAGGTCCTGCCTTTTCTCTGCCCCCCCCCCCCAAAAAATGCATGCGCAAAACGTGTTCATGAGAACGAGCCTATTATGGTGTTGGTATTAGTGTAGTATGTCTCCACCGGAAGTATGGGTTGGTCGGGCTGAACTACAGGTAAAGCCCAGGTCATGCTAAAGCTGGCAAAATCTCCCAAGTGGAGACATACTACACTAATACCCCCCTTGTGTATTCTGGGTTTGTCATCTTTTTCTCCTTCTCCAGGCACACAAACATGTAATAAAGCAGAAATTAAAGTCGCAGCTGGTGCAGGGAAGCGGTTTCATCTTGTGCTATTTCTGGCGCTGCAATAATGCACTCACTTCCCTGCAGGACAGCAGCGCCCGGCCAGAGTCACCTCGCAGCTGTGACTCCTCACGGATAGCACAGAGCAGAGCACTGCAGGGGGACGGTGGCTGCACGGGTGGACAACATGGAGCAGAGCACTGTGGGGTGATGGCGGTAGCCCGGGGACGGACAGCACAGAGCATGAAGCAGAGCACTGGGGGGAGGGCGGCTGCACAGGTGGACAGCACGGAGCAGAGTACTGAGGGGTATGGCGGCTGCACGGACGGACAGCACAGAGCAGAGGACTGGGTTGGAAGGCGGCTACTGCACGGGCTCCATGTGGGCGTGTCAGCTCGTGGAATCTGGGAAGGTGTGTGTGGGAGCCAATCAGGAGCTTTCAGGTGTGACCTGGGCGTTACCTGTAGCTGAGACCGGCCAACCCATACTTCCAGTGGAGAGATATTGCACTAATACCCTCTGTGTTTAGTGCATGCAGATTTTGCATGTGCAACTACCCACACAAGCCTGGTTGTGTGATGCCACCCTAACATTCATTAGTACCATAATATTCCTGAATTACAGATATACTCCTATATTTGCGGCCATACACACACATTTACTAGATACATTCCTTTACTTGTCTAACATTTTCCTACAATGCAAATATGCATTTCACTTTATTCAACCATGACAACTTTTCCTAATACAGGTAGCTTTGTCACCAAAAAAAAAAATACCAGCCAAGGTAAAATGAGGCATGATATGGAGTGTGGTTAGGGGCATGGCTTATCAAGACATATGTTTTAACCTCCGTTATTCCAGTGGCCTCAGTACTAATAGTGCCCTCTCCCAGTGGCCCAAGTAGTAATAGTGCCCCCTTTAGTGATCCGATTAATAATAGCGCACCCTTTTGCTTTCCTTCCCAACCCAAACCTCCACCCAAGCAGCAACTCTGTCAAGCGCTGTAACTGACTGTGAAGCTCCGATCAGGACAGGACATTGCTGCAGCCGATCCTGACTCATCCCCCGGCATCTGTGCTGTATACAGTATGTGCAGGAATACAGACACCATACAGCGGCGTCCTGTCCCAACAGGGATTTCACAGTGAGTAATAGGGCTTGATGACAGGGTTGCTGGCCGCCAAGAGGTGCTCACATCAGATTATTTTTTGCCAGCCATTAGCTGGTAAAAAAATAAATACCAGCCTCCAGAGTGAATTACGGACTGGTGGTTTACCAGCTGGGTGACCACCCTATAGGTAGCTTCTAATCAAAACATTGTTGTGGTAGATGTAGACAAAAGTGTGATGCTCATGCAGGTTGATGCCCATTATTGAACGGGCACCCTCCCCTTGAACAAGTGGAAAAATTAAGAGTTGGATAGAAGACTTACCAAAAATTGGTCTGGGAGAGGCCAGATTTGACTGGACATGACCATGGCTGCGAGCACCATTTCTGAGACAGTGGAGCAGAGAGAGGCTATTGACTCCCAAAGGAAGAGCCAAGATTGCACTGAGCCATCATCATGAGAAATAGTGCACAATAGAGCCTCTTGTAATGCAACTATTAAGCCTCTTCTGCTTGTATACTGCTGCAGGAATAAGACTGTCCCTAGGTCTCCAAAACAGTCCCTTGATTCCTTCCCAAGCGTTCGTTGGGTTATTTTGCTTCAGTAAAAAGTTTGAAGAAAGTTCCTGCCTCATGCGTCTCTTTCCCTGCAACAATCCCAAAGTACCTGCTGTGTGCTGTACTTTACAAGGAGAGGAAAACTGGTTGACATGAAGAGAAAATGCAGACATGTCCTCAACACAACTAGATTTTTAAGGAGGTGCTTTACGAATCGGACTTTCCCAAGGCTCATTCTCAAATTCTTAGAGACGGATCACAAACATACCAACGAGAATTTTTCACATCTAACATTTTTCACGGATTTTTCACATCTAACCTATCAAAATAAAAGCACGTTATTTTTATACTTTTAGTATTTTGCCTTCTTTTTAATATCTGAGGAATACATCTCCTATAATTTGACAAGATGGGTGATTTCATAAGAAAAGAATGAAGTTTGGGGTTTTCGAGACATTCTACCCATGACATCACCATGTTGAAGCGGAGCCTCTCGTGCTGAAAGCTGGAATCCATAGAAAATATATAAATAAATATTATATTTGGCTGAGAAACTTTTATTAGTAATTCTTGCTGTGTTTTCTCAGAAAATAGCAGGGAAGAAAGTGATGATGATTGACAGCTGGTTGGACTTGTGTAATCCTGAAGAAGCTTTTTATGTGAGCTCCGAGGACTGTCACCTCCACGCCTACTCTACGGACAGGAAAATATTGACTGCTGTAGGACATTTCCTGCAGACATCAGATTTAGAGAACGACACTTACTTGCAGGCCAGTGACACAAGGCATTGATTTTTCATGGCATCTTTTTTGAGTCTTATTACTCTCAGAGCCAAATTAAGGTTTGGTGAAGGCCCTGGGTAAAATATCTGGTAGGGGGCCCCTTTCCACCTCTGGGACCCAACTCCACTTGATGGCCCTCTCCACTAAATCTATGGGAGTTACAGAAATAGGTAAGCCAGTGACTCCATAAGACTCTAATGAAAAAAGGGTAGCCACCTCTTCTATACTTTCACCCCCACATACCTGAAAGGTGTAAACATTTTTCATTTAAGCCATGTTCATGTGACAGATATGGAAAAACTGAACACAAATTTGAAAAAAAAAATCAATGACAGAAATATGAGACTCACTTTCTCATTTAGGGCAGCTTTACACGGACGTATTCGCGCGCTCCAAATTTGTGCACACAATACACAGAGAATAGAACCCTGACTTCCTTTTTTTGTGCGCAGCATTTCTTGTGCACACAAAAAGAAGTACCTGCTCTACTTTTTTGTGCACCAATAGTTACCAACATAGAAAAGGGTTCTTTACTGTAAGAGCAGTTAGACTGTGGGACTCTCTGCCTTAGGAAGTGGTGATGGCAAAATCCATAGAAGATTTTAAAAGGGGACTTGATGTCTTTCTGCAAAGGAATGATATTATAGGCTATAAATCTTAGGTTAATTGTTAATCCGCGTATACAGGCTGGTAGGATCTATTAGGGGTTGATCCAGGGAACAGTCTGATTGCCATTAGGGAGTTGGGAAGGAATTTTTTCCCCAAAAGGGGCTAATTGGCTTCTGCTCTTGGGTTTTTTTGCCTTCCTCTGGATCAACAACACAGGGGGATAACAGGCTGGACTAGATGGACATTGTCTTCATTCGGCCTTACGAACTATGTTACTATGTCCCCGTGGAAGTCTATGGGAGGTGTGCAATATGCTACGCAATTCCATGAAGAAAAGAAGACATCTGGATCTCATTAGGCTAAATAGCCATTTAAGTTGAAGCATGTTCGTCTGCCGCAGGCAAATGGACATGCCCTGTGTGCGCAAAAAGTACATTAAAATGTGCCAAAACGAGTACAAGTCAATCTCGTTTATAGCGCAAATATGTTTCAGTGAGGCATGCGTGTGAAACCGCCCTTAGGACTTATTTACATGAGCGTATATCGGTCGGATTTTCTCGCCCGGCCGATATACGCTTCCATCTAAGCAGTTCCCCCCTTCCCTTCCCCTCACCGGCTCTTTGCCTCTCTCCTCCAGTCCGGTGTTTGCAATGGGAGGTGGCAGGATGGGGGCGGGGCTAAGCTCTGCTCTGTCCCGCCCACTTCCATTGCTGGCTATGGGGAGTGGGCGGGAGTTTAGCTCCGCACCATCCTGCCCACTCCCATTGCAAAGCCCACAGAGGGGAGGAGAGAGACAGAGAGTTGGTGAGTGGGAGGGAGCTGCTTGGATGGAAGCGTACATCAGCCGTCCGTCAAGACGCCGGCCGATATACGCTTGTGTAAATAAGCCCTTATACTGCAGGTTTGAAGATTGATATGCCGCGGATCTGCTTGTGCAGAACCCATTCCTATAAGGGACCTGGTATTTTTTTTTGCTACGTGGATTTCAAATATACAACAAAAAATTTGCACCATTTGAACAACGATGCAGTTTTCTCTTACTAATCAATGGGAATCGGACTTTGGCATGGAAATCTGCATGCAAATTCCATCATGTGAACATGGCTAGAGACAAGTAATCGCCAGGGGTGTAGGGCAAAGGCTCAGTAGTTAGCACTAATGCCTTGCAGGAGTCTGGGTTCAAATCCAACCAAGTACAATATTTGCTTGGGGCTTGGGTGTTCTCCACATGTTTGGGTGGGTGTCCTTCAGGTTTTCTGTTTTTCTCCACATTCCAAAAATACAAGGTAAGTTAATTAGTAGAGATGAGCGAGCATACTCGCTAAGGCAAACTACTCGAGCGAGTAGTGCCTTATGCTAGTACCTGCCCGCTCGTCTCTAAAGATTCGTGTGCCGCCAGGGGAGAGCGGTGAGTTGCGGGAGTGAGCAGGGAGGAGCGGGGGGGAGAGAGTGAGAGAGAGAGATCTCCCTCCCGTTCCTTCCCGCTCTCCCCCGCCGCTCCCCACCCCCGCCGGCACCCGAATCTTTAGAGACGAGCGGGCAGGTACTCGCATAAGGCACTACTCGCTCGAGTAGTTTGCCTTAGTGAGTACGCTCACTCATCTCTATTAATTAGCTTCCTATCGGAAAAAAAGACTCTTCTGTCCTGTTTCTGGCAGTGTCTGCCGCTCCACGCCAGCATGGTAAGAGGATGCTTGGTGGGTCGCAACTAGAGATGAGCGAGCGTACTCGCTAAGGCAAACTACTCGAGCGAGTAGTGCCTTATGCGAGTACCTGCCCGCTTGTCTCAAAAGATTTGGGTGCCGGCGGGGGGCGGGGAGCGACGGGGGAGAGCGGGGAGGAACGGGGGGGAGATCTCTCTCTCTCTCCCCCACGCTCACTCCCGCAACTCACCGCTCTCCCCTGCCGGCACCCGAATCTTTAGAGATGAGCGGGCAGGTACTCGCATAAGGCACTACTCGCCCGAGTAGTTTGCCTTAGCAAGTACGTTCGCTCATCTCTAGTCGCAACTTAGCCTGCAGTTAACAGACAATTTGGGGCTTTTCCAGGGGAAATGCTCTGCAGATATTATTTGTGTACAACTGTACAATGTAGATGCCTCCTTAGAGAACGAGTTAATGTCAAGCTGACATTGAGAACATATCACATTTCAGATCAGTTCTAAGATAGGTGACTCTTCATTTGATTAATTTAATGAAAAATGAAGTTGAATGAACAGTCTGTTGAGAGCTCTAAGATTTTAAATACATCTTTAGATGGAATCAAATCACCGGTGAGAGAACACTTCATTTTACAGAATGTTTTAGATGTTTTATTTCCCTTCCAATAATTTGTATTTTATTATTATTGCTGTCACTTGTCATTTTTTTCTTGTTTTTTTGACATACCAGCAATGAATAAATAGCAAATAAATATAGAAATAATAATAAAACAAGTATTTCTCAAAAGTGAATCTGCAGAGATTATTGTCATAATGATACATTAAGGGCTAATGCCCACGGACGCATTTATGCCGCGTTCCCCGCGGCGGAATAACGCAGCTATTAGCTTCTATTGAACCTAATAGCTCAGTCCTCACATGTGGGATTCTGCTGCGGATTTACACCGCAGGGGAAAAAAATCGCTGCATGTTCTATTTTACCGTGTTTTTCCGTGGCAGGAGGTCTCCAATAATATAGCATTAATGGAGACCACGGAAAAACGCCAGTGGGGAATTTTTTGTTTATCCCCACAGCGTAAAACCGTGGCCGTGGGCATGAGGCCTTAAGGAATACTTCCATCCCAGCATGGCACAATGGGAACACCACTCAGAACCAGGTAGCCAGGAAGACGTAAACAGCCCAGCATGGATGTGCTATACAGTTTCTGTAAGTCTCATAGAAGTCAATGGGACTTGTGCAAACAGCATAGCACAGCGAGCAACACTGCAACGCTGTTTCCGTAATTTGGAAGCTACGGAAATACCTAGCTCACAGGCTACTCTATTTGCGTAATTCGCATTGATTGCTATGAAAACAGCATAGCAAAGCTTTCTTAGCTGTTTCCATAATTCCGATCATCCCGGCCACCCTTATACAGCCTGGTTGGGGGCAGTGGGGACTACAACTAGAGATAGGTGCAGGTCCCAGTGGTCGGACAAGCGTCTGACATTTATGGCATATCCTATGGCTTTCTCCATCTTATTTTTCTGGTATGCTATGTACTGTACAGCAGGGGTCCCCAACTCCAGTCCTCAGGAACCACCAACAGGTCATGTTTTCAGGATCTCCTATGGTAAGAACACCTGTGGCAATGTCTGAGGCACCGACAATAATTACATCACCTGTACAATACTGAGGAAATCCTGAAAACATGACCTGTTGGCGGTCCCTGAGGACTGGAGTTGGGGAACACTGCTGTACAGGACCCAGAAGAAGCGCCTGTTTTTTACACGGAAAGTGATTTATTGCTTCCAGCGGCTCTTCCTGACTATTATATATAAGGACTTGCTTTATCTGTACTAGTTCTCTGCTTAATGTTCTTTTATATTACTTTTAGTTGACATTTTGGAGCCTGTTACCTGTTTTGCATAGAATTAAGTTTCAATATTTTCAAGAAGCAATGGTCAACCCAAAACCAAACACTTTGGTATGTCGAAGGACCACTGTAGTTCTATGAACAATTTCAACCAAATTATGTACCTAGATAGACCCATCTTCAGATGGGGTTGTCTTTTGGCAGTCCTCACTTTGGCTCTACTATTATATTAGAACCTGGGCCCAATGAAATGGACTTTGGTTCTTTTGTGGGCCCAATAATACTGACAAAAGTTTTGTGAACGAGGATATTTCCTGAAACACCCTGCAAAAAAATCTATTTTTCCCTTTATGAATAAATCTTGAGAACCGATTGTGATTGGTTAATAGTGTCTAGGGTGATCATTTACCAGGAAGGTGGGTTGGATGTAGGGTCATGTGCTGCTGGTGCTAAGTGCCAAGGGGTATACCAAGATCCTGCTTTGCCTTGGCCAGAGTATTTAGAAACAGGGTTAGGGCAGCAAACTGAATATTTGCCCCTCATAAAGTTAAGCCACGCTGTGTCTGTGAATTAACATACATTGCTAGTAATTTCTTGGCCTCACAAGTGAAAAATTGAGAGGTCTATTTAGGGACTGCATGCGATAGCTTACATAGATAAAACATTGCAAATGTATAAAATAATAGGGTCTGTGTAGCTTACTCATGTGAATTGATATTTTAACCTAGTGTCTACTAGGTTAGGCTAGTGTGTTACCAGGCCAACTAGGAGAGTGCCATTAGTTTTGTATTGTAATGTTTCAGAATATCCATATATTAATCATAGCTCTATTGTCAACTTATGTACAGGGTGTTCCAAAGATATGGAGACACAGAACCTGTGTGGTGAAACTTGGCAAGCAATTTGCCAACTGTGCCATGGCGGAAGGGTAGACTGTTAGGGTGCCAACTAGAGATGAGCGAGCATACTCGCGAAGGGCAATTACTCGAGCGAGCATTGCCCGTAGTGAGTACCTGCCCTCTCGGAAGAAAAGATTTGGGTGCCAGCGGGGGGCGGGGAGCGGCGGGGGAGAGTAGGGGAGAATGGAGGGGAGATCTCTCTTTCTCCCTCTCTTCCCCCTGCTCCCTCCTGCTCACTCCCGCAACTCACCGCTCCCCCGTGCCGGCAGCCGAATCTTTTCTTCCGAGCAGGCAGGTACTCGCTAAGGGCAATGCTCGCTCGAGTAATTGCCCTTAGCGAGCATGCTCGCTCATCTCTAGTGCCAACCATTGAAATCCGCTGTAAAGACTCGAGTAGTGCACTCCCCGGAGATCAGCACAATCTCTGTAGGGGAAAATTGGTATTACACAGTGGCCATTCAGATATCAAGTTTTACAGAATGCCATTCCATTCTGGCTTATAAACTGGGGTCCTGGGGGCTTTCAGCTCTATTGAATAGATAGAGCCGGATAGTCATGCTATACCCACAGATAAGGCTCTCTATGCAGCTCCTCAGCCACTTCATGGGGACTATAATAATCTAGGACATTTCTCTGTCAATCGACTCCCATTCATTGCAGCTGCCATAAAGCACACAAACTTCACTGCACTGTTGAAAAAGATAAAACAGGAAGAAAGCGACTGCCTCCAAATGGCTGCCTTAAGAAAAGATTTAAAAAATCAAAAATCATACATTTAATAAAAAAAGAACAAAAACATTATTTTTCTTCTTCCCGTTTATTCTAATAAATGGAGCTAAAATAAAACACACAAGACGTCCCCTTTAAGTCTTAACATGGCTTGCTATTATTTGCCTTATTCTTAGTAGAATAAATATGGTATACCCAAATAATAAAAAAACATAAAATGCAGATAACTCATTGGCTGTAATTTGTTGTAATACATAAATACTGGAGCAATTAGGCGCTAAGTAAATAGTATTTATCTTACTGTTCTATTTGTCTCCATTATGTGCTCCACAATGCTATTATAATAGTAATTACTGTGTAGAAGTTAAACACTAGCAGAGGTATAGAATTATTTTATTTTTGTGTCGGAGTCTCCTTTGTAATATTACTAGTCTGCATACACTGCTCTGGTTTTCTGAAGTTCCTGCCATTCAACAGTCAGCCTGTTTTCATCAGCCTAATAGTAGAGTAGAACCTATAGAACTTGGCATGGACTTAATAAACAGGCCGAACATAAAAAAACTCCAAACCAGAATTTACATTCACTTCGTCGAGAATTTTTTGAATTCGCTTTTTTTTTTTTTAAAGCTGCTCACAAAAGGGTTTTAGTTTAACAACCTGTAGATTTTACATAATCTTCCTTCCCTTATACGTCCTCTTTTTTCAGAACGCAGCAGAAGACGCCGTAAACACCCTTTTACGGGACAAGAAACAAAAACAGCTCTAGTTAAAAACGAAAACTTTCACAAGGGGGTTCAGCCTTTAGATCTTTCAAACATGGCTTTTTAAATTAAGAGCAAAGGAACTCTGTCTGACGTCGCTGGAGATTTATTACCCTTCCAATAAATTTTAATGAATGTTAAAGGTCATAAACATGTTTGTAATCCGCTATTTAGTTTACAGATCTTTTTTTTTTTTTTTATAGTGTGGGGGAGGGGGCGTTCCTTCAGAAAAAATAATGACCGCTGCCTATCGTATGTTGTCATTCAACTAAAACGCAGATACGATTAGATTACATATCTAAGGGTTTTTTTATGATCATTATTGTTACTGTGTTCTGTAGTAGTAATAACACTTTTAGTAGTAGAGGCAGCTTAGTGGTTAGCAGGGTTGGTTTGTAGTACTGGTGATGTGAGTTCAAATCCGACTAATGATGACATCTACATGGGGTTTGTATGATCTCCCCGGGTTTGCATGAGTTTCCTCCCACACTCCTAAAACATGCTGATAGGTAAATAAAAAAAAAACTATTGGGGGCAAAACCGCTAATATTAAATGTTGCTGCATAATAGGTATGTGCGGTAAATACAGTTGATTGTTTTTATTATATTTTTGTTACTTTTACAATTACTGGGTTTCCCCCAAAAATAAGGCAGGATCTTATATTAATTTTTGCTCCAAAATATATATTTTTTTTACATGTATAGCTGCCTGGGAACTATTTAAAAATCATGCTAGGGCTTATTTTAGGGGAAACAGGGTAGGAGAAGCAGCAGCAGCTGCTAGCAATATTCATGATAGCAATAACACTTATAATTGTAGTAGCAGATATAATACAGACTTATCACTGTTAATGGAATCACACGACTAGGAGTGACATTTTTAACAAAAAAAAAAAATGCGTCGCATCCTAGAAAACTCTCATTCTGCAAAAATCCTCAGGATGCCTTCCAATGCCTATATAGAGGCACCTGTAAGCTTTTAGCAGTGTTGGACGCTGCTAAAATGCCTCGCCCTTCCTTTCTTTAGGAGTCTATGGGAGGTGCCGCTGTATATCGGGCAAAAGATAGTTCCAGAAGTATCTTTCTGCCCGCTGTATATGCGTCGGCGCCTATTTCGGTCACATATGTTCCATTTTTCATGGTGTGACATTTTTACGCGCCGCATATTCGCCCATATGAATGACTGCATTGGAAACCAATGCCTCAGATGGTCATGTATATCGGTCGGCCAAAAAAACGCGCCGTTGATGCGCTCGTGTGAATGAAGCCTTATTCTATATCATTTTTCTTATTTTTGTAATTATCGTCATTAGTAGTACCGTAGCTAAGATTAAAAGAAGAATTAAAATTAGTAGTAGAAAAGGATGCCAATAATCAGATGATATTGATAATATATGCTTGTTTCACATACATCTGAGGATCACCAAATGTTTCCCATTGATTTTAATGGGAAACATCGCATCACACTAGCGTGTACATCGCACGGCATGTGATGTGTTTGACTGTCCCATTGAAAACAATGGGCAAGAGGGACGTGAAAAAATAGTACATGCAGTGATTTTTTTTTTACCTCGAAGCATCATTTGAGGAAAAATCATAAATCACTCATATGTATGACTCTATTCAAAAGAATGGAGTTCATATTCGCGCCAGTTTTGTGTCACACGCAACGCACAATACTCTCGCAAGATTCATGCCGATACACCACAGCCGCCCAGGTGCTTGGATGAAAAAAATGCAGCTGCAGCGATTTTTAAAAACTCACACGGTCATATGAAGGAGGCCTCATACTGAGATTTGTTATGCACTTTAAAGTGCCATTAAATGGATCCTGGGTCTTATTTTTGTACTTTTCATGATGCCTACTACATCATTCGTTACATCTTATAGCCAAAATCATTCAAATACCTACAAAACATTCACTGCAAAAAACATTTCATTCCAGTGTCCAAAGCCACAGCGTAGAAAATACTGTTTTGTGGAAAATGGGGCATACGCCTGGGGCACATGTTCAGTAGAGCGTTTCGAACAGTCCTGCCAAACATAATCCCAAACCCTGAGGTCAGCCTTTCCTTACCTTATGATAGTAGTAGTAAAAAATAATTGCAATACATTTAGGATTTTTACTCATTTTAATTTTTTGTTTCAGTTTTCCTTCAAAAAATGTTAGTGAAAACAGGATCCTGGCTGAAAACGGCGAGAGAGGTAAAAGAAAGTAATATTTAAAGAGATCCGTCATAACGCAAATCAAAAGCTCTTTATTTTCAAAGTTTATCCAAATGATCAGATTTTTCTTTCCTCAAATGGATTTCAGTGTTATTCAAGGGAGATAATAGTTTCCCTTTGCTTTGAAAGCGACACCCTAAAGTACATACCTTTTGTTGGCAACTGCTCGGAAAATTGACATTTTTGGGTTATGAATAGAGATGAGCGAGTATACTCATTTGAGTAATTACTCGATCGAGCACCGCGATTTTCGAGTACTTCTGTACTCAGGTGAAAAGATTCGGGGGGCGGGGGGAGGAGTGGCAGAGCGGGGGGTAGCAGCGGGGAACAGGGGGAGCCCTCTCTCTCTCCCTCTCCCCCCCACTCCCCGCTGCAACTCCCCACTCACTCACGGCGCCCCCCGAACCTTTTCACCCGAGTACGGAAGTACTCGAGAATCACGGCGCTCGGGCTAAAAAGGGGCGTGGCCGAGTAGGCTCGCTTATCTCTAGTTATGAACATCTCAGACACGTGTAGAAAGGGACAGAATAGGAAATATGAAAGTTTCCAAGATGGAACATAAACCAGATCCATGGTTATTTATCGGTTCATCTCTGATCACCGTTGAAGCGAAATGTATGTAACATATATTACAAAGACATCATGACATTAGCAAAGTTGGGGAATAACAATAACCAGTAATACTAAAGCTTTCAATCTACCAGATCAGGTACAAAAATGTAAGGAGTTTTCCAATCAAAAACTATTGATCACCTATCCTCAGGATAGATCATCATCAACAGTTATTCATTGGGGATCTGCCACTTAAGATCGCTGGTGATCAGCTGATTGCCTACCTGCTGTCAGGGCAGCGGGGCAAGAAGTCATCATCAGGGATTAAAGTCAAGTGCCATAGCCAAATTCACTCCCTTTGAAATCAATAGGAGCTGAATCGACTATTACACTTCAGGCCCTTTGGCCTTGTGACACCAGGGGCAGACATGAAAGTGAAGTGATATCAATGGGAGGGAATCTGGTTATGGAACTTCCGCTCCTCTTCCTGATGATGATGTGAGGCAATTAGCTGATCGATGGAGATCCTGAGCGTTGGGTCCATAGCGATTAACTATTCATGACCCATCATGAGGATAGGTCATCGATAGTTTTTGCCCAGTAAAACCCTATAAATATTGGTCTGCATTAGGGCTCAGTCACACGGGCACCGATCCGCCCGTGCTTCTGCACGATGGGACCGCTGCACTGCAGGTGCGGACGACTCTCTGGACCGGCCCGAAGAAAGAGCACATGGCCGGCAATGGAGCCGGTCATGCAGAGAGTCATCTGCACGTGGTGCTGCCTGTCTTATCGTGCAGAAACACGGGCGGATTGGCACCTGTGTAACTGAGCCCTGAGTTGTCATACATGAGATCCAAGTGGAAAATGGACAGTAATGATGGATTCACATGTGGTGTAAGAATATGCCAACAAATCTGCAACAACAATTCTATAGCAAAAATCACAATTGGATTTCAGCTTGTGAAAAAATTTACAAAGTCTGAATTCTTGCTTGGACTGCCGTAGCATTCAATAGAATGCTAAAATGGCACAGATTTCAGCATGGATTTTAGTGGCAAATCCTTGACCAAAACAGGTGAAATTACGGCATGTGGAGTGGCCTTATACTGCCATGGTACTATCTAAAAACAGTGCTTGAGTAATGCCACCAAACATAACCAAAAGCAATACTAAAGTAAAGCTGCATAATATTGCCTTATAGTATCGAAATAATAGTGTTGTACATTAAAAAATGGGAAGAGAGCAAAAGAGCCAGTAACGGCACAACCTTTTGTGAGTGAAGAAAGTCCAGAGGAAGAAAGAGATAACCCAACTTCTCTTTATTAATACAGCCAGCAAGGGAAGAGAAGAGGAAGCTATTATACTGTGAGTTACCACTGTGCAGGAAGTTATAAGGGTTCTCTTCCAGCTTGTCTCTGAAGAAGAGTCTTTCATGCCTCAAAACGTGTCTGTTTTGCTGGTTGTAGTCATCAAGAAAAGTAATAACAACATAGTGTGTAAGGCTGAAAAAAAGACATTTGTCCATCTAGTTCAGCCTATTATTCCCAAAATTAATCCAAAGGCAGGCGAAGAAACCCATGAAGTAGAAGCCAATTTTCCTCATTTTAGGGGAAAAAATTCTCTACTGACTCCAATCTGGCAGTCGGAATAATCCCTGGGTTACCAACCCTTCTGAAATAATCAGTGACTATAATTCAATATTGCAACACTCAAGAAAGGCGTCCAGGCCCCTCTTGTACTCTTTTATCGAATTTGCCATGACCACGTCCTCAGGCAGAGAGTTTGATAGTGTCACTGCTCTTACAGTAAAGACCCCCCTTCTTTGTTAGTATAGAAACCTTCTTTCCTCTAGACGTAGAGGGTGCCTCTTGTTAAAGTCACAGTCCTGGGTATAAAGAGATGATGGAAGAGATCTCTGTATTGTCCCGATATGTTTATACATAGTTATTAGGTCGCCCCTCAGCCATCTTTTTTCCAAACTAAATAACTCCAATTCTGATAACCTCTCTGGGTATTGTAGTCCACCTATTCCATTTATTACTTTAGTTGCCCGCCATTGTACCCGCTCAAGCTCTGATGTGTCCTTCTTGAGTACCTTTGACCAAAACTGTCCACAATATTCCATGTGTGGTCTGATCAGTCACTTGTAAGAACAATGTTGTCGTCATGTGCCTCTAGACCTCTTTTGATGCACTCCATGATCTTATTTGCTTTGGCAGCAGCTGCCTGACACTAGTTGCTCCAGTTAGGTTTACAGTTCATTACAACCCCCAAGTCCTTTTCCATGTCACTGTTACCCAGTAGTTTCCCATTTAGTGTGTAATCGTGAGATGTATTTAATCTTTCTACCAGGTCAATAAATATACTAAAAAAAATAGGGCCCAAAATCGACCCCTGCGGTACTCCACTAGTAGCATTGCCCCAATCAGAGTATGCACCATTTATAACCCCCCTCTGCTTTCTATCACTGACCAATTACTTACCCACTTACACACATTCTCGCCCAGACCAAGCATTCTCATGTTATATACCAACCTTTTATGCGGCACAGTATCAAACGCTTTGGAAAAGTCCAGATACACAAGATCCAGTGACTCTCCCCGGTCCAGTCTAGGACTTAACCAACCTGATCAGCTTCTACGAGGGGGTAACAGGCGCGATCTCTCGTAAACCCATACTGATATGGAGTTATACAGCTATTTTTTCTTGAGGTCCTCCAGGCTGGCATCTCTTAGAAACCCTTCAAACATTTCACCCACACAATAGTCGGTATATTTATTCCTACATCTGGACTCTTTACTCTTACAGAACGTTGTGCCATTACTGTCTCTTTTGCTGTCTTCCTACTGGTTTACATTACACCAACACTTTTCTTTGCAGCATCTAGCACAGCGCCCTAAACATAGTCTGGGACTTTGATATATTTTAACCCTGACGGCCGACTTTCTCCAGTATGCAGGCGCGTTGCACCCATTTTTTGCTCTCTACACATATATTAAAAAGGATTTTTGGGAACTTAGGGCTTAAACAGATGAGTGTGAAATCAATGGTTTCTTTTGGTCCCATTTTTTTATTTTCACAGCCACAAAATGGGGCAAAATCACACCCATCTGTTTAAGCCCTCAGTGAGTGCAACATTCTGAACCAACATTTTATCACTTAAGACATATGGAAGAATAACCAGAAGGAGCAGCTCATCTCTAGGCAGGAGTACAGTAACATGCTGTGGAATATTCCATGTTGCAATGATGGATGAGATTAACATTTTTAATTACAAACCTTGTCATTGACTGTACAGAAGTGGAATGTGAAACCTGGATTCCTTCCTTCATTGTAACCAATAGGCAATGAGTAAAAACGTCACATGAAACCTGTTTACCCATAGTCCAGCTATTTTTTAATGAAGTCATGAGCGCCGGTTTAATCACCCATGTACTTAGTAACCATTAGAGATGAGCGAGCACCGAAATGCTCGGGTGCTCGTTACTCGGGACGAAATTATCGCGATGCTCGAGGGTTCGTTTCGAGTAACGAACCCCATTGAAGTCAATGGGCGACTCGAGCATTTTTGTATATCGCTGATGCTCGCTAAGGTTTCCATTTGTGAAAATCGGGGCAATTCAAGAAAGTGATGGGAACGACACAGCAACGGATAGGGCAGGCGAGGGGCTACATGTTGGGCTGCATCTCAAGTTCCCAGGTCCCACTATTAAGCCACAATAGCGGCAAGAGTGCCCCCCCCCCAACAACTTTTACTTCTGAAAAGCCCTCATTAGCAATTCATACCTTAGCTAAGCACCACACTACCTCCAACAAAGCACAATCACTGCCTGCATGACACTCCGCTGCCACTTCTCCTGGGTTACATGCTGCCCAACCCCCCCTGCACGACCCAGTGTCCACAGCGCACACCAAAGTGTCCCTGCGCAGCCTTCAGCTGCACTCATGCCATGCCACCCTCATGTCTATTTATAAGTGCGTCTGCCATGAGGAGGAACCGCAGGCACACACTGCAGAGGGTTGGCACGGCTAGACAGTGACCCTCTTTAAAAGGGGCGGGGCGATAGCCCACAATGCTGTACAGAAGCAATGAGAAATATAATCCTGTGCCACCGCCATCAGGAGCTGCACACGTGGGCATAGCAATGGGGAACCTATGTGTCACACACTATTCATTCTGTCAAGGTGTCTGCATGCCGCAGTCAGACCGCGTTTTTTTAATAAATAGTCACAGGCAGGTACAACTCCGCAATGGGAATTCCGTGTGCACCCACAGCATGGGTGGCTCCCTGGAACCCACCGGCTGTACATTAATGTATCCCATTGCAGTGCCCATCACAGCTGAGGTAACGTCCGATTAAATGCAGGTGGGCTTCGGCCCACACTGCATGCCCCAGTCAGACTGGGGTTCTTTAGAAGTGGACACATGCAGTTACAACTCCGTGTGGACCCACGGCATGGGTGGCTCCCTGGAACCCACCGGCGGCACATAAATATATCCCATTGCAGTGCCCAACACAGCTGATGTAACGTCAGCTGTAATACAGGTGGGCTAAAAATTAATTGGATTACACTGTAGGCGAGGGCCCCCAAAAATTGGTGTACCAACAGTACTAATGTACCTCAGAAAAATTGCCCATGCCCAACCAAGAGGGCAGGTGAAACCCATTAATCGCTTTGGTTAATGTGGCTTAATTGGCAACTAGGCCTGGAGGCAGCCCAGTTAAAATAAAAATTGGTTCAGGTGCAAGTTTCAACGCTTTAATGAGCATTGAAACGTATAAAAATTGTTTAGAAAAATTATATGAGTGAGCCTTGTGGGCCTAAGAAAAATTGCCCGTTCGGCGTGATTACGTCAGGTTTCAGGAGGAGGAGGAGGAATATTATACACAGATTGATGAAGCAAAAATGTCCCCGTTTTTGATGGTGATAGAGAACGATGCTTCCATCCGCGGGTGCAGCCTACGTATTGCTTAGGTATCGCTGCTGTCCGCTGGTGGAGAACAGAAGTCTGGGGAAATCCAGGCTTTGTTCATCTTGATGAGTGTAAGCCTGTCGGCACTGTCGGTTGACAGGCTGGTACGCTTATCCGTGATGATTCCCCCAGCCACACTAAACACACTCTCTGACAAGACGCTAGCCGCAGGACAAGCAAGCACCTCCAGGGTATACAGCGTGAGTTCAGGCCACGTGTCCAGCTTCGACACCCAGTAGTTGTAGGGGGCAGAGGCATCACGGAGGACGGTCGTGCGATCGGCTATGTACTCCCTCACCATCCTTTTACAGTGCTCCCGCCGACTCAGCCTTGACTGGGGAGCGGTGACACAGTCTTGCTGGGGAGCCAGAAAGCTGTCAAAGGCCTTAGAGAGTGTTCCCCTGCCTGTGCTGTACATGCTGCCTGATCTCCGCGCCTCCCCTGCTACCTGGCCCTCGGAACTGTGCCTTCTGCCACTAGCGCTGTCGGATGGGAATTTTAGCATCAGCTTGTCCGCCAGGGTCCTGTGGTATAGCATCACTCTCGAACCCCTTTCCTCTTCGGGAATGAGAGTGGAAAGGTTCTCCTTATACCGTGGGTCGAGCAGTGTGTACACCCAGTAATCCGTAGTGGCCAGAATGCGTGTAGCGCGAGGGTCATGAGAAAGGCATCCTAACATGAAGTCAGCCATGTGTGCCAGGGTACCTGTACGCAACACATGGCTGTCTTCACTAGGAAGATCACTTTCAGGATCCTCCTCCTCCTCCTCCGGCCATACACGCTGAAAGGATGACAGGCAAGCAGCATGTGTACCCTCACCAGTGGCCCAAGCTGTCTCTTCCCTCTCCTCCTCATGCTCCTCCCCCTCCTCCTCCTCCTCAACGCGCTGAGATATAGACATGAGGGTGCTCTGACTATCCAGCGACATACTGTCTTCCCACGCCTCCGTTTCCGAGTGCAAAGCGTCTGCCTTTATACTTTGCAGGGAACTTCTCAAGAGGCATAGCAGAGGAATGGTGACGCTAATGATTGCAGCATCCCCGCTCACCATCTGGGTAGACTCCTCAAAGTTTCCAAGGACCTGGCAGATGTCTGCCAACCAGGCCCACTCTTCTGTAAAGAATTGAGGAGGCTGACTCCCACTACGCCGCCCATGTTGGAGTTGGTATTCCACTATAGCTCTACGCTGCTCATAGAGCCTGGCCAACATGTGGAGCGTAGAGTTCCGGCGCACCTTTCCGAGCAGGTATGACAAGTGTGGGTAGCTTTTCAGAAAGCGCTGAACCACCAAATTAAAGACATGGGCCAGGCATGGCACGTGCGTGAGGCTGCCGAGCTGCAGAGCCTCCACCAGGTTATGGCCGTTGTCACACACGACCATGCCCGGTTGGAGGCTCAGCGGCGCAAGCAAGCGGTCGGTCTGCTCTGTCAGACCCTGCAGTAGTTCGTGGGCCGTGTGCCTCTTCTCTCCTAAGCTGAGTAGTTTCAGCACGGCCTGCTGACGCTTGCCCACCGCTGTGCTGCCACGCCGCGCAACATCGACTGCTGGCGACGTGCTGCTGCTGCTGACACATCTTGATTGCCAGACAGAGGTTGCGTTGGAGGAGGAGGAGGAGGGTGGTTTAGTGGAGGAAGTATACACCGCCGCAGATACCAGCACCGAGCTGGGGCCCGCAATTCTGGGGGTGGGTAGGACGTGAGCGGTCCCAGGCTCTGACTCTGTCCCAGCCTCCACTAAATTCACCCAATGTGCCGTCAGGGAGATATAGTGGCCCTGCCCGCCTGTGCTTGTCCACGGGTCCGTTGTTAAGTGGACCTTGGCAGTAACCGCGTTGGTGAGGGCGCGTACAATGTTGCGGGAGACGTGGTCGTGCAGGGCTGGGACGGCACATCGGGAAAAGTAGTGGCGACTAGGAACCAAGTAGCGCGGGGCCGCCGCCATCATGCTTTTGAAAGCCTCCGTTTCCACAAGCCTATACGGCAGCATCTCCAGGCTGATCAATTTGGCAATGTGCACGTTTAACGATTGAGCGTGCGGGTGCGTGGCGGCGTACTTGCGCTTGCGCTCAAACAGTGGCGCTAGCGACATCTGGACGCTGCGCTGAGAGACATTGCTGGATGGGGCCGAGGACAGCGGAGGTGAGGGTGTGGGTGCAGGCCATGAGACGGTAGTGCCTGTGTCCTCAGAGGGGGGTTGGATCTCAGTGGCAGGTTGGGGCACAGGGGGAGAGGCAGTGGTGCAAACTGCAGGCGGTGAACGGCCTTCGTCCCACCTTGTGGGGTGCTTGGCCATCATATGCCTGCGTATGCTGGTGGTGGTGGCTCCCCAGCTGATCTTGGCGCGACAAAGGTTGCACACCACTGTTCGTCGGTCGTCAGGCGTCTCTGTGAAAAACTGCCACACCGTAGAGCACCTTGACCTCTGCAGGGTGGCAGGGCGCGAGGGGGCGCTTTGGGAAACAGTTGGTGGATTATTCGGTCTGGCCCTGCCTCTACCCCTGGCCACCGCACTGGCTCGGCCTGCGCCCACACCCTGACTTGGGCCTCCACGTCCTCGCCCGCGTCCACGTCCTCTAGGCCTACCCCTCAGCATGGTGTATTACCAGTAGTGCAGAAACAGAACGCTGTAATTAAATGTGCCGCTTATTGGCCTGTGGTTGGAGGCTGACTACCGAACGCACAGCAGAGCCAGGAAATAATTTTGCGCAAGCCTGCTGTAACACTTAGCTGGCTGCGTATGAATTAGGAGGACAACTACACCCAGCACAGACCCAGTACACTGAGGACAGTCACAGGCAGCCCAAATAGATTTTTTTCCCCAAATGTTTTTGGAAAGGCCCACTGCCTATATTCAATAAATATATGTCTTCTGTCCCTGCCTCACCACCACTACTGGCCCTGGAGTATGTATAATTACTGCAGGGTGCAATGCTCTGCACGGCCGATATACAAAAAAAAAAAAAGTGCAACACTGCAAAAAGCAGCCTCCACAGTACTGCACACGGTTAGATGTGGCCCTAAGAAGGACCGTTGGGGTTCTTGAAGCCTAAAATACTCCTAACACTCTCCCTATAGCAGCTCCGGCACCAACAGCACTTTCCCTCCTCTATGTCAGAATGCATCTGTGGCGAGCCGCGGGAGGGGCCGATTTTTATACTCGGGTGACACCTGATCTCGCCAGCCACTCACTGCAGGGGGGTGGTATAGGGCTTGAACGTCGCAGGGGGAAGTTGTAATGCCTTCCCTGTCTTTCTATTGGCCAGAAAAGCGCGCTAACGTCTCAGAGATTAAAGTGAAAGTAACTCGAGCATCGCGTGGTACTCGTTACGAGTAACGAGCATCTCGAACACGCTAATACTCGAACGAGTATCAAGCTCGGACGAGTACGTTCGCTCATCTCTAGTAACCATCATGTCCATCTAGATTTCAAGAACTAAAACTGTATGAATCATCTGTAATTTTTAAAGAGTCTTGTACCCAAATTGTTGGGAAAGGGGATAACAATCAATGCAGTTACCTCATTTTGTGGCCAAGTGTTTTTGCCCTAACCCCATTGAAATCAACTTTTTTTGCACATGCAGAGCCTGTTAATATGCGCACGCAACACCATCCCTCCTGATTTAAAAGTCTATTTAGCCTAATGAGTTCCAGATGTGTTCTTTTCCCCTTCGTTCTACACTATATTTCACGCATCCCATTGCGTATTGTGTGTGCATTTGTGCATTCCCCCTCCCATAGACTTTTATGGGGGCCTTTGGTGCGCATCAAGTTAAACATGTTCTATTTTTTGCATGCATGAGAAATGCAAAAAAGGAAATATGTGAATGAACCCATTAAAACATCATATAGCATGCAAGTGCAATGCATTTTTTTCTAACCCTCCCATAGAAAATAATGGGCGATTCTTGACCAAGAACCACCCAAAAATAGGACATGCAGCGTTTTTTCAAACTCAAACTATCAGTCTGAGTGAAAAATCGCTTGTCTGAATTACCCCATTAAAAAAATATATAGCACCAACTTATTCCACAGCGCTTACAGGTAATTTATTTATTACCCCCCACCAAGCTGGGTACTTATTTTACTGACCTTGGAAAGATGAAATGCTGAGTCAACCTTGAGCCGGCTACCTGAACCAAGCGGAGATTGAACTTGCAACCTTCAGGTCGTGAGCGAGAGCTTGGGACTGCCTTTCTGCTGCCTTAGCACTATTTGAATGAATGGGTTCTTTTCCTGTGGGAGTTCTTTCCATCTCAGGATCGGACAGAACTTGTGCGCAAAAATCACTCGTGTGAATAAACCCTTAAAAGGAATGTTATAAATTCACATTTTTGACATGTCAGTCGGAGATTTCAAAAAGGCGTGACTGGTGAACGCCCTGCTGATCCCTAGAAAAAGGGGATGCAGCGTCCCATTCTCAGTGTAGCCGTAGTTCCACCAGCTCAGCCGCGCTCCACTGTTGCTAATGGGAGTTACAGAGACCCCTAATTGCTGTAACTTGTTGTAGAATAGTTGTCTAACTTTATGCATAACTTCTATGAGTCTTCTATTCATTTCAGTGGAAGGAGCAGTCAGGCAGACAATGGAGATATAATACTACATGTCACATAAACAATATAACAGTTTACTAGCATAAACTGAACAATGGAAGATTACTGACGTTCAGATCATGATTTGTTCCCTTTCTCCAGCTCTGAAATTCTTCTTTCACCTGTGGGACAACAATAACCCGCCGGCAGTGCTGTACAAGCTGTGCGCGTGATATCATCAGTTGCACTCATTTGGGAATGGAATGCCAGCAAACAGGATTGTGACCCTGCTGATTCACCAACTATAATTAATTGTGTCCTACATGATGGAATCAAAGAAGTAGGACATGCGAGGATGCTGGGGAGAATCAGGAACCACATAGAGTAGGGATGGAACCGGGTTGGATTTGTCACACGGAGCAGAGCTATACATAATCATTTTGTCTTCCATAGGATGGCAGATAAAGCTAATACTTTGGTGTGACTCAGCTATCGTGACGCTCTAACAATGCAGCCCCCAAAGAGATGAGTTACAAATGCAGCTCTGCCTGTGTATACAGTCACATTCTATCAAAGTGCCATCTCATAGCCCGAAAAGTCTGATAGACCAATTCTTCCATAAGTCTTAAACAGATAGGCATGTTTTATCTCTCGTTATATGACCATGATAATTAATTACGGCCATATAATGGGACAAAACGTAACCATTGATTTCAAGGGTCTCGCTTTCACTATCTGGGTTCTTGCCCGTTAATTGTACGGGCTAGAAAAGATAGGACTAGCCCTATCTTTCCCGCACATACGTGGGAGAAAGATCGGGCAGGACCTATCTTCCCACAGTTTTTTTTCCAACTCCTGTGCTATCGTGCAGAGTTTGAATGGCTAAAGAAAAAAAAAAACCTTGCTCATGCGCAACTACGCTCCGTAATGGCGAGCTTAGTTGAGCATACGCGGTCTGAAAACCGCCCTTATGACAAAAAGGGAAGACTGGGCGGGCAAGCAATTATGAGGGTGAAAATGAATAAAAAGAACAGATCTATACATAGGCGAATGGACGGAAATTGTGGGGTGCGCTGGCCATAATCAGAAAGTGGAGCCGGGGTGTTGTTACGATGCTGGGCGCTGATGAATGCCTTTGCTCCAGATGTATTACAGGTTTTTTAATCCTGTTTTATGACTTGCAGTGAATGTAATGCACAATGGCTTACAAGCTTCCACAGACTTCACTTCCCTGTGTGGAAGACTCACATGAACTTACAAATGACAGACATTTATGCTGCCTTCTTCCTGTCACTGCAGAAGGCCCCTAAAGTGTCGTCTGTCGGAAATCCCTCAGTGGGCTCAGTGTATAATGTGCCCTTCTCTACAGCCCTGATACAACATCTGTGGTGTTTGGCCAATCAGCTATAATAGAAGTGTATTTATTCTGGGCCCGCCTCTACATGGGCGCCGGTTATTGTATTGCTTGAGGTATTTGGTAAGGCAACGAACTCCTGTCAGCTAAGTACATGTGGCTATTTATTCTGTGTGGGTTTATTCACTTCTGCCTTATACTGTGTTATATACATTTCCTTCTGCACTATACATCTTCTCTATCCTCCATCTAGGGACAGATTAGGCCCCCTAGATTCCTGACTAGGGCCCGCCCCTTTCGGGGCGATTGCTCTGCTTCTAGGCAGGGTCTGCCACATCAAAGTTAGAGATAACTTTACCATCCCCATATTTCTGTTACAATTACTTGCTCCATTTTGTGTTCCCCACATTTTGGTGATATAATACATGCCTATATTTGCCCATTGCAGACATTAATTACATCTTGGTCTGACGTGTTGAGGGTGACGTCCATGAAGGGTTCTCTAAACAATTACTACAATTGCCTTGTCCTCTTGATCTTACCAATATTATGCAATGTAGGAATTCTTAGAAGACGTTTAATGCTGAGATAAAGTCTGTTGTACAGTCAAAAAAATAGTAAGTTGTACAACTTGAAACAAACACATAAAGTATACGATACATCAGGGAAGAAACGTCCTGCAGAATGTAATGGATAGAACGAATCTCTCTGCATGCATCTACTCTGTTATTCCAGATAATACCTGGGCCGCAGAATGTTATTTTTGTGTCCAATATTGATGTAATTATTCTAGAAACAGTAAGACAAAACATACATAAAAAGAGGGATGGAAGAGTTAAACAGGAAGCAATTAGGAAAGAAAATCCTCTTAAGTTACGATGGGTTTGAGCAGGACTTCTCCCTAAAGGATGAAATTAAGTTGTTCTAAACTATTACTTTGATTCCACCGATCCCACTAGAGGAGAGGTATCATTATTTTTGCATTGAGGGTTCATCATTGGAATTACCCATCGCCGGCCTGTCACTCACCCTGACGATGAAGACAGGCCTGACTCTTTGATCTGGAGACAGTTGTACTTGCAACAGGAAAATATGACTACGGTGGAGTCTACGACCTTCAAGACACTGAGGACAGCACGACAGAGCGCATTATGTTCAGTAGTATACAGGTCATTGGCATCAACCATTGATCTTCCCAGAAATAGCTGAATTTTCACTTTTAGTTTAAACTTCCCTACCGACCTCACCCCCTGAATGCTCTCCATTATCTTATACATATCTCTACTTCAACAGTTTGATATCATCAAAGCCTAATCAACAGTATCAAGACAAATTGTGAAAGTGTTTTTGGATCACTTTTTTATAGGGTTTGAAAATAACTTTTTGTGGTTATGTTAGTTTAAGGCTGTTTTCACAAGGGCGAGAAAATCGCACGATTTTCTCGCGACGTGACAGGGAAACAAACTGCATGTATGTGAAGCCCATGTTTTCCAATGGGTTCCTTCCTTCACATTAGCGATGTTTTGTAGGCTGCTACATTCTGAGAAAAAAAAATTGTGGCTTGCTGAATATTGCCACGATTTGCGATGTTTTGTAGCCCATGTTTCCCTATGGAGCCTTCCTTTGAGTTGCATTGCATCGCAGGAAATTGTGGTTTCTGTGTGGTGCGATGCAGCATTTACAGTAGGTAGTCCTACTGTTTGTCCCTAAAATATGCACTAGCTGCATTAAAAAAACAAAACCCAAAAGTACATTATCCAACAGGCGCTGTCCGCTCCGCCACACTTCTCCTCCGGCAGTTCTGCGGCACTTCTTTGTAGTTTTCAGCTAGCGGTTCAAAAATCCCGCCTTCAGGAAGCGCTAGCTGGTATTGGTTCTCGAGCACCACAGCTCAGCCAATCACTGCAGCGCTCGATGAACCAATCACAGCCATACAATGCAATGTAACATTTCTAGTAGTAGCATGTCCTATTTTTGGGCGATATCGCCCATTTATTCCTTAGGCTGCGTGAAAAAATCACATCATAGTCGATTTGCAGTTTGCATGCGAGGGTGATGTGGTTTTTTAATTTTTACTATTGAAACAACTTTAATAATGCACACAAAGGGTTCCTGCCCTGGTAAAACCCATTAGTAGTGCCAGAAGGAGGCTCATTAATTTTGCCAGTTAGAGTAATGAGAATTACTAGGGTCATCCATAGTATCTTCAATTAAAGGGGTTTCCGGGATTATACTATTGATGACCTATTCTCAGGATAGGTCATCAATAGTTGATCAGTGGGGTCTGTTGTGCAGATTTCCTGCTGATCAGCTGATTGAAGAGGCCACGGTACTCAAGTGAGCATTGCAGCCTCCTCTCAATCCTGCAATGTCATGTACACCAGTCACATGACTTGAGAGCAGCTCTGTCCAATTTAAGTAAATGGGACGAAGCTGCAATACCAGGCAGAACCACTATACAATGTATGGCACTGTACCTGGTACAGATTGCAATGACACCAGCACTCAACGAAGCTCTGCTGCTACTTCAATTAGCTGATGAGCGGGAATCCTGAATGACAGACCCCTGTTGATCAACTATTGATTACCTATTATGAGGATAGCTCAACAAAAGTGTAGTGTTGGAAAACCCCTTTAATAGAACCAACTGTGATAATGTTTACTAGAAGGAGTAGTTTTTATTGATAGTACCTACTTTAGGAGTGTAGAGTCATAGTACCAACCCAAGTGACTTCCATAATACCAGAACTAGTAATGCACATTAGTAGTACCTGCCCTAGTAGTGTTTATGTGGAGGGCCATAAGGAGTACTGTAATTCCCATAGATATTGCCAGTTCTAGTAATGTGGATTAGTAGGGCCAACTATAGTAGCTATCACTAAAATGCCTGCTCTTATAATGCAAATTTACAGCACTTCCTCTAGTAGCGTCCATTAATGTTACCAACTTTAGTAGTGTGGATTAATAGTGACAACAATAGTAGGTCCCATTAGTAGTGCCAGCTGGAATACTGAACATTTTGTAGTGCATGCCCAGAAATATCCACTAGGAGTGCCAGAAGGAGCGATTGTCATTGCTATTACTAGCCATAGAAGTGGAGATCAAAAGCACCAGTCATAGTAGTCCTCATTACCGATGCTAGCTATAATAGTGTCTATTAGAAATGCCAGCCCCAGTAGTCCTAATAATAATAATCTTTATTTGTATAGTGCCAACTTAACCTGCAGCTCTTTTAACCCCTTGAGTGGCGGGTTTCCTACCACCCTGTCGTGCCCACCAGGGCAGGTTTTTTAAAATGGTCTAATCATTGAATTTCAACTAATTTTGCAGTTGCGTCTCAAGAGCCATAACTTTTTCATTTTTCCATTGACATGGCCATATGAGGGCTTGTTTTTGCGGGACAAGTTGTGATTTTTTTAAACAGGGGGGAGGAAAAAAAGAAATGGGGAAAAAAGAAAAAAGGGGCCATGTCATTAAGGGGTTAAATAATGCATTAACTTCCTGCTCTGGGTCATTACGACGCATGGATACCACATGTGTGATTGTATTTTTGATTTTTTACCAAGTAAAGGGAGACAAGTGTTTTTATAATTTTTTTTATAGCATGTAAAGGGTTAACACAGCAGAGATCGGAGGTTTTCTCTGATCTCTGCTGTAAGAGCTAGTACCTAGCTGTCCTCTGACAGCCAAGCACTAGCCCTCCCTGCCACAGAGACCATCGGCTTGCTTCTGACAAGCCGATGGTCTCTATGGCAACCTGTAAACAAAGCAGGAGATTGCCGGCATATCGGCAATATCTTCTGCTGGTTTTTCAAAGCCCTTGCTTTGTTCTCTGTGGGTCTGTGCAGGCAGAGCACACTGTCACCACAGCTTGTGGCATTGTGCTCTGCAGCTCCCATAGTGATACATAGCCCGGAAATCTTCTGGGCTATGTCGCTATGAGCAGTGGAGCTCGTCCCGGAAAATTTCCGGGCGTGCCACTCAATGGGTTAAGCATGGGAGAACACAGACAATACAACGATAACATGTGATATACAGTCGATTTAAAAACAAACGGGGTTGGGGTGATACAGGAGTTACAAGGGGGGGAGATAAGGCACGGGGGAACACAGGCAGCACAGGAATTACATGTGGAAATCAGTTTTTAGGAAGCAAACGGGGTGGGGGCGTTAAGGAAGTGCAGTGGTAGAGGTTGTACGCGATAGGCAAGGTGGAAGGTGGGGGGAGCCATAGGGAGGTGCAGGGGGACTAGATCAGGAGATTTGGTATGCCTCCCTGAAAAGGTGCATTTTTAAGGCTTGTCTGAAGTTTGGTGCATCGGGGATTGCCCGGATGCCTTGGAATGTTCCAGTGGATCGGTGCTGCTCTGGTGAAGTCCTGTAGGCGAGCATGTGAGGTTCATATTAGAGGGGTGTTTAGTCTGAGTGCGTTAGCGGATCGGAGTGTGCGGGCTGGGTGGTGTACAGACAGGAGGGAAACTATATATGGTGGCGTGGCACCATGGAGAGCTTTGTGGGTAAGGGTAAGGAGTTAAAATTTAGTTCTTCAGTGGATGGGCAGCAAATGCAATGACTGGCACAGTGCAGAGGCATCTGAGTAATGGCTGGATAGAGAAATGAGCCTAGCTCATGAATTGGAGAGGGGAGAGTCTGGTGCGGGGAAGGCCAATGAACAGCGAGTTGTAGTAATCGAGTCAGGAATGGATCAGGGCGATAACGAGTGTCTTTAGCATGTCCGTGGTGAGGAACAGCCTGATATTAGCAATATTCCTGAGGTGCAAGTGGCATGTTCGGGCCAGAGATTGGATGTGGGAGGTAAAGGAGAGGTCAGAGTCTAGTGTGACCCCAAGGCAGCGGGCTTGCTGTTTGGGGGTTATGATGGTGCTAGATACTGATATGGAGATGTTGGGGGGAGGTCAGCTGGTTGAGGGCAGAAAGATGAGGAGGTCAGTTTTTGAGAGGTTAAGTTTGAGAAAGAGGGAGGACATGGTGTTCGAAACAGCAGAAAAACAGTCGGTGAGATTTTGGAGGAATGATGCTGATGTGTCAGGGGAAGAGGTGTATATTTGATTGTCGTCAGCATAGAGATGGTATTGGAGGCCGAATTTGCGTATGGTTTGTCCAATTGGGGCTGTATAGATAGAGAAGAGAAGGGGACCAAGGACCGAGCCCTGGGGGACCCCGACAGTGAGAGGAAGTTGAAAGGAGATAGAGCCAGCATAGGAGAAGCTAAAAGAGTGGTCAGAGAGGTAGGAGGAGAACCAGGAGAGAGCAGTGTCCTTTAGGCCGATAGAGCGAACCATAGTGAGAAGGAAATCATGGTCGACAGTGTCAAATGCAGCAGAGAGGTCAAGGGGGATTATTAGGGAGTATTCACCTCTAGACTTTGCCGTCATCAGGTCATTTGATACTTTTGTGAGGGTGGTTCGGTTGAGTGTAGGGGGTAGAAACCAGACTGGAGGTGGTCAAGGAAAAAGTTGTCAGAAAGAAAGCGTGTGAGGCGGGAGTAGACCAGGTGTTCTAGTAATTTGGGGACTGAGGGGAGGTTTGAGATGGGTTCATAGCTGGCAGCATCGGTCGGATCAAGGGTTGTTTTTTTTAGCAGAGGGGATATGATGAAGTGTTTGAATGAGGAGGGGAAGGTCCCAGAGGTTAGGGAGAGGTTGCATATGGTGGTGAGGTAGGTAATGACAGCTGGGGAAAGGGACCAGAGGGGGTGAGAGGGAAGAAGGTCGCTAGCCCAGGTGGTCGGGCCAACAGCGAAAAGCAGTCTGGAGACTTCTTCCTCTGTCATTGGTTCTAGTATAGATAGTGAGTGCGTGATGGATGCAGTGCTGAGGAGACTGGGATCAAGGATAGCCAGGCAGTTTTCGGAGATTTCTTTTCTGATGTGGTCGATTTTTTTCTTTGAAATAGGTGGCTAGTTCTCCAGCACTGAGATCTGTCATGGGGGCCTGTTCTTTGGGACTAAGGAGGGAATGGAAGATGTCAAAGAGTCGTTTGGGGTTGTGGGATAGTGAGGAGACAAGGGAGGTGAAATAAACTTTGTTTGGTGTGGTGAAGGGTGAGGTTATAAGTTTTAAGCATGAGTTTGAAGTGGAGGAAGTCTGCAAGCTGCTTTGATTTTCTCCACAGCTGTTCAGCGCACCTAGAGCACCGCCGGATGAAGCGAGTTTGGGAAGTGAGCCAAGGTTGCCGTGGTCTGCTCAGGTCACAGGGGGTGCTACTTCATCCAAGGCACGTCTGAGGGAGGTGTGGTAGTGTTTGGCAGCCAGGTTAGGGCAGGAGAGGAGAGAGATAGGGGACAGGGAGGACTGGATGGGCTCGGCGAAATGATGGATGTGGACTGTCTGGAGGCTCCTAGAGGTGCGATAGATAGGAGGGTCACAGGAGATGCTAGGGTGCCCGATGGAGAAAAAGAGGAGGTTGTAATCTGAGAGTGAAAGGGGGGGGGGTTTAGTAAAGTAGGGGGCAGAGCAGAAGATTAAATCAAGAGTGTTGCCATCTCTGTGAGTGGGGAAATCTGAGAGTTGTGATAGGCTGAGGGAGGAGGTGAGTGTTAAAAGCTGGGAGGCAGATGAGGAGCTGGGATCATTAGTAGAGATATGAAAATCACCAAGGATGAGGGTTGGGATTTTACAGGTTAGGAATTGGAGAAGCAAATCATCGAAGTGCCCTAGGAACAGGTGGGTGGGATCTGGGGGCCGGTAGATAACTGTGACGTGCAGGGATAGTGGACGGAAGAGTCATAGGGTATGCACTTCAGATGACTGGAAAGTGAGCAAGGGAACTGAGGATATGACCTGTAAGGTGCAGTTTGGCTAGAGGAGGATGCCTACTCCTCCGCTGCGCCTGTCATCCGATCTGGGGTGTGTGGTAGAACTGCAGGCCATCATAGGACAATGCATTATGGGAGGTGGAATCGGTCTGCTGTATCCACGTTTCAGTGAGGGCAAAAAAGCATAAGTCTAAGGGCTGTTTCACACGAGTGTATATCGGCCACCGTTTTCACGGCCAGCCGATATACGCTAGCATTTGAGCTGTCTTCCCCTTCCCTCCCCCTTGCCAGCTCACCTCCTCTATTCTCTCCTCCGCCTGTTTGCAAAGGGAGGAGGCAGAGCTAAGCGTCACCCCGTCCCGCCCCTCCCATTGCTGGCTACAGACCAGGGACTGGATGGAGGCGACAGCTTAGTTCCACCCCCTCCCATTGCAAACAGCCAGAGAGGAGGAGAGAGGAGGTGAGCCAGCAAGGGTGAGGAAAGGAGAAGACAGCCCAGATGCTAGCGTATATCGGCGTGCCATGAAAACGTCGGCCGATATACGCTCGTGTGAATAAGCCCTAACAAATACTTGTTGCTTTAATGGCATTTGTTTCTGAATATATTAATATAGAAATGTGGAAAATTAAATTTACTAGTGAAACAATCTGTGGAAAGAGATTTAATGCACACGTAATTAGTAAAATCTAATGCCGCTACTGTTACCATAAATAAATACCTAACTACAAATATATTAAAATAGTAATATTAATACTAATAATAATACAACTATAGAGAAACGTCCCCAAAAGAGCACCTCTTTGAGAAGACCCCTTTATCCAGACCAGATTTATTATTCATTCAGCCATGTATTATGCATCTGGACTTCTTCTTTGAGAAGACCACCCCCCCACCCCCCATGAAAACCAATTTTGAAGTCAATTTTTTTGTAGTTGTCTCAAAGTGGTTTCACAGTACTAATATTAACAGTAAGAAAAACTTAGGAAAAATCTGTATTTTTTTAATTATTAAAATAAAGTTTAATTTAATATTTATCGCTTATTTATTTTCTCATTTATATAGCACATACGTCTTCTGTAGTGCTGTTCATACATTGTAATATGATTAAAGAGTAGGAAAAATGTCTACATTTGTTCAACAGTCTTATTTATATTTTTTAAAGGCCATTTAATATATATTTTTTTACAAAACATTATTTGCATAATGATTGTTCGCTTTTTCTTCCTGTCCTTCATGGCAATCAAAGAAACATGAATTAATTGGAGTAAATGCATTTATTGCTTTTTATTATTAATCATAATAAAGTAAAACAGATTCTGAGAAATACCCTGCAGAACTATTTGATCTCTTCTTTTTTTCTATTTTTTTTCTTTGTTTAGGCCTTTATTTGTTTTGTTTTTTGCAACATTTGAAAACAGTGACTCAGCCTTCTACCTTCCAAGATCGGTAAAATGAGTACCCAGCTTGGTAATAAATTAACTAAATGCTAATATGCAAGATAAATATAAAGTGATTATAAGGGGAGGTATACGGCTCCTTCACACGGGGCACTGTGATTTCCAGCCACCCGCGTCACGGCCACAAAAATCACTGCGTCGTGGCTGAAAATCGCATGAGCGAGAGGCAGGCATGACTAAGTCACGGCTGCATCTCATGTTTTGTCGCCTATTCCGACGGCTGGGTGTGGAGTGTATACGCCACAGCCCGAGATACCGTCTGGCAGGGGTAGAGAGTTTAGTTGTGCTAAACTCCCTCCCCCTCTCTGACCTCTTGCTGGCTGTCAGCAAAGGGATGGGGCGAAGCAGGGTAGGAGCTAGTATGCTAATCTCCCACCCCCCTCTCCGCCCCAATGGGAGGGGGCGGGACGGGGTTGGAGCTTAGCAAAGCTAGTGTGCTAATGTGCAGCCCTGTGCCAGCATCCTTTGCCAGCAGCCAGCAAGGGGCGGAGAGGGGCAGGGAAGGGGGAGGCAATTAGGCAGAGACGCTGCTAAATTCCCTCCCACCTCTCTTTTCCTGCAGCTGTCATAGGTTCCCATAGGAGTCTATGGGACTGGTCGCCGTATTCCGGCCGGAAGATAAGTCCAGACTAGAGATGAGCGAACGTGCTCATTTAGGACAATTACTCGATCGAGCATCGCTTTTTTCAAGTAACTGCCTAATCGGGCGAAAAGATTCGGGGGGCGCCGGGGATGAGCGGGGGGTTGCGGGGTGGAGTGGGGGGGAAAGAGAGAGAGAGCTCCCCCCTGTTTCCCCCTGCTACCCCCGCCCCCTGGCGCCCCCCGAATCTTTTTGCCCGAGTAGGCAGTTACTGGAAAAAAGCAATGCTCGATCCAGTAATTGTCCTAAACGAGCGCGCTCGCTCATCTCTAGTCCAGACCTATCTTTTCCAGCCAGTGTAAAAGCTCCATATGCGCTACCTTTTGTGGCTGGCCGATTTTACGCAATGGAAAATCGGCCATCTGAACGGACGCATTGGAATCCAATGCATCAGATGGTCGAGATTTTCGGCTAGCGTTTTATTGCAGCAACAATTGCTGTGATAGGCCACTCGTGTGAAGGCAGCCGTCAGCTTCCTTTAGACATTGAAATCATTAGCATTAACTAATGCCTACGTTTTTTACACTCTTTTTTGGTTGGTGCCTTTATGGTTGCATTCACATATGGCGTTTCTTGTTGTGATCTTTAACAATAATTAAAAACATGTGTATTGTTAAAAACTGCATGTACTGTCTGACTATACAGGCATTTTTAATGAGGTTTTTAATCGAGCATATATGCACCGGTCCCTTTGCTGTTCAGGCGTTTTTACGGTGCGGGCCGGCGCATGTAAAACGCCTATGTCCGTGTATATAGGCCCTTAGACAGAGATGCCTATGGAAAAATCTCTGAAAAGGACGCCATACCGGGAGCATGCTGTCATTTGCAAAAAATGCCATGAACTCCAAAAAAATGCTTCAAAAATGAGAAACAAATGCCTTTACAAAAATGCTAAGTTTGTAGGGCATTTGATATTTTACTATTGAACCACAGCAAACAGATGGATGCAGTGTTTATTGACCTGCAAAAAATGCCGCTGTGTCAAAGCGCCAAAAAGTGAGCTTTGTTTTGTTTTTTTGTGCAGAAATAAACTTTATGAAATCAGCCACGAGGTGATTTTCTTAATTCTTTAGAAATGGTAAATAAATATTAAGTAAAAATTAAATTTGATTAATAACGGATGAAAAAAAAGTTGAAGATGAATTACGGATCTTTGGGGGGGGGGGAGGGGGGTTATAATAATTGAAGGGAATTCTGAGATTGTTTATCTTTGCCAATAAAGTTTAATGAATTGAGATCCGTAAATAGATGAAACAATGGTATCATTGGCCCCTTCTCAATCACAGCCACACCGAGTAATTTATCCAAATACCAATCAATGCGATCAGCCACAATCATTGGCGCAGATTGCAGCAGCATGGTGGTAAGAAAGGAGTTTTGTTGCTGGGAGCAAATATATATATGTACTAATTATAGCCTAATCCCAATCAGTCTATTAATCTATTTTTAACTTTCTAAAATTAGTAATGAAACAACAGACAAGTGATCTGGCTTCATTATCTGTGTTATTAGGCTGACATGCTAAGTGTGCCTCCTTTAGACATCAATGCCAAAAGTGTGAGGGGGGCTGAAAGGTCAATCGCAACCATGATAGGAATCCCCTAGTTATAATTTTCCTCGGAGACCTTTTTGATTCAAATGTTGACAACCTAATTGCTGTGCTTATCCCTAATTAGGCAAACTTTAGCTGATGTCCCCCGCCCCCACCTCTTGGGGACCAATGTCTGTTTGTATATGACATAGTGTCAAAACAAAAATGCTGAGTCCAGAAGTAGTCAGAGTTACAAACTTAAGTATATTCCGAATGTTGTTTGTGGTATTGAGGGATGATATGTTTGGTTGTAGAAATAAAATGATACATTCACATATCATGTATCAAAATTATAGTCTTTGGTTAGATATTTAGTGGGGGTTATTTAACATTCTCATATGTACATTAAATAACTGCTTTTGAATTACAAGGGTTGTCTTATATTACAGCAGTGGTCCCCGACCAGTGGCTCAGGAGCCAAATGTGGTTCACTACCTGTGTGACTATGACAGTCCTAAGGTCTGACCATTAGAGATGAGCGAGCGTACTCGCTAAGGCAAACTACTCGAGCGAGTAGTGCCTTATGCGAGTACCTGCCCGTTCGTCTCTAAAGATTCGGGTGCCAGCGGGGGAGAGCGGTGAGTTGCTGGAGTGAGCAGGGAGGAGCAGGGGGGGAGAGAGTGAGAGTTCTCCCCCCCGTTCCTCCCTGCTCTCCCCCGCCTCTCCCCGCCCCCCGCCGTCACCCGAATCTTTAGAGACGAGCGGGCAGGTACTCGCATAAGGCACTACACGCTCGAGTAGTTTGCCTTAGCGAGTACGCTCGCTCATCTCTACTGAGCATATGTACTTGCAATTGACATATCCTAACCACCCTATAGCGCCCGTTCGGATAGCATAATATTAGTGTCAAATATCACACTAGAATATTTATTAACAAATGCTTGCAATTTCAGAATATTGTGTTTCTTCACATTAAGACTAAGGCTACAAAGCAACTTTGGGCGCGACACATCCAAGCATCGTACAATGGTCCTACCCTATTGCATCCTAATGTATCCTAATGTCATCACATTGTAACACTCTAGTTGCCGCACCGTGATAATCACAAGAAATCCATCAGGTTTGGGTTTCTTAGACTGTTGGGTCAGAATCCCAACAATTTGTAAGTTGCAATGTAACTGGATTTACTTATAGTAGGATGTGGTGTTTAAGGCCCATAATGTGAGCTTTGGCCATGTGATGTCGCCATATAGCTCTAACCTAAAAAATTATTATCAACCTTTGAGTTGAATGTGGCTTCGAACCATCACCCAAATCTGAATGTAGTTTGCAAGGTACAAAAGGTTGAGGTTCTTGATAGATGGGTATCTTCTGCTCAGGATCCCATTCTATGGGCGACACCCAATCTGGAGGACTCAGAGCATATTTGCCTTATGCAGTTGCCCATTTGAATGAGGGCTATGTACTACCACATTTCTTCTGTAAAGGCCACTACAGAAGAATTGGACAGCTGTCTATATATTTCCCAAATAATCCCTACTGCCATAGGTGACTCAGTGATCAGTTGATCACCAGTGGGTCCTAAAGATGTAATCTGGATGGGGAGCAGCAGAAGCTAGATGAAGTAAAGAGCTGAAGGATTGCAGGTCTATTATCTATTGTTGCCATCTTGTTATGTTAATGAGTTGCTGTCATAGTCCCAACCCAAATTTTCCATGCACTGCTTATTATAGTGAAAGCTGTCAGTCTCACTCCCTTACTTCATGAAATTTAATGGAAAGTTATCACCACTTTGCCTAAGTTTTACATAACTGCCCCACCTTTGTTTTTCCTGAAAGGGGTTGTCTATCTCTAAAAGATTGATGATCTATCCGAAAGGTAAGGCTTCTTTCCCACGAGTGTATATCGTCCGCCGTTTTCACGGTCGGCCAATATACACTAGCATCTGTGGCGTTAAAGCTCGTGACCGGGCGCATAAATCTAGCCTAGCTCCGCACCCACCCCTTGTCCATAGGCAGCAATGGGAGCAGGCGGGATGGGGCGGTGCTTAGCTCCGCCCGGTCCCGCCCCCCATTGCGATCAGCCAAAGGGGAGGAGAGAAAAGGGAGGGAGTCCCACCTCGCTTCTCTGGCCGCTGTGATTGGCTCTCATAGGAGCCCATGCAACGACCAACGTATTCTGGCCCAAAAGATAGTTCTAGGACTATCTTTTGGGCCCGACGTAAAAACGCCCGGTGCTATATTGGCAGGCCAGGCGCTTTCATGCCTCAGGAATACGGCCATGTGATCTGATGCATTTGAATCCAGGTGGAAGCAGACAGCTCCATATGCTTTGCAGTGGCCCAACATGGTATTGTAGGCACAACTCCCATTGCAGTGAATAGGAGCTGTGCCTGCAATACCATGCTGGGCCACTTCAAAGTGTGAGGAGCTATCTACTTCCTGCTATGTACACCAAAACAACTGCCTTGCCAACAGCTGACTGGCAAGGGTCCCAAGTGGCAGACCTCCGATGATCAGCTACTGATGACCTATTGTAAAAGTTGGGTCAGCACTCACTCAAAGCTGGACAACCCCTTTAAATTGAAAAATGGGTTTCCAAACTCCCAACTCAGTGTGTTTTTATGTAGGTGAGAATTAAACTGTCAAAGTTTAGCCAAATATTTTTTATTGAATACTGGGTGAGAATCACTACTGTTCCATCACATGCTCACAGCTTCTCTTTTTTGCTTTTAATGAAACTTGAATTGCAGTTTATCACAGCTCCACCCCGTGTACTACTATCATCAAATGATATAATCCTGCTCTATTATCTGTATAACTAATGAATAATACATTAATATCCGCGGTTTATGTTATAACAACTAGTAGTGGTATTTTTGTACAGATGACACAACTTTAGAGCATTTACATTGTGGTTTTGTAATTGAATCTGTTTGCCAGTGAAAATTAAGATGATAATTTATGGCAGTAGTTTGACTGTGGTTGATTCCAGGGTTTTATACTTGTAAGCTCCTCTGTAGTTATGTGTTTCTTGAAAAACTCTGTATAGAAAACATGGATGGGGGATCATCAATAGGGTAGTGCATTCCAGGTTGTTTATAAAAGGTACTACTATAGTAGTTATATCCTTGTACGTAAGGGGCAGTATTATAGTAGTTATATTCTTGTACATTGGGGGCAGTATTATAGTAGTTATGTCCTTGTACATAGGAGGCAGTATTATAGTAGTTATATTCTTGTACATAGGAGGCAGTATTATAGTAGTTACATGCTGGTACATAGGGGGCAGTATTATAATAGTTATATTCTTGTACATAGGAGGCAGTATTATAGTAGTTATATTCTTGTACATAGGGGAGCAGTATTATAATAGTTATATTCTTGTACATAGGGAGCAGTATTATAGTAGTTATATTATTGTACATTGGGGGCAGTATTATAGTAGTTATATTCTTGTACATAGGGGGGCAGTATAATAGTAGTTATATTATTGTACATAAGGAGCAGTATTATAGTAGTTATATTCTTGTACATAGGAGGCAGTATTATAGTAGTTATATTCTTGTACATAGGAGGCAGTATTATAGTACTTACATTCTTGTACATAGAAGGCAGTATTATAATAATTATATTCTTGTACATAGGAGGCAGTATTATAGCAGTTATATTCTTGTACATAGGGGGTCAGTATTATAGTAGTGATATTCTTGTACATGGGGGGCAGTATTATAGTAGTTATGTCCTTGTACATAGGAGGCAGTATTATAGTAGTTATATTCTTGTACATAGGGGGTAGTATTATAGTAGTTATATTCTTGTACATAGGGGGCAGTATTACAGTAGCTATATTCTTGTACATAGGAGGCAGTATTATAGTAGTTATATTCTTGTACATAGGAGGCAGTATTATAGTAGTTATATTCTTGTACATAGGGAGCAGTGTTATAGTAGTTATATTCTTGTACATAGGAGGGCAGTATTACAGTAGTTATATTCTTGTACATAGGGGGCAGTATTATAGTAGTTATATTCTTGTACATAGGAGGCAGTATTATAGTAGTTATATTCTTGTACATAGGAGGCAGTATTATAGTAGTTATATTCTTGTACATAGGGGGCAGTATTATATTATTTATATTCTTGCACATAGAGGGCAGTATTATATTAGTTATGTCCTTGTAAATAGGAGGCATTATTATAGTAGATATATTCTTGTACATAGGAGGCAGTATTATAGTAGTTATATTCTTGTACATAGGGGGCAGTATTATAGTAGTTATATTTTTGTACATAGTGGGCAGTATTATAGTAGTTATATTTTTGTACATAGGGGGCAGTATTATAGTAGTTATATTCTTGTACATATGGGCAGTATTATAGTAGTTATATTCTTGTACATAGGAGGCAGTATTATAGTAGTTATATTCTTGTACATAGGGGGCAGTATTATAGTAGTTGTATTCTTGTACATAGGAGCAGTATTATAGTAGTTATATTCTTGTACATAGGAGGCAGTATTATAGTAGTTATATTCTTGTACATAGCAGGCAGTATTATAGTAGTTATATTCTTGTACATAGGGGGCAGTATTATAATAGTTATATTCTTGTACATAGGGAGCAGTATTATAGTAGTTATATTCTTGTACATAGGCGGCAGTAATATAGCAGTTATATTCTTGTACATAGGAGGCAGTATTATATTAGTTATATTCTTATACATAGAAGCAGTATTATAGTAGTTATATTTTTGTACATAGGAGGCAGTATTATAGTAGTTATATTCTTGTACATAGGAGGCAGTATTATAGTAGTTATATACTTGTACATAGGGGGCAGTATTATAGTAGTTGTATTCTTGTACATAGGAGCAGTATTATAGTAGTTATATTCTTGTACATAGGAGGCAGTATTATAGTAGTTATATTCTTGTACATAGGAGGCAGTATTATAGTAGTTATATACTTGTACATAGGGGGCAGTATTATAGTAGTTGTATTCTTGTACATAGGAGAAGTATTATAGTAGTTATATTCTTGTACATAGGAGGCAGTATTATAGTAGTTATATTCTTGTACATAGCAGGCAGTATTATAGTAGTTATATTCTTGTACATAGGGGGCAGTATTATAATAGTTATATTCTTGTACATAGGGAGCAGTATTATAGTAGTTATATTCTTGTACATAGGCGGCAGTAATATAGCAGTTATATTCTTGTACATAGGAGGCAGTATTATATTAGTTATATTCTTATACATAGAAGCAGTATTATAGTAGTTATATTTTTGTACATAGGAGGCAGTATTATAGTAGTTATATTCTTGTACATAGGAGGCAGTATTATAGTAGTTATATACTTGTACATAGGGGGCAGTATTATAGTAGTTGTATTCTTGTACATAGGAGCAGTATTATAGTAGTTATATTCTTGTACATAGGAGGCAGTATTATAGTAGTTATATTCTTGTACATAGGAGGCAGTATTATAGTAGTTATATTCTTGTACATAGTGGGCCAGTATTATAGTAGTTATATTCTTGTACATAGGAGGCAGTATTATAGTTGTTATATTCTTGTACATAGGGGGCAGTATTATAGTAGTTATATTCTTGTACATAGAGGCAGTATTATAGTAGTTATATTCTTGTACATAGAAGGCAGTATTATATTAGTTATATTCTTATACATAGAAGCAGTATTATAGTAGTTATATTTTTGTACATATGGGCAGTATTATAGAACTTAAATTCTTGCTTGTATGTTTTTTTTTAAAGATTTCATTTATTCTTTAAGTGGTTATGGTACAGATCACAGGTACAATATGCATATAATGATTCTATTGTTACAACAGATTATAGAGTATTATACTACCTGTCATCAGGACACACGCTCCGGCAGTCTGCTATATGTTGCCACCATAGAATCCTATGTCAGTGACGTCATGAGATTTTCTCTAGCATTCACAAATATTCAATTTGCTTGTATGGAGCTTGTACGTTATTCTCTATGAATTACATGTCAAAGTGCCAGCTCGGCTGATGATTTTATTGTGTAGTCACACAGAGCTGGAATAGGCCAGTAATAACTTTCAGATGGTCGCATATTTTCTCTACTCATTGTTTAAACAGATGAATTTCCAGGCGCTGGGAGAGATGAAAGGTCCTTTTTTTCTGCTGTCCTTTGCATATTGAAATATTTTAATTTTATATATTGGCAATTCAGCCAAACAAATCAATTGACAATTGTTCTGTGTGGCGGCCCAGGCTTATTTTCTATGTTGCCATATATTAATGCCAATGTGGTCTTTTTTCACACCTGGCCTATATCATTGTGCCAATTTTTTTTTGCAGTGCATAATATAACTTTTTTTCTATGCCATTAATGGGTAACTTTTAGAATGTAATATAGAATATCATTAAAAAACCTAATCCAAGTAAGTATAAATCCCAGTTGTTATACACCCGTTAGTAATATCTGTAACTAGGAAACCTGTGTATAAATAAATATGGCTGCCATTATAGATCCTGCAGCTTTTCCAGACTCATGAATAGCAACTGTTGACATATGAATGCTTGGCAATATAGACACATTGCTTTAATTTGCATTAATGTTTTGTCCTCATGACAACACTTCCTGTCTGTGCTGTTGAGGCCTTGCTCTTTTTTACATAGGGAAAATATGGGTATCGAAGTCACTTATATCAATTTGTACATTTGTACAAACATAGATGTCAATATTCAAGCCAGTTAAAGTAACCCTCCGTTTTCAGGGCCAAAGGGGGTGGGGGGTATATTTCCTGCAGTTGTTCTTCGCAGCCATCCCCCCGATCTGCCGATTATGGGTCGTGTTTTCAGGAGTCCAAGATGGCTGGCACAATCTTTGGACTACCTAATCCCTACAATGCATTGGTAGTGTTGGACTACTAATGCACTATACCTGCTGTCTGTTTGGCCGAAGCTGCTCATGTGATCAACACTGGCCAATCAGAAAGCAGGAAAGAGTTTGCATTAGGTAGTTAGAACTGCTGCAGCCATCTTGGACAGTCAAAAACAGGCCCAAAACCAAGTGGATCTTAGGGACAGCAGAGACGAACAACTGTAGGTAATATACCCTATTGTGTCCTAGGACAAAATTTGAAACTGGAGGGTCCCTCTAAGGTTATGCTTACATGACACATTTGTTGTGACATGGGGTACGCAACCAAAGACTGCTGTGTAGCCCTACACTCTCATTGAGGTCAATGAATTTGCAGTGCAACTTGCAGGTTGCCGTGACAATGACCCACAGATTGCAAAAAATCCTACCCTTTGTGAGTCATTTAGCAACCCTGTTGAATTTAATGGCAGGGTGAGGTCGTAGGACTACATAGTGATTTTTGGTTGTGCGACCCTTGTCGCAGGTGAACTTGTCATGTAGGGCTAACCTAAGATGCTAATATTAATGTAGATTGTGACAATAATACCCACAACCTATTTAACCCATTAAGGACCAAGCACTGTTAACATACGGCGCTTGGTGCCGGGCTTAAAGGGGTTGTCCCGCGGCAGCAAGTGGGTCTATACACTTCTGTATGGCCATATTAATGCACTTTGTAATATACATTGTGCATTAATTATGAGCCATACAGAAGTTATAAAAAGTTTTTTACTTACCTGCTCCGTTGCTGGCGTCCTCGTCTCCATGGTGCCGACTAATTTTCGCCCTCCGATGGCCAAATTAGCCGCGCTTGCGCAGTCCTGGTCTTCTGCTCTCTTCAATGGAGCCGCTCGTGCAGAATGCAGGCTCCGTGTAGCTCCGCCCCGTCACGTGCCGATTCCAGCCAATCAGGAGGCTGGAATCGGCAATGGACCGCACAGAAGAGCTGCGGTCCACGGAGGAAGAGGATTCCGGCGGCCATCTTCACAGGTAAGTATAGAAGTCACCGGAGCGCAGGGATTAAGGTAAGCGCTCCGGTAAGCTTTCTGTACGTCCCTGCATCGGGGTTGTCTCGCGCCGAACGGGGGGGGGTTGAAAAAAAAAAAAACCCGTTTCGGCGCGGGACAACCCCTTTAAAGCCCAGCTGTATGCAAGGTTATGGCAGAGATTTAAGCCTCCTGCTTCTGTAATAAATCAGCAGCAGGACGCGTTGTCAGCTGGTAGTCACAGCTGATAACCCGGATGAGGGAAAAGGTTTTTTTTAACCTTTTCTGCCTTCTCCTTCCTTCAGTACACATCGCTCAATGAGCAATATGTACTAAAATGAAAGTGGAAGTATAATTTCCATTACGGGAGCCCAAGGGTCATGTGACCACAAGGATTCCCTGCTACAGCAGAGCTGCAGGGTCCTAGTAGATCCTGATCAGCTCTGCCAGTGACTACGGGGATGTTTTACCCTATAACTGGGGCTCCTATGGACGCCTCAGCTACAGTGGGAAAGTATCAAATTAAAAAACAATAAAAACATGTGAATGTCCCCCGGAGGTCTTATATTATGTCATGGAGGACATAGATAGTCAAAAACATAATTGCATACATAAGTAAAACAAAATTACAGAATAAAGCAACAATATATACATAAGAAAGAAAATAATCCAAAACTGACGCTATAAGCGCCTTGTAATCCAAAACCGTACATATTATATATCGAAATGTCTGAAACAAAATAATGAACCTATTCGTATACTTTATTTTAGCGTAAATATACTAATTAAAAAAACAAAACTAGAAACATTAAAGAGATTATTTTTTTAGCTTTTTACCCCCAATAAAACTAAGGCCTTAGTCAGATGGGCGTTTTTTCGCGCGATTTGCGCATGCTCATGCGTCCGGCGATTTTTTAAAACCATTGCTTTGCAATGGTATCGGACATATGAACGCTTTTTATGCGCTCATCCGATAAATTATAGAACAGAAATCGCAGATCGCACTTATATGCGATCTACGATTCCTGTTCTCTTCTCTATATGCGCTCAATGGGGCCGGCGGCAGCAGCGCCGACCCCATTGAGAAGATATAGAAGACAAATCATTCTTCTCTGCCACAGCTGTAACAGCTGTGGCAGAGAAGAACGATGTTTGCTTATTGAATTCAATGGAGCCGGCAATACAGCCGCTCCATTGAAAGCAATGGGCTGCCGGCGTGCGCGGGGTGAATTGTCGGGAAGGGCTTAAATATATAAGCCCTTCCCTGCAATTCATCCAGAAAAGTGTTAAAATAAAAAATATATATATACTCACCTGCTCCCGGCAGCCGGAGTTCCACGCTGCTGGCCTGCAGTGGGTGTGAAGGGGGTGTGAGTCAGACCTGCCCCCTGATTGGCTCAGCGCTGAGTGAGTATGTATATTTTTTTTATTTTAACCCTTTTCTGGATGAATTGCAGGGAAGGGCTTATATATTTAAGCCCTTCCCGACAATTCATCCCACACTCGCCCGCAGCGCATTGCTTTCAATGGAGCTGGCTGTATTGCCGGCTCCATTGAATGCAATGCGCTGGACAGCTCCAGCCCGTTTCTAATGAAACGCGGCTCGGAGCAGATTTTCGGGCGATTTTCGGGCACCTGTCACGCGATTTGCGGATGCGCATCCGTCATGCGATCCGCAAATCGCGCGAAAAAACGCCCGTCTGACTAAGGCCTCAGAAGCGAAAAAAAGGTCAGTGAAAAAGATATTAAAAATATAGCCCTATATGTCATGGGAGAAAAGCGCTGCAAAATATTAATTTTGGTAGCTAAAGGAAAAAAAATAGGGCAGTAAAACTACCACATGGGTAAAATCCCTAAAAATTTTCTGGTCCTTAGGGTTCAAAACAGTCTGGTCCTTAAGGGGTTAAAGAGAAGGCTACTAAATGTAGTCAATAAAAATACATACTAAGGCTTCTTTCCCATGAGCGTATATCGGCTGGCGTTTTCACGGCCGGTTGATATACGCTATCATCTGGGGCGTAGAAGCACATGAACAGGTGCACAAATGGTATGGGACCCGGCGCATATGCGCCGAGGTCACCATGCCGTCGCCCCTTTCCCCTCCCTCTCTCTCACAGGCTCACCTCTGCTCTCCTAAGAGCTAAGCGCCGCCCCATCCAGCCTCCTCCCATTGCTGCCTGCAGGCGAGTGGCGGGGAGGGGACAGAGCTTAGCTCCGCCCCCACCGTGCCCCCTCCCATTGCAAAGAGCCAGCGCAGAGGAGAGCAGAGGCAGAGGCGTAACTTGAAGCTTCTGGGCCCCAATGCAAAACCAGTAACAGGGCCCCCAACTATAATGGTTTATTCATAGTACTGGGTTCCCTATACGGAGAAGAGAGGCATTATGGGCCCCCTAAGGGTCCTGGGCCCGGGTGCAACCACATCCCCTGCACCCTCTATAGTTACACCAGTGAGCAGAGGTGAGTCTGCAAGCGGGGAGGAGAGCAGAGGGAGGGAGTTTAGCAGCCATGCTGCTAAACTCCCTCCCACCTCCGTACGCTGTCATTGGCTCCCATAGGAGCTCATGCAGCGGCCGACGTATTCTGGCCCAAAAGATAATTCCAGGACTATCTTTTGGGCCCGACGTAAAAATACCCGGCGCTATATTGGCCTGGCCAGGCGCTTTTACGTCTCAGGCATACGGCCATGTGATCTGATGCATTGGAATATAATACATCAGATCACAGCGTGTATCGGCCAGCCATGAAAACGGATGCCTGATATACGCTCGTGGGAAAGAGGCCGAAGATCAGTGAATCAGTTAACAGCAACTTACTGGTGGTTTCCAGTTAGCAACAGACTAATGTTTTATAATGAATGAAAGAATATTCATTGCAAAGATGCCTGTTAGTACTATTGCAAACTATCAGACCAATGTGAATTGAAGGTCAAGCTACACTTCTTATTAACTTAGAAATAATAGAAAAGGTACAAATGGAAGAGTGCCTACAGGATCAGACTACATAGGGTTTGTTTGTAGTGTGTAACCATGGAGACATATAGAAGCTGTGACCCCTATATGGTAGAATGTTTTAAAATTGAAACTGTCCAAAGTTCTTTTAATAGTTTTGGAAGACTTGGAGAAAGAAAAACATTCGTTGCAAAATTGTATGCAGCCTTTATAATTGCATTGTATTTGATTAGGACCATAGACATTATCCTGATTCATTCTCAGCAACTTTCTACAGTTTCCATTTTTGCCAACACTTTGCATGAACTTGCATCTACATGTACTGCATCTACTGTGACTCTGCATGTTCTAGGTGAGCGCACTGACATGCCAGCAAAAGTCATAAGGTGGAGTTGGCATGGATGAAGTATTGCCAATGTAGCAAGTGCCGACTTGTGCTTTGTATCCTAGTGTCAGGAATGCACTCGTTTCACCTGTCCGTCCAGCGATAGCTGCCAGATAGATGAATGCTGTGCTTACAGCGTCATGCGGTATGATGGGAATGGGACAAAGGAACATATTTCACATGCAATTAGTAGACTCATAATGCAAGTGGGTTGTTCTTTCATTTCTGTGAAGGAACAATACAGATGGATCTGTCTTATGATGGAATTGATTGGTGCTGAATAGACCGCATTACCTATAATGCAGTATGTTTGGTTTTCATCCGGTATTTTATAGGACAAAATAGCATTGCATAGCGCTATATGATCCTGCGTATTAATGGATTCGATGATGGAGCACTGAACGCTGATGTCAATGAAGCCCAAGTCAGGGATTTGGAATGTTCCTATTCACTTCAATGGCAACAATGCCTGCAATATCAAACGTCTCCATTGCAATGGGAATGGAGCTGTCTGCTTCCCACAGAAATCAGCTCAGTGCACAAGCGCACCACCCAGAAGTAGGCTGACCAGAAGGGTGTCTGCGAAGCTGACGTCCCGTGGAGAGATTGCAACGGGACAACCCCTTTATGGCGTATGCACAACTTTTTAAACAAATTTTTGGTCACAGGGTGATCAAAAAAATGTCGTTCTGGAAGGAGGTCCATGGTTCAAGCAGAGGATACACCTTTTTCTCAGCCCCACACAAATCATATTCATGTATTGATTGGGCACTGGTTTCCACTCATCTACTCCCCGCTTTTGCTCAAGTGAGACATATACCTTGTGTCTGGTCAGACCATGATATTGTCTTAACCCACTTCGTGGGCCATTTCCCTCAGCCCCTCTCTAGGAGATGGAGACTTAACAAATCTCTAGTAAAAGATCCCATAACCTTTGCCCAGATCTTGTTGCAATATTTTTAGCAACAAATAAAAATGAAGACGCACAACCCGTGTGGCTCTGGCAGGCACATAAGGCATTCATGAGAGGCCAAATCTTGGATAGCCTCCATTAAAAAGAGGGGAAAATCCCAGGCTTTTCTAGCTTTGGAGAGATGCCTCACTCTGCTGGAGATAGCTAACCAACAACGCCCGGACGTATCATTGATTAAAAACATTAATGTGATCAGGTTATCCTGATGGGTCTCTGTGGCACCCAGAGGCTTGAATATAGCCTCCGGGTCTGCCAGCTAAATTAGGCTATGACGCTCAGTCTGAGCGTCATAGCCTGCCTAATACCCTGCTATGCTTCAGCATAGCAGAGTATTAGAAGAATAATAAAAAAGTATTATGCAAGTCCCCTAAAGGGACAAAAACGTTAAAAAAAAAGTTAAAAAATAGTAAAAAAATGGTAAAAAAATAAAAATGCCAAAACCCCACCTTTCTTCCTTGAGGGCTTAGTCAGACGGGCGTTTTTTGCCGCGATTTGCGCATGCGCATGCGTCCGGCGATTTTTTAAAACCATTGCTTCGCAATGGTATCGGACACATGAGCGCTTTTTATGCGCTCGTCCGAAAAATTATAGAACAAAAAATCGCAGATCGCACCTATCTGCGATCTGCGATTCCTGTTCGCTTCTGTATATGCGCTCAATGGGGCCGGCGGCAGCAGCGCCGACCCCATTGAGAACATATAGAAGACAAATCATTCTTCTCTGCCACAGCTGTAACAGCTGTGGCAGAGAAGAACGATGTTTGCCCATTGAATTCAATGGAGCGGCAATACAGCCGCTCCATTGAAAGCAATGGGCTGCCGGCGTGCGCGGGGTTAATTGTCGGGAAGGGGTTAAATATATAAACCCTTCCCTGCAATTCATGCTAAAATGTGTTAAAATAAAAAAAAATTGTATACTCACCTTTCCGCTGCAGCCGGAGTCCAGCCGCGGCCGCTGTCAGTTCTCCTGAACTGCTTCTCGGCACTATTCAGTCGGCGGGGCTTTAAAATCCCCGCCTGCTGAATGATCTGCTCTGATTGGTCACAGTCTGACCAATCAGAGGCCGGTTTCACTCACACACCCATTCATGAATTCATGAATGGGTGAGTGACTGCTGCCTCTCAGCGCTGAGCCAATCAGGGGCAGGTCTGACTCACATCCATTCATGAATTCATGAATGGGTGTGAGTGAGGCATGCCTCTGATTGGCTCAGCGCTGAGCCAATCAGGGGGCAGGTCTGACTCACACCCCCTTCACACCCACTGCAGGACGGCTGCCCGGAGCTGCAGGCAGAAGGTGAGAATGCAATTTTTTTTTATTTTAACACATTTTAGGATGGATTGCAGGTAAGGGCTTATATATTTAAGCCCTTACCGACAATTCATCCCGGGCTCGCCCGCAGCGCATTGCTTTCAATGGAGACGGCTGTATTGCCGTCTCCATTGAATGCAATGCGCTGGACAGCTCCGGCCCGTTTCTAATGAAACGCGGCTAGGAGCAGATTTTCGGGCGATTTGCGGGCGACTTGCGCGCACCGGTCACGCGATTTGCGGATGCGCATCCGTCATGCGATCCGCAAATCGCGGCAAAAAACGCCCGTCTGACTAAGGCCTTACTTTGTAAAAAATGAAAAGCAAAATTACACATGTGGTATTCCTGCGTTCGTAATTAACTCTCAGAAGGAAGTGAGTAGATTATTTAATATGCAGGGCGCACGGCATGGAAAACAATTTTTTTTAACGTGGTAAAAATACCTAATTTAGCCTCTCACCATACAAAAAACGGCATAGAAAGTGATCAAAATGCTGCACGGAACAACAAATGGTACTAATAAAAAGTACAACTCATCCCGCAAAATAAAAACCCTTAGACAGCTCCGATGATGAAAAAAATTTAAATGCTAGCGGTCTTTGAATATAGTTATAAAAAATTATTATTTTTTTTTAAGTGTGAAAAAATAGTGAAAAAGAAAAAAACTATTACAATTTGGTATGGGCATAATCGTACCGGCCGGTAGAATTACTTGAACATATTACTTATACTGCTCAGAGAATTCAGTGAAAAATAGAAATAAAAACATGCCAGAATTACAGATTTTGTTACTCTTGCCCCTAGAAAAAATGGAATAAAAAGCGATCAAAATTTTACATGTTCCAAAAAGTTAGATAAATGAGGACTAGAGCTCATCCCTTCAGCAATCCATAAATACTCTCCAGGCACCTCTCTAAACTGCTTTAGGGAATGTCATAGCTTGGGATCAACAGCCCATACGCAGTGAACGTGCCCGTTGGTGGGGTCTCTCTGGAGACAGGTGACTAGACTTATGTCTTAAGTCCTGGTTAAAACATTCCCCCTTTTTCCGTCAACTTGTCTCCTAGTTGACAAACCCTGGTCTTTAATAACCAACAACATAAGCCTTCACAGCATATCTGCATGGCCACTAGAATCTCATATTGCTTCCCAATGGCTGTCACCCACTCTTTCACTTAACCCATTTATGACAAGAGTTAGTATCGAGAATGATAACACGGAGCTATTCCTCAAAACCTCGTAGCCATGGGTTGATTTCCTAGACATACCTGGCCTGAACAGACTTCTCAGCACCTGAGGTACCAGACCAGGATGATCACTAGATTTAATGGGGAGGAAAAGAAAACGAAACCAAAAAAATAAAAAAGAGAAAGAGAAGCGAGAAGGACATAATCAGTGATTGGGGCTAAATGGGAAAGGGCAGGGAAGGGAAGGGGAGATGGAATTTATAGCGCATATAACACATCTTAAAAGAGTGAAGAGGGGGGAGATGGGGAGAGGGGAGGGAAGAGGGAAGAGGGGGGAGATCGGGAGAGGGGAGGGAAGAGGGAAGAGGGGAGGGAAGAGGGAAGAGGGGGGAGATCGGGAGAGGGGAGGGAAGAGGGAAGAGGGGGGAGATTGGGAGAGGGGAGGGAAGAGGGGGAGATCAGGAGAGGGAAGGGAAGAGGGGAGAATAAACATTTTCTATCATAGTATGCTTTGACAAGGTGTGTGGATCTTAAATGTTTAGTTTATTTTTGAATGTTTTTAGTTACCCCCTGCGTGGGGGATTTATTGAAGCTTTCCAACATGTTAAATTGCAAATAATTCAATAAAATATTTTGAAACATGAAAAAATATCATTCTGGCACTCTTTTTTATTTTTATTTTTGCAGCATTCACTGTGCAGGATAAATAATGTGATATTTTAATAGTTACAACTTTTATGGATGCGGAAATAACAAATATGTTAAAATTTTTTCTGTTTAGATTTATTCTCTGAAAAATGGTAAAAGGTTTTTTTTTACTTTCAATATTTATTTTATATTTTAAAAAATTGTATTATTTATTTTTATGCATTTTCAGTCCCGCTAGGGAATCACTTTTTCAATATATTGCAGTTCTTCTGTACTGTAGTACCTGTCGTTGTTTTACCCATATAAAAGAGGTTTTCAGGCAATTGTTATTGAAGATCTATCCTCAGGATAGTTAATTAATAGCTGCCTGGCTGGGGTCCACTGCTTAGGACTCAGGCTGAACAGCTATTCCGGCGCCCACTGTCAGCGCCACACAACACATTGTGAGGGGTGATGAGGTGTGGTAAACGTGGAAAAATAGAACAGACAGCGTTCAAAAATCGTGGTGCTGGAAAGCGCCTTCCTGCGCCACGATCAAGAACATATTTGCGAGGACCCATTGAAATCAATGGCAGTGTTATTCCACAAACGCAGGCCATTACACAGGGATCAGAGCTTCAGCCAATCAGCCATTGATGACCCAACATGAGGATAGATCTTCAATAACAGCATTGACCACAACATCTAAGTGGTTAGATGGCCACAACTGGAGCTACGGTAGCTCCTATCACAGCATTTGTGGGGGGATGGGTGGGTTCTCAGCTTCATACATCCCCCAGCAACCAAAACATGCACGTCCTTGGTCATAAAAGGCATAAACACCATGTCTACAGAATGCAAGTTATATAAAGTGTATTCTAATGTCACTCTGTCCTCAGAATACCCTCAGGTTTAAATCATGTTCACATACTTGTAGGAGGCTCCATTCACAGCCTCCAGTGCAGATTCGGCACAAAATCCCAAACAAAATAGCGCAGTTATTTCTCCCAGGAAAATGTGAATTGGGTCCATCGGATGTTGTTCGTGATCGGCATGTACCAAACGAAGTTAGAGTAAGTTATTTTACATGCTACAACAAGGTTCCTAGTAAAGGTGGTCCATATGAAGCAAAGAGTAGACCCTATTGGGTACAAGGATCACAGGTCAGGTCTGACACACCATGTTACTACAAGTCAAATAAGGTAGCTACTTCAAACAGCTGTAGCAATCTGTCTCCAGGGACAGAGGATAGATATGTTCTCATGTTTCAATGGAGTCGTAGAATGGCAGAGGTAATGGCACTAGCGCTGGAACTCGCACTGTTGAGGCCCATCCCACACGCTAAAAGCAAGGGGCTGCATTTACACTGAATTGTAATAATCTTGTTACTTGAAAGCATTGCAGAATAAGTTGGCGCTTTCAAATAATTTTATTTATTACTGCCCTCCCCCTACTTATTTTACTGACCCGAGAAGGATGGAAGACTGAGTCAACCTTGAGCCAGCTACCTGAACCTAGCGGGGATTGAACTTGCAACTTTCAGGTCGTGAGTGAGAACTTAGGACTGCTGCCTTAACACACTGCACCACACAAGGCTCAATAACAATAGCATACAGTGCTGCCACCACCATAAACTGGGAAAATAGTACAATGTACATCAGCTAAGTACTAGTTCCAAACAATTCCCCTGGCAATGGCACTTCAGCCAGTGGTCTATGGCTAGAATCCCACTGTCATCAAATGAGTTGTTAAAAGTAAAGGGCCCATATACTTCACAGGGGCCCTCTGTTGTTGATGTGTATGGGACATCAATAACAGTAGAGGTGACCCATCATTTGTAGTCTAAGTTGTGTATTCTTCATTTACTGAGCACATCATAGGAATTGATGACTTGCTGCTCCTTGAATTAATAGAAGGTTCAAACATGGCACTCTCATCACATCAAAAGCCCAGAGCCTTCCATGTTATTGGGATGATTTGGGATTCATTATCACAGAGGTATTAGGGGAGCTTTGATCTTCTAGGGACTTATTAAGTGAACCGCCTGACTGACCGAAGTGGGTTCGCCTCTCTACCTGGCTGTACACACATTAGCTGACCCAAGACTCAACAAGACTGACATATACGATATTTAAATGCAGGTGAGGAATCCCTATGCTGAGGTGACACTTGTAAAATCTTCACTAGGATTTGCATGGGTGTAAAAATAAGCTAAAAAAATTGATAATGTGAAAATTCAGCTAAAATCTGTGTATATTATGCACATTTTTGATTAAAAAATTTCCCCAGGCTTCAAATCAGTGCCCTTGCTAGTAAATGGTACCAGGAGCAGATGGTTTTTGCCGGGTGCTCCAGGTCTCTTGGTACCAAAGATCTCCTATTCGTCTCAGAGCCCTCATGCCAATATATTAAATTCCCAGGCATCTTCAGAGTCTTTCAACACCCCTACTCTATTTTTACCTTGTCATTCTTTGTATTTTCAACATTGGGCTTCACTGCAACTTGTATGGCACTTTAAGTGACGTTGGCACATAGTGGCATCATATCTGATGGTGGCCCATGGCCATAGCATGTGTCAGTCAGCACTATACAATCTATCCATGAAGAGATGAATTAATACAGCTATGACCGCTTACAATGGCCTACGAGACAATCCATTACAAGAGCACTAATCCACTGCTGTTGCAAAACCACCCGCTACCATCGGAATTGAACGGTACTAATGTCACTATGTAAGACGGTACGTGAGCATATATAGACATTAAAGATTATTAGAGATGAGCGAGCCTACTCGGCCACGCCCCTTTTTCGCCCGAGCGCCGCGATTTTCGAGTACTTCCGTACTCGGGCGAAAAGATTCGGGGGGCGCTGTGGGTGAGTGGGGGGTTGCAGCGGGGAGTGGGGGGGGGAGAGGGAGAGAGAGAGGGCTCCCCCCTGTTCCCCGCTGCTACCCCCCGCTCTGCCATGCCTCCCCCGCCCCTCGGCGCCCCCCGAATCTTTTCACCCGAATACGGAAGTACTCGAAAATCGCGGTGCTTGATCGAGTAATTACTCGAAACGAGTACGTTCGCTCATCTCTAAAGATTATATATTGTAGGGAAAAACCTTTTTGTGCATTGTATTACAGTGGATGGAGGGGTATAGTTTGCCCTTGTGGAGACTGCCAACCACGCATGTGAAGACTTAAAAGGCCATACAATACTCCTCTGGGAAAGCTGGTATGCAAATAGGATATGTTACAATGCCTCGGTGGTGTGTAACATTCCTAGAAGTCAATGTTCAACTTCTTAACAGGCCTTGCGACAGTCACATGACTGGAAATATAAGCCAAAACCTTCTCAAGAAGGAAAACATAACCATATAGAGAAAGCTCTATTGGGATTTTTACCCCTCATCAGTGTAGAGTAGGTTTTTAGCTGGCTGGGTGGGAGGTGTATGATGTGGGTCGGGATGGAACAGTTTCTGCTTGTGAGGACCACCTAGTAGACGAGAGGAGACTTAAAATGCCACATAATGCTCCTCTTAACGTGCATTCCTACAAGTCAATGTTCAACCTCTTAACAAGCCTTGTAACACGACTGGGAATATAAGCCAAAGCCAGAGTCTTCTTCAGATAAAATATAACTTTTCACCTAGCCAGCTAGAAACTTACTGTACAGATGAGGGGCAGAACCTCCAAAACAGCCTCTTTGTGCATGGCTATCCGTTTCCCTTATGCTCAGATCTCCAGTGATCAGATGTAATCTGGAATCTGGCAGCAAGTATTCAGTTTCCCTGCAGCGCCACCTCAGGAGAAATTAAGCATGACATTGTTGTCATTGAAAACATCTATTGGTGTAATATATGGAGATGTTGGGTCCTCCAGAGGTAGAAACTCTTTGTAGCTGCTCTCAAATCTGGATAATAATTGAGAGTCCTGAATAGGTAACCTTCTTCTTTTAACCCTTGATTTTATTAATATGATATATCAATATGTTCTTTGTGACCCAGACAACTCCTTTACCTTAACACTGTCTTTCACACTGGCATAAACTAACAGTAAATTATAGTTGTGCACAGGAATATGTGCAGGCACCTGTTAGGACATACCACTGGAGACAACCTCAGGGAACCGTCAAGTCTCCATATAACCATCAGCCCTAGTGATCATGCCAACAGGGCCGATGACTGCCACCACAAGAAGGAAAGGGTCCCACTCTTGTACAGTTCTGCAGCCATATTTGATCATGAATAATACATCAATGTGTCAATACTACTGTACCTTAGTCCCTCGATGTACTAATATATCAATAGACAACTTTTTGGATTTTTCAAAAACATCTAGTGCATTATTTTCCACAACTGACCTTCATTAGGATAGATTTATCGTTATGACTGGATTGAAAATCTAATTTGTTGTTCAATTTAAAAAAAATGAAAAAAATATCTGCCCAATTGGAAACAATCAAACAACCTTTTAAAGCTTTCTTCCTTTTCCGTCTTTTTGTCCTCCATCAATCTGTTTTGTTTATACTTTTACTACAGAAAAAGTGTGAATTTCTGAAAACTTTCTGCTACGTCTTTATTTGAATAAAATCTGCCCAGAACATCTCCCCTACAGCTGGTGTTGTTGAAATTGCCGGTCTTCTGGGACCATTGGATTATTATGTCTGACTTGAGAAGGTCCAGGAAGAAGGTTTACTGTACAATAGAAGCCACACTTTGTCTTGCAATATGAGAACATTTGTTTGCTGCCCTTCTTCCACATTAATACACAAGCAGAAAGACATTAAATGAACACAGATGGCTGGCACAGAAAAAGAGTAGACATTTTGGAAAAATGCCCCGGGGGGCTATACGTTCTCTGTCGTCTTGATCTTACAACTCAGTTGCCTTCAAGATGTCTGTGTTGTTTCTTAATCTCAGATCACTCCCATTTGGGCATTTATCCACTTCCTTTTGGAAAATGTCACTGACGCATCACAGAAATTTAGGCTACAAAAGTTGACTTAGCTAAAAATATGTTTTCTTTTTTTTTGTTGGCAAACTAGTTCATTTTATAACACCGATGTCCTCCCTTCAGTACATGCTTTGAAAAAAAAAAAAAACAATTGCCGCTCAGTAATTAAAATAAGCTTCTCTTTCTTAGTCTCTATGTAACACAGGATGTTTGATCGGTGAAATTCTTGTGTGAAGGCAGCAAATTGGCCAACGCAAACATAAATGTTAGTACTGAGAACATGTCAGGTTAGGAATTTTGATAAAAAGCACAGGGCTAAGTATTTGCAAAGAGCGTAAAGGCAAAATTTACTTAGCGGCCCAATATAGTAGGCACAAAAAAAGTTTAAAAAGCATATATATACAGTATATATATTTTAAAAGATTTATGGAGGTATATATAAAACATGAATTAAATGCGAATAAAAGAGGTTGGGAGAAATCTATTGAGTCTTCTATTGATTAAAAGAAGATGAAATTGAGAATCGTAAGAAACTAAAGGAGACGCTTAATTTAGAAAATCCAATTATAAATGTTCGGATATTAGTAAATTGTGAGTTATTAACGTAGGATCTGCAGTTCACGATCAGAGCAGCCAAAGAGCATCTCTAAGGGCTTGTTCACACAAGCGCTGTTTTAGCGCAGTATAGGCACGTGAAAAGATTGCGGCTACACTGCACTAATGATCGCAGGAACAAGTGATTTCCAGGTTAGCCTGTTCACAAGATCCGAGGTGCGTGGTATCCAGCTCCCATAGATGTCTATGGTAAGCACGCACCAAAGATAGGTCAGGTCCTATCTTTTCTTGCACCACAGACCTTAGATGCAAGTTTGGAGTCGCATGTCCTATCTTTGTTATGTGCAAGTTTTTTGCGCAGCTAAAATTCCTTTATCTGAACGCTTCTATTGGAAACCATTGGTTCTAATTGAAGCGTTTTCTTTGCGCGCCTCTAATGCGCCGAAACAGCGCTTGTGTGCTTGAGGCTTAAGGGTACTTTTACTTGGGATGATACCTGGCAGGCCATCTCAGCGATAATCATTCCTGTGCTTTTATACAGGAACGATCATGGCTAGTGAATGGAGGCGGAGTAGGACCATTCTGGCCCGCCCACTTCCATTAACAGCAAACAGGCAGTCGTTCATAAGTTTATTACTGCCTGTTTACATGGAGCGATCCATCATTCAGTTTTCTGTATGCTCAAACTGAATAGCGACCAAGAAGCGGATAAATTCTCATTCGTTGTTCAATTGGGGCATGCATTTACATTAAACAATAATCTTTCAGATTCCCATTGGATTGTGGGAATATGAGCGATTATCGGTTCGAGAAAAAGACCCTTAGCTCTGGAGGACCTGACACATCTGTGGATTACACAGACATCCCATTTAGTTCAACGGGAATCATGCAATGCTTCACTTCCCCTGCGGTGGTGCTGTAGGAGAATAAAACACCTTCTGTAGAATTCCAGCACAGATTATATTTGATTGCTGATCACCCTGTGATTGCATAATCATTGGAAGACTTTTATAGCTAAAAGCGATTATCTAAATCGGACAAGAGAATCTGTCACACCAGAAGGACTTGGCTCTTTATAGAAAACTATTGTCTAGAATTTTGGATTCTTCTCCCCAAGCCTTAAAGGGGTTGTAGAGATTTATAAAAGTATGGCAACTTTCTTCCAAAAACAGCACTACATATGTTCAGAAGTTGTATGTGGCACTGCAATTCAGCCCTATTTCCTTCAAAGCAGCATGAGCTGCAATGCAAGACACAACCCATGACCAGATTGGCACTGTTACGATTTGCCAATTCTGCACTATGCCAGAGTCTGTTGTGCTTTTGGGTCCTCCTGACTTGGGTTTGCTCCAGAGAACCTGCAGTTAAGTGAACATCAGTAACTTGAAGCATTTGCAAAGACTGTGAAGTAGACCTGGAACCCATGCTATCGAACGGTCCGTTTAATAGGAACGGTTACAAAACTTCTATTTTTGCCATTGAAAGGAGATTGCATTTATTTGAAACTTTTGTCTTAAATGACGCCATTTCAAGAAATTGTATTTAAATAGAAAAATTTCCCCCGCGCTCCTGGGTTCCAGCAGAGATGAAGGACACAATGTCCATAAATAATTTTAAATAATTTATTAGTTCTTAGAGCAGGCCATTTCAAGAAACATTTCTTCAATTTTGGCAGCCCAGATATGGCCAACTGAAGTGGCCTAACAAGCTTTCTGTGGTGTATGTACCTTTTTTCTAGGTTGCTGATATAGCGGTCCAAATCATTCCACCCGAGATGTAATGGTGCGCCACTTGGTCAGTAGGAGGCCAAGATGTCCTTTAAAACCAGGTTAGTAATAGCCAGCGCCTTCCACCTCTCTAGCATTGAGCTTCCAACCTTGGAGAGTGGTTAGAATGCTGGGTAGGTTGGGCAGAGCTGTGCAACCAACTGTGAGCTTCTGAACAAAGTGGTGTGGAGGTGCACGCCAGACCTCAGAATCCAAGATGGCACCTGCTCCATGTCCTGGCGCCACCCTCTCTGCCAAGCTCTGGCTGTGCACTCTGGGCAAAATATAGAGCCGGTCCTTCTGCGTCGGGTCATTGCGGGCAACATAAAATGACGTGGAAGACCTTAACTTTAACACATGCTGTAGGGCCTATGAAGAGGCGATCCCTGCATTGGTTCCTAATACCTTTCAAAATAATAGCTGCAGCCATCCTGGACTGGGCCTCCTCTCTTCAAGGTCCCCATAGCAGCTTCATGGTTTTATATCTGATAGCCTAAAAAATTCTTAAAACTTCTTTAAAAAATCTTCATATTAGTATTTTATTAAAGGCTATCCAGGTGGTTCTCTACCTGTACTAACGAGTAACATTTATATAGTTTTCTGTGGCAGTTCAATAATCCAGAAAATTCCTGATCTGGTACCAACAAGGTCCGGTTAATTCTGGTGTAAAGGATATTACCGTACTAGTATATTTAGAGTCTGACAGCATTTGTGGATATCGGAATAGGGTTTCTGTAGCCAACACTATGACACAAGCCTCATGTTGTACTGACAATGTTTGTTGGCTATTTTCACGAGTACAAATATCCTGTAAGAACTTTCAGAAATAAATCTTATTGCTTTTTCCAAAAGTGGATTTTCTAAATTTAATTAATACACCCATTATACAAATATTACATATTATAAGCACCAAGTGCTTCTCAGCTACGGAATGTCACAGGCACTTAATTTAAAGGGATACTCTGTATAAATGGATGGATGGATAGATAGATATGAGATAGATAGATAGAAAGATATACAATAGATAGATAGATAGATAGATAGATATGAGATAGATAGATAGATATGAGAGATAGATAGATATGAGTGAGATAGATATGAGATAGATAGATAGATAGATATGAGAGATAGATATGCAATAAATAGATAGATAAATAGATAGATATGAGATAGATAGATATGAGATAGATAGATAGATAGATATGAGATAGATATATAGATAGATATGAGATAGATAGATAGATAGATATACGATAGCTAGATATACGATAGACAGATATATAGATAGATAGATATGAGATAGATATACGATAGATAGATAGATAGATAGATATGAGATAGATAGATAGATATGAGATAGATAGATATTAGATAGATAGATAGACAGATATATAGATAGATATGAGATAGATAGATATACGATAGATAGATAGATATGAGATAGATATGAGTGAGATAGATAGATATGAGATAGATAGATATGAGATAGATAGATAGACATATATATAGATAGATAGATATGAGATAGATAGATATACGATAGATAGATAGATAGATAGATATGAGTGAGATAGATAGATATGAGATAGATAGACATACAATAGATAGATAGATAGATATGAGTGAGATAGATAGATATGAGATGGATAGATAGATAGATAGATAGATAGATAGATATGAGATAGATAGATATGAGATAGATAGATAGATAGATAAATAAATAGATAGATAGATAGATAGATAGATATGAGATGGATAGATAGATAGATAGATATGAGATAGATAGATAGATAGATAGATATGAGATAGATAGATAGATATGAGATAGATAGATAGATAGATAGATAGATATGAGATAGATAGATAGATAGATAGATAGATAGATAGATAGATAAATAGATAGATACATAGATAGATAGATAGATAGATAGATAGATAGATAGATAGATAGATAGATATGCACCATACCAACTTTAACCTGTCTGGAATTTGTGCTCCAAACATTGATGTGCGTCTGTTCCATACTACAATAGTAAATACATTAATAATAGTCAGACTGCATTTTCTTTGTATTTAAGGGAATTTGCACTGGTCAAGGCTATTACTAGCTCAGGACAAGGCATTTTGAGGGAGAAAAATGATGTGAAAACACATAAATGATTATATACTATTGCCATATGTGCACCTGTGACTCTTTCCCATTTCACGTCTCTGCACAAACACTCCACAGATGGCTGTCTGACACAACCATTGCTAAAACAAACAGCCCAGCTGGAGAAGGATCACCGAGACATGTGCTGCAAGTTCTGCATCTCCAGCTCACAGCGATGTCTCTAAGGGTCATCTATAGAGAGGGGTGCAGACAGGCATTGAAGGAATCAATCAGCGCTCCAAATGTCCTGCACAAAGTATTAAAGGAAAATATTCTTGCTGCCCGCAGTCACCACTAGAGGGAGTTGACTGCATTCTAAACCGTATACAGTAGACCCTTAAGCTCCCTCTAGTGGTGGCTACATGCAGCCTGAATATTACTATTACGTTAGGGGTTTTGGAGCTCTGTATCAGAAAAGCAGAGATTCATCCCTTATAAAGATATGTTTTGAAATTAATCAGAATTTGTGGATCTAATTAATATTTCATTATAATGTCTTACAGAAATTTTTGCTGTTCCTACATTAAAGATGCCACAGGCTACATATGTTTACTGGGACTTAGAAAGTACAGTAAATTTCTGCTTGTGATGGTGTAATTAGCGCAGAGCATGCTGCCTTGTATAATAGCTTGTGTACACTGTACTGCTATTAATATTATATTTCACTACGGTATCCAAGTCTATGGCGAGGAATGCTTCTATTCAATCCTTAATGAGTTACTTCCTAGCAAGCTCTTTCCCTTAGGCAGTCGATCAGAGGGACTTCCTACAAGCAGCTGGAAGATGGAGTGTTTGCTATGTTTGGACTTAAAGTAGTTGATTGGATGCATGATAACATCTTTATTGCAGGATGTGACAATTAATCAACGAGTAACAAGGCTTAACGTTTCTCATGCTCACACGTGAAACATAGAATGGAAATACATTTTTAATGGAAGTGTTCCGCTGTGGATGAAGCTGGTGAGTTGAGTATATTTTATATTATAGTATGATATATATGTGCATATGCTAACTGGGGGGTGGGAGGTTTTCCTGTATTTTTGTCTTTTTATGAAGTCCTAAAAAAGCCAAAAAGGCTCCCTAATAGCTTGGTGCCCAAGTCATAGGGTCATATGTGGCTCTCTGGGTTCTTACTTGCAGGATCTTTTGGTGGGTCCAGCTGGAGACAGCCCCATTTGGAGGTGAGTCTGGAGCCAAAATGTTAATAGAGTTTATTTCTTATTGGATGATTCACAAATACCCTATTAAACCTTATCAGTGATATGTCCTGTGCATATAATTATATGCCTGAGCTTATAAACCTATTACATGTGATTAATACTCTTGCTAAGAAAGCTGTAACCACTGTCAACCATTTTTGGCGGCTAAGGAGAGCTGCTTTCGGTTATCCAGTCACACACGTGTATAGCTATATATACAGCCACTTCCTGGTCCTCTGTTCTTTCCCTCTTCTTTGATCCTATAAGTCAGCTTTATGTCTTCTGTACCTACTTAAATTACCATCTAGGTTTTGTAATGAAAGGCTTTGTGCATAAAAAAAATCACTACACAAATTTTTTTACTTAGGGCCCTTTACATGGGATGATTGTTGGGCGTTTCTGTGCCCAACAGTCATCCTTGCAATAATCGATCTTGTGCTTTTACACAGGAGTGATGATTCCTTAGTGAATGGAGGCCAATTCAGATATTGTTCAGATTCCCGCAATTACAACGATAGTCATGCCGTGTAAAGACGCCCTAAGTCCCTGCAAAAAAATGATGCACCTATCTGAATTTCTTGCACTGAGTTTTCTTTGTCATGCATTTAGAAAGCCTCATAATCGGTTTTCAGGCACTGATCAGCTGATCTCTCTCATGAAGGAGCACAAGCTCAGCTCCCCCTCCTCTCTCCTCTTTCAGAGGCTGTGTAACATAACCTGCCCTCTCAACACTACACAGCTATCTTACCATCTCTTTGGATAGCTGCTTGTGGTTCTCCCTCACTGCTTATAAGAGCAGAAAATTCACCCAGAGTGAATTACAGCCTTCTGTAATAGTAGCTTTCTCTGTTCTGCTCTCTGTCCTTCTGATCTCTCCCACCATTCGCTGGCACTGTCCTACAGCCCTCTGTAATAGCTGGATAGAAAGGCAGGGAATGCACATTCACAACAGGGGAGCAGGCTAGGGAAGGAGCTGTCAGTTTACTCTGACAGAATTTGCTAAGACTTCAGTCCTCCAGTCTACACTGCCTTGGAAAACAATAGAAGAATGGGAATCAAACAATCAGAAATAGCCTCGAAGTACTGTATAAACACCCACATGACAGTCCACATACACTTTACAAGAGTACAATGCAAAATTCTACTCTTAGGATTTCTACTTTGTTTAATGAAAGGATCAGACAGGTAGAGCTACGGTGATATGAAATTTTAGGGTAAATTAAAGCAATTTAACCCTCTCCAATCCACTGTCTGACATCTGAAGATATTCTGATTGAGGCCTTAGTCAGACGGGCGTTTTTTGCCGCGATTTGCGGATCGCATGACGGATGCGCATCCGCAAATCGCGTGACCGGTGCGCGCAAGTCGCCCGCAAATCGCCCGAAAATCTGCTCCTAGCCGCGTTTCATTAGAAACGGGCCGGAGCTGTCCAGCGCATTGCATTCAATGGAGACGGCAATACAGCCGTCTCCATTGAAAGCAATGCGCTGCGGGCGAGCCCGGGATGAATTGTCGGTAAGGGCTTAAATATATAAGCCCTTACCTGCAATCCATCCTAAAATGTGTTAAAATAAAAAAAAATTGCATTCTCACCTTCTGCCTGCAGCTCCGGGCAGCCGTCCTGCAGTGGGTGTGAAGGGGGTGTGAGTCAGACCTGCCCCCTGATTGGCTCAGGGCTGAGCCAATCAGAGGCATGCCTCACTCACACCCATTCATGAATTCATGAATGGATGTGAGTCAGACCTGCCCCTGATTGGCTCAGCGCTGAGAGGCAGCAGTCACTCACCCATTCATGAATTCATGAATGGGTGTGTGAGTGAAACCGGCCTCTGATTGGTCAGGCTGTGACCAATCAGAGCAGATCATTCAGCAGCCGGGGATTTTAAAGCCCCGCCGGCTGAATAGTGCCGAGAAGCAGTTCAGGAGAACTGACAGCGGCCGCGGCTGGACTCCGGCTGCAGCGGAAAGGTGAGTATACAATTTTTTTTTATTTTAACACATTTTAGCATGAATTGCAGGGAAGGGTTTATATATTTAACCCCTTCCCGACAATTAACCCCGCGCACGCCGGCACCCCATTGCTTTCAATGGAGCGGCTGTATTGCCGCTCCATTGAATTCAATGGGCAAACATCGTTCTTCTCTGCCACAGCTGTTACAGCTGTGGCAGAGAAGAATGATTTGTCTTCTATATGTTCTCAATGGGGTCGGCGCTGCTGCCGCCGGCCCCATTGAGCGCATACACAGAAGCGAACAGGAATCGCAGATCGCAGATAGGTGCGATCTGCGATTTTTTGTTCTATAATTTTTCGGACGAGCGCATAAAAAGCGCTCATGTGTCCGATACCATTGCGAAGCAATGGTTTTAAAAAATCGCCGGACGCATGCGCATGCGCAAATCGCGGCAAAAAACGCCCGTCTGACTAAGCCCTGAGGCCTTAGTCACACGGGCGTTTTTTCACGCGATTTGCGCATCGCATGACGGATGCGCATGCGCAAATCGCGTGACCGGCGCCGAAAAATCGGCCCAAAAATCGCCCGAAAATCTGCTCCTAGCCGCGTTTCATTAGAAACGGGCCGGAGCTGTCCAGCGCATTGCATTCAATGGAGACGGCAATACAGCGGCTCCATTGAATGCAAGCGCTGCGGGCGAGTGTGGGATGAATTGTCGGGAAGGGGTTAAATATATAACCCCTTTCCTGCAATGCATCCTGAAAAGTGAAAAAATAAAAAAAATGTATGTACTTACCAGCTCCCGGCAGCTGGAGATCCCAGCGGCCGGCCTGCAGTGGGTGTGACTCAGGCTTGCCCCTGATTGGCTCAGCGCTGAGCCAATCAGAAGCAAGTCTCAGTCACACCCATTCATGAATTCATGAATGGGTGTGACTGAGATCAGCCTCTGATTGGCTCAGGCTGAGCCAATCAGGGGCAAGCCTGAGTCACACCCCCTTCACACCCACTGCAGGCCGGCCGGGATCTCCAGCTGCCGGGAGCAGGTAAGTACATACATTTTTTTAATTTTTTCACTTTTCAGGATGCATTGCAGGAAAGGGGTTATATATTTAACCCCTTCCCGACAATTAACCCCGCGCACGCCGGCAGCCCATTGCTTTCAATGGAGCGGCTGTATTGCCACTCCATTGAATTCAATGGGCAAACATCGTTCTTCTCTGTCACAGCTGTTACAGCTGTGGCAGAGAAGAATGATTTGTCTTCTATATGTTCTCAATGGGGTCGGCGCTGCTGCTGCCGGCCCCATTGAGCGCATATAGAGAAGAGAACAGGAATCGCAGATCGCAGATAGGTGCGATCTGCGATTTCTGTTCTCTAATTTATCGGACGAGCGCATAAAAAGCGCTCATGTGTCCGATACCATTGCAAAGCAATGGTTTTAAAAAATCGCCGGACGCATGCGCATGCGCAAATCGCGGCAATAAACGCCCGTGTGACTAAGCCCTCAATGCTGTACAGCTCTGATGTCAGAAGACGTCCGGCAGGGTATTCTTACTGTATATTACTGGCCGCTCTGTTTTCAGGGACCTCTCCAGCATGTCCCATACCACAGTACTGGCTCTAGCCAGCAGATGGTGCCATTATATAATGGTAGAAAGAGAAAGCCCCCTAGGAAACCCTGAATCCAAAATTGGATTGCAAAGGGTTAATAGTTCATACAAACAGTTTACAAATATCTGAAATAAGTAATAACTAAAAAATAGTATTACTTCCTCTTCATTAGATGAATATACCAGAAGGATGTGGATCCACCTTGCCACACATTTGTTTGGCTGTGGACTAACTGAGGTGGCAGCACCTGGGGATCCCTGGTTGTCACGCTTAACCCCTCCAGGTGAAATATTGGTTTTGCTGTGTGGTCCCCAAGCCATTATATACACAGATAGCCCTGCTTGGGTGGCTGCTGATGCTGCACTAGGCCAAGGCACAGTACCCGATGGTGTGAACAGGAGCAAAGTGCAGGAAACAGGTTTGAGTCAGGGCTAGCAGCACAGGGACCCAGTTTATGTACCTGTGCTGGTCTAGCAGCACAGGTATATAATAGGTCCAGGCTGTAGGTCAGGGTAGACAGCAGACAAAGCAGAGTCTAGAATACAGAGCCAAAGTCAGGGAGCACAGAAGTCAGAATGGTCAATAATCAGACAAGGGTCAGAACCAGGAATACACATGCACTGGGGGCTTTGTCCCAATGGCTAATGAGACCAATTGCTTAAGCATCAACCCTAGGATGTGGCTAGTATGGGAAGTGCAGGAACAGGATTGAAGGGAGATGAATTATAGGAGTGTGCACCGACCCTTCAAGAGACTGGGCAGGAGCATGCACTATCCCTATGGGCAGATCTCGGAGTGAGCAGAGGAAAGAGCATGGCGGTGACCCCTCGTGGCTGCAGGAGCAGGTGAGCCGTGAAGGAAGGATGCCATGACAGGCTTTTAGAAAGAGTATGCTAACCAGCCTAATATTACAACACCGAACTGTACCCTATAGGACCCACCCTCATCAACTCAAACTCTGGCCATAAGATGCATTCTTCTTTAAGCTGCCAAGGGGGCTGAGTGTGCGGCAACAACCCATTGCAGAGACTAGAAATAGCTTAGACCATTCTTTCTTGACACATAGAAAACACAAGAAAATGATTTCCACATGTTGTCTCCAAACTATAAAAATATAATACCTGGCAACCATCTGGACAAAAGAAATGGACCTTCTCAGTTGATTTAGAAGTGATGCCTCTTTGTGACCTAAATTCCATTTACAGAACTTTGGAAGGGATGCAAATCAGGAGACAAAAATGTAGATTTGTAGACTTATACGTCTATCAAAATAAAGGATATTTACATATATATTTTAGAAATGCTTCCTTGACTGTGCAGCTTCTTACAGACCTTGTGTTGTCAGCTAAAAAAGCTAACCTTCTGATGCATGGGTGCTCAATGATTAACAAGCCTGCTTTCCAGCACTGGGGTAGTCAACACTATATTGGCCAACATGGAAAGACTAAAGGGGAAGGGCAAGAAACAGCAGCAGGCATCTGTGTGCAGTTGTATATACTGTATTTGGTGACTAAGATACCAAAGATAGTTCTTCATAACCTTCAAAATGGCTGACTACAGTTTCAACTGGTTCCCATTGGGAAAGCCCCTTAATGGTGCCAATCCAACCAATGCAATGTCTTCATGTAGTTTGTGTCTTATTTCTGCATAGGTTTACTCTGAAAACACAGGTCATTGGCTTCCTATAAAATTAAGCTGTAGAATATGATCTCGCAACTCTCCACCCAAGAGTCCCATACTGTATGGGCATGAATATCCCTCTCCTCTTGGTCTGCTCAGTATTTCACTTGGCAGTTTGTTCTCCAAAGCTGTTGTACCTTCTTTGTCTGCTTGAAATAGTATACAAGGTGAAGGCATTCTCATACTTACTGTAGGTAGGGACAAACTCGTGATAGCCGACATCCATCCTGGGAAGTAGGAAAGCAAACTCCTCCTCTTTGTGTCATCATAAATTGTAAAGTGTGGAAGGAAACGGTTAAAAAGCATGGGAAGATGAGGGAACATGGCCAGATTTCAGTGTTCATATTACACTGACATGCCAAAAGTCATCGGACAGAAGCTAATATCATGTAGGACCCTTCTATCCCGGTAAATTACAGCAACTCAACATGGCATTGATTCTACAAGTCGATAGAAGATGTCTGGAGGGATGTTGAGCCATGCCATCTGGATAGATACCCACAGTTCTGTGGTATTTGTTGGTGCAGGATCTCAGGTCTGAATGGACCTCTCCACCACCTCCCATAAATGCTCAATTGGGCTTATGATGGGCGAACACCATTTTTAGGAACTCTCCAGAATGCTTCTCAAACCAGTTCTGAACAACCTGGGCCTGATGACACGGTGCATTATCCTGCTGGAATATCCCATCATTGTGGGGGTGCATGAAGTTCATGAAGCGCTGCATATAGCCACCAAGCAGTAAAACCCTGTGGGCACTGGTCAATGATCTGTCTAGGTGAACCACAACCTCAGAAATGAAATGTTCCATCCATCTGGCACCTACTATCATGCCTTGTTTCAACTTTGACAAGTCATGTTGCCTTGCCATGAGCATGCTAGCCAGTGTTCTCACTAGAGAGTGAGATCTCTCTCCCCCCCCCCCCCCCCCGCTGCCCCTCCGAGCCTGCTCAGATGAGAATGCAGTTACTCAAGAAGAGCGATGTAACCTGCGAGTAACTGTCTTATCTGAGCGTGCTGGCTCATCTCTGGTTAGAACATTGGTGTCCACAGAACACAACGTCTGTGGTTTCCAAAAAGTGCTTCAAACAGAACAGTTTTTCATTTTTCTCAGTCCATTTTAAAAGATCTTTGGCCCAGAAAAGACGCTGGAGTTTCTGGATTGATTGTGTTGATATATGGCTTCTTCTTTGCATGATACAGCATTAGTGGATCACACGGTGAACTGCATCCACAGACAATGATTTCTGGAAGTATTCCTGAGCCTATGCGATGATTCGCATTACGGAATCATGCCTGTTTTTAATGCAGTACCGCCAAAGGGCCTACTATTTCAAATATATTGGCCCTCTGAGAGATCCACCCTCTTAAAAACCTAATTTCACTGCATTTTTTCTGGCATCTTATTGCGTAATTGCCCTTCTTGCAATTCTTCTAACTTTCATGATGAAGAACACCAAACCAGAATGGGAGGCTAGTCAAAAACAGCTAAAATATTTGGAAACAAACAGTCTATGAATAAGCAAATCTGCAGGCGAATCTACAAGTAAGGCCATGTGGTCCCAATATGTGTCCTGTATGTGTAAAGCACGCAAGTAGAGCTGGAATAGATTGTTTGAGGAAGGAAGTTGATTTCATACCGTATAGAACAACACAAATTCACCACTTGCATAGTCGTGTTTACTTTAACCCTTGTGATGTAAGGAACCTATGAGATGAAGGGTTAAAAGGAAGGAAAAATCCCATCCCAAGTTCCCTATAAGTGTTGGTTCCACCGATAGAAGGGAACGGATGCAGCTTTCTCTCGACGTCTCTGAGGATCTTTGTTCCTCCAAGTCCCTGGGGCACGTCTAACGTTGAAGACCTTGACAGTTCTTGTTATCAGGGAGACATCTCAACTCCATTCATTGCAGTCCAATCTAAACCGTATTTCTCATGATGTCACTGCGCTGGAAGACGGGCGAACTCTTCGGAATTGATCATCTATGGAATGGAAGATCAACGTCCTGTGGTAAATTACCTATTATAATGGATGTGTCCATCACGGGCGAAGCTGCCAAATGGCCCAAGGTTTTACAGATTTGTCCTGGAATTCTTCCCAGGGTTTGTAATTTATCCCGGAATTCCGAATCCATCGTAAGAGGAATGTGGTGCGATGTCTCCAAGGGAGCATCACCTATGATGGATATACCAGCTCAGTAGATGCTATCTAGGTTTAGAAAGAGCAGCTCGGCAGACAGTGTCACACATATTGGGCTTAGATACAGCATTTCAGTAGACAGTATCATGCATATCGAGTTTATACACCCCGAAATCAGTTAGATAAAACAGTCCAGAGGAGTTGTATCACACATTATAGGCTTAGATACAACGACTCTGTAGAAAGTAGGACAGATGGGGACATGATAAGATTAGATACAAGGCTTGGCGTCACAGAATCACATATGATAGGCATAGATGCACTGTCTCAATAGGCAGTATTACTCATGATGGCCTTAGGTACAGCAGCTCAGCAGACAGTATCAAACATTGTAAGCCTAGATACACAGCAGAGAATATCACAAATAATGGATGTATTGACACCAGCTAATAACTATAGTGTCACACATGATAGGCTTAGATACACTGTTGCACCAGATAGTATCACACATGATAGGCTTTAAAACAGTGAGTCAACACAGAGCATGGCACATGATAGGATAAGATACAAGGCTCGGCAGCACAGAATCATATATTGTAATAAGCTTAGATACACTAAACTAGCAGACAGTATGGCATATGATAGATGCATTAGCTCAACGGACGGTATCACACATTTTAGGCTTAGGTATATTGGTGCAACAGACAGTATCACACATAATAGACATATACACCAGCTCAGCACTAGAGTAGCACACACCATAAACTTATATACATCAGTTTAGCTCCACAGTATCACATATGACTGGCTTAGATAAAATAGCCCGGCAGACAACAACACACATGATAAGCTTAGATACATTGGATCATGCTAGCCTTTGAAACGCTGACTCAACAGGGAGCATGATACATAATAGGACTAGATACAAGGCTCAGCAGCGCAGAATTATATCTGGTAGGTTTAGATACACTGGATTAGCAGAGAATGCCACATATAACAGATGTAGAACCACTGGCTCAACAGACAGTATCGCACCTTCTTGGCTTAGATACATTAGTTCAACAGACAGTATCATATATGATGGCTTAGATACGGCAGTTCAGAAGACAGTATCACATATATTATATCACAGATGGTAGGTTTAGATACACAACTCAAACGTGATAAGCGTATACACCAGCTCAGCACTACAGTGGCACACATGATAGACTTAGATACACCAGCTCAGTGCCACAGTATCACACGATTGGCTTAAATAGCTGGCACAGCAGCAAAGCAACACAAATAGACTGACTCAGCAGACAGTATCACATAGGATGGGCTTGGATACACTGAATCAGCACCACAGCATTACATGTAATAGGCTTAGTCGGAGATGTAGCTATAGCGGGTGTAGTGTTGTCTAGGGGGGCCCAAAGGCCCCCATGCTACTTAAAGGAGATGTCCCGAGGCAGCAAGTGGGTCTATACACTTCTGTATGGCCATAATAATGCACTTTGTAATATACATTGTGCATTAATTATGAGCCATACAGAAGTTATAAAAAGTTTTATACTTACCTGCTCCGTTGCTGGCGTCCTCGTCTCCATGGTGCCGACTAATTTTCGGCCTCCGATGGCCAAATTAGCCGCGCTTGCGCAGTCCGGGTCTTCTGTAGTCTTCTATGGAGCCGCTCGTGCCAGAGAGCGGCTCCGTGTAGCTCCGCCCCGTCACGTGCCGATTCCAGCCAATCAGGAGGCTGGAATCGGCAGTGGACCGCACAGAAGAGCTGCGGTCCACGAAGGCAGAGGATCCCGGCGGCCATCTTCAGCAGGTGAGTATGAAGACGCCGGACCGCCGGGATTCAGGTAAGCGCTGTGCGGGTGGGTTTTTTAACCCCTGCATCGGGGTTGTCTCGCGCCGAACGGGGGGGGGGGTTTAAAAAAAAAAAAAACCCGTTTCGGCGCGGGACATCTCCTTTAAGAAGATCTTAGTATCATAAATGGCACATGGTGGTTGTGGTCTTTTTGACAAATTTTGCATCGGGGCCTAGAAGCTGGGCTTAGATACACCATCTCAGCAGATAGTATCACACATACTAGGCTTAGATACAGCAGTTTTTTTTATTGCAGCCTACAGTATTATAATTGAACAAGCCTATATCTGTAATACTTTCTCCAGCACATGGCAGGACTGTAACATGCTATGGTGTAACGTCTACACGGATCCTCGCCTCAATCCTTCTCAGCATATACCCCAGGGGCTACTGTGTCATCCATGATATTGCAGATTGCACTGATCTAGTGCAGAACCAACCCCTGAAACAAACACCCCCTTATTGTGTGTGGGAGTGACGCAGCGCCTCCACTCATAAAAAAAAAAAAGAACATTTTTTGTTGTTTTTCAGCTTCATCTGTTTCCATTTAGCGTTAATTTAATATGTTGGGTAAAACAAACTTTGGATAGAGGCGGCACAGATAAGGGGTCTGTGTAATCACTCCTACCGTGCACAGCGCAGGATTGAAGAAGTGCAGTGGAACATAATTATATTGTATTTTAATTTGCGGTGTCACTATGTTTTCTATAAAGGCGCCAGAATAAACTGTTATGACAAGGAAAAGATTGAGATATGCAAATACCACGTCTAGAAGGGTTAATGTCCTGCATAACAAGTTATATGCTTTGTCTCTTTACTGAAAGAGGTTGAAATGAAAGGTGACATTTTTTGAAAATTTTTGAATTTTTTTCTGCTGCAAATTATCACTTACGAAATCTAATTATAATATAAAAGCATAATGATATAAATTAATTAAGAAAAAGGAAAAAAACATTTTAAGGGGCTATCCTTGCCAGTAGAAAAAAAAACCATCAAAAAGTTATATAACCATGGGAGACATTTATATAAAGTGCTGGGTGGAAAATATGACCGGTGCTATAATATTGGTACTAGTATTGGTAAGGCTGTTGCTATTATATGAGCACAGCTATGTAGATGATGACCGTCTCTTGTCTACCTGTTTGTTCCGAACCTGGATATAACGTGTTACCTTCTGCATATAAAGTAAAAAATGGGGTTTCTATGGAGTCCTCTTCTCCGTGGATAGAGGGATATGTTGTGAGGAAGCCTAAATCTGGCTATATATATTAGATCATAGAGAATTGCCCCTTGACAAAATTTCTTCTGGGGCCAAAGGGGGGAAGTTATATTACCTGGTGCCTTCTTTTTTCAGGTTTGGCTGCCAATCCGCCTGTTTTTGGGGCCTTTCTTCATACTTTCAGGATGGCTGTGGTGATTCTTAGACTACCAAAGACTTAGATTACCTGATGCACACTAAGCACTGGGGGTACACGGATACTCCAGGACCTCTGATTTGCCAGCGCTGGTCACAAAAGCAGCACTGGTCAATTAGGAAGCAGCATGCAGTGTCTGTCCACTGACGAACAGTGTGCTTCAAGTAGTGATAGGAGCACCATGACCATGTGGGAAGAATGGAGATGGTCCCAGTAACAGATGGATTGGCTACCAAACCGGTAAAAGAGTGACACCCGTTAATATAAATCTTCCCTCCGATGCCTAAACAAGTTTTGTTCCCGGACCAGAGAGTTGCTTTAATTTAGACGATTTCAACAGGTTTAGCTGACCATCTAATGAGTATGGTGGCCTCATGACTCTTTCTCAGCAACAGATGGCGGGAGAGAAAAGAATCGGACAGTTGGATTTCAGCATGCACAATCCTTTTGTTTTTGGAGTCAACCCCCCCCCCCCCCCGACGTGTCTGACAGCAGCTTACTCCTCTCCCTACATTCAGAACATCTATGCTCCACTGAGCCGAGTGTGCATGTGTATGGGGGGATGGAAGAGATATCTGCCAGCAACAACTTTGTAAAGTATATGGCCAAAAGTGTAATGCGTCACTTCCATTCCATCCAAGATAGTGCTTCTTGTTGGGCATGTTAAAGAGGTTTTGGTAACTTTGCTCCGACCACATGGATGTCTTTTCTCTGCTTCACCACTCCTTTGCAATGGCTTCTATTAAGCTTATACAGCCCAAAAAGGGGAAGGGGGCACTGGACCTCTGTCCTCCCAATAGGTAGGACACCCACCTATCAGACATTTATGGCATATTCATGTCGGTATTTTGAATACCACTTTCAGGTGTTTCTATATTTTTGAATTTATCCTTTTTTCCTATGTTGCTTTCACATGCATTGCTGACTCACCTGTTTCCCATAGACTATTTAAAGGGAATCTGTCAGCACGGACATACTATTCATTCTGCGGGAAATGCTGAGCACTTTGATATATAGTTTATGGGGAAATATTCTGTAAAAGTTGTATTTTATTTATTTAAACCTTTGCTCATTCTGAACTGAACAGTCCAATGGGCGGTCCTATCAGTGATTGACCGCTGAGTATGACTGTACATACAGAAGTAGCTGTCAATCACTGGTAGGACCACCCATTGGACTGTTCTGCTCAGAATGTGCCAAGGTTTAGATGAATAAAATACAAGCGCCAGAATTACAACCTATATAATACGGTGCTGAGGTGTGGATGACTGTGACGCAACAGAAAAGATTGCAGTACTGTCTCGTTCAGTGAGGAACACGTGGATTCATGAATTCATGAATGGGTGTGACTGAGACTTGCCTCTGATTGGCTCAGCGCTGAGCCAATCAGGGGCAAGCCTGAGTCACACCCCCTTCACACCCACTGCAGGACGGCCGCGGGGATCTCCGGCTGCCAGGAGCAAGGTAAGTACATACATTTTTTTTATTTTTTCACTTTTCAGGATGCATTGCAGGGAAGGGGTTATATATTTAACCCCTTCCCGACAATTCATCCCACACTCGCCCGCAGCGCTTGCATTCAATGGAGCCGGCTGTATTGCCGGCTCCATTGAATGCAATGCGCTGGACAGCTCCGGCCCGTTTCTAATGAAACGCGGCTAGGAGCAGATTTTCGGGCGATTTTTCGGCGCCGGTCACGCGATTTGCGCATGCGCATCCGTCATGCGATGCGCAAATCGCGTGAAAAAATGCCCGTGTGACTAAGGCCTTATGATAATCACACTGTCCTCTCAGCAGGCAGAGATGGTACAGCCTCTTACTGCTCATGTGATGTTGTGCTGATGCATCATGGGATTGATGGAACAAAATAGTGAAAGAGAAAGCAGGGACAACTCTCAATACCAAGATGGTGTCTGGAAAGCATCAGAAAGGAGGCTGCACTGCAGAGGAGACATTCAGAGTGTAGCAAGCAAACAGGTAAGGAGGGCAGAGATGAATAAATGTTTTTTCACCAGAGGGGTTAAGATTTTTCTAAATATTTTTGAGTTTATCCATCTTCCTTATGCTGCTTTCAACTCTCATTTACAGTGACCATCAAGCTATTACAGCACTGGGGGACTTTTATTCTCCCAAACGCTGAGACACCAACTTATCGGACATTAATGACTAATCCATGCCTGGTTTTGGAATACTTCTTTAGAATTTTTTAAAATATTTTTGAAGGTATTTCTTCTTCCCACGCGGCCTCCTTCTAATTCACTGTGGCATTTCCATTTCCATAACTTATAGACTGTAATGTTCTCATGAAAGCTGGGGTTCCTAAGGAGAGATCCCCACCCATCAGACATTTTGATATTTTTGACTATATCCTTCCTCCCTATGCTGTTTTCACTCTGGTCTATTATGTTCATATCTGATCCAACATCTTATAAATCAGGAAATCTAAAAGTAATCACAACCTTTTCAGTGTTGGGTTCAGCGTTTGTATTCTGTAAGGCCTGTTCTCATTATTACCCCATATTTATGATACACGGTAAGAGCCTGCCTTGTGTTAGTCCCTCATGGAGTTAAAATACAGTGAAGAAAATCAACAACTTTGTAAAATATTGCCATTTCACTAGGAAATATTCATCCCCGGGGTGTGAATATAATGCTGAAATAAAAGATGTCTTGTTCGAGCTGTAACCTCAACGCACGGCCAACTGGAGGCTGATAATGTTACTTTCTGAGCGCGCTCCAGAACACGCCAGATCTGGCTACTTCTACATGTACGCTCAAACAAACCCAGAAAAATATTCCTTTAAATCCTTTCCAGCTTCGTTTTTTTTTTACATATGGACAAAATCCTGGAAAATATTAATGAATAACATCTGCCATGATTAAGTGCAATGCAGCAAATCCGCATATCAAACACACAATGTGTCTTCATTTAAGTCAGACCCGGGGTGTTGATAGTTTGACACATTTTTATTATAAGTCAGAGGCTGAAGGGCTCAATCAATCAATGGCAAGATGTGTTCTTTAGAGGGCGCGCTCGGCTCTGAGAACTTACGATGGTGTAAAATGCTGTTGGCGTGTTCTTGAACTTACAAGACATGAATACAAACTGAATACTGGAGTTTGCGACCAAATAGTCAAAACAAGGGTCTATTCAAAATTAACTACGAAAACGGACACTCTTTTAGAAGATAGAACTTAACTTTTAACACTTTAAAAGCAGCAAATAGGGACCCTATCAAATATCAATTAATTTCCTACGTACACGGGGTAAACACCCTGAGAAGGACGACCTCATTCCTGAACCTCGCCCTAGACGACCCTAGGCTGATCATCACAGAACTCTTGAACTTTTAAGTAATTGTGATAATGTACTATTATTCAGGCTATAATGAGATAGTTGTGTATCTTGTCATACGGTTTATGTTGAGTTGTGTTGCACATGAGGATATCCTAATGGAAACATTTATAAGAGTTCCCCCTAGTGAGCAAAGCAGTTCATTTCCATATGATAACAATGTATGAAGGGTAAGATAGCAGGCTTGGGATTTCCCCTAGGCCTCATGGTAAGCAGTGACAGTCTGACAGGTAGTTAAAGGGTCTAGCTCCCAGATTGGAGGAGCCACACCAAGCACCCTGAGGGAAGTCATTGTTTCCTTGTTCTTCTGTGTGGGCAGAAGGAACATTAAAGATTCATGGGCCGGTTCGAATCACACCAGTTCAGAAAAGAGCTAGGTCTTAACCCATTAAGGACCAAACACGGTAAATATACGATGCCTGGTCCTGGGCTTAAAACCCTGCCGATAGTAAAATTACGGCGGCGCTTTAAGCCTCCTGCCTCTGCATTCAATCAGAGGAAGGACAGGTTATCAGCTGTTAGTAAGAGCTGATAACCCGGAGGAGAAGGCAGGAGGTTTTTTTTTTTAACCCTTTCTGCCTTTTCCTTCTCCGAGTACACAATGCACAATGAGCGCTGTGCACTAGAAACTGAAAGTGGAAGGGTGTCTTCCACTACAGGAGTCGGGGGCTCATGTGACCACCGAGGTTCCCTGCTACAGCAGAGCTGGAAGGTTATACTAGACCCTGGCCAGCTCTGCCAGTGACTAATGTCACTGCAGGGGTTGTTTTCCCCTGTAACTGGGGCTTCTATAGATGCCCCAGCTACAGTGGGAAAGTGTCAAATAAAAAAAAAAAAGAATGTTCCCCAGAGGTCTTAAAAGACGTCATGGGGGACATAGATAGTAAAAAAAATATTACATACACAAGTAAATAAAAATGACAGAATAAAACAACAATATATACAGAAGAAAGAAAATAACCCCAAACCATCGCCGTATGCGCCCTGTAAACCCAAACCATACATATTATATATCAAAATATCTGAAACAAATAGAGGAACCCGTTCCCATACTTATTTTAGCATAAATATACTAAATTTAAAAAAATAACTATAAATGTTAAAAAAATCTTTTTTTAGCATTTTAGTCCCAATAAAACTAGAAAAAGAAAAAAAAGTCAGTGAAAAAGAGATATTTAAAAAATCGCCCTGTATGTCACGGAAAAAAAATTGCTGCAAAAATAATTTTGGTAGCTAAAGGAAACAAAATAGGGCAGTAAAACCACCACATAGGTAAAATCGTTAAAAAGTGTCTGGTCCTTAACCTCTTAATGACATGGCCTATTTTGGGCTTAAGGACGCAACGATTTTTGGCGGATTTTCTTCTCCCTTTTTCGTAACTTTTTTATTTTTCCATTGACGCGGCCGTATAAGGGCTTGTTTTTTGCGCGGCGAACTGTAGTTTTTATCGGTGCCACTTTTGGGTACATAGACTATATTGTAAAACTTTTATTATTTTTTTATGATAGCAGGGAGAGAAAACACATCAATTCTGCCATAGATCTTTTTTTTTTTTTTTACAGCGTTAATCATGCAGCATAAATGACAATCCATTTTTTCTGTGGGTCGGTACGGTTACAACGACACCAAAATTCTTACATTTTCTTTAGGTTTTTTCACTTTTCTGCAATAAAAACTAAAGATGAGCGAACACCAAAATGTTCGGGTTCGCGTTATTCGAAACGAACTTCCCGCGATGTTCGGGTGTTCGTTTCGAATAACGAACCCCATTGAAGTCAATGGGCGACCGGAACATTTTTGTATTTCGCCGATGCTCGCTAAGGTTTTCATGTGTGAAAATCTTGGCAATTCAAGAAAATGATGGGAACGACACAGCAACGGATAGGGCAGGCGAGGGGCTACATGTTGGGCTGCATCTCAAGTTCACAGGTCCCACTATTAAGCCACAATAGCGGCAAGAGTGAGACCCCCCCCTTCCCCCCCCCCCCGCACTGTCAGCATAACGATCGTTCTCCTCTGCCACAGCTGTAACAGCTGTGGCAGAGAAGAACGATGTTAGCAGGAGAGCTGCCCCTGAGCCAATCAGAGGCAGCCCTCACTCACCCATTCATGAATTCATGAATGGGTGTGAGTGAGGGCTGGCTTCTGATTGGTCAGGCTGTGACCAATCAGAGGCATCTTATTCAGCAGGCGGGGATTTTAAATCCCCGGCTGCTGAATACTACTCACAGCTGTTCAGAGCAGTTCAGGAGAACTGCAGCCTGCCGCGCTGAACTCCGTCTGCCGGCACCAGGTGAGTATATATATATTTTTTATTTTTACACATTTCTGGATGAATTGCAGGAAAGGGCTTATATATTTAACCCCTTTCCGACAATTCATCCCGCGATCGCCGGCAGCCCATTGCATTCAGTGGAGTCGGCTGTATTGCCGGTTCCATTGAATTCAATGGGCAAACATCGTTCTTCTCTGTCACAGCTGTTACAGCTGTGGCAGAAAAGAAGGATTTGTCTTCTATATGTTCTCAATGGGGTTGGCGCTGCTGCCGCCGGCCCCATTGAGCGCATATAGAAAAGATTTCTCAGGGAAGAAAGTTAAAGTAACCCGAACATCCGAACATCGTGTGGTGTTCGTTACGAATAACGAACATCCCGAACACCCTAATATTTGCCCGAGCATCAAGCTCGGACGAGTACGTTCGCTCATCTCTAATAAAAACCCTTTTTTTGGAAATCTTTTTTTTTTCTAAATCGCTGCATTCAAAGTCCTGTAACTTTTTTATTTTTTATGTACGGAGCTCTATGAGGGCTTATTTTTTGCGAGACAAGCTGTAGTTTTTATTGGTACCATTTTGATCACTTTTGTCGCGTCTTTAGGGAGGCAAAATACTAAAATTAGCATTTTGCCTCAGTTTTTTAGCGTTTTTTTTTTTAACGCTTTTCTCCATGCACAGTCAAAAGCATGTGCAACTTATTGTACGCATCGTTACAGATGCGAAAATACCAAACATGTGGGGTTTTAATTTTTTTTAACCTTTTTTATGCTAATATGAGAAAAAGCATAAAAAAGGGTTTTTTTAAATCTTTTTTTCACACAATTTGAGTCCCTCTGAGGGACTTGCAGCACAGCACTGAAAATCGCTGTGATAAGGCATGGCAGGGCAACAAGCCAGGCTCTCTGCGATTATATCGCGAGAGCCTGGTGATGGCACAGACGGAGCGCGCTCCCTCTGTGAACCCTTCCCATGCCGCGATCTACATAGATCGCGGCAGGGAAGGAGTTAACAGTGGGGGGAGCGCATCTCCGATAAGTGATCTCGTGCTATCCCCAGGACGTACGTTTATGCCCTGTTGCGGGAAGTACCCCGCTGCCAGGACGGCCACTTCCCGAGGCTTTGTGGGTGACTCACGTAGGACTCTGGAGACATCTTTGTTGTTTTAAACAGTAACTTTATTAAAAATGCTAAGAAACTCTGTAAATCTGTGTCTCGATCACTGAGATAACTCGGGTTCTCACATATAACAACTCAGACAGCCTTGGAAGTTCCATGTTAGCGGTATTAGAACAAATTGTCAGATTTTGGTTACTGGCATTACTGTGAAGCAGTCAAGCCAACATTGTTGGGAGGGGGAATAGAAGAACCTCTGAGTCCTTTCATTTATGTCTACCAAAGTAGAGTACTTCAGCCCTGAAGTCTAACTCCAGCAGACTCCTCTAACTCTGCCTCCGTCTGAAGCACAGCTGTGCCACACCAAAACTACTTCCAAGCACTTCCCACTCGGAGTCCCGAAACCTTGATCCCACCTCCTCTTAGAGTGACAGTCCTATCAAAACAAACATCAATGTACAAACGTATGCCCTTTACAAAGATGTAATGTTCTCTTGGCTGTAAGGAAGGGTAGGCAAAGAAGGCAGCCTTAGAGGAGGTGCAATTTATGGCTCATTGTTTCTTTTGCCTTCCTCTCGATCAACATTGAGGGGTTAAAGGCTGAACTGGATGGACATTTGTCTTGTTTCAGCCTTATATGTATGTTGCTATGATTAAAACAAAAAAAACCCAGTGTTCTGCCTTTGAAGTTCACCAAACAAATGAACATGTTTATCCCATGTTTTGGTCTAAATTTTAAGACACGGAGGGGCTTAATTATCAGAATTCTTGCATCCACAGGATAAAGGATAACTTGCTGATCCTGGGGGTCTCACTATTGAGGCCCCCTCCGATTTCTAGAATGGAACTTCAGTGTCCCCCTCTGCCTGTCACTGTGGGGGTTGCTTCTCCCAACTCAGGGACATAACTGTGAATGGAGTGCTGGCCGAGCATGTGTGGTTAGTACTCCATTCATTTCAGTGGGGCTGACAGAAATAGCCAAATGGGTGCTGCCCAATTATCTCTGCAGTCAAATTGCAAATGAATGGAGCACTAGTGCGCTTGCGCGACTAGTGCTCCATTCAGTCTCCTTCTTACTGTGGAGGGTGCAGTAATCCCGCAATGAGGAGGACGGGAGACATGGAACCACTGTGCTCAAGATCGGCGGGGGTCTCAGTGGTGAGATAGATCTCCTATCTCGTGGGAAAAAGTGCCTTAGAGATGAAAATTGACAAGAAGTTTGGTTATGGTTTTTCATGTAATGTAGTTTACGTCACATCCAACATAGATAGTAGAAATGTATACAGACATCTACAAACAGACAGTCACTTAAGTATTTCCCTTAAACAGGGCAAGGGATATGTAAAAGACTGTATGTAAAAAAAAGTATAAATATAAGAAAGTACAAAGAAGCCAGCTACTTAATACGCCATCTAGAGGAAGGGCAATACTCTACATTTTTCTGTACAACCAACTGTTTAATGAAGAGAGTAAGCTCCAGGCTGTAATGTATGTATATGCAGAATATATAAATACTGTATATTATAGAAAAGAGGTGAAGGATGGAGTGGCAGGACAAACTGCAGGAGCCGAGGAACCCACCAGCGGTGGATGACATTGGAGGAACATAGGGAGTTGGAACAATTGTCTATCCAACATACGGAACATTAGGAACTGATTGTGGTGGAGGGGGCATTCTAACAACCCTTGTCTTGGGCACCAACAGATAGTATATGGGAGGAGGAAATATAAACCAGCGCTCAGGGGTGAAACCGATCACAGTAATGGTTAGAGGGAAAATAGAAAAGGTTAGATTATATCACTTACTTCGTGGAGGGTGATAGTTCACTCAACCCCCCCCCCCCCCCATATCCAAGTTTGCTCATCATATAGCCATTCAAATCTGGAGGGTGGAACATAAGACCCACACTTTCTCAGGGTGAAAGAGCCTGGATTTTATTTGGACATAGTCAGGAAAGCAATGGGTTTTGGAGGACTTTGACAGCAAGTTGCCACATTTGCAAATGTTAAGTAAAAACTAGAATAAATAGGATACATTCCCAGCACATTGCAGCCAATGGGTACGCCTCTCCCTGAATTAGCGCCAAAATGCCTGGAAGTGGCATAATAGGAAGTGGACATGTGCTGAACAGACCAAATCTCAGCCTGCATTCGCATAAGCGCACACCCAGAGGAAAATGCATTAGTTCTAGTGAATATATACAGAAACTAGCCATCGCTTTAGTAGACTGAAAATTAATTCACATTAATGTAAATGTGAGTAAAATGTTCATATAAAATAGTATTCCAAGGGGAAATATTAAAATAATCAGATCTAAAATCAACAAAACTACCGAATAAAACCTAAAAATGTATTTAAAATGTAAAACAGTGGCTTAAAACTTGATAAAAAATGAATTACATATATGAAATTTAAGAATATGTGAAACACAGTAAAAGTTTATGGACATATTAAAAGTTAATAGAGAGCCCTCCATAGTGCTAGCCTGAAATAAAATAAGGCAATAATGAAAAAAAATGACACTCAAATTAATAGCGGATGAAAAATCTACTGAGGTATAAAACTGACATGGGCGATGAAGAGTATCGGCAGAAGTGGGAGGGGTATCGACCGCAAAGTTGTTCGAAAGTTAAATTGAAACTTCTTGACCCTAATGTGTCCAATTGATATATCCAGAACATTTCTTTAGTTCTTAGTCTAGAGGATTCACCATACAGGATCTTCTCCAAAGATGAATATTGGGCACCAAGAGAGCTAGTCCTACCCCCGCTGAGCACATTTCTGTGTCACAAAAGTGAATTCCCCTTTCAAGCCCATTCTTGGTATATCGGCTCCTATTATATAGGCTCACTATAAAAACATTGGAGTAACTTCCTGCTTTAATCTCATGTGGAAGGCACGTGGCGGCGTGGCCTGCGCATGGTGGGGTAAAACACTGTTACAGTGAGCTCCCGCTGTGCTCACCTGTTTGAAGTCCCTGGGCAACGGCAGACAGCCTGAATATTCACCAACAGCAAACAATGGGGATGCAGAGGACAGGCAAGACAGAAGTGGCGGCTGAAAAGGGGACTAGCGGAGGGATGGAGCGCTTCCTCAGCACGCCGCGCTTGCTGGAACATGCGGCCAATATGGCGCCCGCTCCTCTGAAACTACAAGGGAGAGAGCTGGGGGCAGAGAGCCAGGAGGCTCCGCGGTGAGTGCAGCCAGTGAGGGGATGGAAGAGGGCTCTTCAGCACAAGGTTCCTTTACACAGGGAGATCCCGTTCAGAGCAATACATCATCCCCTCCCCAGGCACAGGAGATTCAACCCCAGACTCCTGAAAGGAGTAGTAGTCCCATCTGGGACACGGCACCCTCGCCCTTGACTGGCACAGTTAGCCACTAGGCAGGATATTTGAGGAACATGACAGCCCACATTGATGAAGGAGAGGAAGTGTAGAAGGCACACATAATGGCCATTCCTACAAAGGACGAACTGAGTACTCTTTATGCGAGATTTGAAACATCTAACAAGCAGGCACTTGACTTGATCCATATGGAAGTGCACCAGATCAGTCACAGGCTCCTTCAGGTTAAGGAAGCACAGGAGGGGAAGGCCATTTTAGAGTCCTACAAGTAAGCCATACAAGCGCAGGTCTGAATCGCAGGTCTGACAATGTATCTGGATGACCAAGAAAATAGGCACAGAAGAAATAAGTTGCGTATTAGGGGCTTCTCTGAAGAGATTGAGGGAAGTCAGCTGGAGACCTGAGCACAAACTTTATTTTTATGTCTATTGGGCCGTCCGACTGATCGCCCAATAGAGATTGATATAATTCATAGGACACTGAGTCCCAGAAGGTCCGACGCCAATCGTCCCAGAGATGTAATTTGTAGCATACATTTTTACACGGGCAAAGACACTATACTCTGCAAAGCCACAGATGCACCTAATATCCTTGTCAATGAAGGCAAACCTATCATCGTATTGCAGGACTTGGCATGCCACACGCTCTGGTTTAGAAAAGCCCTAAGGCCTCTCCTGGTCGCTCTCAAAGATCAGGGGATACAGTATAGATGGGGCATCAAAAAAGATGGCAGATCAGCTGTTCTTCGCATATTGGGGGATCTCCCCATATTTCTGGGAGTGTCTGAGCTCCCGATGATCGCACTGTCTGACTGACCCTAAAGGCCCATCTCTGCTTACCCCTATGACACAGGATCAGTGGTGGATGGCCCAGCCCAGGTGTCAATGGGAGAACTAAAAGAAAAGCATACAAAATACTTGAACTTCTGAAGCTGAGGGGGTTAAAAGAATCTTCATTATCCGACTCTGAGCCCGGATGGGTATCGGGCTATTATTTGGGTGGGCGTGAAGTGGGTTGTCTTTGTTCTGCCTTCCCCTCTTCTGCCACTTGCCGGGGAAGGGGAGGTTGGGGGAGGGGCCCACAGAGAGCTATGCGGGTTTGAGTTTCATATGTCAGCTTTTGTTTGAGGGGTCTCCTGGTTGCAGGGGGACTTTCCATATAGTTATAGCTTGAATCATTTGGGCTGCTGGTGCCCGGAGTTTCTTAGTTTAAAATATGAGACCTTCTAGAGGTCGCAGTGTTTTCCTTATGGTTGGGGGGGGGTGCAAGCGGGGGCCGTGTTTGGGCCTGCTGTGCACTCCCACTCTCTGTGGGGTGATCTGCCGCATGAGCGAGTGTGGCTTCTGGTGAGTCCCCAGAGCCTAAGACTCACCATGAGAGCAACAACGGCTGCTATATGGCGCTGGACATTTTTCGGTGTATTTTTCTTAGTTTTTCTCTTCTGTTCTTTCTGTTTATTTGTTCCCCACCCCTGGTTCAGCTGCCAAGGATCATTCTACAGCAGTTACATGATGGCTAGTCTCTCTTTTACCACCTTCAATGTAAGCGGCATGAATACACCGGCCAAGAGAGGGCAGATTCTAGATCACATGCACAAGCAAAAGATAACGATAGCTCTCTTTCAGGAAATGTACTTTCAGGCTGAGTTAGTTCCCAAGTGCACGCACCGTCACTATACCATCTGGCGCAATAGTCCCCATCCACAGAAACAAGCAGGAGGTACATCTATAGCCATCCATAAGCAACTCCAGCATAATCTCCTCTCGTCGGAAGTAAATACAGAAGGGTGCTATATATTTTTGAAGATACAGCTGAGTACAGAGATACTCACCATTGCAAATGCTTAGTTTCCAAACCAGGCACAGGTCCAGTTTGTGATCTGGATGCTGGGGGCTCTGGCAACCTTCACTGACGGATCTGATATAATCCTGGGAGGCGACTTCAATCTGGGAGTAAATCCTGGCCTCGACTCGGCAGGGAGAGGGGTAAGTCGGGGGTCTCCCCCACAGCCCTGCATAGATTGCAGAGGGAGCTCACTGGTTTGCACTTGAAAAAGGCCTAATATTGCCAAGGCCGAAACGCGTTGTACTCTATTAAACTGTGGAACCATTACTGCTGCTGATTCTCTTCTATACACCTGTCGGGATTGGTGGTGCCTGAGCACAGGCACCTCCGTGAAGTAAGTGATATACAACTTCATATCATGTTTTCAATTCCAACTATGGATACTGCCAGAGCGCTGAGACCTTTTTTTCTCTTTGTATTTACTGGTTTGCACTTGGTAGATTTGTGGCGAATCTTGCATCCCGGGGAGAAAGATTACAATTTCCACTCACTGGCCCACAACAGTTGCCACTGCCTAAACTACTTTTTTATCTTGCATAGGCTGCTCGATCGCGGCCCCAGGTGCTTCATTGGGTCTTTCTCATGGTTGGACCATACTTTGGTTTTGGGGTCACTAAAGGTGGGTGGAGAGAGGCAGTTAGTCACAGCTGGAGGCTAAACGACAACTTTGACGCATTATGCTTGCAGGATGCCCAGTAAACGATAGAACATTTTAAGGCAGACCACACATTGGATAATGCCCCAGCACCCATCAAATAGGAGATCCTTAAGTGCATGTTGAGGGGGATCTTTGTTTTTCATGGGGCACGTCTAAAAGAAGAATCAACACCCTGGAGGGACTCCTTTGCCGGCTGGGGCTCCTGTAGACTTCTAAAAAAGCCACACCCTCAGATCACAAAGCAGCAGAGATCTCGGACATTCATAATAAGATCCTTCTCTTACAAGGTCAGGCTTCGCTTTGCCAGAGAGATAAGGCAAGAGGGAGCTTTTACGAGTATGGTAATAAGTGTAGTAGGGGGCTGGCGAGTGTTCTTAACCCAAGATCCCCACAAACCTATGTTTTTTTCCATCCAATCTTGGAAACAGGGGCTGGTGCATACCAATGCTAAAATGATAGACATATTACTATGGGTTGTACAACCTTGCAGAGAAACGGGTGGGATGGAGGTGGGGGTGGGGGTGCAGGAGGAGAACTAGGGAAGGGATAATTTCTTGCTCTCTGGATAAGATCTTGGACGCTGATAGATGTTCATTTGGGAAACTTCTCCTTTTATTTAATAAAGTACGTGATCAGCTTATGAAAACGCAATAACCCCTGCGTCAGTTCAGCTGATGTTTAAAACATACAAACAATTGGTGGGTCCCAAAAGGGATAATGGTTAGATCTGTTTGCCTGTGGGGTGCGGGTCAGCCAGGGCAGGAGCAGGAGAAGTTCTCTTGGGGGTATGTCCCTGACAGCCAGGATGGCGGATCTGGTCTCCTGGGTTCGAGATTTGCTGGCAAGCTCAAGAATTAAGTCTCTGCAGAAAATATATCGGGGGCAGGAGATTCCCTGTCCGGAGCGTGGTACCAATATCTACAACTTTGCCAAGTGGAGGTGAGAGAGGGGAGTGGGAGACATGAGCTGGACTGGGAACGGGACTTGGGTGGCAGCCCCTCTGGGGAGTTATAGAGAAAGGCATATTTCTTGACTCATAAAATGAACATATCAAGTAGGTTTCAGGTTTCAATTAGCGGTATTTGCTGTTGAATCCGGGGACAGCCCCGGATTCTGCAGATCCAATCCAACCATGTGCATTACATGGACAACCCAATGATTTCAGTGTACACTGTGCAATGCTTTATTTTACCACAAGTGGCACTGCATGGAAATTGAACACTCTGTTCTGTTCTCCACTACAAATTACAGCTGATCACTGGGGGCCCAAGAAAGAAACAAACTTTGTCTGGTTTATTGTCAGAGTAGCCGTTTAACAAAAAGGGCTTATCCAAAGTGAAGAACCCTTTTAACGTAATTGGCATGTAGGGGAGGAGCCTTCTGAAATTGAACTAACAGTATCAGACAGGATCATCCAAAATGCACAATAGGATAGGTGATAAAAGTCTGATTGGTGGGGGCTTCAACTCTAGAAACGTCAACCTATCTCAAGAAGTGGAGTCCCATGTCCCCTTCTTCTCACCACTGTGGGGTCACTTCTCCCACCTGCAGTGCTGTCAGACTGAACAGAGCACTGGCTGAGCATGTGCAGCCACTGCTCCATTCATTTCAATAAAGCTAACAGAAACAGCTAACTATAAAACACTCTGCTATCTCCATAAGCCCTATAGAAATGAATGGAGCAGTACTGAGCATACGTGGCCTTAGCTCCATTCAAGTCTCCTTCTCACTGCAGGTGATGCAGTAAGCCTGTAGTAATGAGGATGGGAAAAATAGGCCCCCCATTCTTGGCAATGATGGGGATCAAAATGGTGAGACCTCCACCGATCAGACTTTTATCACCTATCCAATGGATAGGTGGTAAAAGTCTATCTTGGTACAACCCCTTTAAATAAAGTGCTATAAAACCTATAGGAAACTAGATATTTCTAGGCCACATTTGAAAAAAAAAACTCGATAAATTGCCTGGAAAACTCACTTTCTATAGTAATAACACAGTAAAGGGAGATGCAAACAACATTTTAATGAGGGCCCAAGAATAAGCTGCCAGCATTAGAGAGAGCGTTAAGCGTGACAGCCGCCAGACTGATCAGATTCTGCAGTAACATGTGCTCTGGGCGGCGTTCCAGAGTGCTGTTGAGTTAAACTTGGCAGCCATTCCCAAGTGTTGGGAATTTATATTTGATTTACACAAGGCCCCTTTAAATAAAAATAAATAGAATTATCTAATATATACTGAACACTTCCACCTGCCCGGGCACCTGCGCTTACAAAATTACACATTTCCTGAGCAACGAGTGAAACATTTCAGATTTTGGGCCAAGTTGCCCATACATGGGACAATCTACCCCTAATATGAACAACAAAGACTTAATACTGTTTAGATATTTTTGGACTAGGCCAATTATCTGGTTGGTGAAGGTCCAACTTCGGCACCCCTCATGGATCAGTTATAATGATCCCTTTCAATAGTTACACAAGCACAATGCTGTACATTTTGGTTGTAGATATGTATGGTACTGCTGAGAATCCAAACTCCACTGATGAGGGGAATAGGCCCTCAATATTACGAACCCGAAAAACCCCTTTAATGTGTTAGTATAAGCAGCATGCAATGATACCACTGTATCACCCTTTTACCTGGCATCTACTGTCAGGGCAGAGTCGGAACACCACCATACACACTAGATGGTTGGCTGGTCCTACTAAAAATTGGCCAACATTCATCTAATGTGTAGGCCACCTTGAGACTGCCCAGGCCTACCCTTCTGCAGCTATTATAGAACACTGGGCACAATATGTTATATAATACAAAAATTTGACAAGTCTTGTGAAAGCATATGCTACATACATAATACACCTTGAATGGCTATTTAAAGCCGCAAATTTTACAAGTGGCTGCCCTGCAAGCAAGGGTTAACTTCACAGTGGCAAAGCAGGCAGCAGGTTGTATATTACCCAGAAAAGGGTTTTTTTTTAAATTCAGTGGTTTGGAATAGTAATTTCAAGAACTTAAAAACAGGGGTGATTATGAAGACACGACCCAGGCGAACCAATTATTGCAATAATGCAGGAATGGACAAAAAAAAAACCTCTGAAAGGTGAAAATGAGAGAGAGAGGAAGATTAAAAGTGTCGTCGTGTCCATCTCCTAATGAAAGATGTAATAATTTCTGTCAAAATGACTCGGTTATTACGTTTGCTCTGCTGAATATATTTGGTGTAATTACTCCTTGTTAGAAAATGACCATTCACAAGATGCAGGTGTAGACTGTTGAACGGTGGCCAATGATCCTGCTCCTTTTACCCACCGCACTTTGTTCCATGCTCCACTATGCAATTAATCCCATTATGGAGGCAGCTGCACTCTGTGTTTAAAACCATTTCACCAAGAGATGCACCAGAGCTCATTGTGAAGCACATAATTTGATTTTTTTTTTCCCTTTTTGCTTTTTTTTTTTTCTTTTAAGATCTGCCTTTTCTCTAGAAGATAACTGTTCTGATCAGAAAACACAAAAAAAGGCTGTAAATATTTAGGAGGCAAAAAAAAAAAGCACAAAAAAAGTTAAAAAACAAAAACAAAACAGAAACAAATTCTGGCACAGACTTGCATAATTGCTTTGGTCCGAAACTGCAAAAAAAAAGTATAAATATTTAGTAGAAAAAAAATTCAAAAGAATTAGAGAAATGGAATTTGATTTCTTAACTGCTGTGTTCCAGAACCCCCACTAAAAGCTCTTAAATGTTAAGTAGAAGTAAAATTGCAGAAAAGTCAAAAGAATTCTAAAAAAAGAAAGAAAATTCTGGCTATTACAGTACTTTCATAACTGCTCCCATCAGAAAACAAGAAAAGGTTTTACAAATATTTAGGAGATGAACAAAAAGGAAACAAACATATTAAAAAAAAAATCTTGACATGCAATTTCATAACTCCTCCGCACAAAAAAGTCATAAATATTTAGAAGGTGAAAAAAGCAAAAAACCTTTCTTAAAAAAGTTTCGATTGACTTGGTTTCTAATTCTTTTTTCTCTCTCTCTCTCTTTTGTTTTTTCTTTTAAGGAACCTTTCACACGGGATGAAAAATTCCGCAATAGCCTTGTGTAATATGTAGAGATGAGCAAGCGCAGTCGCTAAGGCAAGCTACTCGAGCGAGTAGTGCCTTATGCGAGTATCTGCCCGCTCGTCTCAAAAGATTCGGGTGCCGGCGGGGGGCAGGGAGCGACAAGGGAGAGCGGGGAGGAACAGGGGGAGGGGGAGATCTCTTTCTCACTCTCACCCCCCCCCCCCCCCCCCCCCGCTGCTCACTGCCGCAACTCACCACTCTCTCCCAATCTTTAGAGACAAGTGGTCAGGTACTCGCATAAGGCACTACTCGCTCGAGTAGTTTGCCTTAGCAAGTACACTCATTCATCTCTAGTAATATGCTGTCCCTCAATTCCGCACCAAAATCTGCACTGCTGACTGCCGATTTTGATGACGCACTGCCGGCAGGGTTCTGCTATTTTCAATTCCGCACGCCAGCAGTGCGGATTTGGGGTCTGAATGTTCTGTATTCTGCTACGCTGTTGTGGAATATTCCGTCCTGTGTTAAAGGTCCCTAAAGAAAGGTCCTAAATTGCTTCCTAGATATAAAAAAAAGCCAAAAACAAAGAAATACACAATTTGAGACGCACAATTAATTTTTTTTTTTTTTACAAAAATTTGCTCTTTTTTCTGGGAGGTAGGTACTCCTAAAAATAGTTGTAAATAGTAGATGGAAATCAAAAACAATTCAAAAAGTTCAAAGTTCTGTTGATTTTATTTTTTTTTCTTTCTTTGCAACAGAACTTTCCGTCGGGGAGATTGTCGCTTACAGCAAACAGGTTTTGCAATGACATCATGTTGTATCCAATTAGCAAATAATGAATGTGGAGGCAGGTACGTTTTTTTATTGGAGAATTGTAACAAGGTGTCTCCACTTGTCTGCGAGCAGAAATGAAATAATTGGATTTTCTAAATGGGAATTTGTGAACACGCTCAATCTTGATTTAATTTTGAAATTAAATTAAATGCGGGGTCAATTATGTATGAAAGATAATATTGTGGTGCTGGGATGCTGTAGAGTACAACACAAAGTATCTGCTAGAGGAAAATTAGTTTAGAAATGTTTAAAATGGATACAAAAATCAGTATTCTGACTCCAATGAATAGTGTAACGTATCATACTATATATTACTTGTCCCCAGCAGGGCACTAGACACAGTCAATTGTAGTAATGGCTGAAATAACTGACTGCGTGCATTAAATGGGTGCTTGACCTGGATTCATCCTAGTAAAGTCCTCCAAAAACAATGGTGGATTGCCTTTGTACAACTGCCTAACAGTGGGGCGGAACACAGAAGTGTGTGATGTGGAACTTCCATTTGGTCCTTGTCAGGAATACAGTATAGGCAACTACTGTGGCATGTTCATCATACGCTATGTATCAGTGACATATGTTAGAGGGCTAAGGCAGCATACTAAGCCCTAAGTGAAGGAAAACTTAGTAGGGTTCTGTCTTTATAAAAGGCAAAATTGTACCTACTACTTGAATATTCAAAGAACATCTATTTAATACCCAAAGCCATTAGCATATGGGAACGCAGATCAAATGCTCAGGGGTGTGTCTGTTAATATGCTTGCTGATTTTTTACCAGTGATGACTAGCAGAATTGTGAATGCAGCTCTGGAGTATAATACAGCCTGTGAGGAAGAATGTAAGATAAAAAATGTTATGTACAGTATGTACACAATGATTACAGCGGCAGAATAGTGAGTGCAACTCTGGAGTATAATACAGGATGTAACTCAGGATTAGTACAGGATAAGTAATGCAATGTTAATGCAATGTATGTACACAGTGACTCCACCAGCAGAATAGTGAGTGCAGCTGTGGAGTATAGTACAGGATGTAACTCAGGATCAGTACAGGATAAGTAATGTAATGTATGTACACAGTGACTCCAGCAGCAGAATAGTGAGTGCAGCTCTGGAGTATAATACAGGATGTAACTCAGGATCAGTACAGGATAAGTAATGTAATGTATGTACACAGTGACTCCACCAGCAGAATAGTGAGTGCAGCTCTGGAGTATAATACAGGATGTAACTCAGAATCAGTACAGGATAAGTAATGTAATGTATGTACACAGTGACTCCACCAGTAGAATAGTGAGTGCAGCTCTGGAGTATAATACAGGATGTAACTCAGAATCAGTACAGGATCAGTAATGTAATGTATGTACACAGTGACTCCACCAGCAGAATAGTGAGTGCAGCTCTGGAGTATAATACAGGATGTAACTCAGGATCAGTACAGGATAAGTAATGTAATGTATGTACACAGTGACTCCACCAGCAGAATAGTGAGTGCAGCTCTGGAGTATAATACAGGATGTAACTCAGGATCAGTACAGGATAAGTAATGTAATGTATGTACACAGTGACTCCACCAGCAGAATAGTGAGTGCGGCTCTGGAGTATAATACAAGATGTAACTTAGGATCAGTACAGGATAAGTAATGTAATGTATGTACACAGTGACTCCACCAGTAGAATAGCGAGTGCAGCTCTGGAGTATAATACAGGATGTAACTCAGGATCAGTACAGGATCAGTAATGTAATATATGTACACAGTGACTCCACCAGCAGAATAGTGAGTGCGGCTCTGGAGTATAATACAAGATTTACAAAATTATTGACCTTTTTAGTCAGATTTTATGCATATATTTACTGCAAAATTAGGATAAATAGTGGACAACCCCCAGAATAGATCATACTTTGTTGTATTATGTTGCATTGAGTTACATTACACCATACAAGATTTCAGCCTGTAAACCCAGTGTATCACACAATTTTTGCCCTGTTGTGCTCTAGGCATGTGTTGCGATATTGTGCCCTCTCATACAATGTGTGATTTTTTTTTTAATTTCTATGATCCGTAAAATTACTCTTGCCCTAACTGAAATGTTATTATAGGACTTATTTTAACTTCATGACAGTCGGACTATTTATACTAAACACATCAGAATATGATTGGCCAGATTTCATGAAGGTTATAAAGGTTTACATTCAAATTACAAATGCAAAACCCATCTTGTGACCAGAAGACATCTAGTACCTATAGACTGGAGTTAAATTTCTGTTCCCAGTTGATTGTTGTGGTAATTAACACATAGACTATTAGTTTGGCTGAACCAAATATTTTATCTAAAAATAGCTCTGCCATTAGCGGTGGAGGTGGCTCCGCATCCTACCATTGTGTCCACAGGAAACATACTAATTCCTATCACATGGAAATAGTAAAGCAAGGCTAAATATAGAGGCCACTGGGATTTTAAGGGCATTAATTGGCATGAGAACATCATCAGAGAGGTCACCAATATCACCAAACTGATGTCAAACCTACCACTGATCATTGGCTGGAGACACATCTAGCTCTGTTCTCAGGATTTGACTTTTTCTTGTTTTTTGGATTGTCTGTGAATAGCATGTGAACAATTAGAAATTTATTTTAAAAAACCTATTTAAAAAAAAAACTCTCATTGGAAAAAGGACAATTTGGATGGTAGAAGATGATGATCAGAGAAAAATGGATGAAGATATTAGAAATAATTTGAGGGCTGATCAGCTGAAAACCATTGATGGCCTATCCTTAGGATAGTTCATTAATAGGAATGGCAGGTAACCTCCATGACCAACTATTGTCTGGGCCAAAGGAACACATACACTGAGCCGATTTCTGCAGGAAGCAGACAGCTCCTTTCTTGTTTCAGTGACTCAGCTTGGTGTTGCAAGGCAAGTTCCCATATATTCCAATGCCTGCAATACTAAACCTGGCCACTGCAGTAGGAATGCAGCTGTCTGCTTTCTGCAGCAATCAGCTCAGTGTATAACTGTACCAGCCCAGCAAACAGTTGATTGGCATGGGTCTTGAGCGATGGTAGAGGGTCCCCCATCAACTGGATAACCCCTTTAAGGCAACATTGAGAAGAATAACAGCTCAAAAAAAGAATTGGCGAATTACTATTCATATAGAAAACTGACTGATATACCTGGCTTCAGTTGTTTACGTGTTGTTGGCACAAACATTTTTTATGAAGTTGTGGTTACTTTGGAGAAACCGAGGAATAAAATATGTATACACATAGAGGAGTGCTAGATTTCTCTCAGGCTGCATGTACCAATGTCCTTCTGCAGAATCTGCCACCCCTCCAACTCTCCTCAATTAGGACCTAAAGAATACTCGCATTAAATTTCACACTTATACGACACCAGAAAGTTACATTACATAAAGGTGCACTTACTTTTGCAATTAGCATTGAATAATTGAGTTACTTTTTCTATGTAGCACCTAAAGAATGGTTGTGCCAAATTTTATATTTGTATGAGAAGTTAGAGAATTAGATACATTACATAGGGGAGCCAATACTTTTACAATTAGCATTGAATAATCTTGTTGTTACTCCTTTTATTTTTCTTATGTAGGACCTAAAGAATGGACATGCCAAATTTCATGTTTGTACAATACCGGGAAGTTAGAGAATTAGATTAGGTACATTGCATAGGGCTGCCAATACTTTTGCAATTAGCATTGAATAATCTAGCTGTGACCCCTTTACTTTTTCTATTTAGGACCTAAAGGTTGGTCATGCCAAATTTCATGTTTGTACGACACCGGGAAGTTACATTACACAGGGATGCCAATACTTTTGCACTTAGCATTGAATAATCGAGTTGTGACCCCTTTACTTTTTCTATTTAGGACTTAAAGATTGGTCGTGCCAAATTTCATGTTTGTATGGTTCTGGGAAGTTAGAGAATTAGTGGCGAGTCAGTCAGTCAGTCAGTGAGTCAGTTAGTCAGTCAGTCAATCAGTCAGTGCGTCAGTAAGTGAGGGCTTTCGCCTTTAGGCTGGGTTCACATGGGGCATAATTGCCATGACATTTCTGTGTAGACTTTCTGCATGGAAATTCCGCCTGTGACTTTAATCCTGGGATTAGCCAGCAAAGTGGCCGAAATTAGCAAAAATCTCGTCCACACACTGCGGCCGACCTGTTGCGGCCAAGCCGCACTGAAATTGACATCCCATGCGGGATTCAAAGACGCGGCATGTTGATTACTTCCCTTTTCGCGGCGGCATCTCTCTTCTCTGTGGGGAGAGATGGCCACAGCTAAATGCAGGCGGTGAAGCCGCTCCAAAACCAGTGGCCTTGCATTTCTCTCGCAGAAATCTCACGGCATTTCTGTGCGGTCGTTCCGTGGGATTTCAGTCCCGTGTGAACCCAGCCTTATATGTACATAGATAGGAGTCAATGGTTTGATGACATGTAGCAATAATATTAACAACTCAATACACACTATCTGGGTTGTGCACTCATGCAGATGTAGCAGAACTAAGATTGCAGTTTGACACAACATGCTGTGATATTATAATTTGATATCTGCTCTGAGCTCATAGGAGTTTACAATCTAAATAGATAAAAAATAGTCAAAGAAGTTGTCTAGAACTTTTCAGAATTTTCCTAATGATGACCTATCCACAGGATAAGTCATCAATAGTTGATTGGTGGGGATCAAACCCTTGGGATCCCTACCAATCCATTGATTCCTGGGCCCACTGTGAGTATGGACAGTGCTAGAAGCAGATAGCATTGTCCATATTGCTGAGGTTCGATTTGGTAGTACAGGCACAGCTTCCATTGAATTTAATTTATGCTGCAATATGGATCACCTGATCAGCGGGGATCCCAAGCAACACAACCCTGCCGATCAACTATTAATGACCTATCCCGAGGACAGGTCATCAAAAGTAAAATTTCCAAAAGGGGCCTTAAAATTTCCAGTGAATGGGGATTCAAATGTTGCATGGAGTGCATCTGCATGCCAATAGGTACATTATTGAAGCCTTAGTAGTTGACCAGTGCAACTTGCTGCCTGTCTATGATCTCACTTTCATCACGAGAAAGAGGTCGATGGGTGAGCAGGAGAGGCAAGATTGTCAGCAGCCTAAGGCAAAAGCTTGATCAACAGTAGCACTCATGCAGATATGGCTGCCCCTTACCATTGGAATGGTATTGGAAAGGGGGGGGGGGGGTATTGTTACACCATTGTTATGAGGAAAACATGACACAGCACTTCTATGTGAGCCCTGTTACTGACACTGTTATGTGGACATAATGGTTAACATTTTACTTAGGTTCCTAGGAGTGCAGTGCACTATAATGAAGACACTGTGGCTATCACGTTGGGTTTAATCAAGCTTGGGGTATGCTTTAAATGTTTTCAGATGTTATCAGCAGTCTTACTGTTGGAAGTATCTGAAAAATCTGGAGGATCCTAGGTATTACAGACCCCCTAGGTTCCCAAAAGTGTGAATGCACCTTGAACATGTATCCTATAATTTGGCCCCGTGGACACTATTATGAGGCAATGGAGATAAAGCTCTAATGTAATAGATGGCATTATGGGGAGCACTGTGTGAGGGGAGGAAACTGTGCCTCTTTGACCCCAAAAAGAGCTTTTCCCTGCTCTGGTATGCACAAAAAAATCAACAGTCCAATGAAAAAGTCAACCCTTCTACATTCTATTAATTGTTCAGAAACAATAATAAGGAAATCTCTGCTATTAGATGTCTTTAAAGGCTATGGAAACCTTTGCGCATAAAAAAAAAATCTAGGTTTCTGCAGGAAAAAAGGATGCTTTTATCTGTTTGTCTGCATTGAGTTTTTCTTCTTATGAATTTAGAAAGTCTCAAACGTGGTTTGCAGGCTCTCCTACTACATTCAAGTGTCTGGCTCAGAAACATTCCTAACACTCATCAGCTGGTCTCTCCCATCAATCTGCACAAGCTCAGCTCCTCCTCCCCTTTCCTCTTTCAGAGGCTATGTAGCATAACCAAACCCACTCAATGCTACACAGCTATCTCTCATCCTCTCTCTGAGTAGCTGGTGGTTGTTCCTTTTACTGCTGATAACAGCAGGAAATTCAGCTGAAGTGAATTGCAGCCCTCTGTAATAGTAGCTTTCTTTGCTCTGCCCTCTTGATCTCCTCCACCATCTTCTCCACCATTGTAATAGCTCAGTGGAAAGCAGCAAATGCATATTCACAGCAGGGGGCAGGCTAGGGGAGGAATCAGTCATTTTTCTCTGACTCACAGAATTTGTCAAGATTTCAGTCCTCCAATCTGCAGTGACTTGGAAAACAACACAAGTAGAGATGAGCGAGTATACCCGCTAAGGCACATTACTCGAGCGAGTAGCGCCTTAGCCGAGTATCTCCCAGCTCGTCTCTAAAGATTCAGGGGCCGGCGCGGGTGACAGGTGAGTTGCGGTGGGGAGCGGGGGAGAGAGAGGGATAGAGAGATCTCCCCGCTCTCCCCCGCCGCTCCCCGCACCCGTCGGCCCTTGAATCTTTAGAGACGAGCGGGGAGATACTCGGCTAAGGCACTATTCACTCGAGTAATGTGCCTTAGCGAGTATACTCGCTCATCTCTAAACACAAGCATAAAAATCAAACATTTTTTGGAAAAACAATTACAAAAATTCTTCATTTCCAAAAACACATTGATTTAAAAAAGTGTGCGAAGGTGTACGTAGCCTTTAAAGGTAAGTTATATTGGCAGTCACCCAGCTTTCCAAAAAGAGATAATACTTTGAGGTTTTAAGAAGTTGTGACTTCAATGTTTTATATTTACTTAAGGATTTGAGTTGGAAATCCTCAATAGAAGAATATGCCTTCAGAAAAATGTATGTTTGCATAGCAAATACTGAAATCCATGTCCCATAGTCTGACAACAAAGCCTTAGGGATAAGATATAGTTGGGAGAAATGTATTTTGGGAGCCCAGTTACCAGCCTGTGGAGAGCTGTTAAACTGCATGATGCAAATGCTTCCAGATGGGATTCCATAAAGGATCATTTGGAAGCACCCAGAAAAGTGGGTCCTTGTCTTGCAGACTGCCCAGAGGCAATGCATTACTTATGGAAATCTACATCTACAAGGGAAAATACAACATAGTAATGTGAAGAGAAGATGACATGCCATTTAGGGTCCACAATGGCCCTTAGATGTAAGTTTTTCTCATTGGGACATGGAGTAGTACATACACGGTACTCCCAGTTACCAGACTGTTCCACCTTTATTAGAACTCATCGTTGTTTGTTAGGAATTCATATGCATATTGTATCCTAAAAAGAGAAAAGGGAAATGTTTCTATGCTTCCCCGAGGGAATGGGATTGTTTTGCAGAAGAAAACGAGAAGAGGAAGGGAAGCCCACTGGATTATATCAATCACAGAGTGATGAATGGACCATTTTGGGACTACATGGATTATTTTAGTTTAGTTAAGTTAAGTTATATCCATATATATATATATATATATATATATATATATATATATATATATTAGTTATAGGTGTTCTTGGAAATGCTATGGTCACCATTGCGACTTTTTTATGGGTTGGAAATGCTCTGCTTCTGTGTCGCAGCAAAACTATGTACTAGGTTTTCAAATGATACCACCATACAGTTATCAAATACTAACTCTATGCTAAACTCAAATAATACATGACCAAATAGAACTATTATATACTGGTAGTTACTAAGTAATGCTGTAAGGGACTCACTCTAAAGGATTAAACAGCTGCTATGATGATCGACTCTAGCATGTGCTGAATTTTGGGAAAGCAGAACTGAGCATGCTCACTGGGAACCTTCTGGTGGCTGGAGCACTGGTTATATAAAGGACAATATTTGCTGCACAACAGGAGAGAGTGTAGAGACTATGGCAGTAAATTAGGGTGCTGCTGGGCAACTGCCAAGAAAGGCGCAATAGAATGCAGAGTAGCTGCTGCTGGTGAGAGGAAGAGCAGAAGGAACAAAGAGCTTAAATGTGAGAGGGCTGTTCAAAGACGATAAAGTGGGCAGACCAGAGGAACCAGAGACTGCCTGCTTGAAAGAGGGAGAAAGTAGCCATATAACAGCCACAACCTGTTAGGTACAACTGCTTGCACCAAGAACAGTGCAGTAGAGTTGCATTTCTGACTTGTGATATACCCGAGTCAGTCATAGTGGCGTTTCCTGTACAACTAAACTATAAGTGAGGCCGGCCTCAATACAAACATTAGGTGTGCACACCTCTAGGGATGTGAGTCGTCAAGCAACAGGATTGTTGTATAGTGGGTACCGCACTAAGGGACTTGGACTATTTTGCAAATTGCCAATGCTTGCAGTTATGAACTGCGACAGTGTTACAGGGGTGCGAGCCTACATAATATACTGGAGTGCAAATGCTGTGTTTCCAAAATACTGTATTGATACTCGTAAAGTGTTAACTCTTTAAAGAAGAACTGTGTGTTAAGTGATTTGTCTTTTTGTTCTATAGCACTGATTTTGTACAGCATTATTGATACTGTGCTTCTTGCATTATTTTGTATTGTGCACAAAGTAGTATCATTCCTCGGATTTAGTTAGCCGTAGTTAGTGACAATGTGTTCTGATTTCTGAAGTAAAAGTTTAATTGCCTAACCAGTACAGCCATAATATTATTGCTCATTTGTATTCCTGTGTTTATAAATAAATATTGTAAACTTTGGTTACTCCATCTGTTGCATCGTATCTTGAATCCTTCGCTGTTATACCATCAGCTGCAGCAATACAACCATACCGTGATCAAATAATACCGCCAAAGAATAGCCAAATAATACTGCCTACAGAGTTCACATAATACCACTGTGCAGTAACAGAATAATATCACCATACACTCCCCAAATAATACCAACATGATGATGATCAATTACCCGTTCAGTTGTTGCCGACTTTCGGTCACTTTGCGGATCAGCATACCCCATGCTTCCCTGTCTTTGGCCGCTTCCTTCAGATTTTACACAGTCATGTTCATGTCAATCTTGATTGTGTCTAGCCATCGTGTTCTTTGGCGTCCTCTTCTTCTGGACCCACTGACAGTGCCGAGCATTAATGTTATTTCCTGAGAATTGGCTTGTATGACATGGCCGTTGTTTTGTGATTTTGCTTTCTAGTGATACTTTTGGTCTGACACGGCCTAGGATCGCCTTATTTGTGACATCTCTGTCCATGGTATGTGCAGCATACCACCACACAGTTCCTAAACCATAATTCCACACCACAACTGAATAACCTTGCCATATAATTTCAATACAGTGCCATATGGTTCACAAATGATACCATTGTACCAAGCCCAAAAAATGATAGCAAAAAGTACCCAAATAGTACAGTTTCCCTGAAAATAAGACAGGGTCTTATATTAATTTTTGCTCCAAATGATTATGCTTTTTTACATGTATAGCTGCCTGGACACTATTTAAATTGACTTTTTTATTAATGGTAACTAGGGCTCAATTTTGGAGTAGGACTTATATTTTAGGCATTCTCAAAAATCCTGAAAAGTCATTCTGCATCCTCAAAAAGCTTGAAAAATCTTATTTTCGGGGTAGGTTTTATTTTTGGGGAAACCGGGTACCACCACACATGACCAAATACTATAGTTATATAGTTACTAAATATTACAACCATACAGTGCTGAAATAACGCAAAGAATGGCCAAATAATACTGCCTACAGAGTTAACCTAATACTGAAGAGTCCAAGTATGTGACCCCCTACATTCTGTTTGTTGGGTGCTAGAGTCTGCAAAGCTTCAGAGCGTGGCTGTATATGTCCTGTAACAATATAATGTACACTATAACAATATAATATAATCCATGCCAGACGTTTGAGCTATCATTAAGCCGTGTATGCTCAGTCTATGAGTATTACAGCACTGTTTTATTACAACAGTCGGAAACATATGAGCAATTTTGCCTTTTTTATGCCTTCACTTTCCTTTCTTGCTGTTTGAGGTCCGAGCATTTTTGCTACAGACGTAACTTTCTGTTTGTATTTTAAGTGCTACTTCAATTCTCTGTTGTGTCTAGGGAAGTGATTTCCTGCCCTGCATCTGTGTGTGAGCAGATTTGCAGCAATGTGTGCCTGCTCTGCAGCTGTTCCTCCCGCAATGATTGCCACATGACAAAGCAACACAACCCTGATGAAAAGAGACAATTTTAGGATAAAACTTCAAACAGAGAAACAAACACAGAGAGCACTGGAAAGTATCAGGGGTTAGGATGCAGCATGTATGGAACAGACTGAGCCGTTATGCTACTCTGTGCTCTTCCACCCTGCTGCATCTGTTCTGTACAAGCCAAATGATCAATCATATGCCTTTAAAACACAATCATAGTCTTCTATCCGCTAAGAAAATGCTGGCCTGGTCATCCACACCACAGTTCACAGGACTGACAAATGGTCCAAATCCATTTAGGGTATTTTTACTTGGGTTGATAGTTGCCCAAATAGTCACTCAAACAAGTGATTACGGACAACCGTCGGCCCGTGTAAACCGGCCCCCGACAGGGTAGCGAGCAAGAAGTCATTCGGTAGTTGCCAGTCGTTCCGTTTCAGCTCAACGAAGTGAAACAACTAGTGAGCAAATCCTCGCTCATTATAAACAGGCAGTGGTTCATCCAAGGACAACTGCCTTTTTACAATGAATGGAAGAAGAGATCTCCGTCCCGCTCCAGCTCCATTCACCGAGTGACTATCCCTTAGATTCTGTTGTGGTCAGAATATGCAACATGTAATGATTTGATTGCTATGATACCCCCAGGAAGAACCAACCAGGTGCCACAATTTGTCAATGGCACCAACTTTCCCACAACTTTGGTTAGGGTAGAGGTACCCAGCTGACTCCTTTGAGGACCAAAGGACATACCGTATTTGTTCCATAGTTTTAGACTGCTCACAAATTTCATTGAATCATTTATGGTCATGAAAGGGTTAAATGGCTGTAGCTGGTCCGGTAGTTTATACTCTGGATAATATCAGCTGATGGGGAACCAGACCAAAAGTAAGGGAATGTCGATGTAGTTGCTGTAGACAGTAGTGTGAGAAGTCCCAAGCCAATCAGGAGGCAATAGACAATATAGCAGGGAAAGAGCAAACTGGACACCACATAGACATGTTTAAATACGGTGCCAATCTTCTCTGACTGGCTTGATGGCCATACCTTCTGGGTATGTGTTGCAAATGGGCCGGTTTTGCCTTGAGACTCAATGTGGGAACACTTGACAGGAAGAGGCGGTGCTGGAACACGGCTAGGTAAGTATGTAACAAAACAGATGTTGGTGGGTTACACAGCATTACAATCCATCTTCAGGAGAACCTGTGGAGATTGTAGATATTCTTGGCTGATAAGATGGCCATACACCGCTAGATAGCTGTCTGCTGGACGATCTTATTTTTCCCAAAAAATCTGCCTTCAAGTAACATCTTAACTGGGAGCAAAGCATAACAAAAATGCAAATGTAGCATTATCTCTTCACCATATAATGTCCTGAGGAATCTGTTCTGGTTCATCCTTTTCCTTTCCCAATTATTGTAGCTATTGAGGTGCAGGGGTTGGCCAACAGACCCTTCTGCTAAAGAGGAGGACAGTACTGAAAATGTGAATATATGGAAGGCCTAGGTACAGGTTTTTTATTGGGGACCAGAAGCTTCAAGTTTTACCTCTGGTTGCAGGAAGAAATGGTGGTAAAGCCTTTGATCTGATGAAGTTGTGGTGCAGTTGAGAAGCAGACTATGTGGCTGTTATGAGCCCTTCAGCTAAAGGAGTTTCAGCCTTGGTTGGTCCCATCCTGGTTGGTGCTACAGCTGCAATAAAATGTAAGTGAACCCTTAATAAGTACCTTGGATTTCTGCATTGATCAGTAATAATATGTAGTCACAATTATAGAGGAACACAATTTGGGAAACTAATGATATACAAAAAACTGTACCGTTCATGTCTTTTATTGAGCACATTTAGAAAACATCCACAATACAGGGAGAAAAGGTAAGTGAACCTCTGTGTTAGTGACGCCTCCAAGAACTAACTGGTAAAATGTGTTTCAATTAAGGAGATGAGATTGGAAGGGTTGGTCTCTCAGGTGCTTTACAATTGAATAAAGGTATAAAAAACCTGGTTATTGACAGATCTGTTCTTCTCAAGAAAGTTTGGTTTGTGTGAAACATGCTTGGATGCAAACAGCTTTCAGAATGTCTCAGAAAATGTGTTATATATGCATGATGCTTCAAAGGATTGCTAAGGAACTAAGGGTGCATCAATCCACAGTTAGACAAGTTATCTACAAATGCAGACAATTCAGGACTGTTACCACTCTCGCTAGCAGCAGGTGTCCTGTTAAAATCACTTTAAGAACACAACAGGAAACCCTGAAAGACGTGAGAAAGAACTGAAGAGAAACACCAAAATACCTACTGAAGGCTTCACAAACTACAAAACTGTTCTCCTTCTGTCCACTATTAGAAAAACACTGAGAAATGGTGTTTATAGAAAGACACAATGAAGGAAGCCACTGCTGTCCCCCCAAAAACTATTGCAGCCTGTTGCAAGTTTGCCCAAGACCGCATGGATGGTCCTCAATGCTTCTGGGAAAATGTTCTATGGACAGATGAGACAAAAATGAAACTTTTTAGCACAAATGCACTACACTATGTTTGGAGGAAAAGGAACTGCACACTAACACCAAAACCTTACTCCAACTGCGAACATGGTGGAGGGTACATCATGGTTTAGGGCTGTTTGGTGCCTCAGATCCTGGACATCTTGCCTTCATTGAAAAAACAATGAATTCTAAGGTGTAGGAAAGCATTTCACGGGAGAATGTAAAAGCAGTCCATGACCTCAAGCTGAAAAGACACTTGGTAAATCAACTAAAAATGGTTAAAAAGGAAGCTTTGTGTTTAAGAATGGCCAAGTGAGAGTCCTGAACTGAACCCTAAAGAGATCCTGTGGCAAACCTGAAGAGGGACATTCACACAAGGCATTCCAGAAATATTGATGAACTGAAAGATATTTGAGGGGGAAAATAAACACAAGACTTTTCTTTAATGGGGCAAAACCCAGTTCCATAATGAGTCCAGGCCTCATCTCTTCTATGCTTGCCGCTGCTCTAAAAGATAATGGAAATGGTATGGGTCAACATAAGTAAGTCAAGCGCTTTTTTCCAATGCATCTGTATATGTACGCAGTATATGGGTGTGAATTTTTGGAACAGACAGTGGCATAACTTGAAGCTCCTAGACCCCAATACAATTGAACCCTCAACCTACCATGCGTCATTTATAATACTGGTGTTTCCTGTGTGTGTGGCAGAGGGGGCCTTTGAACCTTTTCAGGCATTGAACCCAAGTGTAACTACTACTTCTGTTCCCCTATAACTATGCCCCTGGGACATGATATTTTTTTTCCACTAGGCATTTCGAAAACTGTTTTTGTATTTTAGGTGCGTGGAAAATTCCCCGACACTCCCTTGAATTGATTAAAGCACGAGTTTTAGTGTTTACTAATCCATTGGATTGGTTTATGAGTAAACATTCAGCATTCAATGTACAGTACACGGGGTCAAGTGCAAATCCAAGGGATATCCTGGAAACATCTCGTCATACTGTAAGGAAGATGTCAGCTTTGGGTTAGTTCCAAAGCTTACGAAAGCTAAAATCTCCTAGATATTAGTAAAGTTCAGGCTTGTAGTGATTTCATTTTTTCTTTTATAACAGATCCAAAAGGATTGGGTAAAAGTTCATCCTTCAAAAAAATGTGCAAAAATATCAAAGTCAGTGAAAAAAAAATGGAAACCATACTTGGAGAACATGTAGTTTGGCCGCGTGTTCCCCCCACCCCCAGGGCTCTACATGACCTTCTTCTAAGGTAGTTCTGAGGGTCATCTAGACAATTCCTGATGTTTTCCAGTCCTCCTTAAGCTGCCGGTGATGGAACTACATAGATCCCAGTAGATGCAGCTGAACTGAGTTGGTGAACCTGTCTTAAAGGAGTATTTTCATCCCAGACACTTATGGCATACTGTATCTATAATTTATGCGATAAATGTCTTGTACATACAGCTCCCTCCGGGGAGCGATTGATTGGAGAGGGACACGCTGGCTCGCCTTTTAGCATAAGCCCCATAGAACAGAATGGAGACAGCCGCATACATAAGTGGTCACCTATCCATACATTTTCCAATGGGACTGGTATAAAACAAACAGATAAATTAGCAATTATTCACTGCCACATATATATAATTTTACTATTAGTAGATCAGTGGTGTAGTTGATTAAATAGCTGTAGGGATGGAAGGGTCCTGATGTTTGGGACTCTTGAGTGGTGGGATAGAATATTGCAGTATTTCAATCATGAAACCATTCTATATAGGACGTTCCTACTATGAAAATGAATATTTCATTTCGATGCATATAGCTGTTTAGGTTTGTGGTGACCCGTCACGCCCTTTTAATATTTTGACTGAAGAAAACAGAGACCAACACTGTCAAAATAATAATACCGACTTTTTGCTTAAATACTACCATCATACAATACCAAAATATTTTTCTCTCCTGATACTGAAATGGAGTGGCTACATAACAGTGTCATACACAAGCACATAAAAGTACCATATGGTGCAAAAATCATGCTACCATAGAGTGCTTATGGTATATAATCGTGTCACATAGTGGAAATATAGTAGTGCTCTACAGTGTCCAAATAGTACTGCCATACAGTTCCTACATGACAGAACCATATAATTGCTACATAAATGTGACATACAGTACCCATATAATAGTAATATACAATAATACACATAAGAGTCCAAATAACAATGCCCTCTACAATGCCTAAAAAAATTATTACAACTAAGCACATAGGTGGAGAAAGGGGAAACGCTATAGGACTTTTGATTGGGCAGCATGTGGTAGGGAGGCCCCTAAAGGGTGGAGGTCAATGTCCCTTTTATCCATGTTATGGCTTAGTACCGATAAAGGCCATGGAGCATGACGTCATGAAATATATAGATGGGTGATTTCATTTCGAATAGGTGTTGCGTCACCATCAGTTTGGGCTAAGGAGCCCAGGAACATCAGGCTGCTCTTCTAGTGACAAAGTATTGCAAGAATTTCTCATAGAAATGGACATGCTATGTGTCAGCTAGTGGAAGGGACATCACAAAAAGAAGCACAATGTTGACAAGACACCACCAAGACCATACAACTGTGTTTACTGAATGTGCACAAGCATGTCACCGGGCCAGTTCTGCCAGTGTTGCACTCCTTCCCTGTAGGTCATGTGTCCTCTGACCTGTAGATCTATAATGTGATCGGCTGGTTCCAGCTGGATTGATTATCCACAGTCAGTTGAAGTACAAGAATTGTGACCCTGCATTACTTGTAAATACTAGGCTCATTGTCATTCAGCTTAATGCCATTAGTAACATTATATGAAAAGTCACTTTCTGAGCTGCAATTGGTGCCCATATACACCTGCACTACAGATATGCACCATCAGCTGGTAAGGGATTTTGAATAATAATGAAGCAGAGGCATATCTGGAAGCTCCTGGGCCAGGATATAAAAAAAAAATTGGCACCAGGGCAACCCAGTTGTCACATGCATTTTTACAGCTGACATCTCATATGACAAATTTGTGCCCCCTCAGATACCAAAGCCATGGTCGGGCCTTAGCTAGCTGCTATCCATGTGGTCACACAGGGCGCTTATCACTAGCTTGTAGGGGGTGGGGCAACAAGCAGATGTAGGTTAGGGAAAGTAATCGACCTTAGGTCTGCCTGGATCCTATGGAGCTACATAAATCATTCTCCTCCCTTCTGATGTTCTGAACTGCTGTTAGCCCATGGTGCCCTCACAACACAATTGCTTAGTTCTGCTATTGTATTTATTTTAGAAGCTTGCTTCTGTGCTGTATTTATGTTATGAGCTTGGTTCTGGTGCTGTATTTATATTATGAGCTTGGTTCTGGAATTGTATCTACTCTATATACTGAACTCAGTTGGTGCTGTATTTATGTTATGAGATTGGTTTGGTTGCCATATTTATGGACTGAGCTTGGTTCTGGTGCTGTATTTATGTACTGAGCATAGTTTTGGTGCTATATGTATACACTGAGCTGGGTTCTGGTGTTAAATTAATGTTCTGAGCTTAGTTCCGGTGCTCTATTTAGGTTATAAGGGTTGGTTCTGGTATTGTATTTATGTACTGAGCTTCATTCTGGTGCTCTATTTATGTTATCAGCTTATGTTCTAGTAGTATAATATGGACCATAGTGCCCAAACAAAGCCAGGGATAGTGTATATATTATTTTAGCCAGCTATAGTATATGTAAAATGCCAACCATACTGCATATACTGTATATCAACCATAGTGTACATATAATACCAGACACATATGTAATATCCGCCATAGTGACTATGCCATGCCATTCATAGTGTCCATGTAATATCTGCTATAGAGCCCTCATAATGCTACTTATAGTTCTTCCAAAACTAGCCATAATGACCCATGAGCAGGGGTGTATTAGTCTAATATTTGGCATTTTTTTCCACGGATCAATACAACATTTTGAGAAGAACGTAAGGTTTGGAGCTGGATGCCACCAGCAAGCCCTTATGTTCCAATTACTTTCAATAAAAAGTGGATGGTTGGCCACTTGAGACATAGTATTATAGTTCTTGTATAGTATGGTAATCATTCAAAATATGCATTGGAGAAACTGGAAGAAGACAATCTGGCACTTGGCATTTTATAAAAGCAGGTGGACATACATCTCACAGGTTTTGAAAAAGGACAAACCATCATTTTTTGATATATTAAACCCCAAATTATCTCAAATTATAGTTTTTCCAAAGAAACTTTTACAAGGGTTATCATAAAAAACATCTCAAGTGTCCAGGATCTCCAGACCTTTGTCTCCTCCTCCTCCTTGGCATAAGTTAGAAATCTTACTGACCACAAGCTTCACCACGATATTAAATTCTCAAGAAACCAAGATTTCCAGGTCTACTCCACCCCTTTGCTTTGGCATAGGATAGAAATCTTATTGACTACAAGCATTGGCAGGATATTACATCTCAGGACCCAAAGATTGCTAGCTCTACCTCATCCCTTTCCTTTTGGTCTAAGTTAGAATTCTTTTTTTTCAATCAGATTATTTTTATTGAAATTATATTTTTGAATACAATTACCCCTTAATTTCAAGACATCTTTACATGCATAATTATAATATACATAGAATTTAACATTACCCCACCACCCAAACAATTCAACCAATCATAACTAGAGATGAGCGAGCACGCTCAGATAAGGTAGTTACGCGAGCGAGCATCGCTCTTCTCGAGTAACTGCATTCTCGTCCGAGCAGGCTCGGGGGGAGGTGGTGGGGGGAGAGAGAGAGTGATCTCTCTCTCACTCTCCCCCCCCCCCCGTTACCCCCCCCCACCCCCCGCTCCACCCCGCCCCCCGAGAGAGAGACAGAGAGAGAGAGAGGAAGAAGAAGAAAGAAAAAAGAAGAGCTCGGCACCCGGCGGGTCCCATACAAAAATGCTCGAGTGTCCCATTGAAGTCAATGGGGTTCGTTACTTGAATAGAGCTCTTGAATTTTACGGAAAGCTCGATTCGAATAACGAGGATCCGAGCATTTTGGTGCTCGCTCATCTCTAATCACAGCCATCCCACTAAAAAAAAATATTTAGGCACCTACAAAAAAATAAAACCCTAACTCTTCTCCACCTTCTCACCTCTCTCCCTCAGCCCTTACATATACAATCTGAGCTTTCCTATAATATTTCAAGGCAACCAGCAATCAATATCAACTATCCATTATATATATATATATATCAGATCATCTTCCTCAAATTTCCTCAAGCTTAGTCAAACAGCCTCTTTTTTATATGCCCCCCTTTTCAAAGATATAACCTTTCTTATCTTTGTGACAAAATCACCTACTGCCCGGGGCATGCTGCATGCAACGGGCAGTAATCAGCTTCCTCACCTGATTCAATGCTCTCTGAATTCCCAAAAGGATATGTCCATCAAGCCCATCAACAATATCCAATACACAGATACTGGGATTGACACCAATATCATCAAGATATATATATATATATATATATATATATATATATATGTATTTTAATTATCTCTAGTACTCCAGTCCAAAATTCAAGCAATCTTACACAATCCCAGACTATATGCATTAAATCTGCACCATCTACCGGTTTACCCCATAAGTAAGCCCTACCCCGGTTTTTGGGAGGCTTGAAAAATAAGCCCTCCCCAAAAAATAAGCTCTAGCTAAAGTACATGAAAAAACATCAATACTCACCTGGCCCACGGCGTCTGAGTCTCTCACGATGGTCCCCGGCACTGCGGCAAGCTGCCGTGTCCTCTGCGTGGAGAAATCCTCTTCTTTCTGGTGACGGGGCTTTGAATACCCCGCCTCCAGCAAAGCGAGCGCGGTGATTGGATCGAGTGCAAGTCAATCAGAGCAGCAAATACATGTCGTAACTGAAAAAAAAAAAACTCCTTCACTGACTTGACTCCTTAAAACATAACTTTTAATAAAAAATAGAAAAGGCCTTATGAACAGAAAAACTTTTTATATTAAAAATATTATAATAGGCACCGTGGTCAGTCAGATAATGAGCCCATACATATTCCTGCGTGAGGACATAGGGAGCAGTATGTCAGTGATTTATATACTTTTTTTGCTCACTAGCTCATCTCAGGGCCCATTGTGACTGTTCCATCCACGGGAGGTCATTCACCGGAACAATAAATACCAGTGGATTCAAGCCTCCTATCGACAAAATGAAAAGGGTGCGTACTATGTCCAAACCAAATAGGCTTGTCAGATCTTAGTATATACTGGTTTATTGGATAGTTCCCAGAAAAGAACCAAAAATAGGTCAGGAGGGTAGTCCTTAATCTGGTTTCCTTATATAGGGTCTAGTTATACATATGGAAATACCCAAAAATAGACCTATAGTAGGTTAAAAAATTATGGTCGCTCAAATCAACTTTCCAAGTATCAATTAGCTCGAAAGTGGTTCATTCTATGGCTGGTAAAGGGCTCAACACGTTTCTGTCGCGAAGGCGACTCATCAGGAGCCTTATGAGTAGAAAGTAGAGGACCAAAAAGATTTTTTTTAAAAAAGGTCTCCTTATAGTGAGGATAATGCCTGTACGTGCTATGATGCAGATTCAATTCTAGTGCAAAAATAGGTGTCCCTGGTTTGGATGCCCAGATTAACACCTATGTAATGCATGCAACTGGCCTCAAACTAATCAGATATCCCTGAGCTCATCTAAGGCCGCGGAAAAGCAAACCACATCTAAATAGGTTAAAGCTGCCTGATAGTAGCTGCTCTATAGTCTGCATCCACTGCCTGTTCAATACCCAAGCCCAGGTTTGTTTATAAGAGAACCAAAAAGAAAATAAATCAAATGAAACCCTAGCAGAGTCCCCAGCCTTGATGGTAGTTTGGAGACCAATATCATCAAGATATATATATATATATATATATATATATATATATATATATATATATATATATAAATTATCTCTAGTACTCCAGTCCAAAATTCAAGCAATCTTACACAATCCCAGACTATATGCATTAAATCTGCATTATCTACCGGTTTACCATGTAAGTAAGCCCTACCCCGGTTTTTGGGGGAGGCTTGAAAAATAAGCCCTCCCCAAAAAATAAGCCCTAGCTGAAGTATATGAAAAAAAAAATCAATATACACCTGGCCCACGGAGTCCCTCACGATGGTCTCGGGCACGGCACTGCGGCAAGCTGCCGTGTCTTCTGCGCGGAGAAATCCTCTTCTTTCTGGTGACGGGGCTTTGAATACCCCGCCTCTAGCAAAGTGAGCGCTGTGATTGGATCGGGTGCCAGCCAATCAGAGCAGCAAATACATGTCGTAACTGAAAAAAAAATAACTATGGGAAACATCAAAAAGCTCAATAAATTGTTAAAACTGTAAAAAAAAAGACCCCCAGAATATACCTGTTTCAAAAAGATCACCCTTCTTTTCTTGTATAGTAAAAAGCCTTCCAATCTAAAAAAACGGTTGCAATCTAGGGTTCCTCCAGAGGGGGGTTGTTATAGTAAGTCCATCTAATTGCAAAATCTGCTTACATTTATTGCATAGTTTTACTTTTAAAATAATTGTTAGATATAGTCTCTTTTGTTCTCCTTTTATTCCTCTCCCACATACCACTACAGGAGGGCTACAACCTGTAATTTTAGAACTGAATTTGTGATTCAACCCCACCCCATTTATTCTCCCCATCCCTTTATCTGTTTTAATTGAGATGCCAGAAAATATATCCAAGCATTTAGGATTTTCAACACTCTACACCATTTATCCATTTAAAGGGTCTCCAATTTAATTCTAGCGGATTTCTTATCCCACAATAAATTACATATCCAAAAAAGTATTGTTATCAAATTCAAACAGAAGAATTTTGACGTATTTAACCATTACCAATCCACTGTCTGATGTCTTTCTACATTCTGATTGAAGCTTGTACAGCTCCAATGTCAGAAGACGTCCGACAGGGTATTCTTACCGTCTATTGTCAGTCACTCCGCTATCGGAGCCTCTCTGGCGCACACACACTGGCTTTAGCGAGCAGATGGCACTGTTGTATAACAGCAATAAGAAAAAAGCCTTTTAGGAAACCCTGAATCCAAAATTGGATTGGAAAGGGTTAAAGGATTTGTGTCAAACCTTGACTTTACCCTTAAACTTTCCTACCTATGGCAAAAATGTAGTCTTGAGGCTTAGAAGATACCAAAACATTTGAATTTCTTCACTATTTGTAATTGCATATGTTTCAGTGAATAGTCCACTGGCAGGGGATCTAAAGAACGTATCACAGATTTCCCCCAATTAATGGTGAGACCCGACATCTTACCAAATATAGTCAAAATGGACATAATAGGACTCATTGATCTACTCACACCCTCCATATACATCAGATACTCCGCATATAGTAAGATATGTTCCTCAATTTCTCCATACTGCAATCCAACTAGAGCCTCCTCCATTGTAGCATAGCCATCAAACAAGTTCAACCAAAAGGGATTTAACCTCTAAATATTATGCAAACCAAAACCCCCACCATCAAAATCAACACCAAATACAGTGGAAAGTGATCAGACGGTTTGTATAGATATTCAACTCTATGAACATAAATGTTATGTGAGTGGATGTGGATCCATTGTGTTGCCCAACCAGTAGATGGATCAGACCGGCAGGGGAGACAGCTGACTCTGGAAGCCCGGATGCTCACAGCTGAAAACATGACTTGGAATGTGACGGTGACCAGGGAATCTAGCCCTCTGCTGGTAGCAGGTGGTGGAAAGTCCCTGCCTATAAACAGCAGAGAATTCACCCTGACAAGGGTGGCCCTGCACAGGAACCTGGGTGCTGTTTAACCCTGTCAGGACTAGTCACCAGGATGCCAGGAACTGGATAACACCACGCCATCTGAAGAATCAAGGAGTGAGCACGCAAGTTCAGGTCTAATCTGGAAGTACCAAACAAACAGAAGACTAAGCACCAACTGGAAACACAGGAACAGCAGGAGCAACTGCGACATGTGTCTTCATGCAAGGACTCATGCAATAACACTGCAGCACATGCTGTCAAGTCTGAGGCATCTATAAAGTGTTGAAGAGATGATAAACAATTTGCAGCTGGGTGGGAGAGGCAGAGACAATTAAACCATGGATGTGCTGCAAAAAGGCAATCACAGATTCAGGCCTTAGTCACACGGGCGTTTTTTCACGCGATTTGCGCATCGCATGACGGATGCGCATGCGCAAATCGCGTGACCGGCGCCGAAAAATCGGCCCAAAAATCGCCCGAAAATCTGCTCCTAGCCGCGTTTCATTAGAAACGGGCCGGAGCTGTCCAGCGCATTGCATTCAATGGAGCCGGCAATACAGCGGCTCCATTGAATGCAAGCGCTGCGGGCGTGCGCGGGGTTAATTGTCGGGAAGGGGTTAAATATATAACCCCTTACCTGCAATGCATCCTTAAATGTGAAAAAATAAAAAAAAAGGATGTACTCACCTGCTCCCGGCAGCTGGAGATCCCGGCGGTCGGCCTGCAGTGGGTGTGAAGGAGGTGTGACTCAGGCTTGCCCCTGATTGGCTCAGCGCTGAGCCAATCAGAAGCAAGTCTCAGTCACACCCATTCATGAATTCATGAATGGGTGTGACTGAGCTCAGCCTCTGATTGGCTCAGGCTGAGCCAATCAGGGGCAAGCCTGAGTCACACCTCCTTCACACCCACTGCAGGCCGACCGCCGGGATCTCCAGCTGCCGGGAGCAGGTGAGAACATCCTTTTTTTTTATTTTTTCACATTTAAGGATGCATTGCAGGTAAGGGGTTATATATTTAACCCCTTCCCGACAATTAACCCCGCGCACGCCGGCAGCCCATTGCTTTCAATGGAGCGGCTGTATTGCCGCTCCATTGAATTCAATGGGCAAACATCGTTCTTCTCTGCCACAGCTGTTCCAGCTGTGGCAGAGAAGAATGATTTGTCTTCTATATGTTCTCAATGGGGTCGGCGCTGCTGCCGCCGGCCCCGTTGAGCGCATATAGAGAAGAGAACAGGAATCGCAGATCGCAGATAAGTGCGATCTGCGATTTCTGTTCTCTAATTTATCGGACGAGCGCATAAAAAGCGCTCATGTGTCCGATACCATTGCAAAGCAATGGTTTTAAAAAGTCGCCGGACGCATGCGCATGCGCAAATCGCGGCAATAAACGCCCGTGTGACTAAGCCCTGAGAGAGCGACGCCCATGTCTGCCAGACCTAACAATAAGGAAGCATAGATGCAGTACCTACTGGGAGATCGATTCTACAAAGTGCTTTTATGAATGGAATAATAAGAGTACTGTTGAACTTCTGGATTTCTCAGCCTCCATAGATCACATAAACGTAATTCCATTAATAAACATGCGCAAGTAGTTTGGGAAGAAGAAGCCACTATAAGGCCTTTATTAAATCTATCCAGACATTTATTAAAATCTCCAACAATTACTGTAGAAACAACAGGGGATATGGCCACAAATTCTATTACCTTCTTAATAACATTTGCTAGAATACGGAGGGGGGATAAATATTTACACCCCAGAATATTTCTTTTGCACAATAATACATATTAAACAAACAAATCTCCAAAAAATCTACAGAAGACGACACACTTAAAAGTGATATTTTTATGAATCACTAGCGTACCCGTCGCGCGTTGCTGCGAAGACAGACATACATACATACTTCGTTTTTATATATCTAGATGACGGCAGCAGCGACCACTGAGGTTTTGTAGGCCGCTGCTTCCCCCTTGCAGGCTGAATCGTACCCGTCGCGCGTTGCTGCGAAGACAGACATACATACATACTTCGTTTTTATATATCTAGATGACGGCAGCAGCGACCACTGAGGTTTTGTAGGCCGCTGCTTCCCCCTTGCAGGCTGAATAAAATAGCCGTTGTGTGGAACATCCAATTTATCCGGCTGCTGTGGCTTCTTGGGAAGATAGCCTAGTACATGTTTGCCCACTTCCAACTCCAATGGAGACTGACTGTAAATGGCTGGCGTGCTCTAGTATTTATGGTTTCAAGCTGTACGTGTCATTGCATACAGTCTATCTATCTATCTATCTATCTATCTATCTATCTATCTATCTATCTATCTATCTATCTATCTATCTATCTATGTTATTGCATACAGTCTATCTATCTATCTATCTATCTATCTATCTATCTATCTGGGTTATTGCATACAGTCTATCTATCTATCTATCTATGACATCAGGAAATGAGAGAATTAGATTTTGTAGGCCGCTGCTTCCCCCTTGCGGGCTGAATAAAATAGCCGTTGGGTGGAACATACAATTTATCCGGCTGCTGTGGCTTCTTAGGAAGATATCCTAGTACTTGTTTACCCACTTCCAACTCCAATGGTAATTGGCTGGCGTGCTCTAGTGGTTCCAAGCTGTACGTGTCATAATAGAGCCTTAATGACATCACAATGCAGCTTTATAGAACATGTTGGACGCTAATTCTTTTGCGCATAGAATTGAATAATCGAGTTGGGACCCATTAGCGTTTCCTATTTATGACATATTCAATGCCCGTGCCAAATTTCAAGTTTCTATGTGAGAAAATTACATTCCGTACGTAAAATTTGGAGGCTAATTCTTTTGCGCATAGAATCTCGAATAATCGAGTTGGGACCCATTAGCGTTTCCTATTTATGACATATTCAATGCTCGTGCCAAATTTCAAGTTTCTATGTGAGAAAATTACATTCCGTACGTAAAATTTGGACGCCAATTCTTTTGCACCTAGAATTGAATAATCGAGTTGGGACTCATTAGCTTTTCCTATTTATGACATATTCAATGCTCGTGCCAAATGTCAAGTTTCTATTACATCGCGAAGCGAGAGAATTCGGTTCCGTACGTAAAATTTGGACGCTAATTCTTTTGCGCATAGAATTAGTATATGAGGAGGAGGTTGTCTTGTGTAATATATTAATATATGAGCAGGAGGTCTCACAATGCAGCTTTATAGAACATGTTGGGGCATGTTCAAGGGCGTCCGATGTTGATGACATCAGTGATGACATCACAATAGCAGGTGGCTTACTTATTCGATCTACGTGGGGGGGGGGCGTAACTGTCGACGACGCTCGCGAGCCATTTATCGTAGGATATTTGTACTATGCCTATAATCTTCCCAGGAGTGTACTTAACAACTTCCCAAAGTTTCATGGCGATCGGATGAATGGTGTAGTAGCGCATAAAGGACAAACAGACACGCAGACACGCACGCACACAGACAGACATACATTCAATTTTATATATATAGATTAGATTTGCTCCACACAGTTAACTTGAGTACACAGAATGAAAAGAATGTGCCCATAGAGAATGGTAGAGGAGGAGAAAGAGAGAAGTTGAGGAAAAATAAAAAAACTAAAAAAAATACCCTGCCACATCCAACCCCATAAACATATTCATATATCCTCTAGGGCTCTAATTTCCAAGGCATAGTGATGATGGTAAAAAAAATCCTAATATCACAGTAAGATCACTAATACTAAGGAGCAATACCCAGGAACCTCCCACCTATTTTACATCTAATCTCATTTCAAGTGGTCATATACTCTACCAATAATCCACTAATAAAAAGGACTCATTATTACTGTTATATAAATATTGCTCATGTTTATTAATCCAGGAGGCAGTGTCCCTAGAAATATCAAGGAAAAAAGTTTCCCCGGAAGCAGAACTCTCAGCCGTGCCACATACAAAATAGCATAAGGCAGCTGTGAACCCCGTAGCACCAGATGGAGGTGGCTTAGCAGGAACTCTACGAGCCCATTCCACAGCAAAGAAAGTTGACAAAGTATATTCCCCAATAGTTGATTTCAGCCATCCGTGAAAAACTCCTCTCAGATACAATCCTTCTACCTTTTCTGGAACCCCCACCAGTCGTAAATTATTTCTCCTTAGTTTATTTTCCAGATTATCTGCTTATATCGCAAAGTACGGATAGACTGCTGGTGCAGCGCCCGAGTCAAACATGCCAAAGAGGGGAAGAGCACAGGGACTGGAAGATGGATGTCACTGGTGGCTCAGTAATCTCTCCCAACAATGGCGGCAAAGGTGTCCTGCTCAGTTGCCGCACAGTGGCACAAATAATAGATTCAGTCTTGATAATGAACGGTGGTTTGTCACGTGACGCCAGCACTTCACCCAGAACTGTAAGAGTTGATTGGCAGGAAATAACTTGACACAAGTCCTGGTAGCTTTTGAGTACTAAACTGAAAGTGCAAGGTTTACTGAAGCTCTTATGTAATTCACTGGTAAACAGAATTTTTGTTACAATGAATCTGAATGGTGTTCTAAGCTAAGTCATGGGTACTGAAATCGAAAATGAAATCAGTTTTTGCCTATTGGGCTCAGTTTTCTTGTGACACGCTACCCTTTTATAGAAATCCTTGAAAATGCAAAATGTTGGTATTCTGCTGTGGCTTAAGTTAATTCAGCAGTTGTAATTGTTGAAAAACAATTGAAATATACTAGGAATTACAATACAAAACCCTTCGTTTAGAAAGCCACCACCAGGAAATAAGGGAGGTTTGGCCACATTGCCCATGAATCATGCCCTGTACAAGCATGTTCTGTTGCGTCAGTTGCCACCGGTATCTCAGCATTGAGAGCTCAGTCAACAATTGCCGTTAGAAGTGACTGCTTGTACTTCTACGTTTGTGAAGGTTTGTGTTTTGTGTCATTTCAGAAGAAATGCCTCGTACCTGTGCAAATAGCCCAAATTCTTTTAGTTATATCTGTGGAGAGTTTACTCTGAAATCGCAAAAACAAAAACTTAATCCTCTTGTAAAAAAAATGCTACGAACTATATGTCGGGTGTAAGATTGGTGAACAGGACCGCACATGGGCTCCCCACATTTGCTGTTTGATAAGTGTTACACTCCTGACAGGCTGGTTAAAAGGAACACGTCACATGCCTTTTGCTGTTCCCATGATTTGGAGAGAACCAACGGATCACACAACAGGAATCACCTAGAAAACAAGGAAAACTGGGCAATATCCTAACTTACCATTTGCTATAAGACCTGTATGTCACAGTGAAGAATTGCCAGTAGCAGAGCCTCCTGAGAATGTGAGTGAAGATGAATACAGTGACTAACATGCAGAAGACAGAGAAGGGGATATGCATACCAACCCAACATTTCAGGACCTCTGTGAATCAAATGAGCCCCACTTTTTGACTGGAGATCTCAACGATCTTGTTTGTGATTTAAATTTGTCGAAGCAACAGGCTGAGCTTTTAGGTTCGAAATTAAAAGGATGGAATCTTCTTTCTCGCGATACGAAAGTGAGTGTTTTTCGTGACCGGCATGCTATTTTTTCTGAATACTTCTCCAAGGAAGGTGACATGGTCTTTTGTAAGGATATCGAATCCATTGTGGAGACTCTTGCCCATGATTTCAATGTAAATGAGTGGCGCTTGTTCATAGATTCTAGCAAAGTTAGTCTGAAAGCAGTACTTCTTCACAATGGGAACGATTTTTCTTTAATTCCGATTGCTCATGCAGTTAACCTGAAGGAGACATATGAGAACTTCAAACAGCTACTCATACTTGTCCAATATGAGAAATACAAATGGTGTATATGTGGAGATCTCAAGGCTATTGCAATTCTGCTCGGTATGCAACTTGGGTACACAAAGCACTGCTACTTTCTATGCGAGTGGGACAGCAGAGACAGAAAAAAACACTATTGTGGGAAAAAGTGGCCTACTCGGAATGAGCTACTGTCTGGACAGAAGAATGGGGTGAACATTCCTCTTGTTGACCCCAAAAATATGTATCTACCTCCGCTGCACATTAAATTGGGTCTCATCAAAAACTTTGTAAAAGCCATGGACAAAACATCTCCTAGATTCATGTACTTGCAAGAGAAGTTCCCAAGGATCAGGGAAGCAAAAATGAAGGAAAGAATATTTGTAGGACCGCAAATTAGTGAAGTAATGGTTTAGGAAAATTTCCTTGATATGTTGAACGATGTTGAAAAAAGGCATGGCTGTCTTTCACAAGTGTCTGCAAGAACTTTTCAGGCAGAGAACTGTCGTGATATTGTACATGTACTACTGAGATCATACCACCTTATGGGATGTAACATGTCGCTAAAAATACATTTCTTGAACAATCATTTGAACTTCTTCCCGGATAACCTTGGCGCCGTTAGTGATGAACACGGAGAACGGTCCCACCAGGACATTTCTCAAATGGAAAAGCGTTTTCAAGGCAAATGGAATGCTGCGATGTTGTCCGACTACTGCTGGACCTTACGGAGAGACGTTCCCGAGGCAAAGTACTGCAGGAAATCAGGAAGGAAATCTTTTTAGGTATGTTTCTTCACTTCTCTTTAGTCTTATGCTGCTTAAGTGTTTGATTTCTTTGTGAACGGACACAGTTTCTTTTGGAACTCTTGTAGAAGAAGTGTGTCGTCTTGCCAGATACATATAATAGCTACATACGCTGACGCAAGCATTTACAAAAACAATTATCACGTGAAAACTGAGGCTGATACAGAAATTCTGAAATGAGATCTGGATTCAGGGAAGAATTATCTTCCAGAAACAGTGTGTTTTGTTCTTGTAACAGAAAAATAGTTTTTTTTTTGTAGACCAGTGACAGAACACAACATTGGCAGTCTAGAGCAGAGCAATCAATCTGGTGGTAGACAACACGGTGTAACACAGTTGAGTCCTGAACAAACACAGTTCTTTCTTCAATGCTCTCTCTATACAACTAGAGGTAACACAGTAGAAGTTCCCATAGGCTAGTTATCTGTTGGGTTTACTGGAAAGTTATTGGTGCAGTTCTAAGATGAAAATTTTGGTGGACCTTTTGACTATCCCTGGTTTTGACTTCACCAGGTTTTTGTGTAACTCACTGTTTAAGTGAACTGGGTCTCCTCCTCACTGCTGTCAGGCCAGGGAGCTGATGAATTCAAGCTTCCCTGCTGGACTAAACCCGTTTTGAAGCTGCTCGCTCTGCTGACCTCCTCCTACACATCCTCCTCCTCTGACTTCCTAAGCAGACTCTCCTCTAACTCCTCCTTCACTTCCTGTCTTCTTTCTGCACTTTCTCTTCTCTCCTCCCTCTCAGCATACTGGCTCACAATACAGTTTCCCGCTCTGAGTTCTAACCATACCCCTTGACCAATCAGTGAGGGCATAACATACAGCCAATAAGCAGCCAGCTGTTGCCAAGCTCTAGGCTTCAAGACTAGAAAGAAGGGATAAACAAGGTTTCTCCGATGTGTGGCACTTTCTATGTCTCCTGGAAGCACATGCAAAGTGTGACAGGGCAATGAATGTGTGGCTATTCTGGAGAACCTTCAGGGCCATAATTTTTTTCTTCCATTTTATTAGTACATGTCCCTGTTTTAGACAATCTTTCAGTAACTTTTTGCAAATCATGTCTTATAAATCCAACATCCTCTTTCAGGCTATCAACCTGAGCAGAGAAGGAAGCCAAAAGAGTATTGCTTTTAGTCACAAACAGAAAAAAATCACGTAGAATAGGTTTATTTTCTGTATCCTTTTTCATATCCACACCACTAGCTTGTGCTGAAATAGCCTGCATAATAATGTTGGCAGAGGCAGAGGAAGCAGGTGAAGTATATAAAACAAGGACATGCTTACCCTTCTCAATTGTAAAGTGAAATAACGTATTAAAAATCCCATCAGAGGAGGCAAATACTATAGATGTTTCATGAGCATTTGTTATCGAGGTTGCAGAAGGAGTTGAACAAACAAATTCTGCCAACCTGTTCGCTGCATCACCACAAATTCATACTACTTGAAAACTTCGACAGGATATTAAATCTCAAGTGGCCAAGATTTTCAGGTTTCCTCTCCTACTTTTTGGCTCAGGTAAGATGTCTTACAGACTATAATCTTCAGTAGAGCTGTTATTAGTCTTCTCGATCCTCATTAATATGTTGTTTTAACTCTTTACTTTCCAGATTGCACAGCATGGAGTCACCAGAGATCTCAAGGAACCACAATTTCGACTGTGAACCCTTCTCCTCACAGAGTATAATCCTTACCAATTACAAGCGTCAGTAGGATATTACATGTCAAAAGACCAAGATCCACTCATCCCCTTCTCTTTGGCATAGGTTATAAGTTTACCAACTATTAGTGTCGGCATGGTATTACATCTTAGGAGACTAAGATTTTCAAGTCCTCTCCATCCATTTTATCTTTGGCATAAGTTAGAATTCTTACCAACCATAAGCTTGAGCATGATATTATATCTCAATAGACCAAGATTTCCAGGTCTACTTTATCGCCTTCTTCTAGGCTCAAATTAGAAGTCTTACCAATTTCAGACTGCAATAGAGCTATTTTGGGGCTTGTCAATCCTCATTAATATGTTGTTTTGACTTTTTGCTTTCCAGAATGCCCAGACAGAGAACTCAAAATCAACTCTCTCCTCTTCTTCTTGGCATCTTACCGAGTAGGCAGGATATTACATCATAGGGAGAAATTATTTCGATGTCTATTCTTTCTCCTGCTTCTTGACATAGGTAAGAAATCTTACAAATCACAAGCTTCGGCAGGTTGTTACGTCTCAAGAGGTCAGGATTTCCAGGTCTACTCTATCTTCTTCTACTTGGCATAGGTTAGAAGTCCTACCGACTACAAGCTCCGACATGATTCTAATGTTTATCCAGGATTCATCTATGCAAATGTAATTTTCTTGTGTGTACAAGATCTATATTCTCCCAGGGAAGCAAATGAATAAATATTGCTGATTGCTCCTCAGTGATTATTACATTGCCTTTACAGCGTTGTTATTTCTCCCCTCGCACGATATGATGAGTGAAATCTGTTTTGATTTAATAGATATAAAACACGGAAACACTGAAGTTCTCTGTTTTGATTGTGATATTCTGAAGAGTCTCCAATGCACTAATAGTATTTATATATATATAACGTGTTGTAATCATCTTGAAGGGCATCTTCTCAGAGAGTAAACAATGGATTTGTGTAGGTGGGACTCCGGTAATGGATGCTGAGGAATTTCTAAATGATTCAAACAGTACACCGGGGCTGATGTATAATCAGAGCTGCACTAATAGAAAGTTACTTTAGGCTGGGGATACATTGACAATTGGTCTTGCCCAAGGTTCGGAAAAATTGTGGAGCACAATGCAACCTCAGTGTTGTCCAATGGGACATGTGGTATCAAGTTAAGGCTATGAGATTTTTTGTATCAGCTGATGGATCAACTTTAACCTCGTTTCCAAAAGGTAGACACTGAAGTCATATCAGAGTTGTGTCAACCTTTCAAATTTATCAAGACCCAATAATGACCAAAACTTGCTATTTCTACCATCCACTGTATTCTGCAGACTTTATATGGAATATATTGACTCTTATTTGGTCCTCATTGACTCTTATTTGGCCCTCGTTGATAGTCGCTGTCTAATTTGACTATAAAACACAAATACAAAGAATTAATTTAAATGAAACCGAGTGAACGGTTAGCATATTTTTGGAATTTGGGAGAAAACCAGAAGACACCCATTCCAGCATGGGAAGATCACTCCCAATGTAGATATTACTGTGATTATCATGGCCATAGCTACAAAGGAGCAGTCAAAGTACTGTATATACTCGAGAATAAGCCTAGTTTTTCCGAACATTTTTTTGTGCTGAAAAGCCTCCCTTGGCTAATACTTGAGTCAGGGAAAGCGCAAAAAAAAAACCTCCATGCTCACCTCCCAGCCGGGGTCTGTGCGGCAGGCTGCTTGAATTCTCACCACTGTCATTCCCCACCGTCCTCTTTGCTCGGCTCTGTCATCCCCCACAGTCAGTGCTTTGTAAGTAAGAGCTGTGATTGGATTGAGCATCAGCCAATCACAGCCCGTGCTCGATCATTCACAGCCAGTCAAGCTGCTTTAGAATTTTCCCCGCTGTTATCTCCCTACTCGGCTTTCAAATCCCCTGCCATCAGTGCTGTGTAAGTAAGCGCTGTGATTGGATCGAGCGCCAGCTGTGATTGGCTGGCGCTCAATCCAATCACAGTGCTTACTTACAGAGCACTGACAGAGCTGAGCAGAGAGGACGGCGGGGGATGACAGCGGGGAGAATTCAAGCAGCTTGTCGCACAGACACAGACGCCAGCTGGGAGGTGAGTATGGAGGTTTTTTTTTACCTAGTATATACTCGAGTATAGCTCAGCTTATACTCAAGTCAATAAGTTTTCCCAGGTTTTTGTGGTGAAACTTATTGTCTCGGCTTATACTAGGATCGGCTAATACTCGAGTATATATGGTACCTGCTAGGTGAGAGGTAATGAATAGTCACTATTGATAGAGAGAGAAATCAAGGAGAAAATCTGAGGAGGCCAAGAAAGGGAGAGAAATACACTAGAAACAGTGAAGGCCATGCTATTCATTCCCTGTACTAAGGTGCTCATGGCAAAGTGGACCCCATTCCGAATTTTCTCAGGGACCCTATGGCTGTTATGCCCTTGTTAGAGATATTTAAAGAGGTTATACCAAAATACACTGAGACTCCAACTGATATTGAGAATAGTGGTCCCATATCCTCTGTACTCCTCACTAGCAGTGAGTAGGAAGATATTTAATGGAGCTATGTCTATGTATGTGCAGTGCTGCTCCTTTCATTTTCAGTAGGACTGCTGAAGATAGCCGAGTACAAGTGCCCAGCTGTTTTTGTCAGCCCCATTGAACTGAATTGAGCAATGGCTGTTCATGCACAGCCATAGCTCCACTCATTCTGATGTCATTACAGTTGGAAGACGCAACCTCGCAATGATGAGAAAAGAGGACACAGGAGCCCGTTCTCGGGATTGGTGAGAGACTCCGCGATGAGACCCTTACCAATCAGACTTTTATCACCTATCCTATGGTACAACCCCTTTAAAGTCATGAGCCCAGTAGGGCAAGGCAACAGCTCCAACCATGGAGCTACCATGCTTGAGCTAAATCATTTTTGATGTTATTGACTTCCAAGAACATGTACACTCTATTTTTATAACCCTTCAGGTTACCATCTTGGGGTCACATACCAATCCACTTTTATTAGGACATCTAATCCATAAAGGAGTCTGAAATCTGTTTGTGATGTGCTGGCATTAGGATAAATTGGGTGCATCAATTTGCCAGGGTTGAGATTCACCTTGAAGATGGAAGACCTTTCAGTGTTTATTCCCAATGATCCATTTTCCTCCTCCTAGAGCCCCTCTTGTCGGTCAACTTCAAATGTTATAAGTGCCCTATAATAACATTTTGGCTTTGTTTTTTTGGGTTGCAATATGTGATTTATGCATCGGAAGGCTGGAAATGATGAAGCTTGATCTTAGATAGGGGAAAAAAAGACACAAAATATGAGAACGATGTAGCTGACGTAAGCACCTGCAGGAATTTCCTTCCAGTCTGTGCGGAACAGTCAAATGAAACTAGGCCTAGGAGATACATAACTGCACAACATCAATGAGATATACATTGGTATTAGTGCTGAGCGAACTGAAACATTTGAACTTTTAACTTTGTTAAAAGTTTGGTTCAGCACAAACCCGTATCTTGGGTGGTTTGAAAGTTCACCTGCAGGTTCTAGACAACTGTAGTATGTAAATGGACTTAAGGCTGTCCTAAAACAATTTTATAGGTCCAAAGTATTAATTTACTGACACTATTGTATATTAAGGATCCTTATTGGGACTCAAATATGAAATTGTAATTAGTAGGCCCATTTATAAATCCATAATGTCATATTCCAGAATTTTCACAGTACTATTACAAAACTAGTATGGCCATATTGCACATCAGCAGCGTAGTCAGTCTCAGGGTGTACTGCACAGAGTTCATAGTTTACTTACTGCAGGTCTAAAAATATTATCTTGCCCACTTTATTTTTTCTCTGGCTGGTTCTCTGACATATAAACTCTTTGTCAAAAATAATCACGCAACTAGGACAAGTTGTCATTGTATTGCAAAACGTGACCTGCAATTACATCTCAGGCAGATATGCAAAAGATTAGCACTGTGGCATAACTAGATGAATGGTTTTGCCACCTGAGGCCCTAAAATTGGTTCCCCCCTTTGCCTATAAAAAGGCTTTCAGAGGCTCCTTGTGTGTAGTGACCTCTTTTCCCCCTTGTGTAGAGCTTGTTGACCACTAGACGCCTCTACGACGCAGAGAAGAGATGTCTCCCAGTTAAAGTTTTAGCGCACTATTGGAATGTAAGAAGCTGAAGGCGTATTGGCGAATTGTCCACCACCGGGCCATTCTGACCAGACTGTTAGGAGGTGTTGGGACCAGTGAATGCATGAGGGCACACAAGGTGATCGGGGTCAGGATGCTCTTGGTACACTAGTAGTAGAGGGAATCATCTGATCATCCGACAAGCAGCTCCAACTGCTTCATTATCCACCATTTAGAGACAGGTGGCACCATCGCTACAGGCCCCTGTGTCTGTCCGAAGCATTTCCAAGTGCTTGGCTGAAAGACATTTGGTCTCATGGCACCTATTATGTGTACTGCTTTGACACCCATTGTCGCCTCTGTTTGCAGTGGTGTCATGAATGATGAAACTGGACTGCTTTGCAGTGGAATCGGCTTGTCTTCAGCAACAAATCTATGCTTAGGTTGGGCTCTGATGACGACCATGTTCATGTTTCCAAACCTAGGGGCAAGCACCTCAATCCTGCCTTAGCTTTGGAGCAGCACACTGTCCCCTGCTAGTGTGATGGTCTGGGGGGACCATCACATATGACAGTCGGTCATCCCTAATAGTGGTATGAGGGACAATGGCAGCTCAGCGATATGTTCAGGACATCCTGCACCACGTGTTCCTCTCATGGCGACTTCCAAGAGGCATTTTCCAGCAGGTTAATGCCCGGCCGCACACACAAGGGTGTAACAGGAATGTCTCCACAACATTGTCACACTTCTGTGGCTTATCTGGTCACCAGATTTATCGCCAATAGAATATGTATGGGACCATCTGGGATACCATCTTCGAAAGCTTACGGGTTTGCATGATCTAAAGACTCAGTTATAGCAAATGTGGACCGATATGCTGCAGGATACCATACAGAGCCTGTATGCCTCCATGCCCGCCCAACAGGGTACTAGAACCTCCATGCTCACCTGTATCACATTTTGTATCCAAGCTAGAAGTAGTATAACAGGGTACTAGAGCCTCCCTGCTTGCCCGTATCACATCTTGTATCCAAGCTAGAGGTGGTACAACAGGGTACTAGAACCTCCATGCTCACCTGTATCACATCTTGTATCCAGGCTAGAAGCAGTATAACAGGGCACTAGAGCTTCCATGCCGGTCCATATCACATCTTGTATCCAAGCTAGGGGTGGTACAACAGGGTACTAGAGCCCCCATGCCTACCCGTATCAGATCTTGTATCAAGCTAGAAGCAGTACAACAGGGTACTAGAGCCTCCATGCCCGTCAATATCACATCTTGTATTCAAGCTAGACGTGGTACAGCAAGATAATAGTGCCTCCATGCCCGCCTGTATCACATCTTGTATCCAAGCTAGAAGCCGTATAACAGGGTACTAGAGCCTCCATGCTGGTCCATATCACATCTTGTATTCAAGCTAGGGGTGGTACAACAGGGTACTAGAGCCACCATACCTACCCGTATCACATCTTGTATCCAATCTAGGGGGGACCCAACAGGGTACTATATCCTCCATGCCCACCTGTATCTCATTTTGTATCCAAGCTAGAGGCAGTACAAGAGGGTACTAGAGCTTCCAAGCCCACCTGTATCGCATCTTGTATACAAACTAAAGGCGGCCCAACAGGGTACTAGAGCCTCCATGCCCACTTGTATCACATTTTATACCAAAGCTAGAGGCAGTACAATGGGGTACTAGAGCCTCCACGCCTGCCTGTATCACATCTTGTATCCAAGCTAGAGGCGGTACAATAGGGTACTAGAGCCTCCATGCCCGCCTGCATCACATCTTGTATCCAAGCTAGAGGTGGTACAACAGGATAAAAGAGCCTCCATGCCCACCTGTATCACATCTTGTATCCAAGCTAGAGGTGGTACAAAGGGATAATAGAGCCTCCATGCCCACCTGTATCACATCTTGTATCCAAGCTAGAGGTGACCAAACAGGGTACTAGAGCCTCCATGCCCACCTGTATCACATTTGTATTCAAGCTAGAGGTGACCCAACAGGGTACTAGAGCCCCCATGCCCGCCTGTATCACATTTTGTATCCAAGCTTGAGGCAGTACAATGGGGTACTAGAGCCTCCATGCCTGGCTGTATTGCATCTTGTATCCAAGCTAGAGGTGTCCCAACAGGGTACTAGAGCCTCCATGCCTGCCTGTTTCACATTTTGTATCCAAGCTAGAGGCAGTCCAACAGTGTACTAGAGCCTCCTGCCTGTATCACATCTTGTATCTAAGCTAGAGGCGGGACAACAGGGTACTAGAGCCTCCTACCTGTATCACATCTTGTATCAAAGCCAGAGGCAGGACAAGAGGGTACTAGTGCCTCGATGCCTGCCTGTATCACATCTTGTATCCAAGCTAGAGGTGGTACAACGGGATTATAGAGCCTCCATGCCCACCTGTATCACATCTTGTATCCAAGCTAGAGGTGACCCAACAGGGTACTAGAGCCTCCATGCCCACCTGTATCACATCTTGTATCCAAGCTAGAGGTGACCCAACAGGGTACTAGAGCCCCCATGCCCACCTGTATCACATTTTGTATCCAAGCTAGAGGCAGTACAATGGGATACTAGAGCCTCCATGCCTGCCTGTATCACATCTTGTATCCAAGCTAGAGGTGTCCCAACACGGTACTAGAGCCTCCATGCCTGCCTGTTTCACATCTTGTATCCAAGCTAGAGGCAGTCCAACAGTGTACTAGAGCCTCCTGCCTGTATCACATCTTGGATCTAAGCTAGAGGCGGGACAACAGGGTACTAGAGTCCCCTGCCTGCATCACATCTTGTATCTAAGCTAGAGGCAGGACAAGAGGGTACTAGAGACTCCATGCCTGCCTGTATCACATCTTGTATCCAAGCTAGAGGTGGTACACCAGGATAAAAGAGCCTCAATACCCACCTGTATCACATCTTGTATCCAAGCTAGAGGCGGTACAATAGGGTACTAGAGCCTCCATGCCCGCCTGCATTACATCTTGTATCCAAGCTAGAGGTGGTGCAACAGGATAACAGAGCCTCCATGCCCACCTGTATCACATCTTGCATCCAAGCTAGAGGTGGTACAACGGGATCATAGAGCCTCCATGCCCACCTGTATCACATCTTGTATCCAAGGTAGAGGTGACCCAACAGGGTACTAGGGCCCCCATGCCCGCCTGTATCACATTTTGTATCCAAGCTAGAGGCAGTACAATGGGGTACTAGAGCCTTCATGCCTGCCTGTATCACATCTTGTATCCCAGCTAGAGGTGTCCCAAAAGGGTACTAGAGCCACCATGCCTGCCTGTTTCACATCTTGTATCCAAACTAGAGGCAGTCCAACAGTGTAGTAGAGCCTCCTGCCTGTATCACATCTTCTATTTAAGCTAGAGGCGGGACAACAGGGTACTAAAGCCTCCTGCCTGTATCACATCTTGTATCTAAGCTAGAGGCAGGACAACAGGGTACTAGAGCCTCCATGCCGCCTGTATCACATCTTGTATCCAAGCTAGAGGTGGTACACCAAAATAATAGAGCCTCAATACTCACCTGTATCACATCTTGTATCCAAGCTAGAGGTGATGCAACAGGATAATAGAGCCTCCATGCCCACCTGTATCACATCTTGTATCCAAGCTAGAGGTGACCCAACAGGGTACTAGAGCCCCCATGCCCACCTGTATCACATTTTGTATCCAAGCTAGAGGCAGTACAATGGGGTACTAGAGCCTCCATGCCTGCCTGTATCACATCTTGTATCCAAGCTAGAGGTGTCCCAACACGGTACTAGAGCCTCCATGCCTGCCTTTTTCACATCTTGTATCCAAGCTAGAGGCAGTCCAACAGTGTACTAGAGCCTCCTGCCTGTATCACATCTTGTATCTAAGATAGAGGCGGGACAACAGGGTACTAGAGTCCCCTGCCTGTATCACATCTTGTATCCAAGCTAGAGGCGGTACAATAGGGTACTAGAGCCTCCATGCCCGCCTGCATTACATCTTGTATCCAAGCTAGAGGTGGTGCAACAGGATAATAGAGCCTCCATGCCCACCTGTATCACATCTTGCATCCAAGCTAGAGGTGGTACAACGGGATCATAGAGCCTCCATGCCCACCTGTATCACATCTTGTATCCAAGGTAGAGGTAACCCAACAGGGTACTAGAGCCCCCATGCCTGCCTGTATCACATTTTGTATCCAAGCTAGAGGCAGTACAATGGGGTACTAGAGCCTTCATGCCTGCCTGTATCACATCTTGTATCCCAGCTAGAGGTGTCCCAAAAGGGTACTAGAGCCACCATGCCTGCCTGTTTCACATCTTGTATCCAAACTAGAGGCAGTCCAACAGTGTAGTAGAGCGTCCTGCCTGTATCACATCTTGTATTTAAGCTAGAGGCGGGACAACAGGGTACTAAAGCCTCCTGCCTGTATCACATCTTGTATCTAAGCTAGAGGCAGGACAACAGGGTACTAGAGCCTCCATGCCGCCTGTATCACATCTTGTATCCAAGCTAGAGGTGGTACACCAAGATAATAGAGCCTCAATACTCACCTGTATCACATCTTGTATCCAAGCTAGAGGTGATGCAACAGGATAATAGAGCCTCCATGCCCACCTGTATCACATCTTGTATCCAAGCTAGAGGTGACCCAACAGGGTACTAGAGCCTTCATGCCCACTTGTATCACATTTTATACCAAAGCTAGAGGCAGTACAATGGGGGTACTAGAGCCTCTATGCCCGCCTGCATCACATCTTGTATCCAAGCTAGAGGTAGTACAACGGGATAATAGAGCCTCCATGCCCGACTGTATCAACACTTGTATCCAAGCTAGAGGTGACCCGATAGGGTACTAGAGCCTCCATGCCTGCCTGTATCACATTTTGTATCCAAGCTAGAGACAGTACAATAGGGTACTAGAGCCTCCATGCCTGCCTGTATTACATCTTGTATCCAAGCTAGAGGCGGCCCAACAGGGAATTAGAGCCTCCATGCCTGCCTGTTTCACATCTTGTATCTAAGCTAGAGGCAGTCCAACAGTTTTACTAGAGCCTCTTGCCTGTATCACATCTTGTATTTAAGCTAGAGGCGGGACAACAGGGTACTTGAGCCTCCTGCCTGTATCATATCTTGTCTCTAAGCTAGAGGCAGGACAAGAGGGAACCTCCATGCCCGCCTGTATCACATCTTGTATCCAAGCTAGAGGTGGTACAACAGGGTACTAGAGCCACCATGCCTGCCTGTATCACATCTTGTATCCAAGCTAGAGGTGTCCCAACAGGGTACTAGAGCCACCATGCCTGCCTGTTTCACATCTTGTATCCAAGCTAGAGGCAGTCCAGCAGTGTACTAGAGCGGCCTGCCTGTATCACATCTTATATTTAAGCTAGAGGCGGGACAACAGGGTACTTGAGCCTCCTGCCTGTATCACATCTTGTATCTAAGCTAGAGGCAGGACAAGAGGGTACTAGAGCCTCCATGCCTGCCTGTATCACATCTTGTATCCAAGCTAGAGGTGGTACACCAGGATAATAGACCCTCAATACCCACCTGTTTCACTTTTTTTATCCGAGCTAGAGGCGGTACAATAGGGTACTAGAGCCTCCATGCCCGCCTGCATCACATCTTGTATCCAAGCTAGAGGTGATACAATGGGATAATAGAGCCTCCATCCCCACCTGTATCACATCTTGTATCCAAGGTAGAGGTGACCCAACAGGGTACTAGAGTCTCCATGCCCGCCTGTATCACATTTTGTATCCAAGCTAGAGGCAGTACAATGGGGTACTAGAGCCTTCATGCCTGCCTGTATCACATCTTGTTTCCCAGCTAGAGGTCTCCCAACAGGGTACTAGAGCCTCCATGCCCGCCTGTATCACATCTTGTATCCAAGCTAGAGGTGGTACACCAAGATAATAGAGCCTCAATACTCACCTGTATCACATCTTGTATCCAAGCTAGAGGTGGTACAACAGGATAATAGAGCCTCCATGCCCGCCTGTATCACATCTTGTATCCAAGCTAGAGGTGACCCAACAGGGTACTAGAGCCTTCATGCCCACTTGTATCACATTTTATACCAAAGCTAGAGGCAGTACAATGAGGGTACTAGAGCCTCCATGCCTGCCTATATCACATCTTGTATCCAAGCTAGAGGCAATAGGGTACTAGAGCCTTTATGCCCGCCTGCATCACATCTTGTATCCAAGCTAGAGGTGGTACAACGGGATAATAGAGCCTTCATGCCCGACTGTATCACAACTTGTATCCAAGCTAGAGGTGACCCAACAGGGTACTAGAGCCTCCATGCCCACCTGTATCACATTTTGTATCCAAGCTAGAGGCAGTACAATAGGGTACTAGAGCCTCCATGCCTGCCTGTATCACATCTTGTATCCAAACTAGAGGCGGCCCAACAGGGTATTAGAGCCTCCATGCCCACCTGTATCACATTTTGTATCCAAGCTAGAGGCAGTACAATAGGGTACTAGAGCCTCCATGCCTGCCTGTTTCACATCTTGTATCCTAGCTAGAAGCAGTATAACAGGGTACTAAAGCCTCCTTCCTGTATCACATCTTGTATCTAAGCTAGAGCCAGGACAACAGGGTACTAGAGTCTCCTGCCTGTATCACATCTTGTATCTAAGCTAGAGGCGGTACAATAGGGTACTGGAGCCTCCATGCCTGCCTGTATCACATCTTGTATCCAAGCTAGAGGTGGTACACGAGGATAATAGAGCCTCAATGCCCACCTGTATCGCATCTTGTATCCAAGCTAGAGGTGACCCAAAAGGGTACTAGAGCCTCCATGCCCACTTGTATCACATTTTATACCAAAGCTAGAGGCAGTACAACCGGGTACTAGAGTCTCCATGCCAGCTTGTATCACATCTTGTATCCAAGCTAGAGGCAGTAGGGTACTAGAGCCTCCATGCCTGCCTGCATCACATCTTGTATCCAAGCTATAGGTGGTACAACAGGATAATAGAGCCTTCATGCCCGCCTGTATCACATCTTGTATCCAAGCTAGAGGTGGTACAACAGGATAATAGAGCCTCCATGCCCGCTTGTATCACATATTGTATCCAAGCTACAGGTGACCAAACAGGGTACTAGAGCCTCCATGCCCGCCTGTATCACATCTTGTATCCAAGCTAGAGGCAGTACAACAGGGTAATAGAGCCTCCATGCCTGCCTGTATCACATCTTGTATCGAAGCTAGAGTCGGGACAACAGGGTACTAGAGCCTCCATGCCAGCCTGTATCACATCTTGTATCTAAGCTAGAGGTGGTACAACTGGATAATAGAGCCTCCATGCCCACCTGTATCACATCTTGTATCCAAGCTAGAGGTGGTACACCAGGATAATAGAGCCTCCATGCCCACCTGTATCACATCTTGTATCCATGATAGTGGTGACCCAACAGGGTAGTAGAGCCTCCATGCCCACCTGCATCACATCTTGTATCCAAGCTAGAGGCAGTACAACAGGGTACTAGAGCCTCCATGCCTGCCTGTATCATATATTGTATCTAAGCTAGAGGCGGGACAACAGGATACTAGAGCCTGCATGCCCGCCTGTATCACATCTTGTATCCAAGCTAGAGGTGGTAGAACAGGATAATAGAGCCTCCATGCCCGCCTGTATCACATCTTGTATCCAAGCTACAGGTGACCAAACAGGGTACTAGAGCCTCCATGCCCGCCTGTATCACATTTTGTATCCAAGCTAGAGGCAGTACAATGGGGTACTAGAGCCTTCATGCCTGCCTGTATCACATCTTGTTTCCCAGCTAGAGGTCTCCCAACAGGGTACTAGAGCCTCCATGCCTGCCTGTTTCACATCTTGTATCCAAGCTAGAGGCAGTCCAACAGTGTACTAGAACCTGCTGCCTGTATCATATCTTGTATTTAAGCTAGAGGCGGGACAACAGGGTACTTGAGCCTCCTGCCTGTATCACATCTTGTATCTAAGCTAGAGGCAGGACAAGAGGGTACTAGAGCCTCCATGCCCGCCTGTATCACATCTTGTATCCAAGCTAGAGGTGGTAAAACAGGATAATAGAGCCTCCACGCCCGCCTGTATCACATCTTTTATCCAAGCTAGAGGTGACCCAACAGGGTACTGGAGCCTTCATGCCCACTTGTATCACATTTTATACCAAAGTTAGAGGCAGTACAATGGGGGTACTAGAGCCTCCATGCCTGCCTATATCACATCTTGTATCCAAGCTAGAGGCAATACGGTACTAGAGCCTCTATGCCCGCCTGCATCACATCTTGTATCCAAGCTAGAGGTGGTACAACAGGATAATCGAGCCTCCATAACCGCCTGTACCACATCTTGTATCCAAGCTAGAGGTGGTACAACGGGATAATAGAGCCTCCATGCCCGACTGTATCACAACTTGCATCCAAGCTAGAGGTGACCCAACAGGGTACTAGAGCCTCCATGCCCGCCCGTATCACATCTTGTATCCAAGCTAGAGGTGGTACAACGGGATAATAGAGCCTCCATGCCCGACTGTATCAGAACTTGTATCCAAGCTAGAGGTGACCCAACAGTGTACTAGAGCCTCTTGCCTGTATCATATCTTGTATCTAAGCTAGAGGCGGGACAACAGGGTACTGGAGCCTCCTGCCTGTATCACATCTTGTATCTAAGCTAGAGGCGGTACAATAGGGTACTAGAGCCTCCATGCCCGCCTGTATCACATCTTGTATCCAAGCTAGAGGTGGTACACGAGGATAATAGAGCCTCAATGCCCACCTGTATCGCATCTTGTATCCAAGCTAGAGGTGGTACAACAGGATAATAGAGCCTTCATGCCCACCTTTATCACATCTTGTATTCAAGCTAGAGGTGACCCAAAAGGGTACTAGAGCCTCCATGCCCACTTGTATCACATTTTTTACCAAAGCTACAGGCAGTACACCCGGGTACTAGAGCCTCCATGCCTGCCTGCATCACATCTGGTATCCAAGCTATAGGTGGTACAACAGGGTAATAGAGCCTTCATGCCCGCCTGTATCACATCTTGTATCCAAGCTACAGGTGACCAAACAGGGTACTAGAGCCTCCATGCCCGCCTGTATCACATTTTGTATCCAAGCTAGAGGCAGTATAACAGGGTACTAGAGCCTCCATGCCCGCTTGTATCACATTTTGTATCCAAGCTAGAGGCAGTACAACAGGGTACTAGAGCCTCCATGCCTGCCTGTATCACATCTTGTATCTAAGCTAGAGGCGGGACAACAGGGTACTAGAGCCTCCATGCCCGCCTGTATCACATTTTGTATTCAAGCTAGAGGTGGTACAACAGGATAATAGAGCCTCCATGCCCGCCTGTATCACATCTTGTATCCAAGCTAGAGGCGGCCCTAGTGATTGTAATCTGTGCTTTACTTTCTTTCAGCTTTAGAAGATGGAACACTTTTTGAGCTGGATTATGGTTTTCTCCAGCAGGTTTCGGGGTATTTTGTAGCTTCCAAATTGTATAGTGTGCACACATCATCAACCAGATCAGACACAAATGCTGGTCTAAACCGGGAGAGTCTCTACAATGTGTAGAGGCTCAGGCTTTTTATTATAACACATGACACCTGCCCTTTAATGGGCGTGCAACAGATTACATCAGTAACATATAAGATTCTCATTTGTCGGATCATATAGAATCTCCCGCCTCTCTGCCCACCCTTCCTCAAGCCCGATGTAACTTGGACTTTGTCTTGTTAGCATGCAGGCAACCTTAAGCAATGTCTGTGTACGTGGCAACTCATTGTTTAAATAGTGTCTGTGTGGGGGGTGGAAGAGGGCTAGGAAAACACTCAGTATTGGACGAGTATACATATAACACTATGACCTTTAACTCTTAGAGGCTGTTTGTGCAACTTATGTACTCAGCTAACATTACACCACACATCTTTCACCATGCCATTGTCCAACAAATACCATGATGAGATTGTGTGGCCTTTAACCTCCACAAAGTTAAAAGTCATTACAATAGCATAATACATTTGGTTTATACAAATCAATAGACGTTTTATACTGACTAATTATCATGTCTACTACAATCCCCCCTTAAAATGTCTATCCTCTAACTCTCCATCTAATTTCCACAGTTCTCTGCGCGTGAGCCTATAACTGGAGTGCGTTGAAGGTTCGTTTTAGAGTCTTCAAGGGGGTTTAGGACTTGTCCACTCCTTCTGGGGATGCATCCAGCGAACTAATTGTGGGAGCGGCTTTCCAGCATCAGTTTCACAGGTCTCTCTGACACAAGGGATAACACAGCAGACTAGAACAGAAAAGGTAACCATCAGTTCACATACAACAGCGACGCCCGTCTGTGCCAGGATCCTTTACCACCCGCTCATCCATGGCGAGTGCTGGTCCCAAAAGTTAGCTCTTTTTAGTTAGTGCGGTCAGCTTCTTTAATGGCAACTGCATCTTTACCCGCGGGTCACGTGTCGTCTAGGATGTAGGTACAACAAGTCTCCCCTATCATCTTACAGACACTCCCCTTTTTAGCTAAAATCATATCTAAGGCCATTGTATTTTGAAAAGTCATAGTCGATGTAGGTCCTATTGGTCGACTAGTCCCTATAAGGCATCTCTAATATAATTTATAAACCGCTGCTAATTATAATAACATAATTAATCCAGTCAACATTTTATTTACCCTAATGATCAGGAAAATGGACTCGAATCTAGTTTTAACTTGGTCTCTAATTTTTAAAACTCGTCAGGTACCCCCCTTGGCTGTCCTATGACGTCAATGTACACGTGTAGATCAAAACTACCACCAGGAGTCTCTCTTCTCGCTCTAGTATAATGTTACAATACTAGTAGTGTGCACAGGTACGCACGGCCTGGGACTCCCTAATCTTCCCCCACACCAATGTCCCTCCTGGAGATAGCCCAGATGGTGGACACGTCCAGGCCGCCTGCACTGACCCTACACTACCTAGTGACAAGACTGGAAGGAACCGCCGTACCTATGCGGAAAACAAGGATAGACCAACATGACAGGGTAACCACAAAACACAGACTGAGTTGGATCGAGATAAATTAACTATTGGGGGTAACCTCATTATCCTCAATGCTGTCTGACAGGATGTGGAGGAGCATAAGGGCTTTACTAAGGCACACTCCCCTGTCCAATTACCCTCCAGGCGGGTCCTCTACCTCATGTCTCCACAAAGCCAGTAAACGTCTCCTAAGGACTGGACCTGATTCTGCATCCATTACCCTCCTATCGTACCGTAGGAGGAGCAATACCCGTTAGTGAGTTCCCCAAGAATCTCCCTCCACCCTGCCCATTTGCCTGGCAGGTGTAGTTTCCAGGGTAGTCAGTAATACTCTCTCCGGTATAAAACACTTAAGTAGTTATAGAGTATTCCTTCTTCCACTTCTCACAGACAGTGTAATTAGCGGAAATGGTCGTGAAGAGACTAATAAACCACTCTTCAGCATCTACAGGGAGATTTAGGGGGACCATCCCCGAGTGTAGTCGGGCACTACCGCACACGCAACAGTTAGACTTGTTGCTCCTGTTAGCATTGTACCTCATCAACTCCAACCAGAGATTCTGGTCAGAGTAGCCAGTCGCTACTGTCAAGGTGTCCACAAAGGTAGGGTCAGCTATGAGCATCATGTTCGTCAAGGTCTTTATCTTACGGCGGAGGGGGTTAATTATGGGCACGGGACTAAGTGAACGCTTCCATTCGGGTGCATCTACCATATTCCTTGTTTTAAACTTCCCTAAGGGATCTGTCCTCCCGTATCAGTATGTCCCCAGACTGTAAGTCCCCCCGTCCCCCGGGCTTGGATCTCCCATGGTTAGTGTAAAAAACGCATTAAAACCAAGCAACATACTAAGTTCAGCCTTTCAATACCTGCTGTCCTTATTATTCTCAAGGAGGGTTATACGACTAATTAGGGATTTCCCGCTCTTATCTTTCTTATTTAAGGCACTTCGCGGTTTATAGGACCAGTCTATTCCTGTGTTACATCCCACTAATCCCCAATAACGGCAGTCTTCTCCCCAGACGTTATCAGTGGCGCAAACATATTGTATTCCCCGGGTATGTAAGTCATATAACCAGCTGGACTGAGCTAAATCTGGCCTGCGGTGGGATCTTGCGCCTAGACACGGGACCACAGTACAATAGTCGAAGGAGTATGCGGCTACTTGAGCATTGGACGAGTTATACCAGAAGGTAACCATACCCTCATATTCTTCCGACTAAGGATTCCAGTTGCCACCCTTCTCTCTCACTAGCCCTAACCAGAGTAATGTCTTTGGCACAACTAAGACTGGTCTCCCGGATCTGGAGCTTTCTTACAGTATGAAGCATGGATCCATGTAAGTCTTTCGGCTAGTTTCACAGCTGTGGCAGTAGTCAGAAGCACCTGGTAGGGGCCATCAAATCGGGGCTCAAGGGGGTGCTTCCTGGGGAACTTCTTGACGCACACCCAATCCCCAGGCTGCAAGATATGTGTCCCAGTGTCTGCCTCTGAGTCTGGAAGAGAACACCTGTGCATAGGCTTTGGTTAGTTCTTTAACAACGGAAATCACATACTTAGTCAACACATCAGATTGTAATTGTAACTACTGAGGATAGTAGCAACCTAGCCTTGGGGCTAGCCCAAACAATCTCATAGGGAGATAATGTATGATCCCCCCTGGGTTCATATCTAACACTGTATAAGGCTATTGGATGACAGTCTTTTCAAAGTGGCGTCATTTTTAAGTATCTTACTTTTTAGCGTGCCACTACGTCTCTCCACCTTTCCACTACTCTAAAAATGGTAGAGTATGTAAAAGGCCTGGGATACACCCAGAGCAGACATGACATGTTACATTCACCTGCGAAGTTTATACCTCTGTCTGACTCTGAATCACTTCTGGTACCCCATTTTCACAGTTTACCTCGTTTATGAGCTTCTTTGCGGTTACCTACTTGTTTGCCTTGGTAACAGGGTCGGCCTCCAACCTGCAAAGACATCAACAACAACAAGCACGTATTCATACTTCCCAACAAGTGGGAGCTGAACGTAGTCAATTTGCAATCCCTGAAATGGGTAGAGTGGTCCCGGCAAGTGTGATGTGGCAAATTTACTTCTGCCCTGACTCACCTATGGCATAGATCATGCTAAACTGGACAAATGATGCAGCAGCTACAGAGAACCCAGAAGTCGCCCATCCTCTTTCAAGCGTCGTCGTCATTGCTGCTTTACTAGGTGGATCTTTCCGTCCATCAGCTGGGCCATCATGGGATACAGGAACTGTGGTGGGCAAGTGCTGTTGACTGTTCACCATACACGGTCCTGTTTCTGCTGCTCCCATATTAGTCCATTTATTCTTTCCTTCCTTGCTGGCTTGTAACTGTAAAAGTCTTTAGCATATCAAAGTCCACGTTTTTGTCAATGTCCAAAGTTTTTATCACTGACTCATGCTGTCAGTACCTTTCTTCTTTCTTCCACGGCTTGAGGGCCGCTGCCTTTGCTGCGCTGTTGGCGAGGGTGTCGTCTCTCGCTTCTTCAGTGTAGGAATCTGTGCGAACTCTCAGCTTTGTCAGGTAGAAGTAGGGCCTCCATGAGACTCTGCACCGCTGCACCATTCTCAATTGGTTGTCCTGCTAAGGTAAAAACTGTCTGGCCTTCCATATTGGGCCGTAATCATGAGCTATGCCAAATGCATACCAGGAGTCAGTGTAAAGGATTGCCGTCTTACCTCTCGCCACTCTACTCGCCTCAGTGAGGGCCTTCAATTCCGCTTCTTGTGCTGAGACATGCAGATGCAGAGTTTCTGCTTCTAGGACATCTTGTTGTGTGACCACTGCATATCCGATGTGGAGTCATCAATCCTCACCCTAGTACCATCTGCAAAAAGCTCAACATATGCATTATCAACAGAGGTTCCGGTAACTGTTTGCATACCTGCAGTTTCTTACTGTATTAGTACTAAATAATCGTGCTGATGTTCTATTTCACATGGCTCGGAATCTTGTAGCACAAAATCATTTATTTCCTTTTTATCTTATTTCATTTATTTATTTATTTTTTTTAAAACCCAATAGCTGATCTACAACACCTAGATCATCTATGACCCAGATCTCCTATGCCTCCCCCCTTTTGAACCAGAATACTCAATAAAAAAAGGAGTAATCGCGTTCAAAACTAGTACAACGTTGAAAAAGGAAACCAAGAGGCACAAAAACAAGCACTTTGTAGGTCAAGGTGACATTGTATGCAGCGAAGTCTGAGCGAAAATATCCTTTAGATTTTTTTTTTTCCTTCAGGTCGCAGTTAGCATTTTTATAACACAAGGGAGCGCAACACAAGTAAATTTTTACGTCACCCAGTGTAATAGTATTTCAGGGAATGTCCAGCGTTTAACTTCCACTCTCCTGTCGGAATATAATTATAGCTTCAGCGTAGACTGACACTAGAATATACAAAAGACTTAAGGAAAAACTAAAGAATACGGATGAATTAACATCCTACTCTGGGCAATTCAGTCCCTCTTTCTTCACATGAAAAGTAAAATTACTTCATCAAATTGCGTGAAAAAGTTCGCTGGGTGACTAAAGGGAAATTATTCCATCTGTAGGAGCCTTCCATAACATCATCTGTCTGAACATCCATTGGAGAAGCGAGCAGTGAAAAACAGAGCCCCTGGGAACATGAGAGAGCGTCCCCTGTCATGTATTCCTGGCCTCTGTCCCCCATGCATCAACTCCAATCTTCCATACACTATAAACCAGCTTAGTCATCTACTATGTCCCAAGCTGCATCTTCACAAAGGTTTGTTTCCCTGAACTTATCACACATCCAAGGTGGCCACATCTTGGAGTGCAACAAAGTCCGGTCAAACAAAACCTTACTTCAGACAATCATGATGTTAGCACTGGATACAGTGGCATTGGGGAATATAGGCCTCCCAAGTGCAGCAAAATGGCCACCAGAGGCAGAAAGGGGCGGGGCCACGAATCCCCCAGGTGAGGCAAGATGGCTGCCGGAGGAAGGGGCGGGGCCAGGTCCTGTCCCGGATGGAAGTAACATCACACACCCTGAAAGTGAGCACATGGGGGGAAGTAACTTCAGGGTGGGGGCAGGGCTCACCACATTTGCTGCAGAGTCACACTATGTGGGGTTTTAAACATTGCAAGTGCGGCCGCCATTACAGGGAGGGGCTGTAGTCAACACAAAGGCATTACATTGTTCATAAGCAATACACATCCCCCACTACACACTTTCCCCTCTTGAATCTCTTTCCTACGTTATACCACCTCCTAGCAAAAACTAGCACCTAACACCTTTCTTTCTGCTGGGCTTCCTGCTCATCTTCTGAAAACTTTCTACAGTCTATCTTACCATACTCATTTCTGCTTATCTGTCCATAACCTGACATTTCTTTCTGCAACTTTTCCTGATCCTTTTCTTTATAAAACGTTTCTACATGTTTTGCATATTCCAAAACATCCTGTACTGATCCCTCATTCTATTCTGCCTGCTTATTCTATCCTATTTGAACTTTCTAGACACAGTAAAACTCCTTTACCAAATTCCACCTCTTCAAATTAACACTATAGGCAAAGGGAACAAACGGGTTAACTGGGAAAAGCTTTCAGTGGCTTAACTTCAGTCCACTCTCTTATCAGTAACCCTCCCCCAATAATAAACACTGCACATTCTTTAACCTAAACGTCTGAAGCACACAAAGACTTATTATTTTCAATGACCAAGAGTTTCTGGAGCCTTCAGCCGACACACAAAGCACGGCTATAATTCCCGCGTATATACCTTTTCACATATGAGAACATAACATGCTCAATCATACAGGTAAATATGCGTATCATACATTTTCCTAACCTCAAACTAGTTTACCTAGGAGTAAGTGTCTCTCTCTGGCATGTTCCCTCAGACTTAAACAGCCAAGTCCGCCCTTCTGACACATTAACCCTCACAGAATTTATCTCTTGGTCTTGTATACACAATTTTTAACCGTCTCAGACATAGCAGCCACAGCATACAAAATACCCCTAGACAGGTAACATGGTGATAATTGGGTGGACAGAACTAGAGTTATTACCTGCCTTTCAGTGAAGGTCTAGTCTGGATCAGATACAGGCAGATTAGCAGTTGGAAATCAGCTTGACACAGGTAGATTAAAATAAAGCAATCTTACCGTGTTCTGTAGATTTTTGGTCCCCTGAGTTCCGCATGCTATCTGCCGGTCTCTATACGTTCCAGGCTCTGACCTCACAGATCCACCTGCGCACCCAGGAACGCCACTGAGCTGGATTATGGTTTTCTCCAGCAGGTTTCGGGGTATTTTGTAGCTTCCAAATTGTATAGTGTGCACACATCATCGACCAGATCAGACACAAATGCTGGTCTAAACCGGGAGAGTCTCTACAATGTGTAGAGGCTCAGGCTTTTTATTATAACACATGACACCCGCCCTTTAATGGGCATGCAACAGATTACATCAGTAACATATAAGATTCTCATTTGTCGGATCATATAGAATCTCCCGCCTCTCTGCCCACCCTTCCTCAAGCCCGATGTAGCTTGGACTTTGTCTTCTTAGCATGCAGGCAACCTTAAGCAATGTCTGTGTACGTGGCAACTCATTGTTTAAATAGTGTCTGTGTGTGTGGGGGGGGTGGAAGAGGGCTAGGAAAATACTCAGTATTGGACGAGTATACATATAACACTATGACCTTTAACTCTTAGAGGCTGTTTGTGCAACTTATGTACTCAGCTAACATTACACCACACATCTTTCACCATGCCATTGTCCAACAAATACCATGATGAGATTGTGTGGCCTTTAACCTCCACAAAGTTAAAAGTCATTACAATAGCATAATACATTTGGTTTATACAAATCAATAGACATTTTATACTGACTAATTATCATGTCTACTACACTTTTCCCTCTCTCAATCACTCACATTTATAACCTCTCTCATACCACATGACATAAATTGATACATTTACAGACAGTCTCCAGGCTTTGCAAACACTTAACCTCTCACAGAGTATTGCAGCTGTGCAAAACACATAACAGAATGACTAGACAGTTTTGCACAGAGCATCTACATAAGACATATATGTATGACATTATGGAGGGGGCCAGGAAAGCATGTACTGGGCCACTACACAAGTGTAATGTGATGAAGTATAGTGCTTTGGGTATAGTAGTGCTGTGCACTAAAATGTGGTAACGTGAGAAGAAAGTGGTCATGAAGCAGTAATGCTGTAAAATATGATACTGGAGCGAGGGGTCCACAGGAGCCCATAAGGGGAAGCCCTGCATGACCGGGTGGTTAGGGAGCATAGGGGCTTATAAGTTGGTTAGCTAGAGGAGAATGTGGATAGATGTGTATAGGGGGGGGGGGGGGGGGTTAGTGTTGCAATGGAGGCGGGGGTTTGGTTATAAAAGGGGTGGATGTCAAAGAGCAGGAATGCCATTTTAAAAAGAAAGGAAAGGAAAAAGAGTCCTGCCCTTCCTCCCTATTTTTTTTTTTTAGGGGGTGAAAGGAGAATGTTTTTTTCCTATCATGGCAGCTGTTGGATGGTGGGGGGTCCTTGGAGTCGGTTTTAAATTGGTTGGGGGGGGAGTTTGGTGGGTATAGCCTCACCGGATCATACTCTCTCCTTTAATTTGATTGGTGTCTGGTGCCTTGGGATTGGCTAACGGCCTCAGTTTACATATACACTACCGTTCAAAAGTTTGGGGTCACATTGAAATGTCCTTATTTTTGAAGGAAAAGCACTGTACTTTTCAATGAAGATAACTTTAAACTAGTCCTAACTTTAAACAAATGCACTCTATACATTGCTAATGTGGTAAATGACTATTCTAGCTGCAAATGCCTGTTTTTTTGTGCAAAATCTACAAAGGTGAATAGAGGCCCATTTCCAGCAACTATCACTCCAGTGTTCTAATGGTACAATGTGTTTGCTCATTGGCTCAGAAGGCTAATTGATGATTAGAAAACCCTTGTGCAATCATGTTCACACATCTGAAAACAGTCTAGCTCGTTACAGAAGCTACAAAACTGACCTTCCTGTGAGCAGATTGAGTTTCTGGAGCATCACATTTGTGGGGTCAATTAAACGCTCAAAATGGCCAGAAAAAGAGAACTTTCATTTGAAACTCGACAGTCTATTCTTGTTCTTAGAAATGAAGGCTATTCCATGCGAGAAATTGCTAAGAAATTGAAGATTTCCTACAACGGTGTGTACTACTCCCTTCAGAGGACAGCACAAACAGGCTCTAACCAGAGTAGAAAAAGAAGTGGGAGGCCGCGTTGCACAACTAAGCAAGAAGATAAGCACATTAGAGTCTCTAGTTTGAGAAACAGACGCCTCACAGGTACCCAACTGGCATCTTCATTAAATAGTACCCGCAAAACACCAGTGTCAACATCTACAGTGAAGAGGCGGCTGCGGGATTTGGGGCTTCAGGGCAGAGTGGCAAAGAAAAAGCCATATCTGAGACTGGCCAATAAAAGAAAAAGATTAAGATGGGCAAAAGAACACAGACATTGGAGGGAGGAAGACTGGAAAAAAGTGTTGTGGACGGATGAATCCAAGTTTGAGGTGTTTGGATCACAAAGAAGAACGTTTGTGAGACGCAGAACAAATGAAAAGATGCTGGAAGAATGCCTGACGCCATCTGTTAGGCATGGTGGAGGTAATGTGATGGTCTGGGGTTGCTTTGGTGCTGGTAAGGTGGGAGATTTGTACAGGGTAAAAGGGATTCTGAATAAGGAAGGCTATCACTCCATTTTGCAACGCCATGCCATACCCAGTGGACAGCGCTTGATTGGAACCAATTTCATCCTACAACAGGACAATGACCCTAAACACACCTCCAAATTGTGCAAGAACTATTTACAGCAGAAGCAGGCAGCTGGTATTCTATCGGTAATGGAGTGGCCAGCGCAGTCACCAGATCTGAACCCCATTGAGCTGTTGTGGGAGCAGCTTGACCGTATGGTACGCCAGAAGTGCCCATCCAACCAATCCAACTTGTGGGAGATGCTTCTAGAAGCGTGGGGTGCAATTTCACAAGCTTACCTCAACAAATTAACAGCTAGAATGTCAAAGGTGTGCAATGCTGTAATTGCTGCAAAAGGAGGATTCTTTGACGAAAGCAAAGTTTGATGTAAAAACAATGTTATTTCAAATACAAATCATTATTTCTAACCTTGTCAATGTCTTGACTCTATTTTCTATTCATTTCACAACGCATGGTGGTGAATAAGTGTGACTTTTCATGGAAAAAACAAAATTGTTTGGGTGACCCCAAACTTTTGAACGGTAGTGTATTAGCCACCTAAGGACGGCTAGTGGTGCCCACGAGCTGGTTGGTATGGCTGTGGGCAAGGTTCATTTTGATTCTAAAGTATTTTGAGCACCAGATTTTGTGGCTCTAAGGATCTCCCTCTCATTTTCTTTATATCGTATTTTATGTTAAAATGTTAATAAAATGGCTGCTGTGGCCAACTTATCCAAATTTCTTGTCGGTTGTTTATTTAGAAGGTCCTGGCTACAGGAGCGGCACTCTAACCTACCCGGGTCAAGTAGTTCACAATGTATCTGAAATGCTGATTCGCACTTATGGTGCATGTGAGGCTGCAGTGATGTGCAGATGCAAAATTTAGTGGCATACTCTGACACCTAGGGTGCATTAGGTCGCGAAAGTAACAAGCTGTGGACCTTCAGTAATAGGGCGTACAAAGATTGTTATAGAGCAATACAAGTATGGTGGATAGTAGCGATGGTATTGAAGTGCCCTGAAACCCCAAGGAAGTAGAGGACGAGTATCCTGGCATCTACAGTGCAATGAACCCGCATGTATGGAGAGAATAATGTAGAAATATCTGTTATAAGTGTGAATTCCGGTTATTTATGCAATGTTATGCAAAAAAAATAAAAAGTGGCGTCCGTCTTCGCCCATCACCACCATGTCATCCATAACACTACCACCTACCTCAACTGTTTGTCCCTGTAGGCTAGATGCACATCACCCTGTTCACATGGAGAGATGTGCCGCAGGATCAGCTAGCATTTTGACGATTGCTGGACCTGAACGATCAATGAACGAACGAGTGTTTACTTGCTCGTTGGTTGATTGTTGGTCCCTTCACACCACCCGATTATGGGGTGAAGAAGCTTTCGGATGAATGTTCAGGTGCAATAGTTGGACTGTGTAAAAGGACCTTTAGCTTTACCCTACTGTCAGTCATGTGACCTAACATCTTAGCTCTAACTGCACAGTTGCCCCCTGAACTCCTAGGATTAACTTCCCACTTGTAAGAGGAACCTGGCCAAAGTTCTAGGTTTATCTTTGGATATGACTACAGTAGACCGTTTACCTCTAAAGCAGAAGTAGATCAGTATACAAAGATACTCCACATTTTATGTAAATTCTGACAGAGGGAGGTTATAAAATGTTGATTAAAAGTGGAAGTGTCCTTTAAAAAAAACTTGACACCGCATTGTAACTCTAAACTGGATAATTGCAGTAAAGCAGCTGGGAAAGCTTTAAAAGCCACTTTCAGCTACTTTCACATTTCGTGGAAATGTTTCTGTTGACTTTATTAAGGTTGTAGAGTGCAGCGAGTAGTCTTTTTATTATTTATATGTTAAGAGTTGTTGCTTCCAAAGTTGGTTTTTACCAGGCACTCAATGCCGTACTTCACATCCAGGGAAAGTGCAATGGAAATGATTGCATAATTTGGTACGGTCTGAAGTACTTCAGAAAAAGCAGGTTTAATTGAGCATATACAGACTTGTTATCTTGTCAATCCAGGAGGAGGCAGTCCCTGTAGGTAAAAAGTACTCTTATCACAGCCGCTCCTGTCCGCTTTATAGTCGCTTCTTTTATGCTGTCAATTAACATTAGGCTTTGCTGCTCTTGCTAGCTGAATGGGATGGATTCCTTCGGGGGTGAAACTGATCAAGCTGATACTTTGATAGGGACTAGGGACATCAGTATAAATTATCCGACGCTTTCTTAATGTCCCTGTAAACACCATTACATGCAGTCAAGGTCCATCAACAGGACCTGATTATCAGACCTGATAATCTGGATTATCAGACATAGGGAGGCAATTTATAACAAATAGCAGTGCCACTACGAAGTGACCACCCTGCTTTTGAAAAGTGATGTCAGAGAGGGTCTGAGTGGTGATGTATTGGGCGACACACAACATTCTTCCTCATATACCCCACCTATTGATATATAGAACATGTCTGCAATCTAAGGAATTTGAATCACAAGTATTAAATGGGTTATTCAGTTATAAACTATTGATGGCCCAATCACAGGATAGGTCATCAGTAATAGATCAGCAGGGGTCCTCCTCGCGGAAGTTTCCACCAATGAGCTGTTTGCTGGGATGGTGTGCTTCTGCACTGAGCTGATTTCTGCAGGAAGCAGACAGCTCTGTTCCTTTTTCAGTGGTCAAGATTGGTATTACATGCAAAGTTCCCATTAAAGTGAATGCAGTGTCAACAGAGTTGCAAGCTCACTGCACTAATGCTGTTTGGCAGCGGTCCCAAGAGGCAGATCTCCGCTAATTTACTACTGAGGATCTATTCTGCAAATATGCCATGAATAGTTTACAACCCCTTTAAATGTGACCCCTAAATAAATACAGACCACAGACCAGACCCCCTAAATAAATATCCCAAACACCCTAAATAAATGCACCCCCAGATCATTCTTCCTAAACTACTACAGAGACTAGAGGAGACATCTAAATACAGACCACAGACTAGACCCTCTTGAACTAATACAGACCCCACTCCCCCTAAATAAATACAGACTTCAAACCAGAATCCCTAAATAAATACAGATCCCAATCAGACTCCCTAATAGAGATGAGCGAGCATACTCGATAAGGCAAACTACTCGAGTGAGTAGTGCCTTATTCGAGTACCTGCCGGCTCGTCTCTAAAGATTCAGGTGCCAGAAGGGGGCAGGGAACGGCGGGGGAGAGCGGGGAGGAACAGAGGGGAGATCTCTCTCTCCCCCATGCTGCCCCCTGCTCACTGCCCCAACTCACTTGTCACCCTCGCCGGCACCCGAATCTTTAGAGACGAGCGGGCAGGTACTCGAATAAGGCACTACTCGCTCGAGTAGTTTGCCTTATCGAGTATGCTCGCTCATCTCTACTCCCTAACCCAATATGGACCCCAAACCAAACCCCATACCCTCCTAAATAAGTACAAACCCTAAACCACACTGTCTAAAAAAATGCAGACTCAAGCCCAAATTTTTGGTCCTGCAACTTGCAATCCTTTTCACTCCCAAGTGCTGCATGCCACATACTGTGCAAATGAAGCGCCATATATAGTCAGGATGTAGCACTTGGAAGAGTCACCTGCTCTTCTGTGAGGTCTCCCCTTTTTGAAGGCACCTCCAGGACATTACAGGAAAGTTGCCAGGTATGGGTATCACCAAAGCAGTAGCAATAATAAAGGTAACTATCAAAATGTCTAAGTCACCTGTTAGACAGTTTTCACTACCTTACAGGATTATGGGTGAAGTACAGGTTAATCATACTGTCACAAAAACCTGGAGAATTTAATAACTCTTCTACAAAACACCCCTTTACTAGAAACATCTTAAGTTGTTACTTAAAGATGTAACAAATTTGGCGCACATGATCTATGCCACTGTTGTGCGCAATTTTTGGCAGCCTTTTAATGCATTTTGCTCAAAGAGGTTATCCCAGTGTTTATTATTGATGACCTATCCTCAGGAAAAGTCTTCAATAGCAGATCGGCGGGGATCCAATGAATCATCCTCTTCTTTTCTTAAAAATGCTAGTTCTTTTGAGAAAGCTGGGTAGTAACCAAGATGGTTACCATTACACATTATAACAGGGGGTAAGTCTAGTTGACAGCCCTTGTTGAATCTTTAATGATGGTCATATTGTCATATTGTTTTTTTACTCTGCTTTTGCAGGAGATGGTTAGTTTTAGGATTGCATTGATGAAGCAATACAATCCTTCAAATCAACGGCTCCGCTTTAGGGCCCCTCAGTTAAGGCGGGTCTAAAGGTTTAATTTTTCATTCCTAAATTCTCCCATATGCATATGGTAGGGGCTATTGATGTTACGTTAGCTGATTGGCTGTGTGGCTATTCAGTGACATCACTTTACTGCCTTAAAGGGGTTGTCTCATGAAAGCATGTGGGGTTATATACTTCTGTATGGCCATATTAATGCACTTTGTAATATACATTGTGTATTAATTATGAGCCATACAGAAGTTATTCACTTACCTGCTCCGTTGCTGGCGTCCTCGTCTCCATGGATCCGTCTAAAATCGCCAGAAGAGGCGATTTTAGACGCGCTTGCGCTGTGCGGTCTTCTGTCTTCTGAATGGGGCCGCTCGTGCCGGAGAGCGGCTCCTTGTAGCTCCGCCCCGTCACGTGTGCCGATTCCAGCCAATCAGGAGGCTGGAATCGGCAATGGACTGCACAGTGAAGATCCCGGCGGCCATCTTACTAAGGTAGGTAAGAAGAAGGAAGAAGTCGCCGCAGCGCGGGGATTCGGGTAAGTACTACCCGTTTTGTTTTTTTTAACACATGCATCGGGTTTGTCTCGCGCCGAACGGGGGGCCTATTGAATAAAAAAAAAACCCGTTTCGGCGTGAGACAACCCCTTTAATGATGTCACCAGTTCCAACCAAGGTGCCCATTACACCAAAAGGACCAAATGCAACTTCAAAGGAAGATGAACAATCTCATACATTAAAATTGTGTTCTCTTTGTTCTAATTGTGGGTTTACTAGAGCAAAATGTAACATAGTATGCTAGGCTGAAAAAAGATAAATGCCCATTCCAGTTCAGCCTGTTTCCACCCCCCTACCCCCACCCCTTGTTGATCCAGAGGAAGGCAAAAACAAAAGTAGGGAGAAGCCACTTTACCCTCAATCTGGAGTCAAAAATTCCTTCCCGGCTCCATAATGGCAGTTAGAGTAATCCCTGGATCAACATTTAAGATCAACAACCCTCCTGGTTATTTAGTGCCTATATCCTGTAATGTCATAGCGCTCTAAAAATGTGTCTCGTCTCCTTTTAAACTCCTCTATCAATTTTGCAGGCAGAGAGTTCCACAGTCTCACAGTAAAGAACCCCTTTCTGTGTTGGTGATGGAACCTGCTTTCTTCTAAACGTAGCGGATGCCCTCTTGTTACAGTCACAGTCCTGGATATAAACAGATCATGGGAGAGATCCTTGTATTGTCCCCTCATGTATTTGTACATAGTTATTTGATCGCCCCTTAATCGTCTTTTTTCTAGGGTGAATTCTAATTTGGATAGCCTCTCTGGGTATTCCAGTCCCGTCATTCCATGTATTAATTTAGTTGCCCTTCTTTGAACCCCCTCCAGTACTGCAACATCCTTTCTGAGCACCGGTGACCAGAACTGTGCGCAGTATTCCATGTGAGTCCTGACAAGTGCCTTATATAGTGGAAGAATAATGTTCTCATCCCTTGCTCCTATACCTCTTTTAATGCACCCCAAGACTTTATTTGCCTTGGCAGCAGCTGACTGGCATTGGTTGCTCCAATTAAGTCTACAGTCAACTAGTACCTCCAGGTATCTGGAAGGACCCCTCCCCATGTCAGGGATGAAGCATAATTGAAAATATTTAAAGTCCATTGATCCTTGCAGCCACCAACAATGTGGATCTGTACAGGGCAGCCCAGTGGCGGACTGCAGGTCCTCATAGGTCATGGGTTCTTTATGAATCACTTATGAGCAAGATAGTTTTGCTTGGAGTTACTACATGGTCTTTGAAGAACTAGACCCCACTGAAACATAAATGACAGTATATGTGTGTATGTATATATATATATATATATATATATATATATATATATATATATATATATATATAAATATATATGCTGTCCTTATAGGACGCTTTGTGATTCAGTGTGGTAAACAATTTAGACGTGTGGTAGATCCAGAATGCCTCCAAAAAAACAGAAACCCATTGGACATGTTCAGCCAAAAGCACTGATTGTAAAATTACTGACCTTGAGTGTGATAAATGGAGATCCTGACCAACGACTTAAAAATGAGCAGGAAAGAGCCAGGACAGCAAGGGCTGCAGAGACCTACGCACAGCATGAGGTGCAAATTCAAAAAAAGATGGAAAGAGCCAGGACATCAAGGGCTGCAGAGACCCTTGAACAGTATGAGGCCCAAATTCAAAAAGAGAGGAAACAGCCAAGACATGAAGGAATACCCGGGCAATGCTGAGTATATAAGCTAGTTGATTAAAAGGCCTTGGGGCCACTCCAAGTCAAGAGGCCCCAGGTACTACCCCACTGTTATACAGATGCCATGTTTGACAGCAGTCAGTGTGTGCACTGTCAATCTTGACATCTACAGATAGTAGACCCATATCCTTCTGACAAGTAGAGTGCCGACCATACATGCCCAATATCCAAGTGGTCCTTTTGCCCCTAGCTAGGTCCTAATCAGAGGACCCTTCCTCCACCTCACCATACTGTAATAGGACATTCTTCAAGTCATTTTCTAGATGCCTTTAAATAAAGAAAAAAAATAATGATATTTGCAACAAAAATGATTTTATTTCTGATGAATTCAATTACCATTCTAATGTCATTATCGGCCCCTTCATCTGCTTTCTCCAATCTTTACAAGCAAAATTTCCACGCCTCTGATTATTAATATATTTTATTAGAATTTTTGTACTTTTTCCCCTGGCCGGCCACAACGGGGATTGAGAACGCTCTCATCTTTCAATTACAAAGATGAAAACGGCGTGCGTCTCCCTTTATGGAATGATATAAGCCTTGTGCCTAATTAAGATGCATTACTATTCTTCAGCGGATCATAATGTAATCATTAAGCTACAAATTATACCAAAATATTCCCTGATTATGTGACTCGAATGGCTTTTCTTAATTTAGTTAATGCAGCCATTAAACGCTGTAGGTAAAGAAGCACCAGGGTAGTAATTTTACTTATGTATAAACACTAGGAATTTTCGCGACTGTTACAAATTACGCCTCAAGTGCTGTACTCGTTCTGCAAACATTGAACATTGAGTTCTTCATGCATAATATAAAGCCTTGAGGGATGTTCTTCTTAAGTTTTCTTATTCCTTTGGTCTAAAAACCTTAGGCAAACACCTGTATTAATTGTTTTTTTCCTCCAATCACATGCCCCCATTGTGTTGCGAGGAGAATTCAGCGCACATGAGTTAACCTTGCTTTTCACAGAGGGCATCTGCCTACTTCCTTGCGCTTATTGTAAATCAAAACACGTTGAGACGTTAAGGCATTAAGATAAAGGAAGCGATGACAAGGAGCTGCGCCGATGGGATTAAATGCTTTCTTCGCCACTTGAAATTGCAGAATGGGAGGGGGAAGGCTGAAGCAAATAAAATTACAGGGAGAGAGGAATTCCTGAAAATTCTTGGGATGGGTGTTCTCAAGGAATAGGAGTTGCTGTAGCAGTGTTTGAAGATAAAAGGATGGACGCCACCCTTCATAGCCCGAGGCTTCTCTAATTGCCCGAGACTGGAAGTTCCACCCATCCAAAAATGCTTGGCCCCCAACCGAGCTCAGGCCGGCAATGCATGTAAAACAGGTAGCTGAGCATTGTATATGCTTGCACATCTATTAGGGTAAATGGCACGTTGGCTCTCAGCAGTATATTCAACCAGTGATTGTCCTAGCAGCCTAGTGGTGCGTATGTGACAAGTGCTGTTTATATACTGAGGTTGGCCAACCGCATCATCTTCTTGTCCTCTGAGCATATTTTGAAAAAAATGTGCCTGTACGAAGAGCACAAACTGAACTGCACTCTGTATACAATTACTGGAAGTGTTAATCGAGGAACAGGCAGTTGGACAGTACCTTGTGCGGTACCTTTTTTTGGTGCCGCCCTATGGTATGCTGTCATACAGGATACAAATAACTACATCATTTGGTGCCTGATTAAATGCGTCTTACAGGATGATGCCCACATAACAGTGCCATAAGTTGACTAAATAATACTACTGTACAGCTGTCTAAATAATAATGTTATAGAGTCCGCCACCACCATACAAACATAATGTACGGGGTGGTCCAAAGATATGGAGACACCTGAATAAATGAAAAATGGTGGTTCGGAATGCCATCTTGTGTGTGGTATATTGCTAAGAGGAAGGGGGCAATGTGTAGGGGGGGGGGGTCAAAATGGCGGCCATTTTGAAAGCCACCATCTTGGAATCAAGTCAATATTTTCTAACGGGAAGGTGTGCATATGTATCTAACAGAGAATTAAAAGAAGGAAGAATCTAAATCTGTTATGTAGCTTTATTCTTGTCAAAATGATTACCAATTTTTTCCTTGACATGGAACACAACAACGATCCACTACATGATTGCTTGATGTGCTCCGCGTTGATTCGAGTCATCAAGGCTATCCTTTTCTCCCATTCAAGATGTACTGAGAGCAACACCTTTGCACCATCCTTTACTGTACAATATCTACATAACAGTGCAACACAATGCAAGTTAGTACTACCATATGCTGCTCAGATAATACTACCATACAGTAACCGGATAATAGGTGCATACTCTACATAAAGTACAAGTGCTTATGCACCTGAAAGTTGTCCCGTGTAAAGGTGCCTTAAGACTACTGGCTATAGATTATGGAAATAAAGCCTCATGTACACAAATGAATAAATAAATGTACACGAAAAAACTATGCTACCATGTAACACTTTATATGAATGCACAAAATGCACCTCTGATGGATCCTATGGATTCTGTATAAAGTTTATATGTACATCATATGCAAACATACACATAAAATGAGTTTCTTTCAAGCCATTTCTCCCACTGATGCACTGGTAGTAACAATGTTCTTCATATGATAACCGATGGACTTTTACGGGATCACTTTGCATAGGTTTCGATTGACTTTTATGGGGTAAAATATATATAGCATTCGATGATGCATGCCATGGGAGTGGCTATAGATTACATTTTAATAGGATTTTGGTGGTGCGGACTTATTAATTTCCACATAGGCTTTTGGAAGTTGGCCATCCAGGCCTGTGTTTTAGGGTGCATTCACACGAACATATATCGGCTCGGTTTTCACGCCGAGCCGATATACGTCGTCCTCATCTGCAGGGGGGGGGGAGACTGGAAGAGCCAGGAGCAGGAACTGAGCTCCCGCCCCCTCCCTGCCTCCTCTCCGCCCCTCTGCACTATTTGCAATGGGGAGAGGTGGGGCGGGGTGGGGCTAATTCTCGACACTTAGCCCCACCCCCACCCCGCCTCCTTTCATTGCAAATAGTGCAGAGGGGTGGAAAGGGGGTGGAGAGGAGGCAGAGAGGGGGCGGGAGCTCAGTTCCTGCTCCTGGCTCTTCATTCCTGCCCCCCCTTGCAGATGAGGATGACGTATATCGGCTCGGCGTGAAAACCGAGGCGATATACGTTCGTGTGACTGCACCCTTAGTGTGTATATGCAGAATTACACGCATGATACCAACTGATGACTGCTGGTCACATTGCATTGCCACCAGCATTTGCCCCTTTTTAAAAATATCATTCGATGTTGTCTTTGTCTCTTTTGTATAATAAAGTATTTAGATTACATTTTAGGGGATATTATAATTATCTACGGGTATTTTTTGCCTTTGGCATTAGGATTGTGTTTATATAACCCGGAGTATTCCTAGGGCAATTTTATAATGTATTCAGGATTTTTTTCATGGAATATCTATAAAAAAATCTTCAGGTGAAAATCTGGCATCACACAGTAGTACTAAAACCACCAGAGGCATTTTGAAACTGCACCCAATACATACAAATCATAGAAGAGCTGACACAACCATTAACATGTTAGATTACCTTGGTCTTTAGATTTGGCCATTGATGTCTTAGCCATACATGGAGGGGCTACTTTTTTGGTGAGATTGAGGTTCTCCGTAAATAGTCCTTTGAGGAGAAGTCAAACATGTTCAATATATATACCCATTATTTCTCATTGTCCTGACAGACAACACTTGTCCAAAACTTCACCCAAATATTGGTTGTCTTCCAGAACTGGATGCCATGTATAGGCAGAAAGATATCAATATTTGGTAGTGTTCTTGGACATTGTATGTGCTAATTTCAAAGGGGCTTCTAGACACAAAAGGGAAATTCTGAAAATGCTGAAATCTAGGAGGTACAGCTGAGTAGCACCAACTTGTTCATTTTATCTGGACCCTCTTCTTCATCCTCTGCAGCCGACAATCAGCAGCTGTATTTACATGCATCACTTTTGCAGTAAGCACAGTAAAACAGACTGTTACCTATAACTTCCAGCATGCATAGAGCTGGTTTACTGGTCAGCAGGGTAGCTCCGCCCCCAGCTCACAGGTCCTACAACTCCCAGCATGCATAGAGCTGGTTTACTGGCCAGCACTGTAGCTCTGCCCATAGCTCACAGGTCCTACAACTTACCAGCATCAATCTCCCTCTCACTGAGAGAAGCAGAGAAAGCTGCTGAAGCAGACAGACCGGACCTTCAAACACTCTGAACTGCACATGAGCAATACACCGCAGTACTTCCGCTCCTGTCTTCCCATAATGCACTGCTCACAGGAAGTTGGAGGTTATAGACAGGGGAGGAAGTGGCAAATGTGGACAAGATGTCAGAGGAAATGGAGATATTTTTCAGGCGGTGGGTCACATGACAGATAGAAAATGAAGAAAGTAGCCAGACCGGGTGCAGTGACCCTATTACAAAACGACTTATGATGGTGATGTACATTATATATTCAAATGTAGTCTGTGCCCGGAATACCCCTTTAAGATTTCACTGGTGCTCCTGAAAAATAACCACTTTACAGAAGACAGAGGTATCTTGCAGATTGTAATGTGTTTTCTTGGTTTGCAACCCAATTCTTTCCTGGTCACCAGATGGAGGGAGTCTTGAATAGGTTCACACTATTCATTGGGGCAATTTTGATACACATATATATGTATATATATATATATATATATATATATATATATATATATATATATATCCTTGTCTGTGACGAAGACGGTAACCACTCCAGTCATCACAAGGGTATGGAGATCCATAGTGGTCACCACTGGAGATATTGCCTGTTACTAGGCAACCAGCCAAACAATAGAATTTTCAACAACTTTGTAGAAGACAATAATTTGAGGACTAGTATCTGCTGGTGGTTTTTGAAGAATAATCTTCAGTGCTATATAATCTTTCTACGAGAACCTGTCATTCCCTGGTTTTGCTACATACCCCTTATATGCTCATTGTATTTTTGTCAGGGACAATTAATTTTTTTTCTCTAGCTTTTCTTGCACAATCCTTTGTAAAACTCTAGTTTCTAGTGAATTGATCTGAAGAAAAAAAATGGTAAAAAATTCCCCGGTGTCATATAATGAACCGGGAAGATTATTGTGACAGCTGAAAACAATACTTGTTAGAAACAAAACTTGGTATTAAATTTGGGAATTTTTATGAAAGGCTGCAGGAGGCAAATTTCAATACAAAATAGCACGTTATCCTATTCATCACATATCTCATTTGTCATCTGCCAAAAACCTGACAGGTGACAGTCAACACTGTGCAAATGACACAGAGCAGCCCGGGATTGAGTCTGCTCCACCTCAGCCCAAGGCAACACATGTGGCCCTAAATACCATTCACATTTTGTAGTCATTCTTCCTCAAAGTGCACTGGTCTATACATAAATCAGGATAACGTAACAATATCTTCAATGCAAAAAAAAACAAAACAAAGAAAACTCCCCAACCCCCTTTGAAATCTGGCCCTTCTTATTGACCACCTGAATGGCACATGGTTGTGCCTGTGCATGCATGTAATTAGTAAATTAGATTGCAAGCCTTATTGAAGCAGGAGATGTTGAAAAGAATGTATGATTTTGCAAAATAGGCAAAATTGTTGATAAGGTGGCCAAAAAATGACACTTTTTTTTTATTTTGCAGCTCTGAACGAATTCCATCAGATTTGACTGGAATAATAGAGCAGCAAGTGATGTATGATGGAACCCAGATGGAACGTTGCCACATTATAACCTATGTGGAATCAATTGACACTGGTCTTATCCATTGTATGATGGATCCAGTACCTTGCTGTGGTTGTATTTACTAAAGGGGTTGTCGAGCTAGACAATAACAGCTTAGAATGCAGCTACCCTAGCTTCTATATCCCTCTCTATGGCTACTGTGGTAGTAGTTGAGGATTACATGGTCTCAATCAAAGAGAAGAGTCTCAGACATGACCCATCCCTTTTTTATGACCTTCTCATACCCAAGAGGGTGTGTGGAAAAAGGTTGTCCATCTGGAATAACGGCGGCAGCCAGAGTCGAAAAGGAGTCAGTCTTACAGAACAGAAGTCAGGAGCGAAAAGAGACAAAGCAGTCTGATTTTCAGTCTGAATTTTGGAATCTTGGGTCTAAATCATTTGGTATACAACATGCCATGGATAGGAGCTATTGCTCAAACATGCAGGCCATTTCTAGACTTATGTATGGTTTTTATTCCTGTTGTCTTGTGTAATAAAGCCTCTTCATGAGATTCTAGACACATTGGACTTTCCTAAAGTAAGTGGTTGTCATATACTTGTACATAGTCGAATTATCTTCTCCTCTTCATATGAGGCCAGCATTACTTGGGTTTAGGACATACAGCCCTGCTACTAACAAGATTCCTTGAATAGCTCATATCATTTGCTGAGATCAGAAGTTCTGAATATTGATGGTTGTTGAGTGTCTTTCAGGAGAAATGTCTCTGTCTGATAGTTGACATGTATAGAAGATTCAGTAATGTATCATGCTCTAAGACATGAAAGAAGTCGGACAAGCCGGACCAGATGAAACACAAAACAGGATATTTCCTGTAAGACAGACATCATAGGAGACATATACAATCCATTAAAGATATAAGCATCTACAGGTAACTATCCTGAGATGCATTAGGTTGGTTCTATCAGACTTGAGATAAGGAACGATTAATAGAGGAAATAGAGCAAATGAAAGGCCAGCACTTAAATAGTCAGCCAATTACAAGCACAATAAAACATTAGTCAATTGGACTTACAAACAGAAAAGGAAAATATAGACCCACCTAACAGTGGGTAATTACTGCCTATATAATGGCTCATATAGGAAAAAGTTCTATTATAGAACATATCATCTGCTACATTTCATGGTTCCCATAGATGGGACTGATGGAAATGATTGTTCTCCTCCACTGAAAGTGACCATGGACTGTAGTGAACTAAAAATTGACCTCACTGTTTTAAGCCTAGTGCACTACTGCTGAAGAAATAATTACCATAAAAAGTTGGTGGCACCTATGAAGGCCTCAATCTACAGTCTGCCATAAAAGTCTTCCGTGATATGCAGATCATGCAATAGTAAATTTACACATAAGATCAACTGCTATATAAAACACCAAGGCTATTTCCCACATATTTTTTCAATTGGCTAGATAACTGAGAGAAACAGTTCAATGAGTCTTTTACAAAGGTCCTATCAAACAAAATTGTTTGATAGGAAGATTCCCTAAAATATGGTAGTTGAATATCCCTATACTATAGTAAGTCAAGACCGAAAAATCAACCATGCCAATAAATCATTTTAAAATTTAAACTACTTAAGTGCTATGACATTGACCCTATGAAAATGAATATAAGTATTAAAGTATTGGCCTCTATTAAGAATAATGTAACTACTATAGTACTGCCCTCTATGTACAAGTATATAACTGCTATAATACTGACTCCTATGTACAAGAATATAACTACTATAATACTGCCCCCTATGTACAAGAATACAACTACTATAGTACTGCCCTCTATGTACAAGTATATAACTGCTATAATACTGCCTCCTGTGTACAAGAATATAACTACTTTAATACTGTACTCCATGTACAATAATATAACTAGTATAATACTGCCCCCTACGTACAAGAATATAACTACTATAATACTGCCCCCTATGTACAAGAATATAACTACTATAATACTGCCTCCTATGTATAAGAATATAACTACTATAATACTGCTCCTATGTACAATAATATAACTACTATAATACTACTCCTATGTACAAGACTATAACTACTATAATACTGCCCCCTATGTACAAGAATATAACTACTATAATACTGCCCCCTATGTACAAGAATATAACTACTATAGTACTGCCCTCTATTTACAAGTATATAACTGCTATAATACTGCCTCCTGTGTACAAGAATATAACTACTTTAATACTACTCCTATGTACAAGACTTTAACTACTATAATACTGCCCGCTATGCACAAGAATATAACTACTATAATACTGTCCCCTATGTACAAGAATATAACTCCTATAATACTGCCTCCTGTGTACAAGAATATAACTGCTATAATACTGTACTCCATGTACAAGAATATAACTACTACAATACTGCCTCCTATGTACAAGAATATAACTACTATAATACTGCTCCTATGTACAAGAATATAATTACTATAATACTACTCCTATGTACAAGAATATAACTACTACAATACTGCCGCCTATGTACAAGAATATAACTACTATAATACTGCTCCTATGTACAAGAATATAACTACTATAATACTGCTCCCTATGTACAAGAATATAACTACTATAATACTGCTCCTATGTACAAGAATATAACTACTATAATACTACTCCTATGTACAAGAATATAACTACTACAATACTGCCGCCTATGTACAAGAATATAACTACTATAATACTGCTCCTATGTACAAGACTATAACTACTATAATACTGCCCCCTAAGTACAAAAATATAAATACTATAATACTGCCCCCAATGTACAAGAATATAACTATTATAATATTGCCCTCTATGTACAAGAATATAACTACTATAATACTGCCTCCTATGTACAAGAATACAACTACTATAATACTACTCCCTATGTACAAGAATATAACTACTATAATACTGCCTCCTATGTACAAGAATACAACTACTATAATACTACTCCCTATGTACAAGAATATAACTACTATAATACTGCTCCTATGTACAAGAATATAACTACTATAATACTGCTCCTATATACAAGAATAGAACTACTATAATACTGCCTCTATGTACAAGAATATAACTACTATAATAGTGCTCCCTATGTACAAGAATATAACTACTATTATACTGCCTCCTATGTACAAGAATATACCTACTATAATACTGCCTCCTATGTACAAGAATATAACTACTATAATACTGCCTCCTATGTACAAGAATATAACTGCTATAATACTGTCCCGAATGTACAAGAATATAACTACTATAATACTGCCCCCTATGTACAAGAATGTAACTACTATAATACTGCTCCTATGTACAAGAATGTAACTACTATAATACTGCTCCTATGTACAAGAATATAACTACTATAATACTGCCCCATATGTGCAAGAATATAACTACTATAATACCGCCTCCTGTGTACAAGAATATAACTACTATAATACTGCCCCCTATATACAAACATATAAATACTATAATACAGCCCCCTATGTACAAGAATGTAACTACTATAATACTGCCCCCATGTACAAGAATATAACTACTATAATACTGCCCCCTATATACAAGAATATAACTACTATAATACTGCCCCCTATGTACAAGAATGTAACTACTATAATACAGCCCCCTATGTACAAGAATGTAACTACTATAATACTGCCCCCCATGTACAAGAATATAACTACTATAATACTGCCCCTATATACAATAATATAACTACTATAATACTGCCCCCTATGTACAAGAATATAACTACTATTATACTACCTCCTATGTACAAGAATATAACTACTATAATACTACCTCCCTTGTACAAGAATATAACTACTATAATACTGCCCCTATGTACAAGAATATAATTACTATAATACTGTCCCCAATGTACAAGAATATAACTACTATAATACTGCCTCCTATGTACAAGAATATAACTACTATAATACTGCTCCTGAGTACAAGAATATAACTACTATAATACTGCCCGCTATGTATAAGAATATAGCTACTATAATACTGCCCCCTATGTACAAGAATATAACTACTATAATACTGCCCCCTATGTACAAGAATATAACTACTATAGCACATAAAAATGTAACAAAGTTGCCTCCTATGGAGTAGAAGTATAATTCTGGTACTTTGATCACTAATATAGAGTTACATGGAGATCGTGATTTCTTATACCACGCTTTATGGTTCCCATCCATACATAGCAGGTAATTGATCCCACGTGGAATCACTGACAATGTGTAAATAGTAAATTATTAATTTCTAAAATAGAAAATAAACTATGATGTGCAAAGTGTTGACAGATTGCAGCCCTGTTGACTGTGCCACCTTAGTCACTGGCCTCTGTGGCCCTTCCATAGAGCTAGGTCGGGCAAGCAGCATGCTCAATGTCAGCAATCTGACACAGTGACACCAAAATCATTTTCTTCTGTGTCCCTTAATCCGGAAATACCTCTTTACAAGAGGCTTCTCTTACACAAAGGCTCATATTCATTCCAGGCTCTGTCACGTTACATGCTGCAAGGAGCTTGAGACACAGAACAGAGCTCTGCAAGCAGAACCCTCATACTTCCGCTCTGTAGAGCAGGTTACATAGCGCTCTGCCAGCTTGTCTTTGAATACTAATGACGAGTTACAGGTGTCTCCAGACATGAAAGGGTAAAAGCAATGGAATAGTCTGGTGTATATTTTTTACATAAATGATTGTCTAGCTAGTTATATCCCTACAACCTAAACTGCACAGTAACCCAAAACATGCTAAGTCATTTGTACGGATGTAGCAGAGCCCAATTTGTGGTTTAACTCTCTAGGGCTAAATTGTTAATGCATAGTGATAATTCTGTATAAGAATGCAGTCCTATATAAAGTGAAGCACGTATGGTGGGAAGCTTATTGATACTGCCTGAACTGTACGCCAGTCTCCCCATCCATATATTTTGTGCTATATTCTTCAATAGGGTTCATGCATGTAACACAGGCATGATGGCTGGAGCAGTTGCATTTCCCAGCATAGGAGCTGGCCAAGAGCTAAGGCCCATAGGATTGAAGGTTAGAGCCCTACCAGTCACAATGTTATTACATAACCTGGTTATAGGATAGGAACAGCCCTATAAAAATGGCGCAAGAGTGTCATCAATATCATATTCAGCATAAACACATTGATAAATCTGCCCTGCCGTGTCATCATGATGTATTATTCCAAGCTCGAAACATACCTTTCCTGTATCTGACAAAGTTAGCTTTGCTATATAGGTATGTACAGGGGAGTAACTATAGAGGGTGCAGGGGATGCGGTTGCACCCGGGCCCAGGAGCCTTAGGGGGCCCATAAGGCCTCTCTTCTCCATATAGAGAGCCCAGTACTATGAATAAAGCATTATAGTTGGGGGCCCTGTTACAGGTTTTGCATTGGGGCCCAGAAGCTTCAAGTTATGTCTCTGTGCGGCATGGTTTGGGTATGGGTACGGGTACAGATACAGATAGAGGGTAGGCTCCGGATCACGTTTTGCATCAGGGCTCCTGAGCCTTTAGTTACGCCCCTGGGTATGTATGTAGAAAAGATTATACTCTGGAGATTACTAACTATTTCTAATGAAGAGCGAACTTTTCAAAAGTTTGGCTTGGCCACTTTGCCGAATTTGGGCAAAAAATTCAGTTTGGTCCAAATTAGTTCAAACCAATCCCGAACTTCACCAATAAGGAGGAAGAAGAAGAGGAGGAGGACCATTTTTGTAGGTTTAGCCAAGACAAATCACCGAAGGTTCAGGTTTGGACCAAACCAAACTTTGAGTAATGTTTTACCTGAAATAGAGTTTGACTGTTTCGGCGGGCTCAGCACTAACTATTTCTCTTGTTGTCGTGATGTGGCCAAAATGCATTGATAATATCTAATAATTGTAAAAAAAGGAGTGTTATGCTGTATCTGGAAACAAATATAAATATATACAGAGTACTTTTTAGAAAGATATATTGTATTAATGCAAGGAAAAGTTCCGCAGAGGTCTATATTTACCAACATATGAATACCAAAAGATGGGATGCTTTAAGACCAACCCTTGTTCTTCTTCAAAACAGTCCCCTTTTTGAAGCTAGGAAGCATAAATCCTGCCTTTTTGTGGGAGAGCCCCAGGAAAATTAGTCTGTTGCCAGATATGATGAATTGGATAACCAGGATCGGCACAATTGAATCATAGAATGGTAGAGTTGGAAGGGACCTTCAGGGTCATGGGGTCCAACCCCCTGCTCAGTACAGATCACTAAATCATCCTAGACAGATATTCGTCCAGCCTTTGTTTGAACACTTCCATTGAAGGAGAACTCACCACCTCCCATGGTAACCTGTTCCACTCATTGATCACCTTCACTGTCAGAAAGTTATTTTCTAATATCCAATCTGTGCCTCCTCCCTTTCAGTTTCATCCCATGGCTTTTTGTCTTTCCCTGAGGGAATAAGCAGAAAACTTGGTCCCCTTGTTTTCATGATTGGTGGGGGGGTCCCAGAGTTTTAGAACCCCACCAGTCATAAATTTCTGGCATATCCTAGAAAAGCAGTTAATGGAAGCCCATATTCTGCCAAAGGACTGGTTAGAGATGCACTGACCCTTACAACGTAGCAGCAGGTACTGGGTACATCTGAACCACTACAAGAAGGCTCGATCATGTCTCTAAGGAGTTTTTTTGTGATCAAAGAAAAAAAAGGGCAATGGTGGGAAATTGTACCTATCCATTAGATCCATTGTCATTCCAGAGCCAATGTGCCAATGCACCCCAACGGTCTTTGTTTACTGTGCTGCAGGACAGACATTATGGTAATATATGTGACCACTGCAGTCAATTACTGGGCTCAGCAGCCAGTGATGGGCATAAAATACATGCCATTCTTAGCTAATGGGGGTCATTGACTTCTTCAAAGCCACTGTCTCCTCTGGGTCATAGATGGTGGTCCTGAGTGGAACCCCCCCCCCCCCCCTTTAGTAATACATATGGACAGGATGGGCAAGATGAGATACTACCATTTAATGGTAATTTATTCCATATTAGGGAATTTTTCTAAAGAAGTCCTTGATACATTTGATAAGGTACCTCTACAAGGTCCCTCTAAAGTAGGAGATAAAATAGCTTTCTCTCCATCAAATTTGAGAACTCAAGTTGACTGTAGAATTTCCATACATTTCTCAAGATGGAAGGTTTAGATTCTTCATATTTAGCTGCAGGCTCTTGGAGGATGTGGGCCAGAGAGGAGAATGCACCGTGTCACTGATAAAGACTGAAGATTATTGAGGACCTTTCACTGATGTCTTGAAGGGAGAAGCAATGTTCTTATTATCTATAACTAAGAACTTACAAATCTTATCTCACTGACCTAGTGCTGTGGTCTTAGTATCTGTGACCTAGGATCCAGAACCCTAGATTTCTATAGACAAAACCTGAAAATTCTGATATCGACTGAGTATTAGTATTTTTCTCTACTCATGGTAGGGTCCAGGAAACTGAGGTATGTGGTGATGTTTGGTAGGGTCTTTACACTGTAGCATGTTTAAAGACTCAACAAGGGAAAGGTTTCATTGTGTATCCAAGATGCAATTGCCATACAATGCCTCCTAAGGCAGTTAAAGGGGTTATTCCAAAATTGACTTTTCCTAGGATAGATGATAAAAGTCTGATCAGCGGGGGTCTCATCACTGAGACCACAACCGATCTCGAGAATAGGGGATTGAATGGCGCACTGGTTGAGCATGCGCAGTTCCACTTTATTCATTTTCATTTGGACTACTGAAGAGACCCAAGTGCTTGTACTCGGCAATTTCCGTCAGGCCAATTAAAATGAATAGAGAGGTACTGTGCATGCTTGATTGCCACTCAGGTCAATGTCTTCAACACTGCGGGGGTGTAGTGAGCCCCCAGTGGGGAGGAAAAGGGGCATGGAGCCAGTGTTCTCACGATCATTGGGGGTCTGAGAGGTGAGATGCCCAACAAATAGAAAGTTATCACCTATCCTATGGATAGGTGACAAAATTCAGTTTTGGGATAACCTCTTTAATATTTTTACCTGCTGCTTCATTGATGAGAAGCCTATTCCAGTCCGCTCCCCAGTCGTCCTATGTGATCGATGGGCAGACCGGAAGTCATTGTCCTTCATTTCTATAACAGCTGCAATGTGAGTCTTATATGAATGAACATAGAAAATGATTTCCATTCTGCTGTAGGATTGGACTAGCGACTGTGGATCATGTGGGATGATGGGGAACTGAATGAGGAGCTGCCCCATTTCTCAATACCCCGGATTCTTTGTGAGTGTGGCATAGAATAATGATGGATATTGGGGTTAAAGGGTTTTGTCATATGACATATTAAGCATTGGGAATTCTCATCTGTAAGTACATTCAGCATGTTACAAGCTTTGTCCCATTGAAATTTCGGTTGATGGACGTGACTAGAGATGAGTTGTGGGCTCATCAATAGCTGAGCCATAAAATTCCTGCCAAGAAACCATATTAGGAGAATGGAAGCTGAAAAGGAATTTGTCTATATACAGTAAATTGCCTTATAGAAGGAAAATATGGCTCTAAAATGCAAATTTGAACTACATTTTCAGAGTTTGTCTGATCCCTAAAGAAGATTTTAGTGTATTAGTTCCCTCATGTCCAATCTTGTGCTGCAGTGATCAAGTCAAAATCATAGGTAATGGAAATCTCGCCTGATCATGGTGGTCATGGGTCAATCGCATTCAAATTTAGGTAAAAAAGAAAATTCCCATGATTTGTATTTAGAGTCAAGTAAAAGTCCATGGCGGGGGACCACACCTATCTGTAGACTATGAATTGATTGCAAGTCCAAGTTGTGTTCTGAGAAGCACTATATAATTCCTTTTGCATTCTTCTTGTGCTTATAGGGTGTATTTTTGAGCCTTGCTCAATCCCAGCCAGGATTATGATGGAGACTTGAAGCTGCATACATGGAATGCTCTCATTTCTAGAACATTCCAAACCAGATTTCCACTCTATTTCACTCCCAAGGTCTTATAGATCCATTGCACTACATAGGCCTCTCCCTGTACGGTGGCACACAGAGCCCCTTGAGTATTATTTGAGTTATATCAGCTGTCTACTTTTTATTGTTTTTATGTATTTAGTTATAGAATAGGAAATCATAACAGTTTTCTAAAAATTTTCTCACATATCTGTCTGCACAATAGACTGTATAGCCCAAGGACCAGTCAGTCCGCACTAAGCATGTCATCTGTCATGTGACACATATCACATGACCCCTGGCATTCAGTGAGTAACAAGCTTACATGACATCAATGGGCTTCCTGAATAGAAATAATGGTGTACAGTGAAGCCTATCGGCTGGCACTAGACAAGCTGCTGTCCAGCGGTCCCGAGGCCCAGAAGCACTGTGGGTCATTTCTGCAGTGGGAGAAGGTGCTGGAATTCCTGTCCGAGACGGAGGTCACAGAGATCCTGAGCTGTGCCGCCTCCATCCAGTGTCCGTCTCTATGGATTGCTCCTCCAGGACAGTGGGTAGGAGCTTCGGAAAGTGCGGTGGGTAGGACCACAGCTGAGCTGTCACCCCCCCACATCTGCCACACCCCCTCCCTTCCTACGCCACTGCACCTGCTATTTCTATCACTAGATATTCCAGTACTAATGTTAGAATAGCGCCACCTATTGTCTCTATTCTGTGTCCACCTCAGTAATTGTTCCACTTGCTCAATCTTGCTTCCCTCTCTGTTGCACTAAGTAGGCGGAGAGATCCCTGGTGTGGTGAGTGGCTGCATCTTCTCTGATCCAAGAAAAATTATAACTCACCAGCAGCACTTCAAGAAATCCCCTTAGGGTTGGGACACTATATGTGATGCAGCAGCCACCGGGACGTGAACCCAGTCCCAGAAATCCAGCAACAAACTCAAGGTGGCAGCATTAGTTGGTGCAAATAGTCCAAAATACGTTTATTCTCCCATAATCAAAAGAGACAGAGCAGCGACGTTTTGACCAGCGATTTGGTCTTCATCAAGCATGATAAAGACTAGAGATGAGCGAACACCAAAATGTTCGGGTGCTCGTTATTCGGAACGAACTTCCCGCGATGCTCGAGGGTTCGTTTCGAACAACGAACCCCATTGAAGTCAATGGGCGACCAGAGCATTTTTGTATTTCGCCGATGCTCGCTAAGGTTTTCATGTGTGAAAATCTGGGCAATTCAACAAAGTGATGGGAACGACACAGCAACGGATAGGGCAGGCGAGGGGCTACATGTTGGGCTGCATCTCAAGTTCACAGGTCCCACTATTAAGCCACAATACCGGCAAGAGTGGGCCCCCCCCCCTCCCAACAACTTTTACTTCTGAAAAGCCCTCATTAGCATGGCATACCTTTGCTAAGCACCACACTACCTACAACAAAGCACAATCACTGCCTGGATGACACTCCACTGACACTTCTCCTGGGTTACATGCTGCCCAACCGCCCCCCCTCCCCCCACACAGCGCACACCAAAGTGTCCCTGGGCAGCCTTCAGCTGCCCTCATGCCACACCACGCTCATGTCTATTTAGAATTGCGTCTGCCATGACGAGGGACCGCAGGCACACACTGCAGAGGTTGGCACGGCTAGGCAGCGACCCTCTTTAAAAGTGGCGGAGCGATAGCCCACAATGCTGTACAGAAGCAATGAGAAATAGAATCCTGTGCCACCGCCATCAGGAGCTGCACACGTGGGCATAGCAATGGGGAACCTATGTGCCACACACTATTCATTCTGTCAAGGTGTCTGCATGCCCCAGTCAGACAAGGCTTTTTAATTCATAGACACAGGCAGGTACAACTCCCTATTGTGAAGTCCCTGTCGACCCACAGCATGGGTGGCTCCCTGGAACCCACCGGCGGTACACAGAAATATCCCATTGCATTGCCCAACACAGCTGAGGTAGTAATGTCGTGCGTAATACAGGTGGGCTTCGGCCCACACTGCATGCCCCAGTCTGACTGGGGTTCTTTATAAGTGTACAGATGTAGTAAAAACTCCGTGTGCACCTACAGCATGGGTGGGTGCCAGGAAGCCACCGGCGGTACATAGAAATATCCCATTGCATTGCCCAACACAGCTGAGGTAGTAATGTTGTGCTTAACCCTTTCCAATCCAATTTGTATATGGTTTTCCTAGGGGGCTTACTCTTTTTCTGCCGTTATACAACGGCGCTATATGCTGGCTAAAGCCAGTACTGCATGAGCTGACACGTAGGATAGGCTCCGACAGCAGAGATGCTGGCAATATACAGTAAGAGAACCCCGACGGACGTCTACCAACAACGGAGCTGTACAGCCTTAAACCCTAATGTCTTCACAGGTCACACAGTGGACTGGAAAGGGTTAATGCAGGTGGGTTTCGGCCCACACTGCATGCCCCAGTCAGACTGGGTTTCTTTATAAGTGGAAACAGATGCATTTATAATTCCCTGTGGACCCACAGCATGGGTGGGTGCCAGGAAGCCACCGGCGGTACATAGAAATATCCCATTGCATTGCCCAACACAGCTGAGGTAGTAATGTCGTGCTTAATGCAGGTGGGCTTCGGCCCACACTGCATGCCCCAGTCAGACTGGGGTTCTTTAGAAGTGGACACATGTAGGTTAAACTCCCTGTGGACCCACTGCCTGGGTGGGTGCCAGGAAGCCACCGGCGGTACATAGAAATATCCCATTGCATTGCCCAACACAGCTGAGGTAGTAATGTCGTGCGTAATACAGGTGGGCTTCGGCCCACACTGCATGCCCCAGTCAGACTGGGGTTCTTTAGAAGTGTACAGATGTATTAAAAACTCCGTGTGCACCTACAGCATGGGTGGCTCCCTGGAACCCACCGGCGGTACATAAAAATATCCCATTGCATTGCCCAACACAGCTGAGGTAACGTCAGCTGTAATGCAGGTGGGCTAAAAATTAATTTGATTACACTGTAGGCGAGGGCCCACAAAAATTGCTGTATCAACAGTACTAATGTACATCCCAAAAATTGGCCATGGCCAGCCAAGAGGGCAGGTGAAACCCATTAATCGCTTTGGTTAATGTGGCTTAAGTGGTAACTAGGCCTGGAGGCAGCCCAGTGTAATGAAAAATTGGTTCAAGTTAAAGTTCCAATGCTTTTAAGCGCATTGAAACTTATAAAAATTGTTCAGAAAAATTATTTGAGTGAGCCTTGTGGCCCTAAGAAAAATTGCCCGTTCAGCGTGATTACGTGAGGTTTCAGGAGGAGGAGCAGGAGGAGGAGGAGGAGGAGGAGGAATATTAGACACAGATTGATGAAGCAGAAATGTCCCCGTTTTGGATGGTGAGAGAGAACGTAGCTTCCATCCGCGGGTGCAGCCTACGTATTGCTTACGTATCGCTGCTGTCCGCTGGTGGAGAACAGAAGTCTGGGGAAATCCAGCCTTTGTTCATCTTGATGAGTGTTAGCCTGTCGGCACTGTCGGTTGACAAGCGGCTACGCTTATCTGTGATGATTCCCCCAGCCGCACTAAACACCCTCTCCGACAAGACGCTAGCCGCAGGACAAGCAAGCACCTCCAGGGCATACAGCGCTAGTTCAGGCCACGTGTCCAGCTTCGACACCCAGTAGTTGTAGGGGGCAGAGGCGTCACCAAGGATGGTCGTGCGATCCGCTACGTACTCCCTCACCATCCTTTTACAGTGCTCCCGCCGACTCAGCCGTGACTGGGGAGCGGTGACACAGTCTTGGTGGGGAGCCATAAAGCTGGCCAGGCCCTTAAAGACTGTTGCACTGCCTGGGATGTACATGCTGCTCGATCTACGCACATCCCCTGCTACCTTGCCCTCGGTACTGCGCCTTCTGCCACTAGCGCTGTCGGCTGGGAATTTTACCATCAGCTTGTCCGCAAGGGTCCTGTGGTATAGCAACACTCTCGAACCCCTTTCCTCTTCGGGAATCAGAGTGGGCAGGTTCTCCTTATACCGTGGATCGAGCAGTGTGTACACCCAGTAATCCGTCGTGGCCAGAATGCGTGCAACGCGAGGGTCACGAGAAAGGCATCCTAACATGAAGTCAGCCATGTGTGCCAGGGTACCTGTACGCAACACATGGCTGTCTTCACTAGGAAGATCACTTTCAGGATCCTCCTCCTCCTCCTCCTCCTCAGGCCATACACGCTGAAAGGATGACAGGCAATCAGCCGGTGTACCGTCAGCAGCGGCCCAAGCTGTCTCTTCCCCCTCCTCCTCATCCTCCTCATGCTCCTCCTCCTCCTCCTGTACGCGCTGAGAAATAGACAGGAGGGTGCCCTGACTATCCAGCGGCATACTGTCTTCCCCCGCCCCCGTTTCCGAGCGCAAAGCAGCTGCCTTTATGGTTTGCAGGGAATTTCTCAAGATGCATAGCAGAGGAATGGTGACGCTAATGATTGTAGCATCGCCGCTCACCACCTGGGTAGACTCCTCAAAATTACCAAGGACATGGCAGATGTCTGCCAACCAGGCCCACTCTTCTGAAAGGAATTGAGGAGGCTGACTCCCACTGCGCCGCCCATGTTGGAGTTGGTATTCGACTATAGCTCTACGCTGTTCATAGAGCCTGGCCAACATGTGGAGCGTAGAGTTCCACCGTGTGGGCACGTCGCACAGCAGTCGGTGCACTGGCAGCTTAAAGTGATGTTGCAGGGTGCGCAGGGTGGCAGCGTCCGTGTGGGACTTGCGAAAATGTGCGCAGAGCCGGCGTGCCTTTACGAGCAGGTCTGACAAGCGTGGGTAGCTTTTCAGAAAGCGCTGAACCACCAAATTAAAGACGTGGGCCAGGCATGGCACGTGCGTGAGGCTGCCGAGCTGCAGAGCCGCCACCAGGTTACGGCCGTTGTCACACACGACCATGCCCGGTTGGAGGCTCAGCGGCGCAAGCCAGCGGTCGGTCTGCTGTGTCAGACCCTGCAGCAGTTCGTGGGCCGTGTGCCTCTTATCGCCTAAGCTGAGTAGTTTCAGCACGGCCTGCTGACGCTTGCCCACCGCTGTGCTGCCACACCGCGCGACACCGACTGCTGGCGACATGCTGCTGCTAACACATCTTGATTGCGAGACAGAGGAGGAGGAGGAGGAGGAGGAGGGTGCTTTAGTGGAGGAAGCATACACCTCCGCAGATACCACCACAGAGCTGGGGCCCGCAATTCTGGGGGTGGGTAGGACGTGAGCGGTCCCGGGCTCTGACTCTGTCCCAGCCTCCACTAAATTCACCCAATGTGCCGTCAGGGAGATGTAGTGGCCCTGCCCGCCTGTGCTTGTCCACGTGTCCGTAGTTAAGTGGACCGTGGCAGTAACCGCGTTGGTGAGGGCGCGTACAATGTTGCGGGAGACGTGGTCGTGCAGGGCTGGGACGGCACATCGGGAAAAGTAGTGGCGACTGGGAACTGAGTAGCGCGGGGCCGCCGCCTCCATGATACTTTTGAAGGACTCCGTTTCCACAACCCTATACGGCAGCATCTCAAGGCTGATGAATTTTGCTATGCGGACGGTTAACGTTTGAGCGTGCGGGTGCGTGGCGGCGTACTTGCGCTTGCGCTCCAACAGTTGCGCAAGCGACGGCTGGACGGTGCGCTGAACTACACTGCTGGATGGGGCCGAGGACAGCGGAGGTGAGGGTGTGGGTGCAGGCCAGGAGACGGTAGTGCCTGTGTCCTGAGAGGGGGGTTGCATCTCAGTGGCAGGTTGGGGCACAGGGGGAGAGGCAGGGGTGCAAACCGGAGGCGCTGAACGGCCTTCGTCCCACCTTGCGGGGTGCTTGGCCATCATATGTCTGCGCATGGTGGTGGTGGTGAGGCTGTTGGTGTTGGCTCCCCGGCTGAGCTTTGCGCGACAAAGGTTGCACACCACTGTTCGTCGGTCGTCAGGCGTCTCTGTGAAAAACTGCCAGACCTTAGAGCACCTCGGCCTCTGCAGGGTGGCATGGCGCGAGGGGGCCCTTTGGGAAACACTTGGTGGATTATTCGGTCTGGCCCTGCCTCTACCCCTGGCCACCGCACTGCCTCTTGCAACCTGCCCTGCTGATGCCCTTGACTCCCCCTCTGAAGACCTGTCCTCCTGAGTAAGCGTTGCACACCAGGTGGGGTCAGTCACCTCATCGTCCTGCTGCTCTTCCTCCGAATCCTCTGTGCGCTGCTCCCTCGGACTTACTGCCCTTACTACTACCTCACTGCAAGACAACTGTGTCTGATCGTCATCGTCCTCCTCACCCACAGAAAGTTGTTGAGACAGTTGGCGGAAGTCCCCAGCCTCTTCCCCCGGACCCCGGGAACTTTCGAATGGTTGGGCATCAGTGACGATAAACTCCTCTGGTGGGAGAGGAACCGCTGCTGCCCAATCTAAGCAGGGGCCCGAGAACAGTTCCTGGGAGTGCTCCCGCTCCTGAGCAGGTGTTATTGTAGTGGAGTGAGGAGGCTGGGAGGAAGGAGGAGCAGCAGACAGAGGATTCGGATTGGCAGCAGTGGACGGCGCAGAACTGCGGGTAGACGATAGGTTGCTCGAAGCACTTTCTGCCATCCAGGACAGGACCTGCTCACACTGCTCATTTTCTAATAACCGTCTCCCGCGTGGACCCATTAATTGGGCGATGAATGTGGGGACGCCAGAAACGTGCCTCTCTCCTAATCGCGCAGCAGTCGGCTGCGACACACCTGGATCAGGAGCTTGGCCTGTGCCCACACCCTGACTTGGCCCTCCGCGTCCTCGGCCGCGTCCACGTCCTCTAGGCCTACCCCTACCCCTCAGCATGCTGTATTACCAGTGATTTGATTTCACAGGCAGGAAATAAATTGGCGCAAGACTGCAGGCCAAATATAATTTTTTCCCTTTTTTGAAAACGAAAGGCCCCACTGCCTCTAGTGAATGAATAATCTAAGTTTAATAACTGTGCTGTTTTCCTGCTAATGTGTCACAGAACGTGAGGGTAGCAGAGTTATTAACTGTGGCAGAGCAGGTATTTTTTTTCCCAATTAAGGAAAGCAAATGGCGAAGCCAGGAGTAAAACGTAGCTGGGTGCGTATGATTTTTAAAGGTGTTACACGCAGCCGACACGTGTCCACCGCCCTTAGGACGGACAGAGGCCGGACAAATAGAATTATTTTCCGTTTTTTGGCACCAAAAGGCAGCACTGCGTATATTCTATGAACATGAGAAGTTTAATAACTGTGCTGTGTTCCTGCTAATGTGTCACAGAACGTGAGGGTAGCAGAGTTATTAACTGTGGCAGAGCAGGTATTTTTTTTCCCAATTAAGGAAAGCAAATGGCGAAGCCAGGAGTAAAACGTAGCTGGGTGTGTATGATTTTTAAAGGTGTCACACGCAGCCGACACGTGTCCACCGCCCTTAGGACGGACAGAGGCCGGACAAATAGAATTATTTTCCGTTTTTTGGCACCAAAAGGCAGCACTGCGTATATTCTATGAACATGAGAAGTTTAATAACTGTGCTGTGTCCCTGCTAATGTGTCACAGAACGTGAGGGTAGCAGAGTTATTAACTGTGGCAGAGCAGGTATTTTTTTTCCCAATTAAGGAAAGCAAATGGCGAAGCCAGGAGTAAAACGTAGCTGGGTGCGTATGATTTTTAAAGGTGTCACACGCAGCCGACACGTGTCCACCGCCCTTAGGAAGGACAGAGGCCGGACAAATAGAATTATTTTCACTTGTTTTACAAGCAAAAGGCAGCACTGCGTATATTCAATGAATAATAACTGTGTTGTGGCCCTGCCTATACAATTCTTTCCCTGCAGTATCAATGGAGGGTGCAATGCTCTGCAGAAGCGATTTTGAGAAGCAAAAAAAAATGCAGCACAGCTAACAGCAGCCAGCACAGTACTGCACACGGATAAATATGGCCCTAGAAAGGACTGTTGAGGTTCTTGAAGGCTACACTCACTCCTAACACTCTCCCTGCCTATGCAGCACTTCTGTCCCTAATGCCAGGTGCAACGGTCTGCAGAGGCGATTTTGAGAAAAAAAAAATTGCCACTGCTAACAGCAGCCAACACACAGCTATCAGTGGCCCTAATAAGGACCTTTGGGGGGTCTTGAAGCCTACACTAACTACCAATTCTTTCCCTACAGCAGCTCCGGTACAAACAGCACTGTCCCTCATCTAACTCACACGGCATCTGAGCCGAACCGCGGGAGGGGCCGACTTTTATGTTCGGGTGACACCTGATCTTCCCAGCCACTCACAGCAGGGGGGTGGTATAGGGCTTGAACGTCACAGGGGGAAGTTGTAATGCCTTCCCTGTCTTTCAATTGGCCAGAAAAGCGCGCTAACGTCTCAGGGAAGGAAGTGAAAATAACCAGAACACCGCATGGTGTTCGTTATGAATAACGAACATCCCGAACACCCTAATATTCGCACGAATATCAAGCTCGGAAGAACACGTTCGCTCATCTCTAATAAAGACCAAATCGCTAATCGAAACGTCGCTGCATTGTCTCTATTGATTATGGGAGAATAAACGTATTTTGGACTATTTGCACCAACTAATGCTGCCACCTTGTGTTTGTTGCATCTTCTCTGATGCCAGAAGAGATGTTGAGCAAGTGAAAAGAGAGGAGACTGTTACAGAGAAGCAAGACTGAATATGCGTGACCACCTGGTACATATACTGAGGTGGACTGGACACAGAAAGGCTCTTCAATAGAAACAGCAGGTGGCGCTATTATAACATCAATCCTTGAATTACTGTGGATATAAACAGCAGACAATGCTATTGTAACATTAGTCCTGGAATATCTGGGGATAGAAACAGCAGAAGACGTTATTCTAATATCAATCCTATCTGGGAATAGAAACACAAATGTAAGAAAAAAGGTTTAAAATCATGGGCTGTATTTAACAATATTTTTCTGGGGAAAAACAGTTTAACCTATAAAATAGAAACTTCAGCATATAAAATATATTATTAAAAATTAGTATTAACATTTGGTTCCTTTTTATGATAAAATTAGTGCCACATTAAATTCAATTGAATGGAGTCTACTAATTGGAGTTATAATTAACATATACTTACAATATAAATAATTTCTTTTTAATTACCTGTACATGAGTAAAAAAATAAAAATAATTAGAATTTTATAATGTTAGATTTTATTTTAAGTATGAATATCTTTTTTTTAAATATAATCATGAATCATAAAAATCACATATTAAGCATAAAATTATTATTATTATATTTAATTAATTAATTAATTATAAAAATATATTATTTTTTCTACTTGAAATTAAATAAATGCCTAATTATACCAATACAATTATTATAAATCTGAATACAAATACTAAGATCGTATTAATATTATCATCATTGCACATGTCTACCTTCTATCACAACAGCCACTTTCCGTACAGAAACGATACAAAGAAATCGAATGGTTAATTTGATTTCCCCTCAATATCATAACTTTATTAAACTCAATAACAACTCAATCTAGACATCTTCAAAATGACCATTTCTATCAATATCCCCTCTACTTGAGTTTTTATTACATACAGCGGCATCATATGTATGAATAGAATAAAAAGAACACAGCGGAATGCAATTCTATGGGGACCGAGCTTCGCCGATAACTCAGGTGCACTGAATGATGTGGACATAAACAAACAGCTTTCGAGAAGTTCTACATTGTCTCATGTCTACCCAGCCAATCTTTTTTTCCAATAATTATGATAATGATTCCCCACAAGGCTCTTATTTGTTCATCTTCTAAGACTCCGCATCTGGGTTTTGGTTGCGTTGCATGGTGGTAGATGTGAGGTGCAGACTTGACTTGGAGATTTATTACCTTAGGGTCCGTAACTTATTTGAACAGCTGCAGAGAAAAACACAAAGCGACTTGTGATCTTAGCGAAATGTCTGCAAAGTGTGCATCTTGAGTCTCTCTTTTTTAGGCCCCGCACATAGACAACCTGTTTTGCTAACTGGGAATAATTTTTTTAAATTAAAGGTCACTGCAGTAGATCGACCCACTAAGGGCTCCCCAGTACAGGTCACAGTAATAGTTAATGCTTCAAGTAATTTTTTTTTTCAAAAACAGAAGGGTCTGCCAATTGTCAATTGACTTATTTTTTTTTGCTAGACCTGGAGATCTATAAATTTATATGTCACTGGGGGTGGGCAGGGGAGATCATATATCAAAGTTAGCTGATGGTACTGGTTACCAAATGAAATAAGAACAAGGAAATAATTTGACTATTTTTAGCTGAAGTTGAAAGCAGGTTCACCCCAGATCTATTATCTAGATAAGAATTGTAATATGTGATGTGGGATTAAATATAATTAACTATAATTCTCCAATAAAGTTTTTTTTTTCTGAAGAAATAACTTCAATTATGTTTAGTTTTAAACAATGTATCAAGCGTATTGTTTAATGAAATCCATTATGAGGGAAAAAGAATTCAGTAGATACAAAAATTCTAACTACTTAAGGCAGTAGTCTCATGCAGACAACCCCTTTAAGTAGGCAGGTTTCGCCAAAATAGGACAATCTGGCCAAACCAAACTTTTCAAAAGTTTGTTCATCACTAGTTCAAATCTTGGTCAGAAACGCTATCTTTTCTCCTTAGGGAGAGCACCTAGATGGTGAGTGAGAGAATCACATGCCCATGCACACTCCTCTGGGTAATATGCAAATAAGGGAATTCCTGGTCATTGTTACAAGGCTTGTATAAAAAGTCTGACTTTGGCTTGAAGGAATGCTGCCTTTCAATAGGTGGCGCTGTGGAGGATTTATTCCATCTCCCTTAGTTATTTAGTTCAAATCTTGTAATGCTGAACCATAGAAATAAAGCATCGTTTTCCATTTAAGCAAACCTTTTGGCCAATGTATTGCCATCGAAACCCAGAGGCGTAACTTGAAGCTCCCGAGCCCCGATGCAAAACTTGTAACAGGGCCCCCAACTATAATGCTTTGGGTTCCCTATATGGAGAAGAGAGGCCTTATGGGCCCCCCAAGGCTCCTGGGCCCGGGTGCAACCGCATCCCCTGCATCCTCTATAGTTACGCCCCTGTCGAAACCCCTTTTATTTTTGGAATGGATCGATATTGTAAAGTCCAGCTTTTTTTGTGAAGGCCTGTGTTCGTATATTATATTTGCCTTGTCCTGAGATATCGCCTGTATGATACTCCAGACAGCAGTCACAAATTTGCAGGCTTCAGAAATCTTCCAGCATTTTCTGTCCAGCTTTAGATTTGGGAAGTGCTGTGCTTCCATTAGGCACTGTACAATGATCTGATATGGGAAAAGTAACTGCCCCCTGCCCAACAGGAGCTCAGCTAAACTGTCATAGGCCAGTACTATAAAAACATTTGGGCCTTTTAGGCAACACACAAAGTTTCACCACTCAACATTTTCAGACAGTTCCTCTTGCAATTACAATGTACAAATATGGTAATCATCAACTAAAATGCAGAGCTACGCTATGGTCATAGCAGTTTGCATAGTGCAGCCACTCATTTACATTGTAATACACATTGCACACAATATAATGTATTCCTTTTAGGGCCATTCGCTGCCAAATAATACTTCCATACAATGTTTACACAATACAGCCCAAATAATACATTCCTATAATGCTTAAATAATGATGGCATGCATACAGTATACACTACAAAAGAACCTACCATATAGTGGCCACATAACACCGCCATATATTACCCCACACAACTCAGCCATTCAGTGCCCAAATAATACTGCAAGAAAATCTCTAAATAAATGAAGGGGCTTCTGGTAAAGTCCCTCGTGGTCCATGGCAGTGACGTTTTACATTCTTTAGTTTACAGTCGCTCCCGTTTGCCCTGGTCGGTTGCCCAGTATGCATTTAGGGCTCAGTCACACGGGCGTCTTAACGTCCGATTATTCGCGCGGTAAAAAGATTGCACTATATAGAACCAAGGCTTTCCAATGGCAGCGGTCACATGTGCGAATTTTACATGCGCAAAAATGCCTGCGGCGAAAAATATAGGTCACCGTTTGTTAAAATGCAGGTTACTGCGGCATCTGTAAAAATATAGGTCACCGTTTGTTAAAATGCAGGTTACTGCGGCATATAGTGAAGATCGTGATCCTCTGCCACAGCTGTGGCAGAGGAGAGCGATGTTCTCCCATTGAATTCAATGGAGTCGGCGCTATAGCCGCTCCATTGAAGGCAATGGGCTGCCGGCAAGCCCTGCAGTGATTTTTCGGGGAGGGGCTTTAAATATAAGCCCTTCCCTGAAAATCATCCCAAAAATGTGTGAAAAATAAAAAAATATATATACTCACCTCTCTGCAGCTGCTGGGGCTCAGGCGCATCCAGCCGGGTCTTCTCCTGCACTGCTGTGAAGAGATTTCAGCAGGCAGGGATTTAAAATCCCCACCTGCTGAAAGGGCTGTTTCTGATTGGCTGACCGCGGTGACCAATCAGAGGCAGCTCTCAGCTATTGAATGACAGCTGAGAGCTGCCTGTGATTGGTCCCTGCGCTTAGCCAATCAGAGGTAGCACTCCCCTATTCATTGAATTCATGAATTCATGTCACAGCCACAGCACGGGATAGCGGGCAGTGCACTTTTTGTGCGGAAAAACGTAGCCAAGTTTTTTTTCTGCATGCCGCCCACTTCGCTCACGCAAATTTTGGATGCATCTGAAAACAAGCTTACTGAATGTTTCCCATAACAACTTAAAAATAATGAGTGTAATTTAAGTATTAAGGCCCAATGCACACGGGCGTATTTGCATTGCGCAATCCAGAGCGAGCGTTCACCTCCGGATTCCACAGCAAATACTGCCCATAGATATGTTATGGAAAAATCGCTTTTTCATGTCCACGAGTGGAAATCGATTGTGATTTTTTGCTCATGGAGGGAAAATCACAGCATGTCCCATTCCAGGGCGGATTCCATGCGGACAGAATCCATTGAAGTCAATAGAAGCTGCCCGATCTGCATCCTTTCCACCTAGCGACGGCACGGAATTTTCTGTACTCTGCATGTGTTCCGGCGTGCTTGCCAGAACATCTGCAATACAGAAAAGATGACTGTGGAAAGCTACACAGGGGTCATTGACCAGGCACAGGGTCGGATTCCACTGCCAGATCCCGAATGCAGAATCCAACCCGGCCGTATCCATTCGGCCTAACTCTTTCACATAATTGTTTGGAACCCTTCCTATAGATGATATGGATAATACTGATACACTCATTGTCACAATTCAAGCACCTAGAATGAGTTTTCGGAATCGAACGAAAATTTATGCATGTGCTTGTAGTGTTCATATAAGCAAATGATTACAGTATCAGAGCAAAAGGATCATTAATGAGCAGAAAACCGACCCCTTGAAGGGAGGCTCTAGTACCATGTTGTACCGTCTCTGGCTTGGATACAAGATGTGATGGAGGCTCTAGTACCCTGTTGAACTGCCTCCAGCTTGAAAACAAGATGTGATGCGGGCGGGCATGGAGGCTCAAGTACCCCGTTGTACCGCCTCTAGCTTTGATACAAGATGTGATATGGGTGGACATGGAGGCTCTATTACCCTGTTGGGCCACCTCAGGCTTGGAAAGAAGATGTGATACAGGCAGGCATGGAGGCATACAGGTTCCGTTTGGTATCCTGTGGAATATCAGTCCACATTTGCTGTATCTGAGCCTCTAGATCGTGCAAACTCATAAGCTGTCAAAGGTGGCGTCCCAGCTGGTCCCATACATGTTCTATTGGCAAATAATGTGGCAACCGGGCAGCCACTGATGTGTTACAATATTGTGGGGACATTCCTGTGAACCCCTAGCTGTGTGTGGCCGAGCATTACTCCGCTGGAAAATGCCTCTCAAAAGCCGCCATGAGAGGAACACATGGCTGCAGGATGTCCTAAGCATATCACTCAGTTGTCATTGTCCCTCGAACTACTACTAGGGGTGACTGACTGTAATTGTGATGGCTCCACAGGGTGTCAAGGACAGTACATGTAATGGCCCCCATGAGACCAAATGTCCTTCAATCAAGTGCCTGGAAATGGTTCCGACAGACATGGGGTTGTAACGATGGTGCTACCTGTCTTTGGATGGCGGACAATGAAACAGTTGGAGCTGCGAGTACTTGTTGGACGATCAGACGATCTTCTCTACTGGTGGTCTGACAAGGGCGTCCTGATCTCGGTCACCTTGTGTGCCCTCAGACATCCACTGGTCAGAACGCCCCAGGTGGCGGACAACTCATCGATACGACCATCCAGCTTCTCACATCCCTCTCAGACTCTGGTAACGGGGTGACATCTCTTCTCTATGTTGTAGAGGCGTCTAGTGGTCACCAAGCTCCACACAAGTGGGAAAAGCTGTCACTAGACACAAGTAACCTCCAAGAGCCACTTATAGGACAAGGGGGAAAAACTTTTAGGGCGTCAGGTGACAAGACCGTTCATCTAATCGCCACAACTCTCATCATCTGTATATCTACCTGAGATGGAACTGCATGCCGAATTTTGCAGTAGAACTGCAACTCCTTCAAGGGGCTAGTTTTTTTTTATAAAGAGTATATTAGTGTAAATTCTGCTGATGTAATTAAAATCTCCCAAAACTGAAAGTAGTTTCCAGACAAATGTTTTTGATTCGCAGTATGCATGTGGATGCGATGGGATTCTTCTATTTCTAACTCGTGAAACAACACGTGACTCTCACATGCGTGAAAACTGCATGTGCAGCGATGCAATGTGCTTTTCTCACAAAGCACAACGAACTCGCGGGTTTACAAGCGTAATATCGGCCCCAGTCTCTTGGACCGATATCACACTCCTCCCATCGGTGCGCATGCTCTATTTTAATGCCCATTTGCACACCAAAAGTCCCAACAGAAGTCAATGGGGAAGCTCAAACGTGTGCAATATGCTAGGAGATACATGGAAGACTGCATAATTGCAAAAAGAACATATCTGGAACTCATTAGACTAATTAGACATCTCAATGGCTGGGGTCATTGATGTTTTTATTTTGTATATAACCGATATAGGTTGTTATAATTAAACCTTGATGAGCTCCATATAAGAAGAGTGTCGCCACAAATCAGCCTGCACCGCCAGTACCTGATTACATGCTAGGATGTTATAGATTGCCGGTCATTCTAGACTGTATGTGGCTTGTGCTGCCGGGCGCCCTTAGGTCCCCGAGACTTCATTGTGACTCTGAATATGCAGATAGGCAGTATGTACCCCGGGCCCCACTGAGATCAGCTCATCCATGTGAAGCGGGCGTGGAGAGCGGGCACGGCAGCCGCATCCTTAGACACAGAGCCCTTTGGTTGCAGTCTATATTTATAGTGCATGTAATTAAATGCTAGTTATCGTGTAGTCGTGCCAGAGCGACATCATCACTTTAATTACTGCCTTCACCGCGGTGTCTTTTATGTATCCCCGGTCTTGCAACTGCTCCCCTACTGTCTTGCAATTGTCTCTATCTCATACACAACTATGGTGCACAGTCCATGCCTGTAATTACTTCCAGTACAGAAATTTCAACCAGTAATCAGCCCAGAACGAGCCGAGGCCTCCAAAAAGTCAACAGTTCAGCACTGGAAATAAAATGTAAAAACTCCTTTTTCTTTTTTTTTTCTTTTTTATTTTTCTTATGTCTAGAAATTGACCCTAATCTTGTCAGATGTATCATAACACTGAGGTTATGATTTTGCGGTGAAATGTCTTTTATTGTCAAATATTTACTGTCATTTTTTGGGATTTCTTTTTTTAATTAAATGAGCATTTCCACCTACAATAAAAAATATCAAAAATGCACAAAAAATTTTTATTTTATCCTTTTATGTCAAGTTAAAAGAGTTATTCTGGTCTTGGCAAATAAATGTTGTTCTTTTAGGCTGGTTTTACACATAATGGGAATTCCGAAATGTTTTTAAGGCCTCGTTCACACCTGCGAGATTTTAGCGCAGAAGAGGCGCATGAAAAGATCGCGGCTATACTGCACTAAAAATAGCGTGAATTTCAGGTATAAGCTCTCAAGCTTAATTAGCAGTGAAGTTGCCCGTTCACACGATCGGAAGGTGCGTGGTGCGTGTTATCCTGCTTTCATAGGAGTCTATGGAGACAGCTGCGCAGCACGCACCAAGGATAGGTCAGGTCCGATCTTTCCCTGCAGCACGGTCCTTAGATGTGAGCTTTGCACACGCATGTCCTAACTTTGTTAGGTGCGACTTTTTTGCGCGTCTGATGCATGCACAAATACGCAACGCCCATTCCCGAAGAACATGCAAATATGCTTACGGTCATCTGAATCCATGTAGAGGAGGTCTCTAAAATCTCCTGAGCATGGGTTGGAAAATTTCCGCAGCGGTTTTGAAAGATGCCATGGATTCTAAATCCACAGCATGTCTATTTATGCTGTGGATTTTAACCCTTGAAAAACAAGGGTTAACCCTTTCCAATCCAATTTGTATCCTAGTTTTCCTAGGGGGCTTACTCTTTTTCTGCCGTTACACAACGGCGCTATCTGCTGGCTAAAGCCAGTACTGCATGAGGTGACACGTTGGATAGGCTCCGACAGCAGAGAGGCTGGCAATATACAGTAAGAGAACCCCGACAGATGTCTTCCAACATCGGAGCTGTACAGCCTTAAATCATAATGTCTTTAGACGTCAGACAGTGGATTGGAAAGGGTTAAAATCCGCAGCAAATCCGCAAGAAAACCACAGCAAAATCTATACTATTTAGATGTGGATTTCCAGCATATTTGCTGCAAGTTTTCTGCTGCTGAAAGCCCATAGCAAATGCGCTGTGTATGAAGGTACACTTATAAAAGAGTGGGTGGGGCATCATAGTAGAAGGCGTGGCCACCTGTGGCGCATCTAATTTATTATAAATTTAGACAGAAATGGGGGTAAATTATTTCAGAAATTTATGCCGTAGATTTTAGCATTTTTTAGCATGCTCTGGGTGTGGCTTTCTTCTGGCCTTTTTTCTTAGTCTTATCAATGGAAAAATACACACAACGATTATCGCTCAAAAGATGTCTTTTGAGTGACTTTTGAGCGACAATCGTTGTGTCATTTACAGATCACCTTGCGCTGCGAGCGGAGGATGCAGAAGGCAAGTGGGGTGTCCCAGCTTCTCTTCTGCATCCAGCTGTTTCCCGCTCCGAGCGCCCGGATGTTATACCGCCGAGCACTCGGAGCGGAGGATACAGAAGACAAGCTGTTTTCTGCATGGAGCGCCCGGCTGTTAAATAGCCGAGCGCTCCGTGTGGGGTATGGAGAACATAGCTGGACCGCTCTGTTCTTCATACCCAGCACGTTATCAGGGAGCGGGATACAGCTGAAACAATAGTATCAGCTGTATCCCGCTGTGAATCCCTGGTAAGGCTCATCGTCGTCTTTCAGCACGCTGAAAGACGACGATGAGCGACGGCTTAACGAAAACTGCACAATGTCAGTGCAGGTAGACACAACGATTATTGCTCAAAAGACGGCTTTTGAGCGAATTTTGAGCGATAATCTTTGTCTGTAAATGGGCCTTAACTGAAGGTAGCCTTAAAGGGCTTATCCAGACAGTGCACGTTTAGGTACACCGGGGTCGGAGCAGAAGCACTGCTCTGACTGTTGTGTAGCGCCCAGAACTTGCAAGTAATGGGAGCTGTGCTTGTATTTGCAGGCTGTAGTCTCATCAATGTCAATGAAGGCTGCACTTGCAATTACGAGCACTGGCCACTACACAGTAGTCAGAGCAGTGCTTCCGCTCTGACCCCAGTGTATTCGGCAGGCGCTGCCTGGATAACCCCTCTAAAGTTGCCAACAGTCCCAAATTTTCTGGGACTATCCTTATTTTTTAAGGGGAATTCTGGCAAGTGTCCTGCACCCTGCCTACAAACACCAGGAGAGGTTTATAAAACTGTTTAAAAGAAAAACTTTCTTTGTTGCCTATAGCAAGCAATCACAGTGCAGCTTTTATTTCTTGTAGCACTCTTGCAAGCTGCTCTGCAATTGGTTGCAATAGGCCACAAGGGCAATTTTTGGTTAACACAGTTTTCATAAATCTGGTCCACCATTTTTTTACATTTTGAGCCAGGAACTATCTATTAGATGGATGTTATTCATCTCCTCATGCTCCAAGCTCATCTTCAAAAACTCCGACTCTTCTTTGTAAATGTAAATCCACATCTTTTTACTATCCCATTAAGTTCGACAGGACTTCATGCAATTTGCATCATGGGAAAAAATGATTAAAATTCTGTTCTAGAACTGGAGGGTGGAGAGGGTACATTACCTGCAGTTGATTGTATCAGCCATCCCTCACTGTTCAGCCGATTCCTGATACCGTTTTCGGAAGGCCAAGATGACCACCACCATCTTTAGACTACCTGATGGTTCAAGGTGCATTGGTAATGTTAGGACTACCAATACACTATAGCTGTCCTGTGATTGGCAAGCACGGATAACATGATCAGTCCTGGCCAATCGCAGAGCAGTACATAGGGTTGCCTTAACATGCCAATACTTGACCTAAATTCTGCGTGGTATCCACGTCTGGAAAACCGCACGCAGGTAAGTCCTATTGAAGGATCTTGAATTGCATGCAGCCTACAACAGTCACATGTCCCCCGTGACGGGATGTAATTGCTGGAGCTGGAAGAGGACTGCAGTGAGGGACCGACTGCTGTCCGAATGGGGAATCAAGCGAAGTGAACATGACTGTTTTATGTTTTTATATGGCACTGGGCAAATTTCAATTTAATCATTTTCTCCCCAGACCACCCCTTTAAAAACACTTATTGTCAAGGGTCCATCCCAATAAGACCCAAGGGCTCCCCTATTCTATGTATGGGGAAATGTGGAGTAAAACCAAGAATAGTGAAACAACTAAGCGAAAAAAAAAAGTGACATCATAATCCAAAATTAATCAACAAGTCTACAAAAAATATGCAAAAGTTGCAAATGCATACAGTATGAATTTTCATGTGAAGTGAAGTCAGTAACAGCGAGTTTTACAAGGATTTCATGGGTTTCTCTGTTCTTGCCAATCATCTTAGCTGCGTGACAGATCCCCACCTCTCACTCCTCACTGCCAGACCTGTCCTTGTCACTTCTAGGTTGACTACAGTAATTTCCTATCTCTTTACTTACAACTCTACAAATACATCACTACGTGCCTTCAGCATTCACTCGCTACATATGCTAATGGATCCTGTACAAGCATCTTAATCATTAATTCTGTTATTTTTGTGGATTTTGTCTTAATTTTGCTCCGTCTAATTTTAGGAATATTTTTTTATTGCAAAAAGTTTCTACCAAAACTTTACCCCACCCCCCACCCCCTCCACCAACTTTTTTCCTATTGGACCCGGCGTGTCCATCTCACAGGACATTTCTGACTAACTATAAGGCTGGGTTCACATAGCGCAGACAAGCCGTGCGGAAACTAACTTGCAGCGCGGAATTCAAACCTATGACATATCAATTGTATCGCCATTTCCACTGCGTGCTTTCTTCTCTCTATGGGGAGATATTTCCACAGTGGAATACGGGTGGAAAAGTCGCAATTAAACCCGCGCTAAATGGTGCGGGTATCGAAGCGGCCTTTTCACTGCGGAAATCTCGCGGAATTTTCATGCGGACATTCTGTGATATTTCTGTGGGATTTCTGTCTCGTGGGAACCCAGCCTAATGGTAGCTTTATATATGTGTTTTTGCCTACTCAGCGCAACGTGTTTGCGCTATGGACAAGGCTTTTTTGTATCAGTGCATTATAATGTGCTTTTTGAACATGCAGGGCATGTTCATTTGCGCCCGGCAGATGAACACACCCCAATATAAATGGCTACTTAACCTGAGTTCCAGATGTATTTTTTTTTCACAAACTTGCGAGCATTTGCGCACCTTCCACAGACTTCTAGAGGAACCTTTGGTGCGCAAATGCACATAAAAATAGAGCAAGTCGTATTTATTTGCGTGCACATGAAATGCGTGTGCAAAGAGAGGACATAAGAAGGAACCAATTGACATCAATGTATTCTATTCTCTGTAGATGACGCAAGTAACTTTAAAGGCGGCCTCAAACATTTATGAGTACATATAAGCTTGTTATCGCAAGATGTATACGCGCTATATAGGGTGCACAATAGCGGCGCATTTAACTGTACTTTACTGCGGTCAGGACCGCTCACATCGGTGCAGTCCAAGCAGCGCCATGTGTGAGTAGGCGGGACCACCTGCTTAGTAGGCGGCTCAGCTGACCTAGTAGGCCCAGGTGGTATCATGTAATCCTGCAAAATCGTGCAGTTCCATGAGCAATTTCAGGCAGACGGGGCCTTCAGTGCACAGTTGCCGCGAAAATAGAGCATGTTGTGTTTTTTCCCCACGCTCGAAATGTGCGCAGAAAAAAAAACAAGTGTAAAGGAACCCATAGAAGTGAATGGGTTCTATTTGCTGCGCGTTGTGGGCTCAGATTTTGCGGCTGAGGCCGCCCTTAAGCATACAAATGTGCCCATGTGAAGCTGCCCCAAAATTAGGGTTATGTGGCAACTTTGGCCGTGACACGGCTTGTATGGTCAGAGATCACAGTGTAGCCTGCAGTCTCCCAATCTAACAGAACTCAGTCAGCTCATGTGGCAACTCACAAATTGCAATCCTACCTCATTGCATCTTTAGCAATATTCATGTCGCCATTGCAGCAACCTTTGAGTTGCAACATATCCACACTCCATTCTGTTGGATTGTGAGAGCGTAGGGGCGCACTGCAATCTTTGGTCTTACACCTTATATTACAGCCAAAGTTGTGATGTAGCTCTAGCCTAATGGCCAATTGTTCACATCTGTGTTTGAGACTCCGGAGCCTCCATTACATGGTTTTTGTCTGAGAAAGTGCCAGATGGCATAATGGAAGCTGACAGATCCCATTATAGTCAGTGGGGTCCATTTGGTGGTGTCCATCATAGAACAAATCTGTGTTGGCCAGGCATTTCTTCTTCCTACTTCCATGAAATTATTTTTAAAGTTTTGATAATGTAAACTAGCAGTGATCAGCCCTAACTTCCGGGAAGAGTTGTCATAGTGACAGATCCCGCTTTAAGGAAGCCAATTCTAAAATTCTTACCAAGTAATCCCCAATCCAGCACCGGATCTAGGCAGCTATGGGGAAGCTGGGACTGTAAGTGCTAATCACTTGTATGAAGTCCTCTGGTGGCATCGCCCACTGAGCCTTCTGGCACAAAGCAATGGCTTAACCCTTTCCAATCCACCATATGACATCTAAAGACATTCTGATTGAAGGCTGTACAGCTCCGATGTTCGGAAGACGTCCGGCAGGGTATTCTTACTGTATATTACTGACCGTTCTGTTGTCAGGGGCCTCTCCAGCATGTCCCATAGCGCAGTATTAGCTGTAGCCAGCAGATGGCGCCATTGTATAATGGCAGAAAGAGAAAGCCCCCTAGGAAACCCTGAATCCTAAATTGGATTGCAAAGGGTTAAATGTATGAGTATGAAAAAAGACTACACAAAAGTTATAGCATTACAAGTTAATATACCCTGAATGCCAGGACAAATTAGTAGAATTTGCTATTCATTTATTTTACAGCGCTAGTTGAAACTGTAATTTAACAGATCTGAACAGAAGCTCTCTTAAGGGTGTGTATAGTTTTTGTGACCAATTTTTTTATGCAACCAATTGCTTCAAGACCTCTGAAAAACAATCTTGTGAATATTCCTAGGTAATCTTACTGGTTTGTGTATACAGCTCCTATGCAGATCTGCGTGTCTCCATGGTTACAGACTACAAACAAACCCAATGTAGTCTGATTCTGCAGTCGTGTGTTGTTCCATCTTCTTCTGCCTGAAAACCTATAGGTAGTAGAGGACAAGGTAGATGGAAGAGAGTAACATTTAACTCCAGGATTAGACTAGGTTTGTTTGTAGTCTGTAACCATGGAGATATATAGCTTTGCATAAGGAGCTGTATACACAAACTAGCAAGAAATTGTATATTAAAAGTTGCTTAATTTTCTTTATTCCTAAATGTAAACTTAAAAAAATTCAATACAAATACATAGAAATTCTGGTATTTTCCTCTACTGTCAAGATATAACTGTTTTTAGCAAAGAGCATTCAATATAACCACCGTTACTGTTTCTATAGAGAGATTTAGTCCCATCTCACTGGCTCAGCTTCACATAGAGTTGTTTTTCAAGCCTGGTAACAAGGATTCTGATATTGCTCAAAGAAAATAGCTGAAGGCCACAAGATGATAGGCAAAGCATGAAAGTTAGATGATGAGTTGTAATATGTAACCCCTAGGACCTATAGGACCTACAATATGACTAATGCATAAAAAACACAACATGTAATAATATAGGATAATGGATTACAAACAGAACAAAGAAGAAATGTGAGTTCATCAGAAGTAAGTAGATTAAAATCTTGTTCTTCAATAGTCCCAATACACTTACACGTTTTGGTCTACAGTCTATATACTTGTGTAGGGGCACTTGGTTAAGCAAGGGTGAATGACCAAGAAAAGGTCTCCGAATATAATGGAAACTCCCTGAAAAAACTAATGCCCAAATTACATTTTTCTGTGTGGTTCTTTATGTATATGAAAATTGGACAAGAGGGTCCTTGGAATTTGGTGTTGATGAAGATTTGGTGAAAATAGAGTATAATGGTTGGCAATAGAGAATATGATCAAAGATCTACTTCAAACTTAAATAATGTGATTGAAATGCTTATTCTAGACACATTGTGAGAAGATCTGTCTTCTAGAAGAGATTAACCAGCAGTAGGATGGATGGAGACAACCATGGAAATCATGAACATATCATTGAGATGCTTGAAGACCGGAACTGAAGACTTAAGAAGAAAAAAAAATATTCAATATGGTCATTACGAGTGATAGTCTCACTCAGGGAATAAGTACATACCTTGACATCTTATTAAGACCTTTTGTTGAAGCCCTCCCTGCGTACGTAAAGGACACTACTGATGTCCTTAAACGGCTAGAGGGGATCACGGTGGCCCCCAACACCATGCTAGCTTGTTTAGACGTAGAGGCTCTATATAGTTCCATCCCACATGGGGGGGGGGACTAAAGCTATAGAGTTCTACCTCAATCAGAGAGGTACGCACCTTAAAAAACATAACATCTTACTTCTCCAATTGTTGTCCTTTGTTCTCACCAAAAACTATTTCCTTTTTGAAGGGAAGTACTTCCACCAGCTCAGGGGTGCAGCTATGGGGAGCCCATGTGCCCCCAGTTATGCTAATCTGTACCTGGGCTGGTGGGAGGAAACCATCGTTTTTGGTGAGACTAATGAGAGATGGACCACCCACGTTGATATGTGGGTGCGTTTCATTGATGACATCCTCATTTTGTGGACAGGGGAAGTGGAGGACTTTCACAAGTTCGTGGACCAACTAAACAGAAATGATCTTGGATTATTTTTAACATCAGATATTGATATCCATAAGATTACATTCTTGGATCTTCTGATAACAAAAACAGACAGTGGATCCTTGGAAACATCAATATATCGGAAAGAAACGGCCACAAATACTCTCCTCCACTGGGATAGCCACCACCCTCTACCCCTGAAGTGTGGGATCCCTAAAGGACAGTTCATCCGGGCCCGCCGAAATTGTTCGGTTGAAGGCGATTTTTCAGAAAAATCGCAAGAAATGAGTCGTAGATTCAGTAACAGAGGCTACCCAACAGCAGTGGTGGAGAGAGCAAACACCTATGCAAAAAATTCTAACAGAGATCAATTTCTGCAAACTCGTAAAAGAGATGACAAGAACAATAAGATGCGTATAATTGGTACATTTGATGACCAATCAAAAGAAGTGAGACATATCATCAGTAAATATTGGCATATTCTTTTGAAGGACATGGACCTGGTGTCACATCTCCCGGTCAATCCCCAAATCACGTATAGACGCGGACGTAACCTGAGAGACCGATTGGTCCACAGCCTACTTCCACCCAAGTTGTCAACCAAGACATGGCTAGGATCGGACTTACCAAAGGGCACTTTCAGATGTGCGGGCTGTAAGGCATGTGGCTTTATTGCTCGAGGTAACACCTTCACATGTTCCACTACAAGAGAGGTGTTCCACATAAGGGACTTTATAAACTGCCGCTCCAGCGGCGTTGTCTATAAAGCCACATGCCCGTGCCCGTTGGACTATGTTGGGAAAACCATCCGCCAATTTAGGCGACGTATCCTGGAACATGTTGGCAATGTGAACCGTGGAGAACATACCAACATAGCGACACACATACGTGATATGCATGACAATGATCCTACATGCATTAAATTCCAAGGGATTGAGATTATTAGGGAGAATGGGAGGAGAGGTAATCGAGACAGGTTACTAACACAAAAGGAGACACGGTGGATTCACCGGCTGCAATGTTGTAGCCCCAAGGGACTAAATGACTGTCTCTCTTATGCATCGTTTATATAATACAGGATCAACATCATAGGTGATGATTGATGCAACAATATACCATGTACAGTATTTATTACATTTAATTACGCGTCCGCTGTACTACACCATCTTTGGTGCGGACACACCATGCATAGACTATATAAACTTGGCTGTATATGCGAGTCAGTGTATATAGGACATTTATGCTTGACATCTTGGAGCATTATCATGGAATGTTTATTGTTTGCATAATACTATATGTTGCCAAATAATGGTAGTCACCTGTCGTTACTGTTATTTTTATTTTTACTGTCATTTAAACTATGTATATATACCCCTTCTCTCTATATACATACAGTGTTCCCAATAACCGGGTTCGGTCCATCAAATATTATTATACAGAAGCACTTGGGTATTCTATCCATGCGTTCTTTTGGGCCATGATACTGAAGGATTAACATACTGAGCGTTCAATTCCATCTGGGCACCGTTGTATACTAATGCAGCAAAAAAGGCTTCTTTATCCTCAGCAGCACTTATCTCTGCCGCGCGCAGCGGTTCCGGGGTGCCGGGCGCCGACTCTGCTATACCTCCTAAGGTTGGCAGTGGTTGGCGTCCCGGACCCGTCGGGGCTACTGCACATGTGCGGGAATCCCGTTCCATCACGGGTTTTCGCTGAGGCACAGTTTAGTGTTGGTTGATGCTCATTGGAGCACTGGGGACGAGCCCCCCTGCTGGGAGGCGTGGCTTGTACTTTAAAAAGCCTCTGCTCTGGGCAACATACCATTGCTGCTCATTTTCACACAGCCGTTCAGGCTGTTCGGTTCTATAACCTAGATTCACCATCCTGATGATGCGGTCACTGCATTAAGGACCGTGGAAACGCGTAGATGGTGTTAGCCAGCCTAAGATAGCCTTATTGTTGTGCTTGACATGCCACAGATGTCCACATCATTGTATATCGGGCTATCTATGCTTAAATGGTGATAGTGAATGCAGCAGTTACTGACAAAGAGGGTTCATTATATATCTTATTGAACCCTCTTCAGTTCAGCTGCTCGTAGCTGCTGGTGATTATAAAATCTCACAAACAGCGGCATTCATCTCTAGTGAAGCAGTGATCAGCTGTTTTTATTAGCTGCACTCAGCAGTGTTTAGTCCATGTGACAGGGTCTTATGAGTTAATGACCCTGGTCTAAGACTCTCCGCTGTGTCTGTCCCTAATGGGAATGTGGTAAAATAAAAGGAACGTTTGGTGCTGTAATATGTCCTTGCACCATTTAACTCCTAGTTACAGACCACTCAGCGCTGCAGTCTATTTGCCAGCTTTTATATAAACTAAATAAACACGCTAAATGACGTCAGTCAAGCGAGTCACTATATAGATAAAATTAGTGACCGTGTTTACTATAGCTGGTTATCGCATCAGGGTATAATCCACCATAATAGGGGATATACCACATAGTATATACCTGATTGATGCTATATTTCCTGGGCATTAATATATGCCTCAATACTCTGCCAGACGGGGGTTACATTTATTATTCTGGCCTTTACCCATTTATCGGCTCCAACGTATAAATACAAAAAATATAACCTACATTGTGCTTTGTTAGCCCTTGTGGCCATTTATACACGTGGAGCTGTACACAACCATAATATATATCTCGACCCATGCACCAACAATATAGATGGGGTCATTGTGGTTGTGGAGTTAGAACTTAGCGCATCATCTGGTATATACTTATATGGACTTACTACTGTTAGAATATCTACTTGTCCAGTAGGAGTGTAACTGGAATAAGAGTCCACGCCTTTTATACATTTTTATTTTTATCTTTACCTAATAAAAGTTATATTTTAGTGATTCCCTCGGTGATAGGCTTGTTGACACACAGGGTTTTCCTTTCTGTCACGGTGACAAATATATGTACTGTAGATTTCACTGCTTGTCTTATATAATTAATTGTGTGACTGTTGCAACTTGTGGTGTATGTGGAAGAGAAGGCATCCCCATTGGAAAAAAACAAATTGAGCCTCCGAATATGGTGCCAGGTTTTGCCACACAGAACATAGCAGCCAGAGGTGCAACTTGAAGTTTCTGTGCCCTAATGCTTAAAGGGGTTGTCCTGGCGCCTAAAGAGAAATTTTTTTTTTGCCCAGTCCCCCAGTACCTGTAAAGGGATACCGCTGCCATGTGTTATTAAAAAAAAAATTCCCTTACCTGAATCCCCGTTCAGCAACTTTAAAAAATCTTCTGTCCAAGATGGCTGCCGCTGGTCTTCTCCCACGGTGCACCGCGGGTCTTCTCCCATGGTGCACCGTGGATGTTCTTCTGCAGTCTGTGCTCCACTGCCGATTCCAGCCACCCCATTGGCTGATCGGCACCACGTGATGGAGGCGGAGCTACACGATGACGCAGAGAAGAGGGAGGAGCCAGGATGCAGCTCGTGAACCCGGACCATCAAGAAGAGGAATCTTCAGTGCGCAAGCGCGACTGTTCCGGCGACCAGAGGAGAAGTTTGGTCGTCGCCATGGAGACGGGGACGCCAGCACCGGGAGGGGGTAAGTATATAACTTCTGTATGGTCAATATTTAATGCACGATGTATATTACAAAGTGCATTAATCTGGCCATACAGAAGTGCATAACTGCACTTGCTTCTGCGGGACAACCCCTTTAATCTCTAACAGAACCCCACACTTACTATGGGCCCTTTGAACCTCCTTAGGAACTAGGGCTCAGATGCGACTGCAACCTCTGCATCAAGTATAACTATGTAATATGGTAAGGCCCATTCTATCACTCTAAGGCCTCATGTCCACGGGGAAAATCAGATCCGCTGCAGATTCTCCATGGAGAATCTGCAGCGGGTCCCTCCTGCCCCGCGGACATGAGCGCCGAAAATAAGAATTTAAAAGTATTTACCATCCGGCGCGGGCGGAGAAGATCAGCTGTTCCTCACGGCCGGATCTTCATTTTCGGCCGGCGGATGAATTCCTGACGCCGGCGGCACGTCGCCGGCACGTCGCCGACGTGCCGCGCGCATGCGCCGGGCACATCCGCCGAGCCGAAGCAAGGAAGATGCGGCCGTGAGGAACAGCTGACCTTCCCCGCCCGCGCCGGATGGTAAATACTTTAAATTCCTATTTTAGGTCTCCCGCGGATCCGGACGGCTTCCATAGGCTTCAATAGAAGCCCGCGGGAGCCGTCCCCGCGGGAGACCCGCACGAAAATGGAGCATGGTCCGGATTTTTCCATGCTCCATTTTTTTTAAAATCCCTTTTATTGACGATCCGCGGGTATTTATCTACCCGCGGGTGGTCAATGCATCCCTATGGGATGCGGATCCGCATGCAGGAAATCCGCTGCGGATCCTAAATCCTATTTTGCCCGTGGACATGAGCCCTTAGGCCAATTCCCCTTGTTTGCTACCAATGCAATTCCACTGGAGAGAGGAGTCCTGCATAGATATTTGCCACCCAATAGTAAAGAGGATGGGACTGACCATGGCTGGCCCCCCTCCCTCAAGGGTCACAGTTGTATGGTCTGCCTTGTTGTTATGTATGTCTTTGGCTTCAACCTATTCAGAGATTGCTTGTGATAAGACTTCATATCTGCACAGGGTAGGAGACATTTGCCCAGTGTAAAACAAGTGAATGTAGAAGTAATTATGGATGCTGGGATATCTTAGCATTGAACTATTGGTGTTGAGAAGGCTTAACTGGTTCAGCCTCGAAATACATACATGTTTTTCAGTAAAGCAGATACATATTGATAACTAATGTTTTGAGTCTTGCTTCTACACACTGTCCAATAGGTTTTACCACTGATACCTCTCCAAACCAGAAAATAACTACAATGCTGCAGTGTTCAATTACAAGTTCACTGACATCATCTTCCAGGGTAGGGGCATAATTAGACATTGCTGGACCTCATAGCAAACTTTTGAATGCCACCAACCCACAAAGAACACTTACTAGCCCTATGTGAAAGTTAGTTAGGGGGCACACTTGCTGTCTAAGTTCTGATAAGAAATAAAACAACTCCCAGTATGTGCCTCCAAGCATAGAGTATACCAAACCAATATATAAATCCACCAAAGATGTACTATGTTGCCATATGTACCCACTATAGTGTACAGATGGGACACCCAAATTAATTCAGACCATAAAATTACTTAAAACCCCAAAAATTAATCCAGCCCTTTAAACTGAGTTCCCAAAAATAATCTAGACCCCAGACTAATACGACAGAACTAATTTAGCCCCCAGACCTGACCCATAAAAAAAATCAGACACCAGACCTCTTCAACGGGAAGTGAAGAGGGTAAGAGGATCTTAGAGTGTAGTAAGTGATACTAGCCATACCAGTTGGATCACATCCAACAGATAACAGCTGGCACCAGGCCCCCTTGGGTCATTGCTATGGTTTCCATGAAAAAATATGACCCTGACCTGGGATGACTTTTTGGAAAGTAGATTGATAGCCAGGTACTGATGAGATTCCTTGGAGTTTTATTTTTCTGAGTGACTTCAGTTTAGGCCACAGTTATACTGGTCCACCAGAGTGCCAGAGGATCCTCAAGTTGGCCTTGGCCCTGATACAATACCAGAGACACAAAGTTCCACCAGAGAAAAACATTATTTGGCAGTGACTTCAGAGACACTCAACTGCTACTTGGGTCTATTCGCAAGTCACCTATTGGACCTTATAGATGATGACAACAAAAGACATGTATATGTTACATAAAGGAGGAGCGAACAAAGAACCGTAATCTGATGCCAAGAATAGAAGGGTCTGATATCTGCTTTTTCTTCCTTATCTAATTCCTCCATCTTTTTTGTAACTTTTTTCCATGTTTAGTAGAAATTCAAAATCTTCTGCATAGGAACAGTAACCACATGAAGCTGTCAGCTACATTCCATCCATCCCCCACGTCCCCACACTCATGAATGTCGTGAATAGGAATATGTAAGCAACATCACATACCTCCCCACTCACTTCGTGTTTGTCAATTCTCTCCTTTTATCTCTCAAGTTGAATGATAATCGCTGTAGTCAACAATTAGAGACTCTTCGCTCACAGCAATCACTTTGACATTCATGCCTGAACTCTTTAAAGTGGACTTGTCATCTTAATAGAACTACGCTAGTGTTTTAAAGAGATCAAATAAAGTTTGTCTAGGTGCCAGAGTACAGTGCTGGAAAACACAAAAATTCACAATATTAAAATATCCTAATTCAACTTAATTTCTATATTTTTTTTAAATTCTTTCTCTAAAGAAATATAACTGTTTATGTGGTTTGCTAAAATATTATCCGATGGTTTATCAGCTCCATGAGGAGTTCAATGAGGAGTATGATTATGCAAAACCCAAAGCTTTCTTAAAGTGTGTGTATATTTCTGCAACCAATTTGTTTACATTCATGATGAAAAACATCCAACGTTTTGTGTATACAGCTCCTATGCACACCTATGGGTACTGTGTAGTCCGATCCTGCAGCTATGGGTCACTCTATTCCTTCTACCATGTTCTTGCTGATCTGCAGACAGCAGAAGTGGAGTCAGATGGAAGATACGAACACTGCAGAATCTGATATACAAATGGTTTGTCCATGGACGGATTGGCCATTCAACTCACTGGGATTCCCAGTGGGTCAATCGGTCCTGGGGCCAGTGAAGGGGATGAAGTTTTTTGGAGAAATGTCTAAAACGAAAAAAAAATTTACTCACCTGTGCTGGAGTGCCGCTCCTCCCTCTTTCGGTCTCTGCAGTCCTGTACAGCTCACCTGGTGAGTTCTGGGTACAGCGATCCTGTAACATGCACATGTGATCACATGACTACTCTACCCTGAAGTCATTGGGTGAGCTGTGTGGGCATGGACCGCAGAGGCTGGAAGTGGGAGGTGCAGCACGGTGGCACAGGTATTCCTTTTTTTTTTACTATATCCAAAGGGCATTGCTACTGAGTGGGGGGGAATGGGGCCTATGAAGGGCATTATTACTGAGCGGAACATGTATGCAGCATTATTACTGAGTGGGAGCCTGTGAGAGGCATTTTACTGAGCGGGACCTATATGGGACATTATTATTGTAACTTTACACTTGCCTGACTGCTCACGGACTCTACTAAACTGAAGTGTAATGATTTTAGGGTGGTGGTGAGCAAGTTAAAGCAAAGGGATTAAAGTGTGGTGCAAGAAAAAGCATGCAGGCTTATTTATATTAGATGTGCCCACATTCTTGCACATGTAAGGCAAGAGCATAACTATGGGGAGCAATAAGGGCATGTGCCCAAGGTGCTAGGGAGTAGCAACTAGAAGTCACTTTGCCTTGGCAAGGGCATATAGATGCAGGGCTAGATCAGCCCACTGAACTTGAATTGATCGACAGGGGCAGGTTTCATCATTGCACTCAGAGGATGTATCATCAATAAGCTCTACTAGGTTATTTGTGAGGCGTTCCATAAGGAAGAGGCCCAGTATTTATTGATTGCCTCCAAAGTCACCTCCAAAAGGAGCTGCTAGACCTTTGGGACCAAGGCCCATAAGTCAGAGACTAGCCCACCACAAGATCTTCTGGTAAAACCTTTTATTTAGGTCAGTTGCACATATTGAGGTCTCAATCCCCACTCTCAAACTTCCATTAAACCAACCTTAGATCATCATGATGTGGCTGTAAGGTGGAAGATAAAATTGGCCCATGGTATGGCCATGTGAAATCAGCCTTGTGGCTTTTTTACTGAATGGAGAAATTAGATTAGCAAGCATTCTCTCAGGGTTGTTGTGTGTATCTCCTTTAAGTGGTAAAGCTTTCTTTGGGTGGTGGCACTTATTGGAAGGTCTTGCAACACATTTATATCTTGGACAACCTTTTAAAGGGGGGCTATCACCACATCCACACATCGGTGGTCCAGAGAGAAAGATGGTCCCTGGTTCTTAGTGGTGGAATATAAATTTCTTGGTTTGGTTCTTTCTGAGGGTAAAGGGACTATTTTTTTTCTTGACATGACTGTTTCCTTAAATGTTATTATATGGCTTAAATGTGGGAAAAGTAACAAAGGTCTTGGAATACAAACAAATTATCAAACCCTATTAAAACTTATTATAAGGGATGGTAACATAAGAGAGGAGGCGTTAGGGTGGAAACGGAGTGTGTGCCTGAGGCTGAGACATCAGAAGGTTTTGCTTATAAATGGGATGAGTAGGGAAGTAATATGTTGGGAGATGGAAAGGAGTGGCAAGTTAAGAGGGCACCAACAGAACAGCATATACTGTATTTCAGTTGGGATTACTATTATGTACTAAGTGCTCAATCTTATCCACTCACCTGCAATAATACAAGCTGCGATCCGTTATATGCAATATACATGAAGAGGGATCAGCCTGTTTTATTTGTAGTTTGCGCAATATATTGTCAGAACCGGCAACTCTCGGGGCCGCCGTGCCCGCACCACCGGTCCGGCCACCCGGGGTACAGGAGCACGGCGCAGAGGTACCCCGGTTCTTGTGATCTCCCCGGGCCGCTGTAAGACTGGTCGCCGCCGGGTTGCTAGGGAGGCAGCTGGTGCTTCTAGTCGCTTGACTACCAGGCTGGCTTCCCTGGTAACTGTCTGTGCAGTGAGACTGGGGGCGTGCCCCCAGCACCGCCCTGATTAGCCCTGCTGCTGTCAGGCTCCCCGCCCCAATCAGCTTCTGGGGCGGGAGCGCTGACAGCATTTAAATAGGTGTGTTTTCCTCTCAGGCCTTGCCAGTGTTAGTTTGGTCTTCCAGCTGCACCCGCGTATTCTTTTGACTCCTGTTTGTGACCCCGGCTTTCTTGACCTCTGCTTTTGGACCTTGACTACGTTTTGCCTGACCCCCCTGTACTGCGTACCCTCCTGTTGCCGACCCGGATTGTCTGACCGTTCTACCGTTGTTTGTCTTCAGTGTCTGTTTGTCTTCCCGTGTCCCGCTTCCCTAGTGAGGGTAGGGACCGCCGCCCAGTTGTCGCCCTGGGGGTTAGCCCAGGGGGGCAAGTAGGCAGGGACAGGGGTTGCGGGATATATCAGGGACCCCCATATCCCGGACACTGTCCTGACAGTAACACTGGCCGAAGGTAGGTCAGACTCGTGCATCCGCCCGGCTACTTTGAATCCCTCGATGGAGGCCGTGGCTGCGTTAGCGAACCAGGTCCAGGTCCTTACTAACCTTGTCCAGGACCTAACCGCCCGCATGCAGCTACAGGAACAAGTGGCGGCTGCAGGTCCCATGCAGCCCCCTTCCGCGCCCGGGACTATGTCAGAACCCCGAGCCACGCTGCCGGACTGCTTCTCTGGAGAGAGAGGTCAGTTCTTTGCATTTAGAGAGAGCTGCAAGCTCTACTTTGATCTCCGACCCCACTCCTCTGGTACTGAATATCAGAAAGTGGGAATTGTAATTACCCGCCTGAGGGGGGACCCCCAAAATTGGGCTTTCTCGCTACCAGCAGGCTCTCCAGCCCGACTATCCCTTGACGCCTTTTTTTCCGCCCTGGGTCAAATTTATGACGAACCCGACCGGGCGGGCTACGCAGTCTCCAAACTTCTGGCCCTGCGCCAGGGTTGTAAAATGGCGGAGGACTACTGTTCCCAATTCCGTCAACATTGTACGGAATCCGGGTGGAACGATGCCGCCCTAAAAGACTTATTTTTGACCGGTCTGTCTGAGGGTCTCAAGGACCTACTTGTGGCCCACCCAGAGCCTAGAACCCTGGAGCAAGCCATGACGCTTGCTATTCGGGCCGACCGACGTTTGAGGGGCCGACACGCCGCTCGGGCCACTCCACTCCCCACGCCCACTTCTTCTACTGACCTGACTCTCTCACTTCCCACCACCGAGCCCATGGAACTGGGAGCCATGAACCCCAAGCAGCGACGGGAATATCGCCTGAAGAAGAATCTTTGCTTCTACTGTGGGGAGCCGGGTCACCGCATTGCCACCTGCACTAAGAAGCCACGGCAGGAAAACTCCCGCTCCTAGGCAGTTGTCGGGAGGACTGTCTAGGAGCTAAGGTACTCCCTGTGTTATCCAAAATGTTATTGCCTTGCACCCTAGAATTTCATGCTTTCCACCGTACTGGGCAAGCCTTTGTTGATTCTGGGGCGGCGGCGAATTTCGTTAACTTTAATTTCGTTGCTCAACTGTCCGGGGTTTTTTTACATTTAGAGACCCCGATTCTGGTTTCAGGAGTGGACTCCACCCCATTGCAAGCAGGGGTGGTTCATCTGGTTACCCCTGAAGTAAGGTTTACGATAGGAGCCTTACACGTGGAAACCTGCACCTTTCTAGTGATGAGAGATTTGTCTGTGGACGTCGTCCTAGGCCTCCCCTGGCTCCGGGAGCACAACCCGGTAGTAAATTGGGACACGTTGGAACTGGTAAAGTGGGGTCCCCGCTGTGCCAACCACCTTTGTGCGGTGAAGGTGGGAATCTCCACCTGCGAGGGGACCCCCCTACCAGATTACCTCTCCGAGTTTTCTGACGTGTTCTCCAAACAATTATCTGAAGCTCTGCCCCCTCATAGGGAATGGGACTGTAAAATAGACTTGATTCCTGGGGCCAAACTTCCTAAGGGCCGCATTTATAACGTTACGGTTCCTGAGAGAGAATCCATGAGGGACTATATCCAGGACAGCCTGGCCAAGGGGCACATCCGGCCCTCAGAATCCCCGGTGGGTGCCGGGTTTTTCTTCGTTGAGAAGAAGGATGGGGGCCTCCGGCCCTGTATTGACTATAGAGAGCTAAACAAAATCACAGTACGAAACCAGTATGCCCTTCCACTCATTCCTGACCTCCTCAACCAGGTCGCTGGTGCCCGATGGTTTTCTAAACTTGATCTCAGGGGAGCATACAACCTCATCCGCTTTCGGGAGGGGGATGAGTGGAAAACCGCCTTCAATACGCCCCTCGGGCATTTTGAATACCTAGTTATGCCTTTTGGATTGTGTAACGCCCCCGCCATTTTTCAGGGGTACATGAACTCAGTGTTTCAGGATATCATGGGGGTGTTCGTGGTTGTATATCTAGACGACATTTTGATTTTTTCCTCCGACTTGCCAAGTCACCATACTCACGTTCAGACTGTACTAGCTCGACTCAGACATAACAAGCTGTTTGCTAAACTCGAGAAATGTGTGTTCGGGGTACAAAAGATATCATTTTTGGGGTATATCATCACGCCATGCGACTTCCAGATGGATCCTGAAAAGGTGAAAGCCATCACGGAGTGGGCCCAGCCAGGGTCGTTGAAAGCCCTTCAACGCTTCCTCGGCTTCGCCAACTACTATCGCAAATTCATCAAAGACTTCTCCGTGGTGGCTAAACCTCTAACGGACCTCACCAGAAAGGGGGCAGATGTGAGGACCTGGTCTTCTGAGGCTCTGAGGGCCTTCGATACCCTAAAGGCGGCGTTCTCTTCTGCACCTGTCCTAGTACAACCAGATCTGTCCAGCCCTTTTTTGGTGGAAGTAGATGCCTCTGAGTTTGGTGTGGGAGCGGTACTGTCCCAAGGTCCCTCCACTCTCACCAACCTTAGACCGTGTGCCTATTTTTCTAGGAAGTTTTCTTCCACCGAACGGAACTATGATATAGGCAACCGGGAATTGCTGGCGATTAAGTGGGCTTTCGAAGAGTGGAGGCATTTTTTGGAAGGAGCCCATCACCAGATCACGGTACTCACAGACCATAAAAACCTCACCTATCTAGATTCCGCTAAGAGGTTAAATGCTCGGCAAGCCCGCTGGGCCTTGTTCTTCTCTCGGTTCAATTTTGTTGTTACCTATAGACCCGGTTCTAAGAATGTCAAGGCTGATGCCCTGTCTAGGAGCTTTGGTTCTCCGGAACCTGCCGAGCCGGAGCCTGAGAGCATTCTCTCCCCTGGGGTGGTCTTCGCTGCTGTCTCCTCCGACCTTTCACCTCTCATTCACGCCGCTCAACAATCTGCTCCTGAAGCCCTTCCGGAAGGCAAATTATTTGTCCCATTGTCACTGAGATTGAAAGTGTTAGAGGAGACACACGCTTCTGTCCTAGCTGGACACCCCGGCATCAGGGGTACGCTGGAGTTAGTATCCAGACTCTATTGGTGGCCGCACATGGCCAAGGAGGTACGGGTATTTGTGTCCGCGTGCCCGGTTTGCGCAAGGGGGAAGAATCTCAGGAGACGTCCTGAGGGTCCTCTTCTTCCCTTGCCCATTCCGTCCAGGCCATGGTCCCATTTGTCCATGGATTTTATTACTGATCTGCCATCCTCGCTGGGGAATACGGTCATCTGGGTAATAGTAGACCGTTTCTCTAAAATGTCACATTTTGTTCCGCTTTGCAAGTTGCCTAACGCCAAACTTCTGTCTGAAAGGTTCATCAAGGAGATTGTTCGGTTACATGGGATCCCCGAGGACATTGTGTCAGATAGAGGGGTTCAGTTCGTCGCTCGCTTCTGGCGAGCCTTCTGTAAAAATCTAAACGTAAATTTGTCCTTCTCCTCCGCTTTCCATCCCGAGAGTAACGGACAAACAGAACGAATGAACCAAGAACTTATCCAGTATCTGCGACTGTTTGTCTCTGATAACCAGTATCAGTGGGCCAACTACTTACCTCTCGCCGAATTTGCTATCAACAACCATGTTAACTCGTCGACCCAATTGTCACCTTTTTTTTGTAACTATGGGTTTCATCCCCGGTTCTCGCTTTCCACTCCTGTGGTCTCGAACAATCCGGCCGCCGACATATCCTCTGAGGAACTGTGCACAGTTTGGGCCCAGGTTCGTAAGAACCTTCAGGGTTCCCAAGAGAAACTGCGTAAATACGCAAATAAAAGATGTACCATCTCTGCACCTTTTGTAGTCGGGGAGCAAGTTTTGTTGTCCTCCAAGAATCTGAGACTCAAGGTTCCCTCCCTGAAACTTGCTCCTCGGTTCATTGGCCCATTTACTGTTTCTCAGGTCATCAACCCGGTGTCATATAAGTTGGCACTTCCTGACCCCTGGAAGGTCCACAAGGTGTTTCACAAAAGCTTACTTAAGAAGTATGTGACTCCAGTTCTACCCACCCAGAACCCGCCTCCTCCTTCTCTGGTACAGGGGGAACTGGAGTATGAAGTAGAAAGGCTGGTGGATGCCCGACGGGTTAGAGGTGTGCTGCAGTACCTGGTCCACTGGAGAGGATTTGGCCCTGAGGATAGGACGTGGGTCCCTGCCAGGGACGTTCATGCGCCACGCCTAGTCCAGGCATTCCACAGGGCTTTCCCGCTTAAGCCCGCACCTGGCCATGGGGGTCCGGTGTCCCCCCGTAGAAGGGGGGGTACTGTCAGAACCGGCAACTCTCGGGGCCGCCGTGCCCGCACCACCGGTCCGGCCACCCGGGGTACAGGAGCACGGCGCAGAGGTACCCCGGTTCTTGTGATCTCCCCGGGCCGCTGTAAGACTGGTCGCCGCCGGGTTGCTAGGGAGGCAGCTGGTGCTTCTAGTCGCTTGACTACCAGGCTGGCTTCCCTGGTAACTGTCTGTGCAGTGAGACTGGGGGCGTGCCCCCAGCACCGCCCTGATTAGCCCTGCTGCTGTCAGGCTCCCCGCCCCAATCAGCTTCTGGGGCGGGAGCGCTGACAGCATTTAAATAGGTGTGTTTTCCTCTCAGGCCTTGCCAGTGTTAGTTTGGTCTTCCAGCTGCACCCGCGTATTCTTTTGACTCCTGTTTGTGACCCCGGCTTTCTTGACCTCTGCTTTTGGACCTTGACTACGTTTTGCCTGACCCCCCTGTACTGCGTACCCTCCTGTTGCCGACCCGGATTGTCTGACCGTTCTACCGTTGTTTGTCTTCAGTGTCTGTTTGTCTTCCCGTGTCCCGCTTCCCTAGTGAGGGTAGGGACCGCCGCCCAGTTGTCGCCCTGGGGGTTAGCCCAGGGGGGCAAGTAGGCAGGGACAGGGGTTGCGGGATATATCAGGGACCCCCATATCCCGGACACTGTCCTGACATATATCTTTTGACCCAGAATTGTTTTTGCAACATTTAGTGTCATAATCAAATATATGGACCCCATTGATTAATAATGGAATCTGCCAGAGGTCCATCGAGGTTTCCATTATGGCGGAATTGTCGATAGAGGCTCTGCACAATGCCTCAAATGGCAGTGTGAACATATCCTTATTGTTTTGAAACCTAAAATATCGCTTATTGTTCTGTACTCCCAATAATTGGTATTTAATTGTTCTAGACCCCACTTTTCAGTGTGTCATTTCTATGCAGCCATTGTTCTGGAAACGTAAGTGCAGCGTCCGAGGAGCGAACCCACAGCCGAAGAGATAGTGGAGTAGATTGAGGACTTGTCACAGGGTTCTACCATCTCCTCCCTTGGGGGCAGCGCGGGACCTGTCCAAGTTACTGCCGAGGGAATTTCACATAGGAAAACCTAAGTGGGGGTTTACCTTCAATCCTGTTGTCACTCGTGACGTCACCATTCCGTCCGCTGCTGTGAATCCAGACGTTGTTAATAAAGAGTCCACACACAAAGATAACATTTCAGAGCAGAACGGGGAACAGTCGGTTAAGCTTGTTTACTCGTAATAACATTTAACAGTCCAAACTCTGTACATAGGCCATCAGGACACTGGTGCAGGCTAATTACTGGTGTGACAGGCAGAAATCACAGGATAACAGATGAGTCCACAGTCCAAGTTATCTGCGGGTTTCTGTTCCTGGCCAATCTCCTTCTATCTCTCTCTTCAGCTCTCTACCGGTCAACACTCACGTTTAGGGAAAGGCACTCAGTGCTGTTCCTCTCACTCTCTCAGCCCTCCAGGTCAATAGTAGAAAGGCCTGGGTTAATTGGGGCCAGGGCACTCACAAGGCAATCGCTCAGCCTCTTTCATCCTGGGGTCCCTTGAAAGACAAGCCACAATTTCTCCTAATCACTAAAAGTCTCCACTCTCTCCAACTCTCTGTAAAAAGACTGTCTTAGACTCCCTAACTCCAACTTAGACTTCCTAACTCCAAGTAACTTGCAATCACCTTACAAACACATGTCCCTGTGGTGCTCGCTCCTGTCTTGTTACAGAGGAACGAGTATTGCTGGATCGCTCACAGCGCGGCCGGCAGAGAGGCGGGACAGCTTGGGGAGTGTTCTCCGTCCCCCTCCATGTTCTTTAAGCAGCAGTCCTTCAGAACTGAACGGCTAGTTATTCGGTTTTCAAGCATACTGAAACTGAACAAACCTCGCTCATTTGTTCAATCCCTGCATGCATTTACACGGGACGACCATTGTTTAAAACCTCACAGGAGTGTGGTGTTTTGAACAACGACTAACGATCGTCCCGTGTAAAAGGGCCTTAAGCTGTTAGTCCAGCACACGGACGGATCTGAAGTGAGATGCTTTCTGCAGCTTCCTGTAGATTTAGTGATATGCAGAAGTGGTATTATCAGTTTTACTATAGCCCTAGAACCACATGTATTCGGATGCCATCAGTCTAGGAACCCAAATGAGTTATTTTTCTGAAACCCCGAGCATCATTTATCTTCCAGAGTACCATGGTTCTGGAACTCCTGGCTTCAATATGTCACTAAAACATTTACAGGTGACATCAGGAAGGGCATCATCTTGGCTTATTAAAGCGACCCTATGGTTTCAAGACAGAATTCTGTCCCAAAGGGCAGGGGAATATATTACCTGCAGTTTTTCTCTGCCCTCCTCCTGTCAGTTTCGGGTCCTTTTCTGACCATCCAGGATGGTTGCAACAGTTTTCTAACTACCTAAAGCACACTGTGCACTACCTTTTTATTGGCCAGTGCTGATCACATGAGCAGCTCTGGCCAATCAGAAAGTAGGTATAGTGCAATAGTAGTCCAAAACTACCAATGTACTGTGGGGATTAGGTAGTCTAAAGACTGCGTCAGCCATCTTGGATGTCTGAAAATAGGACCCGGAATCGGCTGACCAGAGGGACGGCAAAGAAGAACAACTGCTGGTAATATACCTCCCACCCCCTCTGGTCTCAGGATAGAATTCTGTCCTGAAACAGAAAAATCACTTTAAGTGAACCTTTTGCTTAATTCAGTATGGTTTCCCAACTATGTCTGTGCTATATCTTGTGATTGTACTGAGAATCAGTCACAGCTACAAGGACACCAACACAAATAACATTAACCCAATAAGTAAAAAGCAACTTCTAACCCACAATTGTTACGCTTTGTGATAGGCTAGTTTCCCTTGATTACAGTTGACTAGAAGGACAACATGATTAAATAGGAACATCAGATGAACCATTCCTCATCTGGGTTGTCCAATAATGGACCTTATAATACAATGATTTTCCTAAAACCACCCCAAGCTCACATTGCAAACAGTCCTACGCTTAACAGGCAAGTGCTTGAGGAATGACGTCTGAGAATTGTTAACAAATTGTACAGTCCTAAATAGTGAACTTTGAGACTACCAACAAGTTTAATTCTTCAGTTTTGAAGTGATAAACTGAGTTGCCGGAGGGGACATGAGCGAGAGACGCTGAGGCGGAGGCTCAAGCCAGAATTATTTCTTGAAAGACAGTTTGTCTAGCACTAAGCTGTTTGTTTGGTTCATATATAACGATCATGTTTGATTACAACTTCCTCAGAAGATTTCAGTTACAGTGGATTTAGAAAATATCAAAAATACTATAAATGTACAATATAACTGGAGAGTAAACTGATGAGGGCAAACATTGTACTGACAGAAATCCATTTCTGTTTCCTTTTTTTCTAATTTTACAACTTATTTTAGCCTTTTAGTAGCATGTTATCCTTTTACATGGTACTATTGGGATCAAGTTAGGATTATTTTGTGTACTACTATACTGAATTACCAGGAAAGGACACAATTACATCAGATTACTAGGAATGGGCACTACTACTATAGATTACCACAAATAAATAGTACTACTTTGGATCACCAGGAATGGACACTACAACTGTGGATCACCAGTAATTGGCAGCACTACATTGGATCACATGGAATGGAGACTACTACGCTAAATCACCAGGAATGACCACTACTACACTGGGTCACCAGGAATGACCACTACTACACTGGGTTACCAGGAATGAACACTACTATCTTGGGTCACCAGGAATGACCACTACTACCCTGGGTTACCAGAAATGACCACTACTACCCTGGATCACTAAGAATGACCACTACTACCCTGGATCACTAAGAATGACCACTACTACACTGGATCACCAGGAATGACCACTACTACACTGGATCACCAGGAATGACCACTACTACACTGGGTTACCAGGAATGAACACTACTATCTTGGGTCACCAGGAATGACCACTACTACCCTGGGTTACCAGAAATGACCACTACTACCCTGGATCACTAAGAATGACCACTACTACACTGGATCACCAGGGATGACCACTACTACACTGGATCACCAGGAATGACCACTACTACACTGGATCACCAGGAATGACCACTACTACACTGGATCACCAGGAATGACCACTACTACACTGAATCACCAGGAATGACCACTACTACACGGAATCATCAGGAATGACGACTACTACACGGAATCATCAGGGATGACCACTACTAAACCGAATCATCAGGAATGACCACTACTAAACCGAATCATCAGGAATGACCACTACTACATTGAATCACCAGGAATGACCACTACTAAAGTGGATTACCAAAATAACACCACTGCAGTGCATCACCAAAAAATGGAAACTGCTACTCTAAATCACAAGAAAGGGTAAAACCGGTAGAGAGTAAACTGATGGGGGAAAAAGTTTTAAAGACCCAGAAATGCATTCATATTTGCTATTTTCCTAATTTTACAGTATATTTTTTATCCACAAATCACCAGGAACAGATATCCTTGATCTATATATTGGATCAAGAAGGCTGGACACTAATACACTGAATCACCAGACCAGGAATGGACAATATTGCATGGCATAGCAAGGAATGAACACTACTACACTGGAATGCTACTTCCAGCACGGTTACTCCATGAATTTTATGAACATTTAATTATTAACACTTCTGTTTTCTAAGGCATTCCCTTCTTTGCTGCAATTTTTTTACACCTGCCTAAAACTTTTGCCTTTATGTTACAATTTCTGGTTTTTCATGGAACAATTCTTTGCCCCCCAAAAATCACTCAAACCGAACAATTTTGAGCAATAGTTGTCGACCCGACAAGGTACTGAGTAACAAATCGCTCAGTAGTTGCTTTGTTTCAGCTCACTGAAAGAAAGCGACTAGTAAACGACGTCTCGCTCAGTGTGAACAGGCAGTTTGAATGACTACCTGTTCACAGTAAATGGAGGCAGGCAGCTGGAAAAGATAGAGCAGCAGGCAGCTGAAAGCACAGGAGCAACAGTCATTCCATGTAAAGTAAGCCATTAAGCCTGAGGGGGCCTAAAAGGTTCCTTTATAGAGATTAGTACTATAAATTACATTGTCAAACTTAGATCACTGCTGTATATCTTGCAGTGGGACTCACAAGTTTTAAGTCACTCCCCTGGACTAGAACCCTTCTGTGTAAGGGCTTCTACCTACTAGAAGAAAAATGCTTTGGTTCAGTGTTTTCAATAGGGCCAGCGGCAATAGCGCTAGCCCCATTGAAAACATAGGGAGTATATCACTGACTTCTGCCACAGCTGTGACTATTCATTGATGAATAGCTAAGTGCATCCTGTAATTGGTTGAGCTCTCAGCCAATCAGCACAGCCCTTTCAGGAGGCGGGGATGTTTAAATCCCCATCTGCTGAATGAGCTTGAGAGCAGTGCAGGGGAGCCAGCCAGTGGACGCGTCTGAGCGGCGGATGATTTTCAGGAAAGGGCTTATATTTCAAGCCTTTCCCTGTAAATCATGCTGCAGGGGTTGCCTTCAACTCACTGCTTTCAATGGGGTCAGGAGCAGCAGCGCCAACCCCATTGAAAGCAATGGTATAATACCGCTGACTTTTGCTACAGCTGTCACAGCTGTGACAGCTGTGGCAGAGGATTCCTTCATCCCCGTCGTCCCTGTGGGGATGAAGGAAACCCCTGTCACAGCTGTAACAGAAGTCAGTGATATACTCCCTATGTTTTCAAGGGGCTAGCGCTGCTGCCGCTGGCCTCATTGAAAAAACTGAGCAATATAGCAGATTTCTTCTCTGCGATGCAAAGCTGGAGTGAAAAATCGCAAATGAGTATGAAACCAGTGAAAATCATTGGTTTCATAATCATTGCTGTCGCATCGCAGGGAAAAATATCGCTAGTGGGTAAAAGCCCTAAGGAATTCATAAAGTTGCAGACTCTTGGCTAGAGATGAGCGAGCACCCAAATGCTCGGGTCCGCGTTATTCGAGTCAATCTTTTCGTAAAATTCGAGAGCTCTACTCGAGTAACGAACCCCATTGCCTACAATGGGAGACTCAAGCATTATTGTATGTGGGACGCCACCTGCCGAGCTTTTTTTTTCTTGGTTCTTGTGTTCTCTCTTTCTCTCTTTTTCTCTCTCCCCTGCTTGCCAGCCGCCCAAAAAATTTGCCATTGACACGCGCTGCGTCGCTGCAGGGAGGGGCCAAAACAGGCACATCACATTGGGAAGGAACCAAAAACTGGGGCAGGGTTGAAGACGGCGTGATGCTCGTTTGAGTAACGAGCACCATCGAGTACGCTAATACTCGACTGAGCATCAAGCTCGACAGAGTACGTTCGCTCAACTCTACACATGGCCCATTGGAAGATCTTCATGTGAACCAGTCCAGCCTTGAATACCCATATGTGCTCAATGGAATCAACAGAACTAGTGCAAGAAAAATTGAATTTCAAAATTATAGATGCCCCTCTTCAGTTTTCAAAACCGAAATGTACAATGTGTGAAAGTAATGTATTGCTGAAGAGTAAAACCATGAACTTCATCCCAGCACATGTCATTTCACTAATCATTGGGTAAATGGCTTGTCATCCTGTTCAGCATCGGAGCCGGCCTTTCTGCTCAGACTCGGTGATTTAGCCTGGGTGGATGAAGTTAGATGGGATTAGTGTCTGTTTGCACAGGAAGGATCAGCAGGAAAGGAGCTGACATACGGACATGAAATCACGTCTGTCATTTTACAAGATCAGGTGAATGAAAGTTTCCTATTTAGAAAGAATTTATAAATAATTCTGCAGGGGAAGAAATGGCTAATAGTGACCAATATAATGTTCCATACAGAAGCAAGCGTTGGCATCTTGTGTGTGGGCTTAACCAAAAGATGCAATCAAACAGGACTACACCTGGTTAAAAAGTGGATTGTGATGGATCCGTGAACAGATTCAGCCAATGTCAAATTTTCCTTCATTTCCCCAGTGGAGCTGCACAGCCTCCATGTGCTGCTATACAGGTTTTTTTCCTTGATGTGGTATGTGCCAAGGATACCTCTATACGTAATTGGATGGAGAATGCCAGTACAGTAAGAGCTCGAACACGTGTACAGGCGCCATCCTACAACTTTGTACATCTCATAGGTTGTATGGAGCTGTAAAAAATAGTATATATGAGCCATGAATTCAGACATGGCAGAAAAAATCTAGTGGGTTTTGCATGAACTATTGCAAGATATAGCGAGCAGTGGCTAGTTTCACAGGGCGGGAATACTGGTGCATTTTATCCTCTATGTAGCGACTGGAAGATCCTCTGGTTCTACTGAGCCTAGATTACATCACCATAAAACTTTATCTGGATCTTAGTTTCCAGTGATGATTGAACTTTTGAAAAGTTCGATTCGGCCGGTTCGTTGAATATTGGCAAGAAATTTGGTTCGAACTACTTTGAACCAAACTGGAACGAGGGTTTATAACTGTCTTCTCCTCGTACCGCTGTTCTCTCAGATCTTTTTATTGTTAATGAAGTTACATAATTAAGAAACTATCTATATATTTAAGCCAACTCTCCCATGTGGCCTTAAAGGCAGGTAGCCTATTTTGTCTTATTGCCAAAGCTCTCTCGTAGGAACAGTGTTCGCTGACTAATTCCGTGACTTGATGTAGTGAGGGTACGTTGAGTGATCTCCAGCTTCTAGCTATCATTAATTTCACTGTGAGTAGAATGTGACCTATGAGAATTCTAGCTTTCCTTGGGATTGACTCTATACCCAGTAGTAATATTGCTGATTGGGGATTTATCAATGTATGTATTAGTTGAAACGTTGCCTTCCATATAGGTGTAATTTCTTTACATTCCCCAAAAATATGGGTCAGGGAGCTTGCTACATCACAGCCCCTCCAACATGTCCCTTTAGCTTCACGGGAATAGTCTGGCCAATCTATTGGGGAGTAATACCACCTTGTTATCACTTTAAAGTGTACATCCAAAAGATTGGCGCAAGACGAGCCTTTTTGGGCTCTTAAGAAGGCTTTTGTCCACCGAGTCGGGGTAAATTTACATTTGATGTTTCTTTCCTAATTTAGTATATGAGCTTTTTTTATATTTCTGCTCTTCTTCCTCATGCCCTCCAATGTGAATTGTTAGATTTGGAGCCATGCTAAAATTGAGGCTCTTATTGTAGGGCTATCTGGCAGGTGAAATGATGGGTCCCAAGTGTATGTCAGTAGTAATGCCTGTAATGGTATTCCTCCTGTATTTGGCTTGTTTAATTAGAATGGCATTATAGTACGCTGAGATTTTTGGCATGCCCATACCTCCTTTTCTTCTCGGGGCAAATAGTATTGATGCCGCTACCTTTGGTTTCTTGTCATTCCATATAAAGTTTAGCATTTGTTTCTAAATCTTGGTTAATAGTTTTAATGGAATTGGAATTATCAATGTGCGGAATATGTAGAGGATCCTCAGTAAAATCATCATTTTATACAGAACATGGGCGGCTTCAGATGACTGTATATCGGCTGGGTTTGCACGCTGGAAGAGCCGGGAGCAGTGCACTGAGCTCCCGCCCCCTGCCACTATTTGCAATGGGAGGGGGCGGCACGCGGTGGAGCTAAGTCCTGGAACTTAGCCCCGCCCCTCCCATTGTAAATAGTGCCGAGGGGCGGAGAGGGGGCGGGAGCTCAGTGCACTGCTCCCGGCTCTTTCAGCCTCCTGCCCCTGAAAGAGGGACACCTCATATCGGCTGGGTGTGAAAACCCAGCCGATATACGGTCGTCTGAATAAGCCCTAATTCTACCCAGCCAAGAGGGTTCTGTTTTTGCAAAGCTTTTTTAGTTCTAATTGTAGGGAGCTAATTAATAGGTCTAGGTTCAACTCTGGCAAGTATTTTTGAGCTATTTCTAAAGCTAAGTTAAAGGGGTTGTCCCGCGCCGAAACGGGTTTTTTTTTTTTTTTAACCCCCCCCCCGTTCGGCGCGAGACAACCCCGATGCAGGGAGGTAAAGAAAGCTCACCGGAGCGCTTACCTGAATCCCCGCGCTCCGGTGACTTCTCTACTCACCGCTGAAGATGGCCTCTTCCTCCGTGGACCGCAGCTCTTCTGTGCGGTCCATTGCCGATTCCAGCCTCCTGATTGGCTGGAATCGGCACGTGACGGGGCGGAGCTACACGGAGCTACACGGAGCCCCATAGAGAAGAGGAGAAGACCCGGACTGCGCAAGCGCGGCTAATTTGGCCATCGGAGGGCGAAAATTAGTCGGCACCATGGAGACGAGGACGCCAGCAACGGAACAGGTAAGTATAAAACTTTTTATAACTTCTGCATGGCTCATAATTAATGCACAATGTACATTACAAAGTGCATTATTATGGCCATGCAGAAGTGTACAGACCCACTTGCTGCCTCGGGACAACCCCTTTAATGAAGGGGAGGAGGAGGAGAGGATGGAGGAGGAGGAAGAGAAGGGAAAAGAAGGAGGAAATAGAAGGACAAGATAAGGAAAAAGATTCTTTTTCCTTTTTCTTTTTCCTTCAGCTGTACCCCCTCCTTGTTCTTCTTCTTGATTTTCCTGCTTCTTTTAGTTGGATTGGCCAAGACAAAAGGTTCGGATTCGCACCGAACTGAACTTTTAGCAAAGTTCGATCTTAAACAGAGTCCGACTGTTTCAATTTGCTCAACATTGTTGGTTTGGTTCAGTAAAACCAGAAGTTTCTGGGCTTTTCGGCTATAATACGAACACTAAAATGCTGCAGTGTCTGTTGTAATCTACAGTTGATCCACATTATACTGGCTTCTGTATATGGTAGCCTGTGTCTCCTGATGGATCTTGTACTCAAGGTCCTTCTCCATGCCCTGATGATCAGACACGAATGTTCCTAGGAAAGGTGCCATGTGACGGTGCCGCCGATCATCTGATGAGATAGCGTCTTTTATGAAACACAAAAAATTATTTTTATCATTAGCACACCTCCCCATGTGAATGGGGGATATGCTGCCCACAGTGATGAAGTACAATGGCAGACAAGCGATAGTATGAACTGTTGGTCATCCTCTAGTACATTCTGAATCAGGCCATGTCAATTGCCAAAAGGTGAGTGCCTAAAAAGTAACTGATCCATTAAGACCAAAACACCCTGGTTCTTAAGGGGATAAAGCAAACAGTTCTCAATGATCATGCACCACCATAATACCCCCCACCCCCCGCCGTGTAATAATCCAAATAGACCATACCTTTTGCTGTTCTCTTAGACTCTAAATGTACATTTTGTAAACTAAAGCCTCAAGTGTGGTAACATCTGTGATGATTAGTGCTGAATGAGATGCTCTAACTTCCCGGACTGACTCAGACACGGGCGATGAAAGGATTTTTCAGTCTTCAATAGACTGATTTCCCCCTCATAGATTCGGTCAGAGATGTCTCATAGCTGCTTTTACTCTGAACTGTGCCGTTGTTTTCAAGAATCTCACGTACGTCTTTACATTTTCTACATTTAGCAAAAAAAAAACTTTACTATTGCAAAATGCTATTTAACATGTACCTTATGTGCATCCACACACACAATGAAATCAAACAGCTAACCATAGGGGTCAGTGACGAACTGGAAGAACTACAGACACATCGTAGGTTATAGTAGGTCTGCCCTCATTCTACTATCCGGAACTTAGGTGATACGTGTGACCTTTTTTGGACAATGAGAATATCCACTATCGTCCCTGCAAGGCCTCATGCATACAACCATAATTAAGATTCATATTACATGGATCCTAAATATGTTTGCGAATGCATTTCAATAGGCCTGGACAAACCGTCATACAAAACAAAGGTGGATCATAAGCCCAAAGGGGCCATAAATGGGCCTGTACTGTACTTGATTTTAAGGTGCTAATTTCCTTACCATTCAAAATTACAGACATACTGTCACAATCGGGCCACCAATGGGTCTATAGTGAGACTCCAATTCCAATTTGACCTTCCATATTCCAGTTTTCAGATGTATGAACCATACTTTTAGAGGGGGTTTCATTAAAATGGGGTTACTGTCATTGGGCAAATAATGCGATAATGCAGGACTTCTGCTTTCCACATTGGTTTTCCAACTAGAGTTTTCTAGAAAGAAATTAAAATTGGGGCAACTCATAGGCAGCAGACGGCTCCTGTGGCCCTTTTAGCCTACATCAGCCAATGGTCAAAAAGTGAAGCACTCATTCTCAATCACCACCCTGTTGGCACTCTTATGGTGTGCACATAGCATGGATTTGCCATAGGCAGATAGAAATCTAAAACTGAAACTCATGTCTGCCTTGGACTATTTAGCAGATCCACATGTGGATTATCCCCATTGTAATAAAATGAGGTAATCCATGGTTCTGTGCAAATTTTCTGTAAGCATACTCTGGATTTTAAAATCTACACTGTATTCATGTCCCATGGAGATATTTTCGAAGACACATGGATGAGGTATAAAATACTGAACGTAGGAGCATGGCCGTACAAAACCTTGACCAATTTTGATGCTGTACTGCAAAACACAAGTAAACGAAAATTAGTAAGACGTACGTAAGTTTTTTTTAAACGGGTCATTATGTTTATTTTCTAGTTTCTGAGTTGTGACTCAGCAGCAGAACATAAGTTGAAGAACCAACCAACGCATTACCCAACTGCCATCTATCAGGAAACTGTCATAAACCCTTCGGAGTACTGACGCATTCTGTCCTCTTAGTGAAATGAGCGGGAAAGAACAGAGGTCATAGTATCAGTGGGACTTTCTTAGCCAGTCTTGCTTGGCAATTCCGCAAGCTGCTCAAGCAGGTTCTGTGACTTACATAGGAGGACCTGTTCATTATCAGGTGTATCTATGGATAATAGTGTTATCATAGAAGTAAAATAATTACTAGTATTGCATAGACTTCTCATGTCTATAGAAAAAAGGTTACTGCTACTCAATCTCTTCTGCTGGGGGAATCTGGAACAGACCCTGTAAATTATGTCATCTATGAGATGCCAAAAGTGCTGTCCTAGAGGGTACTTTTGGGCCGAATAAAAGGCTTCCCAGGAATGGCGATGGAAGAGGGGCCTAGTAGGCTCCTGGTGTCTCCTGGTTAGGTTCTACTGACATTTCTGTTATATTTTTGTTCTTCTGTTTATTCATGGAACAGAAGAAAAATAAAAAGGGCACACCGAAACTGTCACATGACAGAAACCAGCAGTGCCTGATGGAACTTATTGACTATAATGGTTTTCATCTGGTTTGTGTCATTTTACTTGAAAAAATAGCGCACAACAGATATGTGAACAGAGGTTTACCTAAATGTTCCTGAAGTCTCTTGGTTAGTTAGGCACTTATATTAGGCTCCTGAAACCTCTTGGTTAGCTTGATGTTCCTTTTAGGCTCCTGAGGTCTTCTGGTTAGTTAGACACGTCTATAATGCTCCTGAAGCCTTTTGGTTAGCTAGATGCTCCTTTTAGGTTCCTGAGGCTTCCTCATTAGCCACTTGTCTCTACAATGTCCTTGTGTAGGTTCTTTCCTGTCTTAAAGGGGTTGTCCCGCGCCGAAACGGGTTTTTTTTTTTTTCAACCCCCCCCCCCGTTCGGCGCGAGACAACCCCGATGCAGGGAAGTAAAGAAAGTTTACCGGAGAGCTTACCTTAATCCCCGCGCTCCGGTGACTTCAATACTTACCGCTGAAGATGGCCGCCGGGATCCTCTGTCTTCGTGGACCGCAGCTCTTCTGTGCGGTCCACTGCCGATTCCAGCCTCCTGATTGGCTGGAATCGGCACGTGACGGGGCGGAGCTACACGGAGCCGCTCTCTGGCACGAGCGGCTCCATAGAAGACTGCTGAAGACCCGGACTGCGCAAGCGCGGCTAATTTGGCCATCGGAGGCCAAAAATTAGTCGGCACCATGGAGACGAGGACGCTAGCAACGGAGCAGGTAAGTAAAAAACTTTTTATAACTTCTGTATGGCTCATAATTAATGCACAATGTATATTACAAAGTGCATTATTATGGCCATACAGAAGTGTATAGACCCACTTGCTGCCTCGGGACAACCCCTTTAAAGACACTTTCAAATAAAGATTTTTAAAAACCAGTCTATGGGGTGCTACTCAAGAGCACTCGGTATGTCTGGCTGTCCTGGAAGGCTTGGGGGAAAGTATAGCTGATGTTTTGCGACACTTTTGCCTTATCTCTATTTAGGGGATCTTGTAGATGCCTCTAATTTAAAAAGGCTCCACCCTCATAACCGAGGTCTCTTAAAAATTAAATTCCAAGAGCTTGATCACGAATGAATTACTCTACGAGATTTCCATTTACCACGTCCTTGTTGTAGATGACAAGGATATCCAGCCGCAAAACAGAAGGAAAATATGACCGTGCCAATCAGGAGCCTGAAATTCCTAACAGAAGATTGAACATCCTCTTCTACAGAAGAACCTAAAACATGGTTATTGAGATACAGCATCGGATGACAAGTACTACTGAACAAAAATCTAGAACATTCAAGGCTGTCCAGCGGATGACTGTTGTGCCTCCTGAGGTTGGGAGGAATACTTTCATTAATGTTAATCCTTCCTTTCAACCGTCCAAAAACGTAAATGGAGCCATAGTGTAGAGAAGACTGGAACACACATCCAGAAGTTACATGTCGACTTTTATGTCCATTAGGAGAGCATTCACTTCCTTTTTCATTTATGGTGGATTCCATGACTCCCCGAGCGAGAGCGTGTGTGCTATCCTATACATATTGAGGACGATGGGGGGAGGGGGATTTTCATAAGGGGATTTTTTGATGCCACTTTTTTGGCATACATTTGCTCCCTTCTCCATGTTGAAATGGGACAAATTTATCAAATGTTGCACTGTGTTGATACATTTGTTGCATCTTTGAATGAGTCTGCAGTTGTGGAGTCACTTTGAAAGTTTGCAACACATTTTGCGACTTTTTAAAAAGTCACAAGTCATAAATGTCTCTTCATTCTGGGCAAGCAGCAGACCGTGCCTACTTTTCTACACACTTTTGAATAGTGGAGTGAGAGGTGTAACATCTGTTCTTTTTAGTGCAAATCAATAGTAAATCTTCCTAAATTGATTTGCACCAAAAAAGTGCAACAAACTTACACCAAAAATTTTGCCCCAACACCAGTAGTAAATGTGCCTTAACCTATATTTGTTTTCTATTGTTCTCTATGTTGCGTTTAGCAACATAGCTATCTATTTCCTATCTGCTTATCCCATATCACATGTTTCATCCATCAGTCTCTCATTTGTACCCCTCACAAATACAATAAGGGGGGAAGGATCATTCAAATCCCTCTTTCAACCTACCGGGTGGAATATACAGTAGGTCAGTGCTTTGACCACACTTCGCTTTCCTCGCGGCAGAAATGTTAAACATGTAAACCTGCCTATATGTCAGAGGCAAACTTTTACGGAAGGTGCCACTTCATAGAATGACTGGAGTGCAGACAGTCCACATTCCTGATACACTTTTTCCTCTTTACTCTACTGACAAAAAGATGACCTTTAGTAAATGAGGTAGAGTGGGGAACTTCAAAGAGCGGCCTGTGTATTGACGTTCCTGACTGATGACATCACAAGCATATCGGGCACTTTGTAAACCTCTCTTGCTCTTCTATATAATCTACTCATTTACCCATCCATCTTTTGGGGCCAGTAATTGAAAAAGAAAAGTACTATAACTTATTGATAACATTGGGAAAAAAGAGAATTGTAGTTGTTAGAATTAACCCTTTCCAATCCAATTTCTGTCCTGGTTTTCCTAGGGGGCTTACTCTTTTTCTGCTGGTATACAACGGCGCTATATGCTGGCTAAAGCCAGTACTGCATGAGGTGACACGTTGGATAGGCTCCGACAGCAGAGAGGGTAGCAATATACAGTAAGAGAGCCCCGACAGATGTCTTCCAACATTGGAGCTGTACAGCCTTAAATCATAATGTCTTTAGATGTCAGACTGTGGATTGGAAAGGGTTAAACATCTAGAAAATATTCTTCAGTGATGAAAATGTTTGAATAATAGTATATGTCCTATGGAATAAGGATGGCAAGCAACTAGGATGTTTTATGCTCCTACACTCACACATTTTAGCTACCTATTGCCGCCAATAGGGGGGGCTATCTGTATGCAGTTCAATACAGCTCTCCTTAACCTGCCTTCTGCCTCCTGCCTGGTTCATTGGTCAGTAGGGTCAGGGATGTGTATTTAAAAGGGTTGTCCTATGAAAATTATAGTTTATAGTTACATCTAGCCTATAATTATAAACATTTTTGTAAACTACACTTATTAAAAAATGTTTCTATCTGCAGATATTTCAGTACTAAGGTTAGAATAGCGCCACCTGTTATTTGGATCCACATATATTCCGAACTAGTGTTAGAATAGCACCACCTGCAGTCTCTATTCTGTGTCCACCTCAGTACTTCTTCTACCTGTTCAGTCTTCCTTCTCTCTCTGCTCTAGTGGGTATGTGGAGGGATTCCCGGGGTGGTGAGAAGCTACTTCTGAATGGGTTGGAGAAACTTTATTTGAACTTAGTCTAACACTGGAGGAAAAGTTTCCGTTTGGTTTGCACTTGTTATATGAATTGATGATGTATGGACTAGATTTGCCCTCGATGTTTCAGCAGAGTAGGATTGACTATGTGGAATGCCATGATGCCTAGAAGGAAGGGGCTCCAACAATTGGTAAACCGTATCGACCTCAATTTTGAAGCGCACCTGGATTTTCTGATAACTTTTCAGAATAAGTTGTAATATGTGTGTCCATGATGAATAACTATTTCTGGCCATAATAAGACTTGTATCCTACATTTTTCCCATTTTCCCCAGTACAGGGAGTACATCTGATTCTCCATTTTCTCAAGACTGATGGGAAGAGCCTTTGCAGTGCTATGTTCTATAGACTGTTCTCAGAGAACTGCAGATATCTTGCTTTCTATCTGTCTTTTACGTACACACAGACATAACCTCAGCACATAGGAGTATACAGAAAGATTTAGCATGGTATATGTTAATGAAAGCACAACTCACAATTAGCTCTACTTGCAGCTCTCAGTGTGTGAATGTCTCTCCCTCCACCCCCTGTCTGCATACAGTTTAAAGGGGTTGTCCCGCGAAAGCAAGTGGGGGTATACACTTCTGTATGGCCATATTAATGCACTTTGTAATGTACATCGTGCATTAAATATGAGCCATACAGAAGTTATTCACTTACCTGCTCCGTTGCTGGCGTCCGCGTCGCCATGGTGCCGTCTAATTCTGATGTCTTCTGGCGTTTTTAGACGCGCTTGCGCAGTCCGGTCTTCTGCCTGGTGAATGGGGCCGCTCGTGCCGGAGAGCTGCTCACCGCGTCGTCATCGTAGCTCCGCCCCGTCACGTGTGCCGATTCCAGCCAATCAGGACGCTGGAATCGGCAATGGAATGCAAGGAAGGAGAAGAAAATCCACGGTGCACCATGGGAGAAGACCCGCGGTGCACCGTGGGAGAAGACCAGCAGCGCCATCTTTAAAAGAAGAATAGAAGAAGCTGCAGAACGCTGATGCAGGTAAGCGCAATGTGCTTTTTAAAAACTAACCTATGCTTTCTTTTTAACAGGGCAGAATGTGGGGCAAGTGAAAAAAATTTTTTTTCGCTTTCGCCACGAGACAACCCCTTTAATGAGCACGATGGTTCATCCCTCCCCACCCCTATTGGGGTGTGGTTTGTTATGGGTGGGGTTTGACAGAATATACTTATTTTTACAAGCAATATGTTACCATGCAGGGCGACGCAGGGTCCCGCGGTCGGCGCGCGCCTCTCCGGTGTCGGCTCTGGAGTCGGGGCTCTCCCGGCGGCATGGGGCAGGCAGTGTGCGGCGGCGTGGGCGTGTCTGCCCGTAGGGTGCCGCCCGCACTCATCCACCTTTCTTATGCAGCAGTGGGAGAGTCGGCTCCTCCCACTCTCCGCCCCTGGGGCGGAGGCTTGCAGTTACAAGGCTGGCAGTGACCTGAGCTCACTGCCAGTTATTGGTTCTGCTAGCATCTAGTCGGTCCTGTCTGCAGCTAAGTCTCAGTTCAGCCTCTAGTTTGCCTGTCAGCTTCCATTTCCAGCTTTGCTTTCTCTGTATGTTCTGTTGGTCATTTCCATCTGCCTTCTCTGTCGGCACTCTGTTCCCCCCATCAGTTAGTCACATCTTGTCAGTCGCCAGGTCCCTAGCCAGTGCAGGGACCGCCGTCCAGTTGTCCGCCTAGGGTTAGCCAGGGCCGAGGCAAGTAGGCAGGGACAGTGGGGTGCGGGAAGATCAGGGCACTCCACCTGGCGCTCGGGGGGGCAGAGTGCCGTAACACAATACCTATATATTATTCTCACTAGTACCTTGCAGTAAGGCTTTATTCACACAACCCTATTTATGCAGGTATTTAGCTGATTAAAAAAAAATGCACAAAAATTGCGACCATGCGAAGCATTGGATTCCAATATAATCATTCAGATGAACGATTTTTGGGTGCGTCAAAAAAAGCGCACCAGGAAAAGTAGCACATACGCAACTGTTTTTGGTTGCCGATTTTATACACCGTGTGAAAAAATAAGTCTTGCCCTATCTTTTGATGAAATACCCAGGAAGATCCCATATACTTCTATAGAAGCTGAAAAAAGGGAGGGTGAGGGAGTTACCCTGCGTACAGCGCTAGGTAAAGAAGACAGTTTGCCATACCTAACCATTATTGGTCATTCCGAGCATTTTACAGCGATCAATGGTTTTCCTCGCTTCTGCGTATATTTTTTGGCCAAAACGCAGTAGCTACCTGTGTGATTGGCATGAAATACACTAATTAAGACCAGGACTTCATTCCTTTGATACGGCGCGCACAGGCGAACGTAAAAATGCATACGGTCATGTGAATAAGTCCTAAGGATGTGGAAGAAAGGAACTGCTTGCAGCAGTGATCTCAGACGCCACTTGCTGTTAAGAGTCTGTTTTTTTAAAGCCTGGATAACCCCTTTAATCCATAAAATTATACCAAACCCCACAATTTAGACCCCAGACTAGAACATTTAATTTAACAATTAATTTACATCCAGAACCCTAAATAAAATCATACTCCTCAGTTAATTGCAGGTCTCACACCAGACCCCCCAGAATAGACCCCTTTAATTGACCAATTGTAGACCCATGCATGGTAATCTCTGAGCCCCTTGTGTAGCTGCAAGTGCTAATAGCTATCTAGAAACTAGCTGTCCCCCCACGTCACACCAACATTTTGTTACTCAATCATGTTCCCCCCACAGTACCCTGTATATATCTACCCATCTCCGAGGCTCACTATGTGCCAGCCTCTCTCATGACTGATCTGTACACAGCTCTACCTAATACTGTGCCCCATCTCGTTTATTTGCATATAACCCAGAGGAGCATGGATGGCCTTATAAGTATCCTCATTCACTCACCTTGTAGGTGCTCTCCCTAAGGGCTCTTTTACACAAGCGTATATCGGCCCGCTGTTTTCACGCTCGGCCGGTATACGCTGTGATCTGATACATTGGATTCCAATGCATCAGCTCACATGGCCGTATTCCAGTGACGTAAAAGCGCCCGGCCGGCCACTATAGCGCCGGCCTTTTTTTTACGTTGGGTCGAAAAGATAGTCCAGGAACTATCTTTTGGGCCAGAATACGTCACCGCTGCAAGGGCTCCTTTGGGAGCCAATGACAGCGGCCGGAGAAGGGAGGTGGAAGGGAGTTTAGCAGGGTGACTGCTAAACTCCCTTCCTCTTCTCTCCTCCCCTACGGCTGATTCCAATGGGAGGAGGAGGGAATCAGCCGGAGGGGAGAAAAGAAGAGGTGAGCCTGCGAGGGGGAGGGAAGGCTCAACAGCATGGCAGCCTTAGCATGTGGGAAATTTGGCAGAATTCTGTTTGGTTTTTTTTCTATTTCACTCCACTTAGAATTTTTTCCACCTTTTTCAGTACATTAAATCGTACCATTGGAAAAGATAACTCTTCCCGCAAAAAACAAGCCGTCAGACAGCGGCCATGATGGATAAATAAAAGAGTTATGACTTTTTAATAGGGGTGGGGAAAAAAGGAAAATAGAAGAAAAAGGGCTGTGTTCTAAGGCCTTAGTCAGACGGGCGTTTTTTCGCGCGATTTGCGCATCGCATGTCGCATGCGCATGCGCAAATCGCGTGACCGGAGGCGAAAAATCGCGGGAAAAATCTGCACCTAGCCTCGTTAATCGTCGCAGCAAAACGCCTGTCTGACCGGAGAAAAATCGCTGTGCGCATCAAAATGCGCATGAAACTTAGACTGACCGGCGAAAAAAATGATTTTGGTGTGCACATAAAACGCCGAACGCAGATAGGCGCGATCTGCGAATCGTCATGTCCTATAATTTATCGCATATCCGCATAAAAAGCGGACATGTGACCGATACCATAGCGAACCATTGGTTCTATATATGCGCGAATCGCATGCGCAAATCGCGCGAAAAAACGCCCGTCTGACTAAGGCCTAAAGGGGTTAAAGATCTTGAAAATAGTGAAGAATTGATACACAAAGTATATTAGAAAGCTGTAGAACTTCATTATCATGGTGAGTAAGCTTTATATGTGCAAAAATGGAAAGTACTGTTCAGTCTTCAGCTTAAAATGTTATTTAAAACATGTTAATGTCATCATAATTCAGCCTGATGTAAGCCAGCGTAGTTTCAATTCCCGTATGTATGTATGTATGTGTATATATATATATATATATACACATACATACATACATACATATATATACACATACATACATATATATATATATACACACACACACACACACACACACACTGACAGATGGTCGAGATCCGAATACAATAGACCCAGGTAAAAGCAGGATGATGTAACCAAATACCAACACAGCTGGGCCGTTCCCTTCCCGCTGTAGTCATCGCTCTGTCACAATATGGACATTTGGTCTCACGGCGCTCATTACATGCGCTGTCTTTGACAACCACCCACTGTCACCTTCGTGCACGACGAGATTTGACTGTTATGGAGTGAAGGCGGATTGTCTTCGGTGATGAATCTTAGTTTGGGCGCTGTCCGAAGACCATGGGGTGAGCGCAGCATTCACCACCGTAGGGCCGAGCCGTGGCATTGGACACATCCCATAGCTGTTCCTGTCTTAGTTTATTCCAATGTAGTCTTGAATTCAAGGACTGATAAACATCAAACTGGTGGGAATGGATGAATGTGTAATACTTATTTTGGATATTAAAGGGGTTGTCCAGTTATAATTCATTTTTTAAAATTAGAGCCAAATGAGTTAAACCAATAAAATAAATGGTACTTACCTGTCCGCAGTCCTAGTGATCCAGCACTACAGCCCCGCAATACTCCCGGTCTGTGTTGACAGTGGGTGTCATGTGACTGCTGCTTACCAATCAGAAGATGAAGGTGTCACCATCCATTCTCCTGGTATCAGTGCCCATACCCTGGGTGCCATGATGACAGGAGTTCCAAACAGTGATGCTGTGGCCTCTGATTGGCTGGCAGACAGGTACAGGGAGAATCAGGGGTGTAGTGTTTAAGAAGAAATCCCCCCGCCCCCCCCCCACCCAAATGGCTTCTCCTCACCAAGATCAGCTAGACTGACAGGTACAGAGAGGGAGGGAGGCAACCACAGGCGATACCTGGCAGCGCAGGCTGTATCTACAGGAGGCTACAAGCGGTACCTGGCAGCGGCAGGCTGTATCTACTGGAGGCTACAGGCGGTACCTGGCAGCGGCAGGCTGTATCTACAAGAGGCTACAGGCAGTACCTGGCAGCAGCAGGCTGTATCTAGAGGAGGTTACATAGGTACCTGGCAGCGGCAGGCTATATCTACAGGAGGCTACAGGCAGTAGCTGGCAGCGGCAGGCAGTATCTACAGGAGGCTACAGGCGGTACCTGGCAGCGGCAGGCTGTATCTAGGGGAAGCTACCGGCGGTTCCTGGCAGCAGCAGGCTGTATCTACAGGAGGCTACAGGCGGTACTTGGCAGTGGTAGGTTGTATCTACAGGAGGCTGCAGGCGGTTACTGGCAGTGGTATGCTTTATCTACAGGAGGCTATAGGCGGTACCTGGCAGCGGCAAGCTGGGAGCTCAGAGGACATGGCAATGGGCGGCACTTGCATTCTGTGTCTCTCTAACCCACTCTGGGTACATCCTGCGGCGATTCTCCTTCCCATCCTCCTGAGTCCTGACTGCACCAGTCCAGTATCGCGGTGAGGACGACACACTGTGGTCTCATTGTGGCCAAACGGCACTGTGTCCCCTCCCGGTTGTCAGACGCAGGTCCATGGCCATGAATTACATGTGAGCTTGGACAGGTCTCTGTGTCCTGCCCGGCATGTAGGACCGGGCACCGACTCCAGTCTGAAATCCATGTAGCCTGGTGGCAGAGGTTATTTGGAGGACGATGAAGAATTGTTTGAAGGCACAGACTTTTTTTTAAACTTATTAGCTTTGTTACTTAGCGTTTGTATAACTTTTATTCCAAAGCATCCCCGAGACGTCAAAATGTTAGATTCCCCCAATGTAGACTTCTCATACAGTCTAAAATGAAAACAAACAATCTAACAGACCGCTTTCCACAAACCTGAAGTGACTCCACGCAGATACTTTCCTGCCAGTACTTACTGTAACCTTTAGAATTCTGTTCATGCACCAAGATCCTCAGAATGAACAATTCTACATGGTCGTCCCAGAAAGAGGATTGCTGCGGTGCATGAAAACCATCCACGAGTCAATTACTTGTATGAAGCCTTTCGATATTCTATTCAACAGCCAACAAATGCCTCATAACCCCATTAGAGCCCAAAAATGCCACTGTCAGTATTCACTGCAGTTTTTGCATTCTATTCATGAACCAGGAATCCCAGGACGGACATTTCTATAACTCGTGATATTCTGCGAAGCGAATGTAAGCAGTAAGAATTGGGAAAATGCAGGGTGATTCTGCGAACGCCCAGCTGACCCCTCGCACATTTCCATCTTCTATTTGCAGCCATTGAAATGCCATGTGGCCAGGGAACATTTCCAACATTGGCAGGAAATTGCATTGTGTTTTGCACACAGCCTGGATCCAGCGCCTTGTTTAACCAACCCGTGATCATAATAACATTTGTAAATGCGCACAATTAGGCACAGCGGTGTCAGAATGGCCGGTTAATGAGGGACAAAATCCTAATCCAGATCCTGCTCACAATACGGGTTTTATCCATCTGTCTAAGTTGTATTCTGCACACATACAATCTTCCTCCCGTCCTCCGATAAATTAGATATTTTATTTTTCCATCTTTAACCCCGCTGAGCTAAACGGCAGTGGGACCAATTCAGGTTTCATTAGTTAGCTGGCTTCGGCGCTGTCTCTTCAGGAATCACTAACAGCAATCAGAGAGAGCGTGACCACAAGGGCTGAATACAGAGCGGCCGCATAGGTTGAGCCGTCAGGAACGTACGGCATAAGAAAGACCCCATCCGGCGTTCCCATATAGCTGCTCTATAATGGAGGTTATGGACGAGGGTAATTGAAGTGCGGATAGGGGTATGTGTCCAAAAGAACATCGCGGATAATTTCATTGCAAAGCGTCGCCCCATCCACTTCTCCCCAGGTTCTAGAGACAGTTTCTTAGCGCTTTGCTATTTCAGGTAACAATTGCGGCGGTGAACTTGTCAGGCGACACACGTAGGCCTTCCGAGATTGTGAAGATATGGCGGTGTTTTTTCTTTTTTTTTTTTTTTGATAGAAATTCGGATGAATGCGCAATGCTTAAAAAAATACATCACGACGCTGCCACTCTAACCCTTTCAATGCCAGGGGTTTTACAAAATAGACATTTTTTTGGAATGTAGCTAGAAAAATGCCACCGGGCACGTTACGCCGGCGGGGGCTTTGGTGCGATTTGCTAGCAATAAATACTACGGTATTTTGTTTAAAAAAAAAATTTGCAGGAAACAAAAACAAAAACATGGTGGTTACAAAAAGTCTATCCAAAAAAAAAGCACCTGGGACGAACAACACCTCTTAAACCTAAGAGTTTAGAAGGGGTTAATATCATTGGAAAATTCTAATAAAAAATATTTTTGAAAAGTCAAGAGATGAAATATCTCCCCGATCCACAAACATTTCATGGGTATGACAAGTGGGAGGAGTGGAGGCAGGGGGTCCAGTTTGGGCAATACCCTTCTGTTAGCAGGTTCCCTCGATAATGAGATGATGTCAAACCGATCGCATGCCGTCTGTGAAGAAACGGGTAAAAAGTGTTTAAAGGCGTTTTACAGGGAGACTGAAATTTTGATGACCTACCCTATGGATAGGTCATCCATATCAGACCGGTGGGTTCTAGCAGCTCAATTAGGGGCACAGTGATTGCAGTGGCGGGGTTGTGCAACCACAACTGGACTAGAAAGGGGCACACTCAGATCATTAGGAGATTAATTGCCACTTTCAACCGGATTGGCGTACTCGGTCCACTAATCCAGAGAAAGACCATAGTAGAGCAGGAATCCATTTACCCCAGTAGGCTGTTTATAGGCCCATTTACACGCAAAAAAATGATCGCTCAAAAGATGGCTTTTGAGCAATGATTTTGCATAAACTACTAATTGGTACTAATGCCAATTAGTAGCTTATTGATGCGTGTGAGCAGCCGGGAGCTATAGTTAGAGAACAGCAGGTGCTCTGTTCTCTGAATACATTCGCTTTGTTCTGCCGAGGGGCTGACAGTTTAGACGATGTTATCAGTGCTCCCCGCAGAGAACACAGCGTGAAGTCCCTGCTATCAGCTCTTCTGCCGAACGATGGATTTTATTGCGAACATAAAATCATCGCTCGGCAGAAACGTGAAAGATGGGCACATTTACACGCAACAATTATCGCTCAAAAGATGGCTTTTGAGTGAATTTTGAGCAATAATCGTGTGTAAAAGGTCCTTTACCTATGGCCTTTTAGACTTCCAGGCACACAGAAGACGCAAGGCTACAGGCAGCGCGATGATGTCACCGCTACTGCTGCACAGTGCTGAGAGAGAATCATCCACGCGTCAGAGGAACAGGATAAGTTCTCAATTTTCATTGACACTAGAGGCATTATTCCTGTTTATGGTGGCATATAAGAGGCACTATTACTGTTTATAGATGCTTAACAGAGGTGAGCGAGCATAATCGGTAAGGACAGATACTCGAGCGAGTATCATCCTTACCCAGTACCTGCCTGCTCGCCGGCAAAGATTCAGATGCCGATGACGGAACGGGAGGGAGATCTCTCCCTACCCCCCGCAACACAGTGCTCACCCCCGCCGGCACCCGAATCTTTGCAGGCAGGTACTCGGTAAGGACGATACTCGCTCGAATAGCTGTCCTGACCAAGTACACTTCCTCATCTCTACTGCTTAATATAAGGGGCATTACTATGGAAAGAACAAGTGGGTAATATTGCTATATATGGGGACTGTACAAGCAGGGTATTGTTACTAACTGTGGGGAGCAGCACAAAGATGGGCATTATTACTATATGGGCACAGAAGGATTGGATAGTCTTGAGTAAGGCACTGTGGATGGGCATTCATACTGAAGGAGTATTTGTGTAGGTGGGGAAAAGGTGGAACAGATACTGGAAAAAAGATCAGCCAAAGAAGTCTAGGAGTTAAATTCTGCAAAAATGGAGGAAATCTGCATGGCGGTCTGGGAATGTGAATGACGTCACTTGTAATCACTTATACAGTCTGCAAAGCTCCCACTATATAGTCACTGTATGGGGGTAATATTGGTCTTTGTACAATACTATGGTGGTATTATGCAGTTATTATGTAGTGTTACTGGCAGTGATCATGGTGTAGTATTTGGCTTGTAGTGTTGTATTACTGGTAACATTGGTTGTAGGGGATTGGGCTTTGTTTAATAACCATATGGAGGTAATATTTGTATAGTGGTATTTATTATCTACGTGGCTGTATTATGTGCATATTTTTTTTTTAGTAGGGGCATATCTCTTTACAGAATATGGGGGATGGTAGATCCAAAATTTGCTCTGGGGCCTATAAGACACTCGTTATGGGCCTACGCTCAATTCCATTTGCTTGAATGGAACTGAGCTGTTCTCAGACCATGTGACTGAAGAACGTGATGCCGCAGAACTCACCCAAGACCAGCAACCTCTTCAAATCAGTTAAGAGGTCCTGAGCGGTGAACAGGTATTGATGGACTATCCTGAAGATAGGTGGTTAATATTAGATTGGTGGGGGTAGACTTCTTGGGATCCTTACTGATCAGCCGCTTGAAGTGGCCATAGAGCTTGGGATCCTGAGGATAGGCCAATTATCGTAGACCTAGAAATCCCATTTAACATCCCTGCAGGACCAGTCAAGGCTAAATGAAGTATTACTCAGTTCTCAGTAAAATCAATATGCCGTCTGTGCAATCCCCTCTGGATAACTGATGAGGATCTGGAACGGGGGAACCCAGAATACCCTAAAGAGTGTTCTAGACTTGAAGAAAAAAAACAACAACCCTTTTTAACCCCTTGGTAACAGAGCCAAATTTTGGAAATCTGACTTGTGCAACTTTAACAGAATAACTCTGTAAAGGTTTAACTCTGTTTTTTCGCCACATATTGTACTTCATTTAGGTGGTGAAAATAGAATTTGACTATATATTTATTAAAAGCGACAAAGTTAGGAATTTTTGAAAAATTGTCAATTTTTCACATTTTCAGCTTCAATAAGTCAAATATGTGCAAACATACAGTACAAATTTTTGATAAGATACATATTTTCATCTGTTTACTTTATTCCAGAAGCAAATTAGAAAAACTTTTTTTTAACCATTTAGGAGACGTACAAGTTTAACATTACTTATCAACATTTTGAGGAACACTTTGTTTTCCTACACCAAGCCAAGATTGCAGCGGCTCACAGGTGTCAGAATAATAGATATCCCCACAAATGAACCCATTTAAAAAAATACACCCCTTAATATATTCACTGAGGGGGGGGGCGGGGGGGGGGGGGGGGGGGGGGTCAGAAGTATTTTGACCCCACAGTTTTTTTTTCCAGGAGTTAAAGGGGTTGTCCCGCGCCGAAACGGGTTTTTTTTTTTTTCAATAGCCCCCCCCGTTCGGTGCGAGACAAACCCGATGCAGGGGTTAAACAAGAAAACCGCACAGTGCTTACCTGAATCCCCGCGCTCCGGTGACTTCTTACTTACCTGGTGAAGATGGCCGCCGGGATCTTCACCCTCGGTGGACCGCAGCTCTTCTGTGCGGTCCATTGCCGATTCCAGCCTCCTGATTGGCTGGAATCGGCACGTGACGGGGCGGAGCTACAAGGAGCCGCTCTCCGGCACGAGCGGCCCCATTCAGAAAAGAAGAAGACCGGACTGCGCAAGCGCGTCTAATCTGGCGATTAGACGCTGAAAATTAGACGGCACCATGGAGACGAGGACGCCAGCAACGGAACAGGTAAGTGAATAACTTCTGATAACTTCTGTATGGCTCATAATTAATGCACAATGTACATTACAAAATGCATTAATATGGCCATACAGAAGTGTATAGACCCACTTGCTTTCGCGGGACAACCCCTTTAATGTAATTTAGAGGAGAGGAGAAAAAAAAAAAATTTCATATTTTTGCAAATATGCCTTTGTCAGTTTTTTTTTCCTGTAATGCAAATGAAAAAAAGGATTTGCACCCCAAAATGGATCCTCCGTTTGTCCTGTGTTCAGAAACATACCCATTGTGGCCCTTAGTCTTATGTCTGTATGCCCAATGGGGCTCAAAACGGAAAAGAGAAGCAGGTGGTTTTCAGAACAGACATTTTGCTTGAAGGTGATTTAGGCCCCATTGCCCACTTGTAGAACCCTTGAGCGGCCAAAACAATGCAGCACCCCCACAAATAACCCCATTTTGAAAACTAGACCCCTTAAGAAATTCATCTAGGGTTGTACTGCATATTTTGACCCCACAATTTTTGTCTGAGGCTTAGCAAAGTAGAAGGAAAAAATTCTGTTTTTAATTTTTTTGCCAATTGTTTCATTTTAAGAACTAGATTTTCTTTGTACAGCAGATATATGAATGAAGGCTTGCACCCCAAAAGGGATACCCCCTGGCTAGGGAAAGGTCTGTGGATAAAGATCCTGTCGAGAAACAAATCTGGGGCCTTAGGTAAGTAATTCCATCTCCCTTCATGGATCTGTGAGGGAAGAGGAAACTAACTTTTTTTTTTTAAAACTTTTACATGATCGCCATTATCCACTGGATAACAGCAATCATGTGACCAGGGACCGCATACCGCGAAATCTCTAGGCTCTCGGCCACCTTTGGTAGCCCATTGCAGAGATTTCAAATTTCCTGGGCTCTCCCAGCTTCTGCGCAGGCGCCCGACATTTTGCAGGTGGCGCGCATACGCAGAAGCCAGCCATATTTCCTTGCAGGACCAGATCGCCACGGGATATCGTGGAGGCAAGAGGTGAGTGGTTTTATCTCCTCTTACAGATCCGATCAATGTTATCCATTGAACAACAAAAATCGAGGTACTGGGGACGGAACACCGCGGTCTGCGATGACAGCTCAAGGCTTTTGGCTACCTCCAACATCCGACATCAGGGAGCTGTCACACTGACAGACCCAAGGCCTTTAGTCTGCAGGACCAGCTTGTTTTTATGGCCCCTGTAGATTAAAGCCCAGACACCCAGGACGTGAAAACACATATGGGTGGTCACTAAGGAGTTAAATATGGATCCCAAAGTTTGGGAGTGTCTAAGGCCGTATTTACATAATCGAAGATCACATGTGAGTTCTGTCCATGTTTGACACAGTCAGAACTCGCATGGAAAATGAGCCTACTCATTTGAATGGGTTCATTTACAAGAGCAATTTTCCACTTGGACCTACGGTCTAAGATTAAAAAGTTGTTACATGCCCCATTTTCGTGCAAGTATCTCACGAGAATGGGTCATAAAAAATACGGAGACCCTCACCTAACAGCACATGAGATGGAGGGTCCATGTGTTGTGCAATGCGATTGCACCCAAAAATGTCAGGCGCAACTCGCTTTGGCCCATGTAAATACATTCTAATACAGAAGTATGCATCTCCATGGTAACAGATGCTAAACAAAAAATACATGTAGTGCGATTCCACAGATTTCTAGCCAGCCACAGTCCCTGCAAACAAACTGATTGGCAGGGGTCTCGGGCAACAGATCCCGTCCATTTATTATAGTCTATGCTGAGGATAAGTCATCATTATTAGGGGACTGAAACGCCCCTTGGAGCCATACGACGTATACGTACATCACATGTGCAGCAAAAGTAGGGGGCTAGCTCCATACACAGTGGGTGCCACTTGTGTTATACGGCGGACACCCACCTGCAATGGACAGGTTTGGAGAGAACTCCAGTCCGTCTTTTAACCCCTGACATGCCACAGTCAAAGGGGACCACGGCATCTAAGCTGTTATAGAGGGAGAGGGCAGTCAGGAGCCTAAGGCCTCATGTCCACGGGGAAAATCAGGCCCGCTACAGATTCTCCATGGAGAATCCGTAGCGGGTCCCTCCTGCCCCGCGGACATGAGGGCTGAAAATAAGAATTAACTTACCCGCAGCGGACCTGGCAGATTTTCTCTTCTTCGCGGCCGGATCTTCTTTCTGCGGCCGGCGGATGTGCTCGGCACGGCGGCTGCGTGCCGCGCGCATGCGCCGGGCACATCCGCTGGGCCGAAAAAAGAAGATCCGGCCGCGAAGAAGGGAAGATCTGCACGGTCCGCTGCAGGTAAGTTATTCTTATGTTAGGTCTCCCGCGGATCCGGACGGCTTCCATAGGCTTCAATAGAAGCCTGTGGGAGCCGTCCCCGCGGGAGACCCGCACGAAAATGGAGCATGTCCATTTTTTTCATGCTCCATATTTTTTTTTATTCACTTTTATTGACCATCCGCGGGTATTTATCCACCCGCAGGTGGTTAATGCATCCCTATGGGGTGCGGATCCGCGTGCAGGAGAAGAGTTAAAATCTGCTGCGGATTTTAATTCTTTTCCCCGTGGACATGAGGCCTTACAACAGTCTCTAGGCCTGCCAAGCATGGAAACATAAAAATGGTAGTAATACATTTAAAACTATGTTAAACTTAGGGGAAAACGCAAACAGTTTTCACATTCATCATGTATAGAATCTAAACAATAGAATAAAAAATAAAAAAAAAACCTGGAGCTGCGATACCAATTGTAACAGGCCAAACTATTAAAATATCCTTTCACAGTAAATGCCATGCAAATGTAAACAATGCCAGAATTGATAGAAACGTGAAGAAAAAAAAAGAAAAAAAAAATCATATGAATCCCAAAATTGTACCAATGAAAACTAGGTGGTAAACAGAAAAATAAGAAGGTTACAGGTCTCAGAATATGGTGACTAGAGATGAGTGAGCACCCAAATGCTCGGGTCCTCGTTATTCGAGTCGAGCTTTTCATAAAATTCAAGAGCTCTACTCGAGTAACGAACCCCATTGACTTCAATGGGAGACTCGAGCATTTTTGTATGTGGAACGTCGGGTGCCGAGCTTTTTTATATTCTCTCTCTCATTTTGTGAAACGTTGTAAAATATAATAACTATGTAAATTTGGTACCGCTGTAATCCCACTGATCTGCAAAGTAGTTAACGGCTAAATTTGAGTTAAAGGGGTTGTCCCGCGAAACAAAGTGGGGTTATACACTTCTGTATGGCCATATTAATGCACTTTGTAATGTACATTGTGCATTAATTATGAGCCATACAGAAGTTATTCACTTACCTGTTCCGTTGCTAGCGTCCTCGTCTCCATGGAGCCGTCTAATTTTCAGCGTCTAATCGCCCGATTAGACGCGCTTGCGCAGTCCAGTCTTCTCCCTTCTGAATGGGGCCGCTCGTGCCGGAGAGCTGCTCCTCGTAGCTCCGCCCCATCACGTGTGCCGATTCCAGCCAATCAGGAGGCTGGAATCGGCAATGGACCGCACAGAAGACCTGCGGTCCACCGAGGGTGAAGATCCCGGCGGCCATCTTCGCAAGGTAAGTAAGAAGTCACCGGAGTGCGGGGATTCGGGTAAGTACTATCCGGTTTTTTTTTCAACACATGCATCGGATTTGTCTCGCGCCGAACGGGGGGGCTATTGGAAAAAAAAAAAAAAAAACCCGTTTCGGCGCGGGACAACCCCTTTAAGGCCCATTTAGACACAACGATTATCGCTCAAAAGCAGTCTTAAGCGATAATCATGTGTAACTGCACTGACGTCGTGCAGTTTTCGTTAAGCCGTCGCTTATCGTTGTCTTTCAGCATGCTAAAAGACAACGATGAGCCTTATTAGGAGCTCACAGCAGGATATAGCTGACACTATTGTTTCAGCTGTATCCCGCTCCCTGAACACAGGCAGGTATAAAGAACACAGCGGTCAAGCTGTGTTCTTCATACTCTGCACAGAGTGCACAGCTGTATACCAGCTGAGCGCTCTGTGAACAACCGAGGTATAAAGAACACAGCACTCCAGCTGTGTTCTACACACCGAGCTCGGAGCATTTAGCTATATAACAGCCAGGCACTGAGCAGAGAACAGCTGGATGCAGAAGACAGGCAGCTCTGCTTGTCTTCTGCATCCCTCGCTGGGAGCGCAAAGTGATCGCTCATCGTTTGATCACCTTGCCCTGTAAATAGACACAATTACCGCTCAAAATACATCTTTTGAGCGATAATCGTTGTGTCTAAATGGGCTTCTGAGCAACACATTGTAAACTATTTGCTGGAAGACCTCCTTAGGTTCTGCCGCGCTCTTGTGTGATGGTGCAGGATAATCCAAAGAAACAGCAGCCCATTGTAACAACAACCAAATATTTATTGTAAAAACACAAAGAAAACTAAAGATAAAGGGTTTGCGTTCTTCTCGGTTACGCCGTCTCCATCTTGTATCCGTGTTTCTCTAGTTCAGCTCTGAAAAACACAAATGTTTCAGATATTGAAGTAAGGGCCCGTCTAGAAGAGTAGATAACAATCCGTCCATAACATATATATAACATGTCCATCACTCTAGTAAGCCTTCCATGCGGGAATCATCCTTGGTAATACAAATGTTCTGGGAACACATCAGCAGCACAAAACTATCCTATCCAAGTAGTTTGTTACAATGTATCAGTGCAGTTACACTATATTCGTCTGTCTAGGTCACGGTGGTTAGCCTAGGTTGTTCACAATTGTAGCAAACCATCCAGTGTACATCCTCTGGATGTAAGTGAGAATGTTCTAATTCGTTGAGAGCAAGCAGAGATCTTGAAAGTGGTGAGGAATGAATACAGAACTAAAACTGAAAGTTGCAGAACGTTTCATCATACCCCCAACTCAACTGTATACACAAAAAACTCCAAATGCGGCATTCTTCAGAGAAAAGTAGCATTTTTTGTGACATGTTCCCAGCGTTTCTAATAAAACTACTGCGGCCAGATGTTCGCTGAAAGTCCATAGTGAGATATGCAGCATTTTTATGTAGAGCTTTTATAGCCATAAAGGGCAACTAACTGGTCGTTAGGGTCTAATAAGCTAGGACCTAAGCATCTGGCCACGAGTCCATCAACCCAAACTCACAATGAATGGGACTACTATGTATACAAGAAGTCTCCAAGCTCAGCTGGATCCGTCACACAACCATCACCAGCAGCGCCTGATGGATCCGACTGACATATCGGGATCCGTCGTGTTCCATTGAAGAGTTCATTACTTGGGCATAAAGAAAAAAAATGGAGATGCAAGTAGCATTAGGCTGCCTGTCCAGGGCGTAGCGATATCCCGCCAGGGAGCAGGAGCCGGCTGACTGTTCTCCGCACTGAGCCTATCTGACAGAGAATCACGGCATGCCGCGATTTGTCACCCGCGAGCGGAGAATCGCTATAATTTTCCGCTCGTGGAGAGGGGGCTGCACTTTCCAGAGCAATGCTATAGAAAGCGTTCACTGCGTTCCCCACGGCCGGATTATCTCCGCGGGGAACGCAATGAAAATACGCCTGTGGACAGAAGGCCTTATTGTTCTCCATCAAAACCAATGGAAGCTGTAATGGAGCCTCCAGTGCAGATGTGCGCACAGCCTGAACTAAAGGAAAAAGTAAAAAACAAAAACAGGGCAATTAAAAAAAAAACAAAACAAAAAAAAAAATCTGATCCTCTATTTTCGAATTACCTTAACTGATTTGAAAAGTCGTCTTCTACGTTATCATCATCCCAGTTGTCTTCCCAAACGTGAGCGTCCTCATCCTCATCGCAGCCGGGCCATTCTGTGGACACAGAAAAGACAGCAAATCAGTACAGGGAAAATCCTGCGGCATCCAACATCCCAGAGCTTCGTGGAAATGGGTTACCCCTTTTGAGGAAGACGATGAACTGGCACAGCGCCAATTCAAGTGGCATTCGTAAGAAAGGAGGATGATAAATTAGGCTAACCCGCATGCAGATCCGCAGCAGGAATCCGTGCTTAAATGTGGAGATTTCTGCTGCAGCTTTTCTTGAAATTGGTGTTCAGTTTTTCCCGTGTGCACACGGCCCAACCCCGGGTGCAGCGTACGTCGCAGGTATACATCAGGAAGATACATACATGTATAGCGGCACACGTCACCCACTTGGAGGCATACCAGCGGATACATGAACCCTACAAGAGGACACGCTTTACCCCTGTTGGGTCTGGATATGTTAGATACCATTAACCTCCTCACCATACGCACTAGATGGACAGGCAGTGAGGGGGATGATCACACTGCAGATTGTGGCAGCATTCTGCACCCCATTCTTTCTAGGGCTCCTGCACAGAGGCAGATGCGCTGATAAGCCTGCGAGAGGATGGCGTGATCGCGCCATGAGTGGACCGCTATCGTGTGTTTCCGTGCTACTTACTAAGCTTATTTGCACCGCCAGGCCGTTCTCGGTGTGTCCCGCGCCGGTTTGGAACCAGCTTAGCAGCGTAATTAGTCCCCGGTGTTACAATTAACACAGTGAAATTGCGCAGATACGCACCCCCGTAGCCTCCTATGGTGCTCTGGGTCACAAATGCGCACAAAAATAACACGTTGTGTATTTTTTCGCCCCAATGGAAATGCAGGTGCAAAAACGCTTAATGTGAGCAAACCCATCGATGGGTCCGAATGTCTGCAGTTTCCACAAGCGAAAACATGTGCAATAAGCGCCAGTTTGCCCGAGCCCCTGAGGCTCCATTCACACGGGGCAGTTCAGTTGCAATAAAAACCTCATCAACCCGTCGGGCTCTCTGCGATTATATTGCGAGAGTCCGATGACGTCACAGAGAGCGCACTCCCTCCGTCAACCCTTTACATGCCGCAATCTACATAGGTCGCTGCATGCAAGGGGTTAATAGCGGGGGGGGCGATGACCCAATGCGGGATGTATTCTGATCTCACGCTATCCTCGGGACATAACTGTACGCTCCATTGCGCCAAGTACCTCCCTGCCAGGACGTACAGTTACACTCCGTGGCGTTAAGGGTTAAATAAGGGGGTGAATTCTGCACCAAAATAATCCATGTTAAAGGGGTTGTCCCGCGCCGAAACGGGTTTGTTTTTTTTCCACAGCCCCCCCGTTCGGCACGAGACAACCCCGATGCAGGGGTTAAACAAGAACACCGCACAGCGCTTACCTGAATCCCCGCGCTCCGGTGACTTCTTACTTACCTGCTGAAGATGGCCGCCGGGATCTTCTCCCTCGGTGGACCGCAGAGCTTCTGTGCGGTCTATTGCCGATTCCAGCCTCCTGATTGGCTGGAATCGGCACGTGACGGGGCGGAGCTACCAGGAGCCGGTCTCCGGCACGAGCGGCCCCATTGAGAAAAGAAGAAGACCCGGACTGCGCAAGCACGTCTAATCTGGCGATTAGACGCTGAAAATTAGACGGCTCCATGGAGACGAGGACGCTAGCAACGGAGCAGGTAAGTGAATAACTTCTGTATGGCTCATAATTAATGCACAATGTACATTACAAAGTGCATTTATATGGCCACACAGAAGTGTATAGACCCACTTTGTTTCGCGGGACAACCCCTTTAAAATCCGCAGTAAATGGGGCGGTGCTTCAGGCAGATTTCCCGTTGCAGATCTGCTGCGGACGCTCCGCCCGGGTGGACTTTCTGCTGCGGATTTGCCCAGGATGCCCCCGACGCAGGTAGAAACTGCAGCAGAAAGCCGCCATCCTGCAGAGTCAGGCCGCTCTCACACGCGCTTTACAGAGATGTAGTGCTGCGCCCTCCAACGTGTGTGACAGCGGATTTTAACACACCCATCAGTGATCAGGTGCGTTAAATGCGCAAAACTAGGACAGCGCTTGGAGGGGGGAAAAAAAAAGAAAATCGCAGTGTAAGAAATGGCGCATTCGACCCTCAGTGGAATCAATGGGAGCGTTGTACCGCAACGCATGCTATTCGCAATAAGAAGCGGGCTGTAAGAGAGCCTCAGAGTCCGCGCCGCGGATCAACGCGCCGATACATGAGGCACAAGACCAGAGACTGCCCAGTGCCAATCACATGTCTGGCACATACTGGCGCAGCAGGGGGAGGGCACAAGAGCCGAGTAAGGGGCCATCCTAGCTCATAGGGGCAGAAAGACGGGCCACTATAGGCTCAAGGGTGGGTGGGGCAGTAACAGGGGCCACTACAGGCTCATGGGGGGCAGAAAGAGGGGCCCACTATGCGCTCAGGGGTGGGAGGGGGAAGAGAGAGGGGTCATTACTTCTTACGGGAGGGCAGAATGAGGGGCTACTGTAGGCTCATGGGTGAGAGGGGCCACTACTACTCGTGGGGGAGGGCAGAAAGAGGGGCCACTACTACTCGTGGGGGAGGGCAGAAAGAGGGGCCACTACTACTCGTGACGTCTCCATATTGCTGGGAACATATCTGCGGGGTGCCCCGAGGCTGAGAGGTCGGCAGCCCCCGCCGTATACAGTAATGGGTACGGGGGAAATGCCATAGGTGTATCCCCGCCGGGACATCTCGCCCTGCTGCAGCTGTCAGCCCTCCTGAGTCACCCGGGCCTCTTCCTTTCATTCCCCCGCCTTTTCCTCCTCACCCTCGGTCGGAAACTCCTCAAACTCGTCGTCCTCCTCCAGGAGACCCAAATCCATTTGTGGTTTCTTCTCGGTCGTCATCCCGGATACAAAGACGGGAATCACCAAGGGACAATATCACACCGGCGAAACTGTAGAGTCAGCCGGAAACGGAAATGCCAGCAGGACGCATGCGTAGAACTGGTTGGCGGAAGAAGCTCCACACAGGGCATAGTGCGCATGCGTGGAACCGCGGCCCGTCTAGTCTGTGTTGCTGCGCATGCGTGGAGTCGTGTTGCGTGCTGCTGGTGGGCGCTGTGCTGTGCGAGCAGCGGCGGGCTGTGATCAGTCCAACTGCTAGAGAAAAGGAGTATTGGCCTCCATGGCCATAGAGACGCCTGATCCTTTTGGTTGCTATGGGTAACAAGGCCACTTTCTTCTCATATAGGAAGTCTATATAAAGGCAAAATCATCAATGTCTACCTGCGAATACGGCATTCAAGGTGGAAGCCCTTGTGATCAGCACGTACGACTGCAGGAGAAGTGGGGGCGGCTTCAGAGCGTTACGAAGGAGCGAATTGTGCGAAAGTCCGTCATTGTAACCAATTTTTTTCATTGCTACTTCACCTAAAATTAAAGGTTTTTTGACAGCAAAAAAAATATGGTTAGGGAATGGGTTAAAAAAACAAAAACGTCAATCGGAGCCCCTCCTGTTTAGCGCAGGTGCCGCAGGAACGAACAACACGGGACGACTGCCGCTTCCTCTAGTAGAGCGACCGTTACTGGAGCCATCTAATAATGCCCGTTTTGCCATGAATTTCCCGTGTTTTGGTACGCAGTATCTGGCTGTTTTGTTTTTGATCGCACAAGCGTATTTTCCGCCCGTCTGCTGTCTGTATAGTTCATGGACCGCACACAAACCATTACAGCCCATGAGACCGTACGGAACACGAGAGACATTTGTCACGCGGTCTGATTGAAAAAAAAAAAACGCATGCCCTATCCCTGCCCGTACCCATGAGCTGCCCGTATCCATGAGCTGCCCGTATCCATGAGCTGCCCGTACCCATGAGCTGCCCGGTGCACGCTGCGCCTGAGATACCCGGACACAACTAACACCCTTTCAATAAAGCCTCAGGGCTCCTTCAGATGAACGTATGCGCAATTGCGAATGTTTCAGTGCTACACATTTGCACCGTGAATTAAGTAGATTTGCCCCCATATTGGCACATTGTACTGATTTTTTGTGCATGCCGGGCCTGTTCACATGCGCAGCACCCTCCCCGCCAGGATTGAGAAGGCTATTTAGCTTAATAAAGTCCAATTGTTTTTTTTTCCTTCCGAGTTTGTACTTGTGCGCATTTGCGCACCTCCCATAGACTTCCATGGGGCCCTTGTTGCGTAAATACGTAGCAAAATAGAGCAGGTACTATTATTTTCTGCGCACGCGATATCTGTGCGCAATATACAGTGAGAGCCAAGCCATTGAAATAAACGGGCTCTTTTCTCTGCGTGGGGAAATTCTTCGCGTGTAAATAGGTTCGCCTGCAGGAGCTCTAATGTAAACGGGCGTATTCTCTGTATTTTCACGGACATAATACGAACAGCGCGCAGCACCGTTGGTTTGCATTGGTGTATTCAGACGTGTTTTTTTATGGGCGCAAATAAATTGCAGCGTGTCGTATTTTGGTTCGTAAGAGCTGAAATCACCCATTGAAGTCTATGAGATCATGTAAAAATGCAGTTGCTGGCCTATTCACTGCGCTTTTTGGCGAATGTTTATGTGGCCTTCACGCACGCCAATTCTAAATGTATTGGGGTTTAACGATTGTATGCGATCGTTTGTCCCCTATGCAGTCTCATCTTGGCAGCAGCACATTCGCCATTCACACGTGATGATGTGCTGCCGATAATGATGATTTTTTTTCGGCTACGTAAAAGATGCGATCAGCTGATGAACACTTTTTTGCTGATTTGTCAGCTGACTAAGTGCACTTTCACACATCTGTCCAATCATCAGGCCGTGTAAACGGCGCTATTACATGAACACTAACGTTGCTGTTAGCACTCGCGTTTTACAGATAATTGCCAAGCTGAATTTGTAGGTGCAGTTCGTCAGTCAGCTCTAAAGCGCTAACATGTATATAATAAGAATCATTATCGGCTTTTAGGATCACATTGTTAACGGTCATTGTTATCATCCTGCTCCTCCAGGTTCACGAATAGAATGCTGAAGGAGGGGGGCTACCCTGTGGGAGCGTGCAAACATGGGACGGAATTATTTAGCGATGGGGCCACTGAAGGGGATCAATTAATTTGTTTGTGGTTGACACATAGGGCGCAAAATTACTTGGTAGGAGGTAAAGTTATTGTATAGGGGAGCAGAGAGGTGAAATAATTATTTGGGGGGGGGGGGGCACATAAAGAGGCTATATTTCTTTTGTGAGGCACTATTGCTTTGTGGGAGGCAGCAAGGGGAATATTGTGTGTCATGGGAGAGCCAAAAAGGGAAATTATGACTGTCTGGTATTACAGTGGAAGGCACTATTATTTTGGAGGCTATTACTTTGTGGTGCACAATAGAGGGCACTAGTGCTATGAGAGCACTGCAAGGGGTACTCAGGGTAGCGGCAGGAAGGGGAGTGTATGCAGTAATGAGTCGTGGCTGGAAGCATTTGTCATGGCACTCTGGGTCCACATAAAGAAAAGTGAAAACGGACAACTGTAATCACTGGAAGTAATGGCACTGTAATTACTATCACTGTGTAGAGCTGGTGTCTGACTATGTTATATGGTGACGGCATTATTCAGAGGTACTCCAGAGCTGAGCCGCTGGATATAAACGCCATATTATAAACATCTTATAGACATGTTGTTATATATTGTTTTTGTGGGGGAAAAGCAAACATCCTGGGGCTTGTGCCTGTGCTCTTTTCATTTTTTTTAGGGATTGTGCGGATACGTTGGCAGTGTAGAGATGAGCCAGCATCCAAATCCCCCGGTCCACGTTATTTGAGTCGAGCTTTTCGTAAAATTTGAGAGCTCTACTCGAGTAACGAACCCCATTGACTACAATGGGACGCAGGGTCACGACGAGCTTTTTTTTTTTTTCTTGGTTCGTCTGTCTCTCCCCCTTCCCCTTCCTGCCAGACTAAAAATTTTCAAATGACGCGCGCTGCGTCGCGGTGGGGAGGGGCCAAAACAGGCACGTCACAGTGGGGAGGAGCTAAAAAAGGGGCGGGGTCGAAAACGATTTGATGCTCGTTCGAGTAACGAGCACCATCGAGTACGCTAATACTCGAACGAGCATCAAGCTCGACAGTGTACGTTCGCTCAACTCTAGTTAGCAGGTATTCCTTACTGGGGGTCAGTGGCATTTGGGTAGCACAGTAAGGGGCAAGTTTTGAAGACACATTCTGGGGCATATTTTATTGAAGGTCGAAGTGTTGGGCATACTTCTATTTAAGAGCACAGTTTAGCGCCACTTTTTATTTATGGGCACAGCTTGAGGCATACATTTATTCACTATATGTAACACTTATTTTCTAGGGCACAGTGTGGAGATCTACTGCAAAATCAAGCAGCAGAAGCCATCGGGATGCCAAACTCTGCTGGGGCGAGTCATGACTGGGAGAAGTCATCATGGCGGATGAAGAAGAAAAGGAGAAGGACTTCACTCAGAGAAGCCATCACATGTGAGTCCCTTCAATATAAATGTTTATTCTCCATCTGTGTCTGATCAGTACTGTAGTCACCTGTATGGCCAGAGTGATGGGTTGCAACATTTTTGTTTATGAAAGAACAACTCCCAGGATACCCTTAGGCCTCCTGCCCACGGGTGTGATTCTGCCTGCGGTAAATCACGCTGTCTGAAGCTTTCCATAGCGTTGCTATGGAAAGCTCTGGCCCCATATCCATGAGCCGAGAACTATTGCGATTCTCCGCTCGCGGCCGGCAATTCGCAGCATGCTGCGATTCTCCGTGTTCAGCCTATCTGTCAGATAAGCTGACAGCTGAGGTCCGTCTGCCGGCTTCTGCTCCCGGGCGGTGGCTCCCATGGCGGAGATTCGCCGCGTGATACCGCAACGCTTGTGGACAGGCAGCCTAAAGGTTATACAGGAAGTTGTTTCACACATTGCAAACTTATTTGCCAGCTGTTAACTTAACTTTGCAATTGCTGTCTGTATTGTGCTTGGTCCTAGTGCTGTATATATGTTATAGGCTTGGTTCTGGTGCTGTATTTATGTTATCAGCTTGGTCCTGTGGCCGTATTTATGTACTGAGTTTTTTTCGTGCTGCCTTTATCTTACAGAAGTGAGCAGTAAAGAGGCTACAAATGGACCGCTGCTCATGGGCCTGTGCTGGGTGCTTGCCCCCAGGCTAAAATTTTCCAGCCTCCCCCTCTGCAAAAGGCAGTGGAGAGAGCATTGAGGGATTGCAACTATGGATAAAAATATAGTTTTATATGTCATTTCTATTTCGGAAAACTTTAAGGGTACGTTCACATGTAGAGGAAATGATGCTGCTTTTCAGCATCGGAAAATCCACATCAAAATCCTTGGCGCTGATTCGATGCGGATCTGCAGGAGACATATCCTCTTCAGCTGAAGGGGTGAGATCTGCTGTGGATCCGTGTCAAAATTCACAGCAAACAGTGCGGATTTTGGCGCAGATCAGCACCAAATTCTGCAGTACAAAGTATGCTGCAAATGTTATTGCGGATTTGCACCAAAATCCGCTATGTGTGACCGTGTCCTAAAGGTGGTCCTTCGAGAGCATCACCCAACAAATGTTAGGGAATTCTTAGATGAAATGATTGTTTAAAAATATCGCGAGCGAACGACGAACCAGAATCGTTCTTTTCTCGTTTATTTTACGCAGACATAAAAGTCATCGTTGGCTTGTTCGCCTAGCGTTGGTTTTAAATAGCAATCCTTCTATTCGCTTATACAGGGACTGAAGGAGCCAACGATGTATCTGCCAGCCGTAAGTGCCTGCCGCAGTGCGAACGAGATAGCGGTCACGTAACCCGCTCATTCAAATGAGAATCACCTCATCTAAAAAGACCCTTAACTGCGCAGGAAATACCCAAGACCAGCTTTGTTCTTACAGAATAAACTTTCTACAGCTTTGTTCATACTCCTACAGGAATAGAATGCCAGAACTCTGGTGAAGACTGACATAAAGGCAGAGCAGTAGGATAGAGAGAGACGAAAAGGAGGGGAAGGCTGTACATCTGTATGATAATACAGATTTATATGTCATTGTAATGTTATATGAGCATTGTATTGTGGCTCGTATCTTTAACTTGATACATTCTTCATCTCAATCTGAGATCCCTTTGCTCATCTTCTGCTTTTCCGGTTGCAGGAATAAAATTTCAGAACTGCAGTGAAGACTGACATAAAGACAGAACAGGAGGAGAGAGGCACAGAGCAAGGGCTAGTTTCTACAGATTTATGTGCCCTATAAGTGGGCTGCGGCGTGTACAATGCATGGAGGTCTTATATACCCCTCCATGACTCTAATCATACAGGCCAGGATATGATTAATATGCTCAGTATGAGAAAATCATTCAGAAATGTTGCATTATCAGCAGCTTACATGAAGATAAAAAGACTCATCTTTACCTTCTCGGGGGAGCCAAAATCAATTCATCATGGTGACAATTGTAATGGTTCTCTTCCAGATGTTGAGCATGGCTTCCCCGGAATGACGGTGTAATATGCTTTGTATTATGCTGCCTGATTGTTACTTTATTACATCATATCTCAGCTGATGATAGGGAGGCGAGTATAAATTGTGAATCTTGCAAGGTCTGCACATGAGATGACAATCCAAGTGAGACTCCTATACAGTCTGCTGCAAAAACTAAAAAAATCCCCCCCCCCAGGGATCCAGGAAGCTGAGCTATGGGGAACTGTTTGTGCTTACATGAGTTCTCCACCCTGGACAATCCATACTTTTTAGAAGGTTTCTTGACAATAAACTGATCATAACTTGTGCACCTGCAGGGAACCGCCAATGATCAGCTCTTATCTGAGGGAAACCTGGCAGTAAGGATTCAATTTCTCTGCAGTGCCCCCACAGGGGAAATGAAGTATTACACAGTGTCCATTCATATCAATGGGTTATCTGTTTAATACAGGCAGGGCAAGTCCTCCAGACTGAGAGATGCTCTTTGTAGCTGCTATCCACTCTGAGCAAGAAAGAAAGACTGTGAGCAGAGGACCCCTCTATAAGCCCAGGATTCCCTATAATATAAAAATTGAGGTCCTAAACTGGATTGCTTCTTTAAGCTGAGCCTACCAATATTTGGATCTCATATCACCAATGCAGTGCCTCAAGGAGGGAACATTTCCGTAATACGCCATGTGATGAAACATGGCACAATATGAATCCATGAGAAGAAACGTGTGTGGAATCGGAGGCATGTGGAGGTACAGTAAGGCCCCATAGACTTCTATGGGCATGGTTGTACGGAACTCCTAATTTGTGTGGTGTTTTAATACAGTTGCATGCATGTGGCCTTATATCACCACATACAACAATATGATTACTGGTGTCCTGTATTGAGCACCTTGATGGGAAATACAGTGCACACGACGCTGTTGTACCGCACCGATGTATCACTTTGTAATACTCCAATATTAATTAATGTACCTAATTATGTTCCTTCATATCAATACCTGTTCACAGAATCGACTGCTGTCTCACTCAAAGGCCAACATTTAAAGAGGAATTAAACATCAGTGAAGAGTATGGCATACCATGACACGCCAAAAGTCATGGGATAGAAGTATGCAAATAGATTATGAAGTGGCATGACCTCAGTTGATGGCTTTTGAACCCCCACACATGTGTAACTTGTGGGGTGTTACCTATGAGAGAGGTTAAAAACTGGCCAACGTGCTCATGGCAAGGCAATGTGAATTATAATTCGAATTAGGCAGGATAGTGGGTGCCAGACGGACGGGACAGTTTCACGTGTGTACCAGGAATACTTTGGAGAAGACAGAGGCGTAGTTTGAAGCTCCTGGGCCCCAATGCAAAATCTATGACAGTGCCCCCAATTATATTGCTTTATTCATAGTACTGGGCTCCCTATATGGAGAAGAGAGGACTTATGGGTTCCCTAAGGCTCCTGGGCCCTGGTGCAAACACATCCTCTGCCTCCCATATAGTTACACCCCTGGTAGAAGGCATTACCACCCACAGTGGATAGAGCAGTGAGTGCTCACTGGTGCTTAATGACTGCGACTAACATCGTCTGGCTAGAATTCTCTGGCAGAAATTACATCTACATTCAATGCAGGAGGCCCTATATGCATATTCCACAGGTCAGTACAACATTCTTTAGCTTCCAATGCATATGGGAGTAGAACTCTACCAAAGTGCCTCTGTTAACAGCAAAACATCAGACAGCGCATCACCTGGGATCATAAGATTGCTAACTGGACCCTAGAGGACTGGCAACATGTTGCATGGTCAATTGAGTCACAGTACCAATTGTTTGGGGCTGATGGTAGGGTTCATTTGTGGTGCAGACCACATAAGGCCATGGACCTCAGTTGTCAACAAGGTACTATGCAGGTTGGTGGTGATTCCTTACTGGTGTGGGGTGTGTTCTCATGGCATTGGTTGGATCTACTGGTCTGCCTAAACACATCATTGACCGATGCCCTCTACTCTTCACTGCTTTTTAGGTGCCATCTACCTCCACAATAAAGGGATATTGCAGTAAGATAATGCACCTTGCCATCGGGTCCAAGTTGTCCAGAATTTGTTCGAGAAGCATTCTAGAGTTCCTACGAATGGTTTGGCTGCACATTTGTCTGACATAAGCCCAATCAAGCATTTATAGCATTTGGTGGAGAGGTCCATTGACACCTAAGATCCTGCACCTACAAATACCACAGAGCCGCGGGTCGCTATCCAGAGAGCATGACTCAACATCCCCCCCCCCCCCCCCCCCGACGTCTTCCATCCACTTGTTGCTGCACTTCGCCAGGCTCGAGGGGTCCTACATGATATTAGTTCCTGCCTCATGACTTTTGGCATGTCATTGTATATATATATATTACATATGCCAGAAGATAACATTAAAGGGGTAACTAGAGACTGGGCGATTTTTACAGTTTTCACTCATCCACTGGATAGGTGAAAACTGATAGATTGGTGGGGGTCCGACCACGAATCCCTAGAATGGGAAGTCCTGTTTGAGCCACTTCCAATCACTGCTGGATCGCTGCTCTGACCAGAGTAACATCCCATTGAATTCAGCGGTGGGATTGATGCACATAGCCAGGCTATATTGTTTAGGTGATGGCGGTGCGGTGGAGGCAGTGCCCGTGTCAGCACCAGTAAGGATGGTGTTCGTGGCATTAAACATGTAGGAATATCACCCGTCTTCCTTGTTCTTCTGCTGTGGCTGACATTTGTTCCTAAGCTGGAAAATAATTTGTGACCATGAGCAGATTTTGCAAAGTTTGTGTTTCTCCGAATTTCAATTACCTGAGGTCTATATTTGTAATTGACTTGGGAATAAACAATAACAAGTTGAAATGGGAATAAAATTGTCCCTGAAAATGGCATTTTTGATAACGAAAATTATAAGACAATGAAAAATAACTCCGTATTGAAGAAATGCTCAATAAAAGCGACTAAAAGTGGCTATAATTTGTTTCAGCCAGTAATATGCTTGGAAGTTAACTTTCTAAAACAATTTAAAACATGTTAGTCTACCTCCAAAAATGTCTCCTTCTTTACAGGTGAAGCAGAGCTCAGTTTGTCATGTGGCACAAATTGACACGTAACTGCAGTTTTGTTCTCCACAGGATTGCAGATAAGCCTACTGAGCTACTGTATCTTGAGCTTAGCTGATTTCTGCTGACCTTGCAGTAGTAAATATCTAGGTAGTATCCTACCAGCACCTTCCCCCTTAATTACCAGAGAAGGGTTGTACATTCTTGTTGCATCTAACATTGGTTGCATTGACTGACAGGAACTGAAAGGGATGGAGGGAGAAGAGTCCAGGGAACCTGCAGGTGTAATCACACAGGCTTGTGATTTGAGGAAGAAGACCAGGAGACCATATCACGCCCTACCAAGCTCGATACAGACTTCCTGATTAATGAATGTGGGAGTTTGAAGAAGAAAGCGCTTAGCTTTGGAGAAGATGACTTCACGCACTCACTGCATTGTTCTTTAATTACTATGGGGAAGATTTACTGAACTCCTTACACCTGAAAACCGCCATAGAAAAGTTGCACATGTTGTGCGTCAAAATTTGTGAATTTTTGGTACTTTGCACCAACCTTGACACTCTTTCAAGAAAATCGTGCGGGATTTAGCATTGGTCACCCATGGCCCGTCACATTTACTAAAATGACACTCTGTCAAAAGAAATCAAGCACCAGCAGCAGTTGTTATTTTGTTGCAAAACTTTGCATGCAGTTACAGCTCAGGCAAATATGCAAATGATGAGAGTTGGGGTGTGATTAGATGAAAGGCTTTGTCACCTGAGGCCCTCAAAGTGGGATCACCCTTGGCCTATAAAAAGGCAAGGCTTCTTGTGTGTAGTGACCTCTTTTTCCGCTTGTGTAGAGCTTGTTGACCACTAGACTCCTCTATGACGCAGAGAAGAGATGTCACCCAGTTACCAGAGTATGAGATGGGCACATTATTGGATGTTCGTATAGATGAACTGCCGGCCACCTGGGCTGTTCTGACTAGACTGTTAGGAGGGCACGCACACAAGGTGACTGGCCTCAGGACGCCCTCGACAGATCACCAATAGAGAGAATCGTCTGATGATCTGACAAGCACGAGCAGCTGTAACTGTTTTGTTGTTCACCATCCAGAGACAGGTGGCACCATCAGTTCACCCCTGTGTCTATCGGAACCATTTCCAGGCGCTTGGCTGAGGGACATTTGACCTCATGGCGCTCATTACATGTTTTGCCTTTGACACCCACCATCTCCTCTGTTTGCAGTGATGTTGTGAATGATGAAACTGGACTTCCATGCAGTGGAAACCAATTGTCTTCAGCAACAAATCCAGGGTAGTTTGGGCACTGACTACGGCCATGTTCTTGTCTGGAGACCTAGGCGTGAGCGGCTCAATCCTGCCTTTGCTGTCGAGGAGCACACTGCACCCTGCTGGTGTGATGGTCTGGGGGGCCATCGCATATGACAGTTGGGCACCTCTAGTAGTAGTATGAGGGACAATGACAGCTCAGTGATATGTTCAGAACATCCTGCAGCCACATGTGTTCCTCTCATGGCGGCTTCCAAAAGGCATTTTCCAGCAGGATAATGCCCGGCTGCACACCAAGGGTGTCACAGGAATGCCTCCACAACGTTGTCACAATTTCAGGGCTGCCCGGTCATCAGATTTTTCACCAATAGAACATGTATGAGACCATCTAAGACAACAATGTTGACTGTCTATGAATTGCATGACTTAAAGGCTCAGTTATAGCAAATGTGGGCCAATATGCTGCAGAGTACCATATAGAACCTGTATGTCTCCATGCCGGCCCATATCACATCTTGTATCCAAGTAAGAGGCAGTCGAACAGGGTACTAGAGCCTCCATGCCTACCAGTATCACATCCTGTATGTAAGCTAGAGGTGGTACAACAGGGTACTAGAGCCTCCATGCCCGTCCGTATACAAGATCACATCTTGTATACAAGCTAGAGGCGGTACAACAGGGTACTAGAGCCTCCATGCCTGCCCATATCACATCTTGTATCCAAGCTAGAGGTGGTATAATAGGGTACTAGAGCCTAAGGGGTAATAAAAGGGCCAACATTATGGCAAAAAATATTGGCAGAAAGTAAGCCAACCAATAGGTGGTGCTGTAGTGACCCAGAGTTGGGCACTACAGCAATTTGCTTGCCACTTATGTAATCAGGAGTGTATAAGACTGTAATAGATGGGAAGAGTGTGTGTATATAGCTTTAAATATGTTAATTAGATGTCCTTGCAAGCAAACCTCTCATCACTCAGGCAAATCCACCTTAACCTTCTCTCATACCTGTCAATCACCCGTAGCTAGTCCCGGGGTTAGATAGCTAGCTTTTTCTTAGCCTAGGAATGGCTGAGGTAGAAAATATTAAAGGTAGAGAATGGGTGGGGTTTGCTAGCCTAGTCCAGGCCTTGAGAGAGTCTAGTCTTTGGATAGAGACCGGTGAGGAACCAGGAGAACATCTTTACTCAGAAGTCAGTGCGGTGGGAAGGAGAACACCTAAAGTGGGAGTACCAAGCCAAGTTGTTCAGAGGAGTTAGCAGAGGCAAGAGATAGAGACAAGGAAAGGGTTCAATGAAAGAAATAGCAGCAAAAAGTCAGTACCCAGAAGCAAGTAACAAGTTAACCCGTTTCAGTCCCAACCAGCTGACTAAAGCTATAGTGAATATTGCACATGGACAGGGATTAGGGGAGAGCAAATACTAAATCCTCAAACCTAAGAAAAGTATTTCGCTTATCCGTCTCAATCGTTATCAACTGTGCAAGTAAATGTAATTCAAGTCCATCATCTGCCTTAAGTAAAAGTAATGCAAGTAATGTAACTGCTGCAGCAAAGTGCAAGAACTCTCTCTCCCTGCCAATAAAAGTGTTAAATTGCTTTACCAGCAAAAGTCTGCTGTCTGGAGTAACTTCCCGCCATCTACACCATCTGCACTAAGGTACCATACTATACACTCCAGAGGCCAGGACTACTACCCACATTTTTATTTCGTTCACCCAATTTTTATATTTTTATTTTGCTCAGAACGGGTCCCTACCCGTACATGAGCTGGCATCACGACAGACAACATCTTACCCTGCCCAACTTCACGGACAATGTGCAGTGAAAACTGGCAAGATAATTTCAACTGCAGTAGTTTCAGTCTCAGACCCACTCTACCACCTATCCAGGAGGAGCAGCAGAACCGACGTCACTGCTATTTTAGTTTACCCTCGCTGCTTAAACCTCTCCTAGATCTGGGGCTACTGTAAATTTTTGGCATCACGAACAGGATAAGCTTCTGCGCCTTATCGCCAGTATTCACACAGGATGTATGGCCGCATAAGAAAGTTTCAAAATGGGGGCCAGAAGAAATTCAGTTTTAACTGGCCCACAAGTGTCCAAAATGGCGCCCAAACGCAGGAAAACTACTTCATCCTCTTCCTACAAAAGCTCGCAAAACCAGAGCAGAGAGAAAAGCCAGCGAAAACTACAGTCAAAGTAGAGGGGCACAAATCCCCCATAGTGGAATACAGAGCACGGCTAGCTAAGCCCTGCCTCTGGCCGGTCCTTTATCAGCGCCAAATCTCTGCTGGGCAAATTTAGTTTTGTTCCAGTGAGAGAAGAGAGAGGACCTGTGTTGCTAATCTGCCAAACAAGCAAGGCCAAGACCCGCATGAAGAATTATATCAGGATGTGTTTCAGAATCATGCCCACCAGCTATCCGCCATCTGAGCCTGCTTCTATGTTCGGGGACAAAGAGGAGTTGCTTGAGTTTCTGCCAGACAATTTCCTCAACAGTTCTAGTCCCGTTGCTGAGGTCCGTGGTTCCCTCGCTTAGTTCCGCGTTGCTCCGGCTGCTAGTAGTGGAGCCACCACTGCTTTTGCTGAGGACACCACTGATCCTGGAGCAGATGCAGGAGAGGGTAAGTGACCTTTATCCGCCCTGCTGCCCCCGCAGATCCCTCCACAGCTGTGGAGATCCCAGCTGCTCCAGGCCTCAACCCTCCTGCAGCCTTTCATTCTGGCCGAACTGAAGAAATCCCTGCCACAGTCACTACTCCCTCTGCGAGTAAACCCGCTTCTACAGACCCCATCCTCACTCCATTTCCGACATGTGCCGCTACAGCCTCCTTGGGCTCTGTCAACACTGCCAGTCCCACAGTTCCCGTTAAAGCCACAGGCCCAACAACTCCTACAGGCCCATATCAAGGGTCCTCGTTGTCTCGTGGGTCCCTACACTAATGAGACAACTAACCCAAGGAAAACTGCCTACATGCGGGGCAATCGTCCCGACATGGACGACCCTGTGCTAGAACCTAGGGACCTACCTCGTCCTAGATGATAAAGTATCCATAACAAGACACAGTTCACACTACACGAAAGGCAAACCTGCACAGACCTGCAGGAACATGACACTGATCACATGAAAACACATAGTGAACATACAGTGTTAAATAATATTCGCTTGCTTTAGTTTGCTCCTGGGGTCAGCAAGCGAGGATCAGGGGTTAAAGGCTGTTCAATTTCCTGATTTGCCAGCCTCTCTCCCTTTACCATACCCCACATGTCCATAGTTCATAGTAGATGTATTCATTGTACAAGTCCATATAACAACAACTAATGGCGAAATAGCGTTGGATCACCGCAGACCACCAACCTCTGTGAGAATGTCTTATGGTCCTTCCAATAACAGAGCTCAAACATCTGCACCCGCAGACTCATTTCAGGGTGAGAGGCCAAAAAGTTTTATTGGGTGCGTCTCCCACATACACAACCCCCACAGACCAGTCGGACTTTATTTTCTGAGCCGGCCAGTCAATTACATGTACAATTAGGCTTTCTGAGCAGTGGAAAAATTTGTACTTGGAAATAGCGTATATCTAATAAAGTATGACAAGTTGCATATGTTCCTTAATCTTTAGCAGATCTGCTTCGCTACATTAATGTTGTATTTACCAACAGTAAAAAAAAGTTGAGGCCGGCTGAAACATAAGAACGGAAACCTGTACACCTGATAGTAGACGGCACAGATCCGGGCCTGATCCCGGTAGTAGGTCAATGTCTCTCCTCTTATTTTCCTTTGAATCTCAAGCCTCATCACTGATGAAAGTACATTTGGGTATTTAACATTTCAGTTCAACATCCAGCTGGGAAGTTGATGAACGGCAGAGGTAGAAAACATGCAGGAGAGGAAGTGAAGTTCCAGCGGGGGTAATTATCACGGATACTTCTGAGGAGCAAGAAGGGGTATTCTCTCTAGCACTACAGACTACACATGGCCAACCTCACTTCCAGCAGATGTCACTTTTCTCAAGGTGTAACGGGCCATTCATCAAACTGGTGGATGCGGTTCCCATGGATATCCCGAAGATTTATTGTAGGGCTTTTATAAGAAATTTCCTCCGTCATTCCTCCCATTGTAGATGCTGCGTGATGAATGGCCTCATCTTCACTTGAACAGGCAACGTTTGGTTGGCCGTGAGTTGCGGTAAAATCACAACCTGCCTCATATCCAGGTACAACTGATACAATGTGTTATGTTTAGTTTTTTGAAACTTCATATACCCCTTAGCCTTCCTACATACGGGTGAGCACAGTACCGGGCCGTGAAGCAATGCCATGTTCGTGAACGTACGATGTACCCGCGGATGGTTTTCAGGCACAAATACATCGCTTCGGTGAAGTTCTAATCCTCTGCCCAAGTTTTCTGCGCGATAGAGGATTGGAAGTGTTTCCCATTAATTTCAATGGGAAACCTCGCATTCACATCACATGACATGCAGAGCCATGTAAGGCAATAAAGCTCCCACTGAAATCAGTAGGCGATACGTTGCGGGAAATAAACCGCTCATGTATATGACTCCATTCAAAAGAATGGGGTGCATATTCGTGCAAGATTTGTACGACTCGCAATGCACAAATCTCATGCAATTTTCTTGGCCAGCCTTAAAGGGGTTGTCCAGGTGGATGCAAATTTGTTTTTCTCCTAAGCTTTGTTTAGGAATAGCTGCCAGCGGACCGCTGTAGGCAATCAGGGGCTGCAACGGTCTAGTGCCTTTCTCCTGGCATCACAGCTCCCAGTATCGAAGCAGTGATGCCAGGAGAATGCCATGTGACTTCTACGGCCTCTGATTGGCTGCAACGGTCAGGTTGTAGCCATTCCTAAACAAAGACCAGGAGGACCATCGAGCTACAGTAAGAGATCGTCGGAGGAAAGGTAAGTACTGCTGCTTTTATTGTTTTAACAAATTTGGATACTTTAAAAAAAAATCGCACTCAGACAACCCCTTGAATTTTTGCAAAATTAAGCGTTCAGATGTATTTTATTATCACTATTTGAATCCCTCCCACTGCCTCCTGCATGTTCTTGGCTGCGTATTACCGTGTTTCCCCAAAAATAAGACAGTGTCTTATATTAATTTTTGTTCAAAAAGGTTTAACTTTTTTACATGTATCGCTGCCTGGACACTATTTAAATTGACTTTTTTAAATTAACTGTTAGCAGGACTTAATTTTGGAGTAGGGCTTATATTTCAAGCATCCTCAAAAAGCCTGAAAAATCATTTTGCATCCTCAAAAATTCTGGAAAATCATGCTATGTCTTATTTTCAGGGTATGTCCTATTTTCAGTGAAACAGGGTATATTGGGAGCCTGCAGTGGAATCCCATCCTGCCTACGGCCGAGGACACATATTTCACTGCTGATGTGTGCGGAAGTGCCGGCCGGCGCGCTGGGCGCATGCGCAGTACTCGTTTTTTCTTTAAAACTCTTGCTTTCCCACGTTTTTCGCGGCCTGTTTGCAATTGAATTGCAGACAGGCCGCGAATTGGATGGCTTTCATTGACTTCAATAAAAGCAGTCCATGCGGGATCTGCAGCGAAATGGAGCATGCTGCGATTTGTTTGACATGAGGCCATAGTATATGGTTGCGTAACTTTGCAGCAAACACGCATACTTGCTACGTACTGCATATTGCACAAAAATACACGCGTGTAAAGCGCAGCCAAATTCCGTGAGTCCTTAGAGAGGAGGGGGAGCTGGTATTTCTAACTAGAGGCGAGCCGCGGCATCTATACCCCCTGACTGCAGCGCGGGCACAGGGAAGGGCAGTAGATAGAGTCCGTTAAGCAATTAATAGGGATAGTCTCTGATACCGTAATTGCAGACCAGGTGAATAGCATAAGTCACCAGGTGACTGTGTGGGGGGGGCATGAAAACTGGGTGACTCCCGGCAAATATGGCATGTCTGCAGGTCTGATCCTATATGTAGCCCCATACTTACTTGTCATGCCAATGCAGCCATCTTTGTCATTTGCTAACTGGGATCAGAACTGGTCACGGCATATATAGGTTGGTGGACAGGTGTGAGACCAGGATGGAGGACTTGGAGGGTAGCTATGCTGTCTTACCAGGGGGCATATAAAAGAAGCAGGGGGGATGTATGGAGGTGCTGTGGTGTCTTTTCCATAGGGTTAGACTACATTTAGATTTCCTCTTCTAGTGCCCCTATTCTAGACATCTATAGGACACGGAATCAGCAGCAGAACTATAGGAGGGGGACCGCTGTATTAGAGAGTCTGAAATGCCCCCAATAAAAAGAAAGTACTGTAGTATTGGATGTAAATGTCCCTGGAGGTTCTCACCACTGGAGAGTTGTGACAGAAAGTGGAAATCACGAGGAACAGGGATTTTGCGGGACCCTGATTTCAATGGCGACCGTCCTGCGTGGAATCCGCTTGCAGAATACGCAATTCGTACCTGTGAGTGTGAACGAAAAATTAAAAATATGAATGTGTTTTACTGTGGACCTTCCGCATGGGCGGCGATTGCAATTAAAATCCGTTTGTGTCAGGCCCCCCTTAGGTTGTATTCACAGGGGCGATTTCCTACTCGAGGTCTGTCCGATTCCGAGATGGACAGAACTTGCATGGAAAAAGAATCCATTCATTGAAATGGGTTGATTCGCACGGGCGACTTTGCTCTCGCACCGATCGTCTGAGGCCAGATTCACACGAACGTATATACACAGTGAATAGAGCCCATTGATTTCGGTAAATTAGAGCATCATACTTTTTTTTACACGCGTATCATACGCAATGAATATACGCCCGTGTGAATAGATCAATGAAAACAGCGTATTATGCGCACATACATTGGGCTAAATTACGCTCATGTATAGGAGCCCCTGGGGTCTGTAGGCAATACAGAGTTAAATAATTAACTTATTTCCAGAATTTTTAATATTTGTCACTTTTGACAGCTGTTAGAATGAAGAGAATTATCACTTTACAACTTGTTATTCCCTTTGTATTACTAGAAAGGGGATTATGATATTTTTTTTTTATTTTATAGACATACTCTGTAATTAATAGCCAAACTTTTTGTGCGCACTTGAGATGAGGCTGATAGGAATTGTGGGAGCTCTAGAATTCCTTAGGAGTGATTTATTGCCTGGTGTAGTGGGTACAAAGTGGCTGGCTGATCATGGGTGGCCTGATAAAATCAAGGTCATTTCCTTCCATATGTGATGTCCTGTAATTGATGTCTGCTGAAAGATAAGAACATCCCCCGGGGAATACATACAGTAACCCATTCCTTAAGGAAGCACTTTTTTCAAGGTATCAGTGACCTCTGCTATGAAGAATCCACTTTGTAGCTTGTTCCCTCCAGGCTGTGTATTTCGCTTTAGGCCTCCTTCACACAGGCGACATGGCATCGTCGCAAGAAAATCGCAGCAATATCGCATTGCTGCACCGTGCGATATCGCTGCATCTTCTCGCTGCAATACCGCAATTTTGTAGAGCTACAAAGTCGCATTGTAACGCTACAAAGTCACGCGACTTTGTCGCATCACATGCGAGGATTCTCGGGGGGGGGGGGGGGAAGGGAGGGGAGGGGGCTTGAAATATAAGGCCTACCCCGAAAATCAGCTGTAACTAAAGGGAAAAAAAAGTATATATCTCCTGCACTGCCTGGGGCGCCACCGCAGCTTCTCCCCAGGTCCTAGCACTGATCTTCTTCTTCATCTTCTGGACGGGGAGCTGGAAGCGCTGGCTGTGATTGGCTGCCGCTTAGCCAATCACAGCCAGTGCTTGAAGAATGGTTGTGATTGGTCCAGGAGGCAGGGATTTTTGAATCCCTGGCCAGAAGAGAAGAAGATGATCAGTGCTGGAGCCTGGGATGAAGCTGCGGCCGGGCTGCCTTCTCAATAGAAAGGTAGTCTCATTTGTGTGCGGCCGTCACTCCCCTGAAGTATATGGAGAATGCGGTGGGCAGGGATTGATTGACTCCCATATACCCAATATGTGCAGATCCTGTTTGCAGCTCATGATGGGGATCGGGTCTCAGGGCCTACCGGTAGATTCACCTGTTCCCCTCTGGGCCAGTCCGGGCCCGTTCTTGATAAAGGAGGGACCTGGTTTATCATAATTGCAGCTTTATTGATTATTTTAGTTTTCTATGACTTGAGGAGTCACATCGTGATAGCATGTTTACTTCGAAGTATCGGCTTCTCCTTCCCGGCCGCTGGGTCTTCTTGTTCTTGGCACTCTATGCTGCTGTTTTGCCTCTGGATACAAAATACCGATGAAATAATAAGCTGGAAATAAACATGAAGGGCAGACGGGGATCCTCCCTGACACAACTTCAAAAGCTGGCGGTGTCAGTCAGTGTTTACATTCCTGTACGTGTTCTGGGGAATGTCCGTGCAGAATCCCTTCAACGTGCTGCATGTGGCAGGGCGGTGCGCAGAATAACCGCCTAATACCCGCTCATCCAGGGGGGCGAGAGCCGCTTATGTTCACCAGAGAGTAAATAAGGGTTAGTAAAAGTGGCTGCAATCAGGAACAGAGATGCACTTGCTGTGGGCCGCTGATTGCTATGCACTATCTTGGCATATATACACGTGTAATATGCATGCTGCGATCTTTATTGTACCCGTATTTCATGCAATATATGTGAGCAGCAACATGGGAGCCTATGGCATGTTGGTAGAGGATATTCCACGCGCAAAATTCCGGGCATAGAATACGCTATCATCACATGTTCGTGTAAAGGAGCCCTAAGTCCAGACACACAAGCGTATGCGTATTTGTGCGCACATTTTTTTTTTACTGTACTTGTTGAGTGCAGTTGCACATGTTAAAAACCCCACAATGCTCTGAGTCACTGAAATAGCCAATTAATGTTAGGGCTTTTACCCACTAGCATTTTTTTAACGCTGTGATATTGCTACGTTTCTTTCAATGGGACTTTCTAATGTTAACATTAGAAAGTCCCATTGGAAAAAATGCAGCGATATCGCAGCGTTAAAAAAAACGCTAGTGGGTAAAAGCCCTAAGAGTGTAACACATACTCTTTCCCTTCTAAACCCCATAGGAAAATAGAGCACACTGTTTTTTTTGGGGGGCCGGTTTCACACAGGTGCATTTTAGAGATGAGCGAGCATACTCGTTAGGGGAGATACTCAAGCGAGTATCGTCCTTTTCAAGTATCTGCCTGCTCGTCAGAAAAGATTCGGGGGCCGTCGGGACACAGCAGGAGGCTGCAACCCACCGCTCACCCCCGCCGGCGCCCGAATCTTTTCTGACGAGCGAGCAGGTACTTGAAAAGGACGATACTCGCTCGAGTATCTGCCCTTAACGAGTATGCTCGCTCATCTCTAGTGCATTTGTATGTGTATTTGCCTGCGCACGCAATACTCAGAGAATAGAATTAGAGATGAGCGAGCACCCAAATGCTCGGGTCCGTGTTATTCAAGTCAAGTTTTTCGTAAAATTCGAGAGCTCTACTCGAGTAACGAACCCCATTGACTAAAATGGGAGACTCAAGCATTTTTGTATGTCGGCGGCCGGGTCCCGAGCTTTTTTTTTTTTCCTCTCTCTCTCAAACGAGCATCAAGCTCGGCAGAATATGTTCGCTCAACTCTAGAAGGCACCCTTATCTTGGGTTCTTGTCACGAACAACTGGTCTGTCTCAGATTACCAACAAATCTAGTCAAAAATCACAGAAGTCGGCCCTATTTATTGGTGAACAACCACTCACATGCCTACCCTGTATTACGCAGAGGGCTACTTACCATTATACAGGCTGGGCCACAGAAAAGTATCCCAGCACTGCACTCTTCTAAAAGCTGTCTAAAAAAAAAATCTGTCTGTTGCCCATGGCAACCAATCGCAGTGCAGCTTTCATTTCTTCTACTGCTGAGGTGAAATGAAAGCTGCTCTGTGATTGGTTGCTATGGGCAACGAAGAGAGATTTTCTTTGAGAGTGTGATGCTGGGATACTTTTCCATGGCCTACCTTGTACTTGCACATAGCTAAAGCATATAATGGGTGCCAGTCCCACTGATACGTGTAGAGCACCATGCAGGCTAACGGTCTATTAAGGCCACCGGCACACGGCCAGGTTGGATTCCGCATGCTGGATCCCACAGTGGAATCCGACCCTGTGCCCGGCCGGTGACCCCCCGTACCTGTCCGGATTCTTCTTTATTCTGTACTGTGGATGTGCCGGCCTGCGCACATGCGCAGTACAGAGTATGCTGTGCCGTCGCCAGGCGATGACGTGGATCCCACAGCTTTTCTACAATGATAATTGAGGAAGTGACACGGGTCGGATGGCTTACATTGATTTCAATGGAAGCTGTCCGCATGGAATCTGCCTAGAAATAGTGCATGCAGCGATTCCCCCCCCCCCCCCCCCCCCCCGTAATTGGAAAATCGCAATTGATTTCCGCTTGTGGGCAGGAAAAACAGCTTTTTCCTGTATTTTCCAGGTGTTTGCTGTGGAATCCGGAGGCTGATGCCCGCTCTGGTTTCAGCTATGCAAATCCGCCCGTGTGCAGCCGGCCAAATGACGCCCAGAATTGTAGATTAACCCTTTCCAATCCACTGTCTGACCTCTGAAGACATTATGATTTAAGGCTGTACAGCTCCGATGTTGGAAGGCGTCTGTCGGGGTTCTCTTACTGTATATTGCCAGCCTCTCTGCTGTCGGAGCCTATCCAACGTGTCACCTCATGCAGTACTGGCTTTAGCCAGCAGATAGCGCCGTTGTATAACGGCAGAAAAGACTAAGCCCCCTAGGAAAACCAGGATACAAATTGGATTGGAAAGGGTTAAGCTTATTATTTTGCACCTGGGCAATCTCCATGCGGCATTTTGCCTGTTCTGCACGCTGCTGGGAAGTGCTGATTGTACCTGCTCTTGTACCTCTGTACCAGTAAGTATGGCCGCCTTCTGTGATTTTTGAATATATTTGTGCAATTTTTGAAATGTCGGTATAGGGGCCTCAAGATAAGGACTAGAGATGAGCGAACACCAAAATGTTCGGGTGTTTGTTATTCGGAACGAACTTCCCGTGATGCTCGAGGGTTCGTTTCGAACAACGAACCCCATTGAAGTCAATGGGCGACCAGAACATTTTTGTATTTCGCCGATGCTCGCTAAGGTTTTCATGTGTGAAAATCTGGGCAATTCAAGAAAGTGATGGGAATGACACAGTGACGGATAGGGCAGGCGAGGGGCTACGTGTTGGGCTGCATCTCAAGTTCACAGGTCCCACTATTAAGCCACAATACCGGCAAGAGTGGCCCCCCCCCCCCTCCCAACAACTTTTACTTCTGAAAAGCCCTCATTAGCATGGCATACCTTTGCTAAGCACCACACTACCTCCAACAAAGCACAATCACTGCCTGCATGACACTCCACTGACACTTCTCCTGGGTTACATGCTGCCCAACCGCCCCCCCTCCCCCCCCACAGCGCACACCAAAGTGTCCCTGCGCAGCCTTCAGCTGCCCTCATGCCACACCACGCTCATGTCTATTTAGAATTGCGTCTGCCATGACGAGGGACCGCAGGTACACACTGCAGAGGTTGGCACGGCTAGGCAGCGACCCTCTTTAAAAGTGGCGGAGCGATAGCCCACAATGCTGTACAGAAGCAATGAGAAATAGAATCCTGTGCCACCGCCATCAGGAGCTGCACACGTGGGCATAGCAATGGGGAACCTATGTGCCACACACTATTCATTCTGTCAAGGTGTCTGCATGCCCCAGTCAGACCGGGCTTTTTAATTCATAGACACAGGCAGGTACAACTCCCTATTGTGAAGTCCCTGTCGACCCACAGCATGGGTGGCTCCCTGGAACCCACCGGCGGTACACAGAAATATCCCATTGCATTGCCCAACACAGCTGAGGTAGTAATGTCGTGCTTAATGCAGGTGGGCTTCGGCCCACACTGCATGCCCCAGTCTGACTGGGGTTCTTTATAAGTGTACAGATGTAGTAAAAAGTCCGTGTGCACCTACAGCATGGGTGGGTGCCAGGAAGCCACCGGCGGTACATAGAAATATCCCATTGCATTGCCCAACACAGCTGAGGTAGTAATGTTGTGCTTAACCCTTTCCAATCCAATTTGTATATGGTTTTCATAGGGGGCTTACTCTTTTTCTGCTGTTATACAACGGCGCTATATGCTGGCTAAAGCCAGTACTGCATGAGCTGACACGTAGGATAGGCTCCGACAGCAGAGAGGCTGGCAATATACAGTAAGAGAACCCCGACGGACGTCTACCAACAACGGAGCTGTACAGCCTTAAACCCTAATGTCTTCACAGGTCACACAGTGGACTGGAAAGGGTTAATGCAGGTGGGTTTCGGCCCACACTGCATGCCCCAGTCAGACTGGGGTTCTTTACAAGTGGACACATGTAGGTTAAACTCCCTGTGGACCCACTGCCTGGGTGGGTGCCAGGAAGCCACCGGCGGTACATAGAAATATCCCATTGCATTGCCCAACACAGCTGAGGTAGTAATGTCGTGCGTAATACAGGTGGGCTTCGGCCCACACTGCATGCCCCAGTCAGACGGGTTCTTTAGAAGTGTACAGATGTATTAAAAACTCAGTGTGCACCTACAGCATGGGTGGCTCCCTGGAACCCACCGGCGGTACATAAAAATATCCCATTGCATTGCCCAACACAGCTGAGGTAACGTCAGCTGTAATGCAGGTGGGCTAAAAATTAATTTGATTACACTGTAGGCGAGGGCCCACAAAAATTGCTGTATCAACAGTACTAATGTACATCCCAAAAATTGGCCATGGCCAGCCAAGAGGGCAGGTGAAACCCATTAATCGCTTTGGTTAATGTGGCTTAAGTGGTAACTAGGCCTGGAGGCAGCCCAGTGTAACGAAAAATTGGTTCAAGTTAAAGTTCCAATGCTTTTAAGCGCATTGAAACTTATAAAAATTGTTCTGAAAAATTATTTGAGTGAGCCTTGTGGCCCTAAGAAAAATTGCCCGTTCAGCATGATTACGTGAGGTTTCAGGAGGAGGAGCAGGAGGAGGAGGAGGAGGAATATTAGACACAGATTGATGAAGCAGAAATGTCCCCGTTTTGGATGGTGAGAGAGAACGTAGCTTCCATCCGCGGGTGCAGCCTACGTATTGCTTACGTATCGCTGCTGTCCGCTGGTGGAGAACAGAAGTCTGGGGAAATCCAGCCTTTGTTCATCTTGATGAGTGTTAGCCTGTCGGCACTGTCGGTTGACAAGCGGCTACGCTTATCTGTGATGATTCCCCCAGCCGCACTAAACACCCTCTCCGACAAGACGCTAGCCGCAGGACAAGCAAGCACCTCCAGGGCATACAGCGCTAGTTCAGGCCACATGTCCAGCTTCGACACCCAGTAGTTGTAGGGGGCAGAGGCGTCACCAAGGATGGTCGTGCGATCCGCTACGTACTCCCTCACCATCCTTTTACAGTGCTCCCGCCGACTCAGCCGTGACTGGGGAGCGGTGACACAGTCTTGGTGGGGAGACATAAAGCTGGCCAGGCCCTTAAAGACTGTTGCACTACCTGGGATGTACATGCTGCTCGATCTACGCACATCCCCTGCTACCTTGCCCTCGGTACTGCGCCTTCTGCCACTAGCGCTGTCGGCTGGGAATTTTACCATCAGCTTGTCCGCAAGGGTCCTGTGGTATAGCAACACTCTCGAACCCCTTTCCTCTTCGGGAATCAGAGTGGGCAGGTTCTCCTTATACCGTGGATCGAGCAGTGTGTACACCCAGTAATCCGTCGTGGCCAGAATGCGTGCAACGCGAGGGTCACGAGAAAGGCATCCTAACATGAAGTCAGCCATGTGTGCCAGGGTACCTGTACGCAACACATGGCTGTCTTCACTAGGAAGATCACTATCAGGATCCTCCTCCTCCTCCTCAGGCCATACACGCTGAAAGGATGACAGGCAATCAGCCGGTGTACCGTCAGCAGCGGCCCAAGCTGTCTCTTCCCCCTCCTCCTCATCCTCCTCATGCTCCTCCTCCTCCTCCTGTATGCGCTGAGAAATAGACAGGAGGGTGCCCTGACTATCCAGCGGCATACTGTCTTCCCCCGCCCCCGTTTCCGAGCGCAAAGCAGCTGCCTTTATGGTTTGCAGGGAATTTCTCAAGATGCATAGCAGAGGAATGGTGACGCTAATGATTGTAGCATCGCCGCTCACCACCTGGGTAGACTCCTCAAAATTACCAAGGACATGGCAGATGTCTGCCAACCAGGCCCACTCTTCTGAAAGGAATTGAGGAGGCTGACTCCCACTGCGCCGCCCATGTTGGAGTTGGTATTCGACTATAGCTCTACGTTGTTCATAGAGCCTGGCCAACATGTGGAGCGTAGAGTTCCACCGTGTGGGCACGTCGCACAGCAGTCGGTGCACTGGCAGCTTAAAGTGATGTTGCAGGGTGCGCAGGGTGGCAGCGTCCGTGTGGGACTTGCGGAAATGTGCGCAGAGCCGGCGCGCCTTTACGAGCAGGTCTGACAAGCGTGGGTAGCTTTTCAGAAAGCGCTGAACCACCAAATTAAAGACATGGGCCAGGCATGGCACGTGCGTGAGGCTGCCGAGCTGCAGAGCCGCCACCAGGTTACGGCCGTTGTCACACACGACCATGCCCGGTTGGAGGCTGAGCGGCGCAAGCCAGCGGTCGGTCTGCTGTGTCAGACCCTGCAGCAGTTCGTGGGCCGTGTGCCTCTTATCTCCTAAGCTGAGTAGTTTCAGCACGGCCTGCTGACGCTTGCCCACCGCTGTGCTGCCACACCGTGCGACACTGACTGCTGGCGACATGCTGCTGCTAACACATCTTGATTGCGAGACAGAGGAGGAGGAGGAGGAGGAGGGTGCTTTAGTGGAGGAAGCATACACCTCCGCAGATACCAGCACCGAGCTGGGGCCCGCAATTCTGGGGGTGGGTGGGACGTGAGCGGTCCCAGGCTCTGACTCTGTCCCAGCCTCCACTAAATTCACCCAATGTGCCGTCAGGGAGATGTAGTGGCCCTGCCCGCCTGTGCTTGTCCACGTGTCCGTAGTTAAGTGGACCGTGGCAGTAACCGCGTTGGTGAGGGCGCGCACAATGTTGCGGGAGACGTGGTCGTGCAGGGCTGGGACGGCACATCGGGAAAAGTAGTGGCGACTGGGAACTGAGTAGCGCGGGGCCGCCGCCTCCATGATACTTTTGAAGGACTCCGTTTCCACAACCCTATACGGCAGCATCTCAAGGCTGATGAATTTTGCTATGCGGACGGTTAACGTTTGAGCGTGCGGGTGCGTGGCGGCGTACTTGCGCTTGCGCTCGAACACTTGCGCAAGCGACGGCTGAACGGTGCGCTGAACTACACTGCTGGATGGGGCCGAGGACAGCGGAGATGAGGGTGTGGGTGCAGGCCATGAGGCGGTAGTGCCTGTGTCCTGAGAGGGGGGTTGCATCTCAGTGGCAGGTTGGGGCACAGGGGGAGAGGCAGGGGTGCAAACCGGAGGCGGTGAACGGCCTTCGTCCCACCTTGCGGGGTGCTTGGCCATCATATGTCTGCGCTTGGTGGTGGTGGTGAGGCTGTTGGTGTTGGCTCCCCGGCTGAGCTTTGCGCGACAAAGGTTGCACACCACTGTTCGTCGGTCGTCAGGCGTCTCTGTGAAAAACTGCCAGACCTTAGAGCACCTCGGCCTCCGCAGGGTGGCATGGCGCGAGGGGGCGCTTTGGGAAACACTTGGTGGATTATTCGGTCTGGCCCTGCCTCTACCCCTGGCCACTGCACTGCCTCTTGCAACCTGCCCTGCTGATGCCCTTGACTCCCCCTCTGAAGACCTGTCCTCCTGAGTAAGCGTTGCACACCAGGTGGGGTCAGTCACCTCATCGTCCTGCTGCTCTTCCTCCGAATCCTCTGTGCGCTGCTCCCTGGGACTTACTGCCCTTACTACTACCTCACTGCAAGACAACTGTGTCTGATCGTCATCGTCCTCCTCACCCACAGAAAGTTGTTGAGACAGTTGGCGGAAGTCCCCAGCCTCTTCCCTCGGACCCCGGGAACTTTCGAATGGTTGGGCATCAGTGACGATAAACTCCTCTGGTGGGAGAGGAACCGCTGCTGCCCAATCTAAGCAGGGGCCCGAGAACAGTTCCTAGGAGTGTTCCCGCTCCTGAGCAGGTGTTATTGTAGTGGAGTGAGGAGGCTGGGAGGAAGGAGGAGCAGCAGACAGAGGATTCGGATTGGCAGCAGTGGACGGCGCAGAACTGCGGGTAGACGATAGGTTGCTCGAAGCACTTTCTGCCATCCAGGACAGGACCTGCTCACACTGCTCATTTTCTAATAACCGTCTCCCGCGTGGACCCATTAATTGGGCGATGAATGTGGGGACGCCAGAAACGTGCCTCTCTCCTAATCGCGCAGCAGTCGGCTGCAACACACCGGGATCAGGAGCTCGGGCTGTGCCCACACCCTGACTTGGCCCTCCGCGTCCTCGGCCGCGTCCACGTCCTCTAGGCCTACCCCTACCCCTCAGCATGCTGTATTACCAGTGATTTGATTTCACAGGCAGGAAATAAATTGGCGCAAGACTGCAGGCCAAATATAATTTTTGCCCTTTTTGGAAAACGAAAGGCCCCACTGCCTCTAGTGAATGAATTATCTAAGTTTAATAACTGTGCTGTGTCCCTGCTTATGTGTCACAGAACGTGAGGGTAGCAGAGTTATTATAACTCTTGGAGAGCAGGTATTTTTTTCCCAATTAAGGAAAGCAAATGGCGAAGCCAGCAGTAAAGCGTAGCTGGGTGCGTCTGATTTAGCAATGTTGTTCAAGCAGCTCACACGTGTCCACCGCCCTTAGGACGGACAGAGGCTGGACAAATAGATTTGTTTTCAGTTTTTTTCCACCAAAAGGCAGCACTGCGTATATTCAATGAACATGAGAAGTTTAATAACTGTGCTGTGTCCCTGCTTATGTGTCACAGAACGTGAGGGTAGCAGAGTTATTATAACTCTTGGAGAGCAGGTATTTTTTTCCCAATTAAGGAAAGCAAATGGCGAAGCCAGCAGTAAAGCGTAGCTGGGTGCGTCTGATTTAGCAATGTTGTTCAAGCAGCTCACACGTGTCCACCGCCCTTAGGACGGACAGAGGCTGGACAAATAGATTTGTTTTCAGTTTTTTTCCACCAAAAGGCAGCACTGCGTATATTCTATGAATAATAACTGTGTTGTGGCCCTGCCTATACAATTCTTTCCCTGCAGTATCAATGGAGGGTGCAATGGTCTGCAGAGGCGATTTTGAGAAGCAAAAAAAAATGCAGCACAGCTAACAGCAGCCTGGACAGTACTGCACACGGATAAATATGGCCCTAGAAAGGACCGTTGAGGTTCTTGAAGGCTACACTCACTCCTAACACTCTCCCTGCCTATGCAGCACTTCTGTCCCTAATGCCAGGTGCAACGGTCTGCAGAGGCGATTTTGAGAAAAAAAAATTTGCCACTGCTAACAGCAGCCAACACACAGCTATCAGTGGCCCTAATAAGGACCTTTGGGGGGTCTTGAAGCCTACACTAACTACCAATTCTTTCCCTACAGCAGCTCCGGTACAAACAGCACTGTCCCTCATCTAACTCACACCGCATCTGAGGCGAACCGCGGGAGGGGCTGACTTTTATGTTCGGGTGACACCTGATCTCGCCAGCCACTCACAGCAGGGGGGTGGTATAGGGCTTGAACGTCACAGGGGGAAGTTGTAATGCCTTCCCTGTCTTTCAATTGGCCAGAAAAGCGCGCTAACGTCTCAGGGAAGGAAGTGAAAGTAACCAGAACACCGCATGGTGTTCGTTACGAATAACGAACATCCCGAACACCCTAATATTCGCACGAATATCAAGCTCGGACGAACGCGTTCGCTCATCTCTAATAAGGACCTTTAACCCCTTAGTGAGGAAGCTTGTTTGCAACTTAAGGCCTTAGTCACACGGGCGTTTTTTCACGCGATTTGCGCATCGCATGACGGATGCGCATGCGCAAATCGCGTGACCGGCGCCGGAAAATCGGCCCAAAAATCGCCCGAAAATCTGCTCCTAGCCGCGTTTCATTAGAAACGGGCCGGAGCTGTCCAGCGCATTGCATTCAATGGAGACGGCAATACAGCGGCTCCATTGAATGCAAGCGCTGCGGGCGAGTGTGGGATGAATTGTCGGGAAGGGCTTAAATATATAACCCCTTTCCTGCAATGCATCCTGAAAAGTGAAAAAATAAAAAAAATGTATGTACTTACCTGCTCCCGACAGCTGGAGATCCCAGCGGCCGGCCTGCAGTGGGTGTGAAGGGGGTGTGACTCAGGCTTGCCCCTGATTGGCTCAGCGCTGAGCCAATCAGAAGCAAGTCTCAGTCACACCCATTCATGAATTCATGAATGGGTGTGACTGAGATCAGCCTCTGATTGGCTCAGGCTGAGCCAATCAGGGGCAAGCCTGAGTCACACCCCCTTCACACCCACTGCAGGCCGGCCGCCGGGATCTCCAGCTGTCGGGAGCAGGTAAGTACATACTTTTTTTTTATTTTTTCACTTTTCAGGATGCATTGCAGGAAAGGGGTTATATATTTAACCCCTTCCCGACAATTAACCCCGCGCACGCCGGCAGCCCATTGCTTTCAATGGAGCGGCTGTATTGCCGCTCCATTGAATTCAATGGGCAAACATCGTTCTTCTCTGCCACAGCTGTTCCAGCTGTGGCAGAGAAGAATGATTTGTCTTCTATATGTTCTCATTGGGGTCGGCGCTGCTGCCGCCGGTCCCATTGAGCGCATATAGAGAAGAGAACAGGAATCGCAGATCGCAGATAGGTGCGATCTGCGATTTCTGTTCTCTAATTTATCGGACGAGCGCATAAAAAGCGCTCATGTGTCCGATACCATTGCAAAGCAATGGTTTTAAAAAATCGCCGGACGCATGCGCATGCGCAAATCGCGGCAATAAACGCCCGTGTGACTAAGCCCTAATGACCAACTAATTTTGCAGTTTTGTTTATCGATGTATTCCTAGAGCCGTAATGTTAAAATTTTTCTGTCAACATAGCCGTATGAGGACCTGTTTTTTTGCGGGACAAGTTGTGTTTTTAATGCCATCATTCCAACCCTTGCAGAGAGGGGCAGCGTATATCGTCCGGGCATGAAAACCCGACTGAAATACGCCCGTCTGAATAAGCCCTCAGGGTCAGCAGTATTTGAGCGATATCGAGTTTATAAAGTTTTTTTATGTTTTACTATTTTTGCACACAAAGAACAATTTTACAGTTTAACCCTTTTTTTTTTTTTAAAGATTTGCTTTTGTGCCGCTGCATTCCAAGAGTTATAGCCATTTTTATATTTCCATCTACGGAGCTGTATTAGGGCTTATTTTTTGTGGGATGAACTCTAATGTTTATTTATCTGATTTTTGGGAACATATAATATTTAGAATGTTTTTTGTTCCATTTTTTCCTAGAAGAAGGACTAACAAAATCTGTCATTTTGGAATGTTTTGTTATTTAACAGCATTCATTGTGCAGTAAAAATGATATGCAAAATAACTCTGCCGGCAAATTTGTATAGGTTTTTTTTTTGCAACTTTTTCACACTTTTTAAAATATATATATATTTTTTAAAACTGCATTTAAAGACCCTTAACATTTTTCTTATTTTGTGAGCAATGCTATGGGAGGAGTTTCTTTAGAGGGATGAGTTTTAATAGTACCAATCGTTGATCAATGCAATGTTTTGATCACTTTCTGGTCCATTTTTGTAAGGTGAGATAGGTAAAATTAGCTAATTTTACGGGTTAAATTATGTACAAAATTACCAGATTTGTGTTTTTTTTTCTTTTTTTTTTTTTTTTTTTTTTACAAAGAAAAGGGTGTTTTTGACATTTTAATTATTTTTTTTAATATTTGTTTTTAGACTTTTTATTTTTGTCCCACTAGGGGACTTGAATATCACCTTATTTTATCATTCTTCTAAAGCACTAATATACTTCTGTATATTATAAAGTCTATTAGGCTCAGCCAGAGGCTGTGCCTTATGGGCCACAGTAGCTGGCAGACCATGAGGGCCTTATTCAAACCTCCGGGTGCCATAGCAACCCATTGAGAATCCACAATCACATCCCCTTCCCTCTGTCAGCCGGTAATGTGCTGCGGTTGAACTGACTGTGGCATGTAAAGGGTTAAACCATTATAGGTTTTTTCTGGTCCCCACTGTTTGAGCAGGTGCCAGGCTATTATCCAACAGCTGAGCACCCGCTACCCATGGCACAGAAGACCCTTGCCAGGCTTCAGATGCTGTCTCCATAAAAAGGCAATTGCATTAAAATAATTAACATTAATGGCCGCCATCAAAAGCCTCTGTGTCAGTATATCTGTAAGTATGGCCGTCCTCTGTGATTTTTGTCTCAGATTACTTCAGTTTAGTGTGAATTATCGCTGTTCCGAGGGCACAATAGAGACTAGGAGTGGTGGAACTATTAAATCCACCCTTTTTCCGTATGCCTAGATGCCATATTAATTAAAGTTTCGTGAAAATAAATGTAAATTTTAAAAAAGATATCTAGACCTTCAATGAACGGCTGATTTATGTTAGAATCCTATCTCCGGTAAGAAGGACCAACATCCATCTTCCTTTTTAGGCATCAGGAATAGAGATGAGCCAGCGTATTCGCTAAGGCAATCTACTCGAGCGAGTACTGCCTTATGCGAGTACCTACCTCGTCTCTAAAGATTCGGGTGCCAGCAGGGGAGAGCGGTGAGTTGCGGGAGTGAGCAGAGAGGAGCGGAGGGGGGGGGGGGGGAGAGTGAGAGAGAGATCTCCCCCCCCCCCCCCCGTTCCTCCCCGCTCTCCCCTGCCGCTCCCTGCCCCCCGCCGACACCCGAATCTTTAGAGACGAGCGGGCAGGTACTCGCATAAGGCACTACTCGCTCGAGTAGTTTGCCTTAGCGAGTACGCTCGCTCATCACTAATCAGGAACTCTTAGTGCTACATTTGCCAATATGGCGCTACATATCTGGTTCCTCCTAGGATCTCAATAGAGAGCCGGAGGTGCAGTATCCACTTGCAAGAAACTGCTGTAACATACAGTATCAACGGGGGCTTATCACTGAAGACATTTATCACCCATCCGCATATATGTATACTTTGTTTATTTGGAACAGAGAAAGATAGATGTGCTCAGTTATCGCCCTCCATCCCATAGAAGTGAATGGAGCCGTGGTCAAACATGCATGCCACCACTCACATGGGGTATTCAGGGTGCACCGTTCTTGTGATCGCTGGGGGTCCCAGAAGTCTAATCTCTCCTGGTTAGACATTTATCATCTACAGTTTGGATAGGTGATATATATCTTAGGGCTCCTTCACATGGGAGTATGCGCAAATGCACGCACTTTGGCACAACGTATTTGTGCTATGAACGAGGTTGATTTGCGTGCGTATCAGCGCATTTTAATGTACTTTTGAACGCGTTAGAAATGCATGTGCAAAAGCGGAAAGTATGTACGAACCCATTGATGTCAATGGATTGTATTCTCTGCATATTCCGTCCAGAAATACACCCGTATGAAGGAGCCCTTAATGGGACAATCCTTTTAGCGGGGTTGTCTGTGATAACCTTTTTTGTTACAAACTGGTTCCCTATAGAAAACCATAACAAAGGAGCTCATACTCCCCTCTTTCTGTTCCCCGAAAGTCCCCTGCTGCCTCTTTGAGTCTCGGCTGTGCTGTTTCATTTGCAGGGTGTAGAAGGTCTGTGATGTCCCATAAACCTGCTGCTGCAGCCAATGATAGAGCTCAGTGATGGTTACTGAGCTTTATCATTGGCTGCAGCAGCCAGTTTATGGGAAGGCACAGGCTGACTGCAGCCTGTACACGTGATATCAGCTGCCGGCGATGGGCATGCTGGGAGAGGTATCAGCTCCTTTGTTATGTTTTGCTGTGGGGGCCTATTTGTAAAAAAAAAATATTTTATCGCGGACAACTCCTATGAGGTTCCTGCTTGGCAAATTGGGCTAAATCTAAAGAGTTCCTTTACAGATGTATTGGGTATCTCAAGTATTCATGGAGTTTCACTTTAAGTTAGTCATAGGAGCACAGATAATCTGCCCATTACTACGGTCCGTGATGTATGATAACATGATTTTTCCAGTATATGGGCTGCAAATTTCTTGGACACGCTGGAAATATAAAAGCTACTTGTGTGGCGCAGAGTTTTAAGGCAGTAGAAATGCAGTCCTAAGCTCTCCCTCACAACCTGAAGGTTGCAAGTTCAATCCCGGCATGGTTCAGGTAGCTGACTCAAAGTTGACTCAGCCTTCCATCCTTCTGAGGTCGGTAAAATGAGCCCCCAGCTTGGTGGGGGTAATGAATATAAAAGAATGACCTGAAAGCGCTGCGGAATAAGTTGGCACTATACAATTAACAAGATTTATTTTAGTTATTTTTTTTTATATTTCCTTTGCAGATGCTGTTTATCTCTGCTGCTCTAGTCCTGAGAATCCACAAAGTTATCACAAAGTTGACTGCACTAGATTTTAATTTCACCCTTTGTATTAGCTGGTTTCAGACAAGCATATTGTAAGGGCTTAGTCACACGGATGGTTTTTCGTGCGATTTTATTTTTGTGCGCAAAACTGATGCGCACAAAAAATCGCGTGACCAAAGCCAGCGTCATGGCTGAAAAAAACGCTGCTAGCAGCATTTATCAGCCCACAGGGCTCGGTCACACGGGCGCTGCCCGCTATCCTCTGCCACAGGGCAGAGGAGAACGATGTTCGCCCATTGAATTCAATGGAGCCGGCAATACAGCCGGATCCATTGAAAGCAATGGGCTGCCGGAAAGCACTGTATTAATTTTCAGGGAAGGGCTTCAAATATAAGCCCTTCCCTGAAAACCATCCAAAAAAGTGTAAAAAAAAAATATATATATAAAACTCACCTTTTTGCAGCTGCCGGAGATCAGCCGCGTCCAGCCGACTCTTCTCCTGAACTGCTTTCTGTAGTATTCAGCAGGCGGGGATTTAAAATCATAAATGGGTGAGTGAGAGCTGCCTCTGATTGGCTGAGGGCTGTGACCAATCAGAGGCAGCCCATTCATGAATGGGTGAGTGAGAGCTGCCTCTGATTGGCTGAGGGCTGTGACCAATCAGAGGCAGCCCATTCAGCAGACGGGGATTTAAAATCACCGTCTGCTGAATACTACAGAAAGCAGTTCAGGAGAAGAGGCGGCTGGACGCGGCTGATCTCTGGCAGCTGCAAAAAGGTGAGTGTATATATTTTTTTATTTTTTACACGTTTTTGGATGGTTTTCAGGGAAGGGCTTATATTTGAAGCCCTTCCCCGAAAATTAATGCAGCGCTTGCCGGCAGCCCATTGCTTTCAATGGAGCCGGCTGTATTGCCGGCTGCATTGAATTCAATGGGAGAACATCATTCTTCTCTGCCCCATTGAGCGCGTATACAAGAACAACGATTTGCGCTGAACGTAGTTACATGCGTTTTGCGAATAGTTGTATCATATAATCCTCGGCACATCCACATAAAAAACGGCCATGTGACTGATCCCATTGCAAAGCATTGGGTATATATAGACGCAGATCGCAAGCGCATCTGCAAATCGGGCAAAAAAACGCTGTATGACTGAGCCCTAATACAGATTCGTATTTTGGGCATGTTGCAGATGACATTACAATCGTATGTCATCAGCATGTTATCAGTATATGATCTGTTTTTGCCTCTGTATATTTTATTTTCTACTGAGCAAATACTGATCAGTATTTGCCCAGTAGAAAAGAAAACAAAAACCGGAGGCAAATTGCTGTTTTTTTGTCACCACTTCTCTCAAAAAATAGAAAAAAAAATTATTAAAAAGTTGTATGCGCACCAATAACAATCCCAATAAAAACTACAGCTCGCCCACGCAAGAAACAAGCCCAGTTCAGTTCAAACAGCTCAGATGACAAAAAAAAAAGTTACAGCTGTTGGAATACAACAACAAAAAGCAAATTTTTTAATTAAAGTTTTTGATTTTTGAAAAGCGGTAAATCATAAATAAAAACTATATAAATTTGGCTTCACCGTATTTGTGCTGATCCACAGAAAAAAATGTCAACTTCGTTTTTATTGCACCATGAATACCATAAAAAGAAAATGCCTTAAAATTCGCACAACAATCGTTTTCTAGTTCACCCCATTTAGAAATTTTTAAAAGTTTTTTCAATACATTTTATGGTATATTAAAGCATACAATTGAAATAGCTCAAAAATAAGCCCTCACGTGGCTTTGTGAATAGAAAATACAAAAATTGTGGCTCTTAGAAGATGCGGATGTAAAATAAAAATGAAAAAAACTAAATTTGGGTGTGCCTCCTATGGGTCTCCACTGGGGACAGAGCAATCTCTGTACAGTGCTGCAGAATCCATCAGCGTAGGAATTGCAGAATACATCAGGAAGGCTATTTCCTCTTCCAGCATGACTGCGCCCCTGTGCGCAAAACAAGATGCATTAAGACAGGGAATAATGACTTTAGTGTCGAGGAACTGAAGTGGCTACATAGAGCCCGAACCTCAACCCAATCCAAAAACTCTGCGATGAACTGGAGTGCCGATTGCGAGCCCAACCTTCTCCTTCAACATCAGTGTCTGGCCTCACAAATGCTCTTTATCCTGAATGGGCACAAAATCCCACAGATACACTCCCAAGTCTTATAGAAAGTATTTCCAGATGAGTGGAGACCGTTATAGCCATACAAGGTGGTAACGCCATACCAACACCCATAGTTTCAGAATATCCAACAAGTTCATATAGGTGTGATAGTCAGAGGTCCTCATATTTTTCGCCATATAGTGTATTCTCCGACAGATATAAATAAACGCGTATATGAAGTTGAAAACATACAGAGAAAAAGTTTTACGTCCGAGTTGGAGGCGGAACACCTTGTCCAGATTGGATATAATTAATTATCCCATGAGGACGGATATACACACAATATATTAATGTGGAAAAGGCAAAATATGAATAACAAAACCGAAAGTGTGGGAACGGGAAATATGATCTTGTCAAACTAATACAAAGACCTTGCCTAAAATTGGAGCACTTGTCCTGATGAGGGCGACCCTACGTCAGGAATCTGGGGCAAGCCTGACTTTCCCTGGTTGGAAAATAGAGATAATCTATGCTGCAGAAATTAACAAAGGATACGTCAGGAGATAGAGGTCACAACACCCCAGCGTATCCTTTACACCAAACAGACTTATCTGACAATGGGGCAGGACAGGAGCCACCAACTTGACCAGAAAGACCAACAGACTAGATGTAGAACTGAACTTCTCCAGGAGCTGGAATACATGTATACAGAGAGATGCTGATTGGCTGGATGGAACACATACCTCTGAGCCAACCAATCCATCCACACACCCGTAGAGAAGACCTTATGTCAGCGTTCAGCGCCGAAATTACACTAAGCATGCACCAGCGTGTGGATCACAGGGGCAGGCTGACAATGTGACATTACCCCGGTCCCAATCCAATAGAGCTGGTGAACTGTGACAAAAAGTAAGGCACCATACAACTCTAGAAAGGCTGCTTACAATATACAGTTATAATATAGCCCATGAACTTAAAGGGAACCCAAGTAAACTAAGTTTATGGGCTCTAGAGATGAGCGAACGTACTCGTAATGAGTACTTACGCACCCGAGTACCGCCATTTTCGAGTACTTCAGTACTCGCGCGTAAAGATTCGGGGGGCGCCGGGGGGCGGGGAGAGGCGCGGCGGTGCGGGGGGTAGCAGCGGGGAACAGGGGGGAGCCCTCTCTCTCTCCCTCTCCCCCCCACTCCCCGCTGCAACCCCCCGCGCCGCCACGGCGCCCCCCGAATTTTTTCGCCCGAGTACGGAAGTACTCGAAAATCGCGGTATTCGGGCGAAAAAGGGGCGGGGCCGAGCACGTTCGCTCATCTCTAATGGGCTCATGAAATCAGGGCCACTGAGTTCAGGTATGTTTTTATACTCACTAGTAGAGATGAGCGAGCATACTCGCTAAGGGCAATTACTCAATCGAGCATTGCCCTTAGCGAGTACCTGCCCGCTTGAGAGAAAAGGTTCGGCTGCCAGCGCGGGTGAGAGGTGAGTTGCGGCAGTGAGCGGGGGGGAGAGAGGGAGAGAGAGATCTCCGCTCCGTTCCTCCCCGCCCTCCCCTGCTGCTCCCCGCCCGCCGAACCTTTTCTCTCGAGCGGGCAGGTACTCGCTAAGGGCAATATTAGCTCGAGTAATTGCCCTTAGCGAGTATGCTCGCTCATCTCTACTCACCAGCCTTCCTGTTCACTCACTGTCCACCATGGAAGCCATTGCTCGGTCCATGCATTGGACTCATCTCTGCATTCAGTGTGCCTGCACAGACATACAGAAGAGTGGGCTTGGGCATGCATTGATTGCAAAGAGGAGTCCGATGCATGGGGTAAGTATTGGCTTCCAGGGTGGACAGCGAGGGAAGTGAGTATAGGAAACCACACCCAACTCCAGTGTCCCCGATCCTATGAGCCCATAAACTTATGGTCCTCGTACAACCTGACAGGTTCCCTTTAATGTTACAAAAAAATGACAACTCTTTTTCTCTTCCCCTTACCCAGGTATACCCGGCACAATTACGCTGTTGTGTTTTGATGCAGCTGTGCCAATTTTTATCCTCTAGTTAAGAAAACAATTACAGACGGGGCTATTAGCACATTCTAATTGATATTTTGAAGTTGTTAGCAGAAATTGACATTTTCTTTTAAATGAAATAATTGATTTGTAGAATATTGGATGCACTCAGGCATTCGCCAACCGCAATAACTGTGACAAGACAGGCATAAAATAACTTACCATTAAAAGCATTTGGCACAAAGAAGAATTCTGGGTAATGGCTGGACACCTGTTTTATATTGTACTGATAATGAAATTATATATATATATTTGCACCTCTCAGTTAAAATTCTCAATAATGACTGAAAAACACTCACCTATTGTCTTATGTTCAAAAGCAAACCTTTCTTTTCAGCTTCGTTAACAAGTACAGAAGTTAAAAAGTTGAGCTTTGTACATATATTACATTACTCATTTTGTACTGATCCTGAGTTAAAGACTGTATTATACTCCAGAGCTGCACTCACTATTCTGCTGCTGGAGTCACTGTGTACATACATTACATCACTTATCCTGTACTGATCCTGAGTTACATCCTGTATTATACTCCAGAGCTGCACTCACTATTCTGCTGGTGGAGTCACTGTGTACATACATTACATTACTTATCCTGTACTGATCCTGAGTTACACCCTGTATTATACTCCAGAGCTGCACTCACTATTCTGCTAGTGGAGTCACTGTGTACATACATTACATTACTTATTCTGTACTGATCCTGAGTTCCATCCTGTATTATACTCCAGAGCTGCACTCACTATTCTGCTAGTGGAGTCACTGTGTACATATATTACATTACTTATCATGTACTGATCCTGAGTTACACCCTGTATTATACTCCAGAGCTGCACTCACTATTCTGCTAGTGGAGTCACTGTGTACATACATTACATTACTTATCCTGTACTGTTCCTGAGTTACATCCTGCATTATACTCCAGAGCTGCACTCACTATTCTGCTGGTGGAGTCACTGTGTACATACATTACATTACTTATCCTGTACATGTATGTATGTATAATGTAATATATGTACACAGTGACTCCACCCAGAGGCGTAACCTGAAGATTCAGGGCCCCAATGCAAAACTTGTAACAGGGCCCCCCAACTATAATACTTTATTCATAGTACTGGGCTCCCTACGTAGAATATTGAGTGCAGCTCTAGAGTATAATACAGCATGTAACTCAGGATCAGTACAGGATAAGTAATGCAATATATGTACACTGTGACTCCACCAGCAGAATAGGGAGTGCAGCTCTGGAGTATAATACATGATGTAACTCAGGATCAGTACAGGATAAGTAATGCAATGTATGTACACAGTGACTCAACCAGCAGAATAGTGAGTGCAGCTCTGGAGTATAATACAGGATGTAACTCAGGATCAGTACAGGATAAGTAATGCAATGTATGTACACAGTGACTCCACCAGAAGAATAGTGAGTGCTGCTCCGCAGCACAATACAGGATGTGAAGGTGCATTTAGACACAAAGATGATTGCTCAAATGGCTTTTGAGCGATCATTTTTGCATAAACTACTACCTGGTACTAATGCCTATTAGTACCAATTAGTAGCGTGTGAGCCACCGGGAGCTGTATTCAGGGAACAGACCACCGCTGTACTCTGAATACATTCTCATTGTTCTGCCACAGGCTGACAGCTGAGACAGTGTTATCAGCGCTCCATGGGCAAAACACAGCGTGCGGTCCGTCTCATCAGCTGTTCTGCCGAAGGATGGATTTCATGCCGAACTGAAATCTATCATTCGGCTGAAAACTGAAAGATGGGCACATTTACACGCAACGATTGTCGCTCAAAAGATGGCTTTTGAGCAAATTTTGAGCGATAATTGCTATGTCTAAATGGGCCTTTACTCATGACAAGTAGAAGATAAGTAATGGAATGTATTTACAAAATGAATCAACTCTTTAAGTAGATTATATAAAAACCGCTCAGCAGGGAATCTAACAATCCGTATGTAGCAGTCAGAGTTTTGCGCTAATAAAACCCGTAGACGTTCCCATTCGCCACCAGCCCTCCGTGGGTCGCAAAAGGTTAAACGTCTTTGACAGGTTGTTTTACAAATCCCCCCTTTGAGCAGCTGAAAGCTGAAACACCCGCTTACAGAGAATTATTTACCCATTTTGAAAGGTCTCGGCCCATCAGCGTTCGTGTGCGGAGTTAGTTGCCAAGGTGACAGGTACTTATAAATATAACACATCACCTAATGCGCTTTTTAACATAGTATTTTATGACTTTTAAATCAGATACATTAGTAAATCTATGAGGTAATTTAGCTGAAAGGCCATTTTGTATAACTGTTCTTTTATGTTCCTTTTCTCCAGGTATTTGAGCTAAATACCTCGAGTGACATTCCAGGCCTGTTATGATCCTGACGTAACGTAGAACATACATCTGCTAAGCGTTAAAACATTCTAATATTTGCTGTACGTATTGTTTCCTCGTTCGCCTCCAGTAAATATGTCTCTTTGTCGCAACAAAATTTCAGCGCACCAAACTACCGGTTATGGCGGATCGTATCGAAGACCATATAAAGTTACAAGATTTTAAAGGGGAGCTGTCGGCTCTCCTGACATCCCTGCTTTAGTAAATATATATATGTATTCAAACTTTTTGCTATGCCTTTCCTCTGTTGTTCCTCCTGGAAGTGTTTCAATTAATTAACAAGTTTCAAGTGTTTCAATTAGTTACCATTCCACCTTGTCAGTGGGGCATGTCCCGACACATTCTGACACTATCCAATCAATTTCACATTCTACTGAGAAGTGGAATGGTAATAATATTCAGTAGTTTACTTATTCATACACTTCCAGGAGGAATAATGGAGGAACAACAAAATGCTGAGTTCTAAGAAACAATGCTTTAGAATTGTTTGTCTGTGGGAAAGGTGAATATTTAGAAGAGACATGTCAGGAGAGATGACACATCATTTGGAAAGGTTTTGACATCGCCAGGGTCTCTTGAATCTTAGGGCTGAAGATGGAGCAGCACCAAAGGGTATAAGAGGGCAAGGGTTTCACACCTGTACCCAGGGTTCCAGAGCTCCTTTCGGGGAGCAGGGAATGGGAATTCATGTGGCCAAACAGCTGCGTCTTAGGATGGAACAGAACAGCGCAGAACAGACCCCGTTGACTATAATGGGGTCCGTTTGGTTTCTGTTCAGCTGCCCGGCTTTTAGATTGCATGCAGCGCTTTTTCTTTCGGTATTTTGAGCCAAATCCTTGGCGGAACCTACTGGAGGTTTTAACGCAGATGGGAAATCGCCCAGAGGAACATATGTGGCGGGCATTCTGGGGAGGACCTGTGGCTGGCAGTGCCAGAAGCATCTGTGGCTGGCATTCTGGGGAGGATCTACCTGGCACTCTGAAGAGCAACTGACTGGCACCCTGGCATGTATCTGTGGCTGGCATTCTTGGAAGCATGTAGTTTGTACTCTGGGGAGCATCTATGACTACCACACTGAGGAACACCTGACTGGCCTTTCAGATGACATCTGTGGCCGACACTTTGGTGACAACTTTGTTAGCAGATAACCTAGGAGCATCTGAAAAATATTCACAGAGCCCTATATACTTTTCTGAGATACATTAGGGAGGGAGGCCCAACCATGATATCTTTGCAGTGGGCCCACCCATGACATCTTTGTAGTGGGCCCACCCATGACATCTTTGCAGTGGGCCCACCCATGACATCTGTGCAGTGGGCCCACCCATGACATCTTTGCAGTGGGCCCACCCATGACATCTTTGCAGCGGGCCCACCCATGACATCTTTGCAGCGGGCCCACCCATGACATCTTTGCAGTGGGCCCACCCATGACATCTTTGCAGTGGGCCCACCCATGACATCTTTGTAGTGGGCCCACCCATGACATCTTTGCAGTGGGCCCACCCATGACATCTGTGCAGTGGGCCCACCCATGACATCTTTGCAGTGGGCCCACCCATGACATCTTTGCAGTGGGCCCACCCATGACATCTTTGCAGTGGGCTCACCCATGACATCTTTGCAGTGGGCCCACCCATGACATCTTTGCAGTGGGCCCACCCATGACATCTTTGTAGTGGGCCCACCCATGACATCTTTGCAGTGGGCCCACCCATGACATCTGTGCAGTGGGCCCACCCATGACATCTTTGCAGTGGGCCCACCCATGACATCTTTGCAGTGGGCCCACCCATGACATCTTTGCAGTGGGCCCACCCATGACATCTTTGCAGTGGGCCCACCCATGACATCTTTGTAGTGGGCCCACCCATGACATCTTTGTAGTGGGCCCACCCATGACATCTTTGCAGTGGGCCCACCCATGACATCTTTGCAGTGGGCCCACCCATGACATCTTTGCAGCGGGCCCACCCATGACATCTTTGCAGCGGGCCCACCCATGACATCTTTGTAGTGGGCCCACCCATGACATCTTTGCAGTGGGCCCACCCATGACATCTTTGCAGTGGGCCCACCCATGACATCTTTGCAGTGGGCCCACCCATGACATCTGTGCAGTGGGCCCACCCATGACATCTTTGCAGTGGGCCAACCCATGACATCTTTGCAGTGGGCCCACCCATGACATCTTTGCAGTGGGCCCACCCATGACATCTTTGCAGTGGGCCCACCCATGACATCTTTGCAGTGGGCCCACCCATGACATCTTCGCAGCGGGCTCAGAGCCATCTGAAAAGAGGCAAGCTGAGTGCGCCTGCCAAATTCTAGGGGACACAGTGCTGGAATGGGGGTGAGTATGAAACTTGGAGCCTTTTAACAAAGTTTATGGGGCTCAAAGGTGAGGACAGGTTCCTTTTAAGGCCCCCTGCACAGGGCAGGGCCGGATTCCGCATGCGGAATCCTGCAGTGCAATCCTTCTCTGGCAGCTCTGTCGCCATCTTTTCTGTATGGCGGATGGTCCTGTCAGCTCACCGTCGCACATGCACAGCGCAATTTTTTTTTTTAAAGTTTTTCGCCCCCCGCCGACGCTATGTGGCGATGCAGAATCCACGACCTGTCCACAATGTTCATTTCGGACAGGCCACGAGTCGGACGGATTCCATTGATTTCATTGGAAGCCGTTCGTGCAGAACCCATATGAAAATGGAGCATGCTGCAATTTTTCCTCCACAATTGATTTCCGCTCGTGTGTAGGAAGCAGCAGCTCTCCATAGGAAGTAATAGGCGGTATTTGCTGCGGATTCGTGGTATGGACGCCAAACGCAAATTCCGTAGCATATATCTGCCTGTGTGCAGGAGGCCTATGCATGGCTGATATCACAGTTTACTAAAATTCTGATAATCCAGCATTTTGGCCAATATCAAATTGCCAAATTACACTATAAGCCAAACGATTGGAATTAACCCCCTCTGTGCAGTTGGAGGATCTGGGGTTCCTAATAACAAAGAATATGTGATCCATGTAAAATAAACCCCTCCTGGGCTCCTTTGGAGCACATGAACGTAGTCATAATGGCATGATATTGTTGCCCACATCCCAATGTTTTTCATGAAGAGCCTACTATAGTTAAAGGGGTTGTCCAGACACTGAAATTTTAAAAATGCTCAAAAGGCTTTAAAATAATAATAAAAAAACCCCCAATACTTACATTATCGATCCTCTACCGCGCCCATTCTAATGCTTCACAGGGTCCACAGCTGGTTTGCATTTTTCCTGGCCCCTGCTGACACGGACATGCGACAGCTGCAGCCAATCACTGGCCGTTCTGGTCTCTGTTGACACTGACATGTGACTGCTGCAGCCAATTAGAGGCTGTAGTTAGTGATCACTTGCAGCAGTCATATGTCTGTATCAACAGGGACCAGGAAGTACGAAAGCCAGTGGGGGACCCTGGCAGCATCAGACCAGGAGTGGTGGGCATCAGTGAGGTCAGTATTATTGCTTTATTATTTTAAACCTTTCTAATACTTTTTTTTTAAGCGGTCGGACTGCCCCTTTAATGAAGGCTCTTGGATTAGTTATTCTTTATTAGGACACTCCAGACACCTCCAGATTATCATGCTCGTTTTATTTTGGGGGAGTTTCAGACCATCTGATGTTGCATTACTGGTATTTCAAAAGCTATTTTATTTTATCTATTTTTATCCGTTTAATTGGGACCGACTCTTGGACAATCCTCTCCTCGCCGTTCTGTTTTGTACTGCTTTCAGTCTGATCATTTTATTGCTGTGGTTTTATTAAATTCATTTTCTATTTTTCATTTGTTTGTATGATCATTTTTTCAACTTTCCTTTTTTTTCTTCTTCTACCATAAAGGGACTAACATTTTTTTTCCCCCTGGGAACTGATTAACACTAGAGATGAGCGAGCACGCTCAGATAATGCAGTTAGTTAAGCGAGCATCGCTCTTCTCGGGTAACTGCTTACTGGTCCCAGCAGGCCCGGGGGGGTGGCGGGGGTGAGCGAGGGGTGGTAGTGGGGAGCGGGGGGGGGGGGGGGGGGGGAGAGAGAGATCTCTCTCACCCTCCCCTCCGCTACTCCCTGCTCACCCCCGCCGCCCCCCCCCCCCCCGATCCTGCTCGGATCAGTAAGCAGTTACTCGAGAAGAGCGATGCCAGCTCGAGTAACTGCTTTTTCCGAGCGTGCTCGCTCATCTCTAATTAACACATTAACCCTTTGCAATCCAATTTTGGATGCAGGGTTTCCTAGGGGGCTTTCTCTTTCTGCCATTATACAATGGCGTCATCTGCTGGCTAAAGCCAGTACTGCGGTATGGGACATGCTGGAGAGGCCACCGACAACAGAGCGGCAAGTAATATACAGTAAGAATACCCTGCCGGACGTTTTGGACTTCGGAGCTGTACAGCCTTCAATCAGAATGTCTTCAAACGTTAGACAGTGGATTGGAAAGGGTAAAGGCCTAAGCCCCATAAATTTATGGTGCTGGTTCTGGGCTTTAATTTCCGCTGATAGTAAAAATACGGTGCAGGATTATAGCTCCTGCGATTTCACAACCAGCCCAGCTGAGGACCCAGAGAAGGCAGAGGCAGTTTTTCATCACTTCTGCCTTCTCTCTTACAGGCTACATAGCGCTCAATGAGTACTATGTAGTAAACAGAGAAATTGGCAGTGCCGCTTCCGCTATTCGACCTGGCGATCACATGACTTCTGGGTGCCCCATGTCACAGCAGAGCTGCAGGGTCCTAGCAGACCCATATCAGCTCTGTTAGTGATTAGGGGGGAATGTGGTGCGATTATCGGAATTAGGGGTTTACAAATACGGGGGTAGAAAGTGTAAATGTTGCAATCACATAATACAAGGTAGAAAAGAAGTAATTGTAGGAGATAAAGAGGAACCCATAAAAATCAGAGAGATTAAATTGTGCCTCTTAACTTGTGATTTATTTATTAGACTGTCCATGTGGCAAAAGATATGTCGGGCGGACCAGAAATGCCCTTCGTATCGAGTTGCGAAACATAGATCCAATATTAGAAATTAGAGATGAGCGAGTATACTCGCTAAGGCACATTACTCGAGCGAGTAGTGCCTTAGCCGAGTATCTCCACGCTCGTCTCTAAACATTTGGGGGCCGCCGCGGGTGACAGGTGAGTTGCTGTGGGGAGCAACTGGCTCCCCACTGGCCCCCGAATCTTTAGAGACGAGCGTGGAGATACTCGGCTAAGGCACTGCTCGCTCGAGTAATGTGCCTTAGCGAGTATACTCGCTCAGCTCTATTAGAAATAAATATCTCAAACGTAGTGTCTCTAGACACTTTTTTGAAAGTCACAATTGTCAGATTAAAGGTTTAAAAGTCACCCATTAGAATCTATACTAATTAAATCTAATAATTACTTAAGAAAAAAAAAGAAATGCACTGGATCTATGGACTCGGCACTTTAGCACCAGGAGGTATCAATAAAACTTCAGAGAAGATTTAGACTGATATTTAAGGTTTATGTATTTTATTTCTTCTCTCTCTCTCTATATATATTAATTGCTACATACCTTTTAGCTATATATTCATTGTGTAAAACCTATCTTTGACAATTGATTTTATATATATATATATTTTTTTTTAATTGAAAGTTTTTTTATTTTTATAATTTTATGTACTTTTATCTAAATAATATTTATGTAAAAAGAATCCCCCATGGACCCGATATGGTCATAGAGGACAAGGAATTAGAAGTAAAAGAATATGTTCTTATTCGTTTAGTCGCTTCCGACTCTTCGTGACATCGTGGACCAGCCCCCGCCAGAGCTTCCTGTCCTGCTGTACCCACCACCAACTCCACCAAAGTCCAGTCCATCACCTGAGGAATATCATCCATCCATCTTGCCCTTGGTCAGCCCCTCTTCTTTTTGCCTTCCACGTTCCCCAACATCAGCATCTTCTCCAAGGTATCCTGTCTTCTCATTATGTGGCCAAAGTACTTCAGTTTTGCCTTTAGTGTCCTTCCCTCCAGTGAGCAGTCAGGCTTTATTTCCTGGAGTATGGACTGGTTTGATCTTCTTGTGGTCTAAAGCACTCTCAGCATTTTCCTCCAGCACCACAGCATAAATATACTAATTTAAAAAATAAGCAACTACAAATATATATATAATTTTTTTTTTATTAAAAATATGTCACAGGGAAAAAAACTGCAGCAAAATTAATTTTGGTAGCTGAAGTAAAATAAAAATAGGACAGTAAAGCCACCACAGGGGTAAAATCCCTAAAAAAGTGTCTGATCCTTTTGGACTGAAACACTCTGGCCCTTAAGGGGTTAATATTCTGTATTATTTATAGTATCCATGCTAAAACACAAGTTGAAAAAATAATAATAATAGAGATTTCAGGAAGATTTTAAACACCCCAGAAAAAAAGTGTTTTTTGTGTTTTGTCTTTTTTTTTCTTATTTACAAATAAGACGTGTTTCATTTCATACGCACATAAACTAGTTATTCCTACCCGCCGATCTACCATCTAGCACCAGCTTGGTATTTGGCAGCGCCTTTTAATGGGACGAGCTTGAACTAGCTCTTCTACCTGAGGCGGCAGCTCCATGGTGGCGCCTCGCAGACTTCAGACACTTTTCCTTATAACTTTCCTACTAGTTAACATATTGTCTCCTGCACGTCTTTCACTAGACCCAGGAGAAGCTTGGGAGCAGCTCAGATCACACGCTACTCTGTTCCTTCGTCAGGCTGGTTTCCATGCTCATCCTGGCCTGGAGGCGCTGCTAAAGAAATGACTTGTCATCGCTTTTATTGCTCAAGTTTGATATCTTATACAGGCGAACTGAGTGGACACATGGGGTATTATCCAGGCTCTTCGTTGGGTTATGGAAAACGTAACTAAATTCCAAAACGTTGTGCTGAAATGAAATGTAAAAAAAAAATAATAATATAAGCCATGTATCCTTATAAAACTTTGAGTCTTGTTTAGGACACTCCTCTATTAGCCAGAGTGGAATATAGCTATAAGGCCTCTTTCAAACGGGTGTCGCAATTTTCGCGGCGAAATCTCAAGTTTTCTCGCCCATTCAGATAGTGGGGTGCAGCCCAGAATTCTGTTTGGCAGAGGGAGAGAGTTTAACAATGCTACACTATCTTTCCCTCCCTTTGCTAGCCGATCACGGCAATAGAAGCCTATGGGAGGTGCTGGCAAATGGGGGGATGTGGGAGGTAGTCTAGCAGCGTGAGCCACTGCTAAAGCCTCTTCCCCTCCACTTGCCAGCAGCTCCCATAGAGTTGCCGGCGGATCGCAGCCAAAACATTCAGCAAGGCCTATTTTGTTGGAGTCAGCAGAAATGTACTGAGTCCAGCTTATAAATATATATGTTCGATTCATCTAAGGCCCTATTTATCAAAAAAATTGATTACTAAGATGTGGAAACGGCAATAGAAAATCAGTTTTTACCTTTTCTCTCCATTAGTAGAGGAACCTTACCTTAGGGTACATTCACACGGAGCGGAAATGCTGTGGAAATTCCATGGCAATTTCCAAAGCATTTCCATATCTGCAGCTGATTTCGGCAAGTATAGCACTCCTCCCACCTCCCAATTCTTTGCACTGTCAGCACACCCCTCACCCGCTACCCAGCAGCCTCTAATGAGCGCAGTGTATTGGGTGAAAGGCTGTGCTGATAGCGCAAAGAATTGGGAGGTGAGGGGAGGGCTGTAATTACCAAAATCAGCAGTGGATACGCAACTAATTTCGAGTCAAAATCCACACCAATGGTACGGCTTTTGACTCTGTTTTTGATGCTGAAATACAGCAGACTTTTCCGCAGCGGAAAATGTAATATAATGTATGTACACAGTGACTCCACCAGCAGAATAGTGAGTGCAGCTCTGGAGGATAATACAGGATGTAACTCAGGATCAGTACGGGATAAGTAATGTAATGTATGTACACAGTGACTCCACCAGCAGAATAGTGAGTACAGCTCTGGAGTATAATATAGGATGTAACTCAGGATCAGTACGGGATAAGTAATGTAATGTATGTACACAGTGACTCCACCAGCAGAATAGTGAGTGCAGCTCTGGAGTATAATACAGGATGTAACTCAGGATCAGTACAGGATAAGTAATGTATGTACACAGTGACTCCACCAGCAGAATAGTGAGTACAGCTCTGGAATATAATACAGGATGTAACTCAGCATCAGTACAAGATAAGTAATGTAATGTATGTACACAGTGACTCCACCAGCAGAATAGTGAGTACAGCTCTGGAATATAATACAGGATGTAACTCAGGATCAGTACAGGATAAGTAATGTAATGTATGTATACAGTGACTCCACGAGCAGAATAGTGAGTGCAGCTCTGGAGTATAATACAGGATGTAACTCAGGATCAGTACAGGATAAGTAATGTAATGTACGTACACAGTGACTCCACCAGCAGAATAGTGAGTGCAGCTCTGGAGAATAATACAGGATGTAACTCAAGACCAGTACAGGATAAGTAATGTAATGTATGTACACAGTGACTCCACCAGCAGAATAGTGAGTGCAGCTCTGGGGTATAATACAGGATGTAACTCAGGATCAGTACAGGATAAGTAATGTATGTACACAGTGACTCCACCAGCAGAATAGTGAGTGCAGCTCTGGAGAATAATACAGGATGTAACTCAAGACCAGTACAGGATAAGTAATGTAATGTATGTACACAGTGACTCCACCAGCAGAATAGCGAGTTCAGCTCTGGAGTATAATGCAGGCTGTAATTCAGGATGAGTAGAAGATAAGTTATGTAATGTATGTACAAAATGAATCAACTATTTAAGTAGATTATATAAAAATCCATGTATAGCAATCAGAGTTTTGCGCTAATAAAACCAGTAGACTTTCCCTTAAATGAATGACTGCTTGTTTACACGGACGATCCATCACTCAGTTTTATGCATGTGTAAACTGAACGAAAAGCGAACAAATTCTTGTTTGTCGTTCATTCGATGCTTGTATTTAGACTGAACAATAATCGTTCCGATTCTCACTGGATGGGGAAATCTGAATGATTTATGGAACCGTGTAAAAGGGCCCTTAGGAAATGTGTAGCTGACAATATTAATCTTATCACATTGCCTAAATAGAACACTCCCTTCAGTAATACTCCTAGAGATCAGTTCCAGGGCCATACATCCCAAACATGAGGCTTCTTTCACACGAGCGCATATTGGCCGGCCATTTTCACAGCTGGACAATATACGCTACGTTGGAAGTTAAAAATCTGGTGAACAGCCACACGTTCATATGGCCTGGTGAGGCCGGCGCAAATGCGCTAAGCTTATCAGGCCATCGCCCGTTTCCCCTCCCTCCTTATCGCAGGCTCACCTCTCGTTCCTCCCTGCTTGTTCTGTGCAATGGGAGGGGGCCTTTGATGGCTATGGACAAGGGGTGGGGAGAGGGCGGGCGCTTAGCACAGAACGAGCGGGGAAGAACGAGAGGTGAGCTTGCACGGGGGAGGAGAACAGAGGGAGGGAATTTAGCAGCCACGCTGCTAAACTCCCTCCCTTCTATGTCCACTGCCATGGACTCCTTAGGAGCCCATGTAGCGGCCGACATATTCCGGTCCAATGTAAAAACGCTCAGCGCTATTTTGGCTTGGCCGGGCGTTTTTACATCTCAGAAATACACCCATGTGATCTGATGCATTGGAATCCAATGCATCAGATCACAGTGCATATCGGCCAGTGTGAAAACGGCCAGCCGATATGCGCTCATGTGAAAAAAGCCTAAGACAGGACTCTCTAATTTAGACATTTGGACGATGCATGTAGACTGCAGTTCATAAATGATGCCAGGAGTTTTTTTCTAGCAGCTAGCCGTTAATAAAGTAAAAGTCCAGAAGTCCATGAGACCACTTTAATCAATTGAATTTGCTAGAACACATAATATGAGCCATAGATGTCTCCAAAGTCTATGCTGCCGTATAGTCCAATAATACAGGCGCTAGTCATGATTAAGAATGGAAAGCCGCAGGAGTGTGGGATTTTTCTTTCTGCCTACTACAAGTAGAGTGTCATCAACATAATTTATTCTTCTTTGATCTTGAGAATGCAAAATATGAGTCACCCTTGACAAGTCATCTGTTTGTTCCAGAAAGTGAAAACATATATTCATTTTGTGTATTGACTAAAGGCCGATTTAGACACAACGAGCGCTCCCAGCGGAGGATGCAGAAGACAAGCGGGTTGTCCCAGCAGTGCCTCTGCAGGAGCAGTGAAGAACTGCATGGTATGCATTGACTTCAATGTACAGCGATAGTGCTGCAGGGCAGATAATCAAACTTCCACTGTTGCCACATTGTCCTAGTCTTCTCACAGAAATTAGTATACATCATGGGTATATATTGTCTTTATACTAGGTTCAGCCACATTTGGGCCTAGAGGGCCAAAGAGCCAATCCCCTTTGAGATATCCTTCACAAGAAAAGCCCACACTACGTATGGACATCTTTAATTGTTGATAAAGAGGAGAAACTAACTGCACTCTGTCTAGATCACTGTGTTGATAAAAACCTACTTGTTAGTACTAGAAGGACCCCTTCCTCCACCATTCGACAAGGAGAACCATGAGTGTGGGGTATCCAAAATTGCAGGTTATCAAAAATTCTGTTCCACAGGAAACTGCGGAATATCCCTGTGCCAAAGGTCCAATGCTCCCTATGCTAAATTTCAGCTTTACCGCCACTTCTTGACTCTGACCTGACACTCTTCTGAATTTGAAAAATAAAACTGACCGTATATCAAATAAGTAGAAATTCAGAAACCTTAGGCCGGTGACATGCCAGCATATTCCAGCTGCATTTATGCATCTGCTATAAGGATGTGTGTCATGGCCCGACCCAAACTCATAGACTCCTATGATGCTCAGAGTCCGGGTCAGGATACCCGCACTTGGGCTGGGGCACTTATCCTTTTTATGGATACATATATGTGGCCAGGATACGCTAGTGTGTGTGTCACCGGCCTTATTATGATAGCCTATGGATAGATACTAGATTATCAAATGTTCCGGATTATTGGGCAGTCATAGAAAAGTATATACAATGTAAATATAAGTGTATAGAACCTCCAAAAAGATCTCCCCAAATAAATCCTAATATGTTGTTATCCTCACGATTTCCAGCCCATATCTTCTTCCCCGACTCCACTGAATGTGAGATGAATATTTTTATGTCCAAATGTAATTTGCTGTAATTAAAAAAAGAAAAAGCGCATCAGAAAACAGTGAACGTCGTTTATTTCGTGTGTCCGGCTATATAATCAACTGGCAGGAATTACCAATTAAACATAGCCATCAACTTTTAATTTCCATCCAAGTCCTCGTCCTCTTCAGAGGATTAGCTGCTCTTAATCACCCAATTAACTAGCTGTAGACAATGGGGAAATTGTCAATTTTCACTGCAAAGCAAACTTGTCCATTCAGGAAATGCCATTCATTGTCACCTGTCGAATTTAATCTGGTACCGACCTGGGCTGTTTCCTACCTTCAATCCTAATCCCCTGTATACTATTGTATAGATATGGGAAGTTGAGAAAAATGTCGCCATGTAACACTAGATAAGTACATCTACAGAATGGCCTAGGTGGAGGCTGAATCCAATTACATCTCAGCCAATGGCCATTTTGGTTTTTGTCTTGAGTCATCTGTCATGAGCTATTTAAGTTCCATATTTTCGTCTGTCACTCCTGAAAGGCTCTGTCAACCAAAGTTTATGAGACAGCTTGCCAAAAAATATCCATATGGGGCCACAATGACAATAGAATATTATATTTGTGCTGGCCGGATAATCCCCAGCGTTTGTTCCCTCAGCGGTCTTGTAATGCCGGGCTTAAGTTGCATATTTGGCCCTTTTTTTAAGCAAGATTTTGCTGATATATGCTATCAGCGGGAGAGAAATGAAATCCAAGGGTTACGTCTCTTATTACAAGGAATCACCCTCCTTGAGAGAGCTTTATCCAAGAAGTGGACTTCTCAACGCTCTAATATTTATATTCATGGGAACCAGCCATGATTAATTATAGAAAACCTTCTTGGTCTTATCGCAGGTGAGTGTTTGGGGGCATATTAGATAAATAAGAGCTGCTTGGGTACTTGGATGGGAAATTTTTTGTTCAAAGGAAGAGCAGAAAATGTAATTTTCTGCATCTTGGATGATTATAGCACAGATTAAAATGTAAAACCGGTTCCTTGCTGTGAAAAATATGATGAATTTTCTTGAGGTGCTTACCATGTTGCAGGTTACTTATCGCTTATAGAAATAATCTTTAGATTTCCCTTTCGGTAATCACTGTAATAAAAATGTTTGCTATTATGGTGGATGGAAATAGTCTATTAAAAAGAATCTCAGGCGTCTCGGAGTTTCTCTGTTTCCTAGAGAACGAAATTAATTGAGTACTTCTCTCTCTTTCTGTTTATCTTTGGGTTGTAGCATCTCATTTTGAGAAGTACTAGAACTAGACCTGAGAGTTACAGTGTACTCCATGAGGATAGGTTTGGATTGGAGATGAGCGAGCACGCTCGGATAAGTCAGTTACTCGAGCAAGCATGCTCGGATAAGTCAGTTACTTTAGCGAGCCTCGCTCTTCTCGAGTAACTGCATTCTTGTCCGAGCGTTCTCGGGGGGGCGGCAGGGGTGAGAAAGAGAGAGAGATCTCTCTCACTTTCTCCCCCCACCCGAGCACGCTCGAACAAGAATGGAGTTACTCGAGGCTCGCTCGAGTAACTGATTTATCCGAGTGTGCTCGCTCATCTCTAGTTTGGAAGCATTTACTCGTTTAAACGGAACCTGCCAGGTCAAACATGGTAGCCAAACTGCAGGCATCATGTAATAGAACAGGAGGAGCTGAGCAGATTGATATATAGTTTTATGGGGGAACTTCAGTATAATTTGTAATTTATTCATTTATATCTCTGCACATTCTGAGCTGAACAGCCCAATGGGCGGAGCTATCAGTGATTGACAGCTACCCCTGCATTCACAATTATACTCAAATAGCTGTCAATCACTGATTGCTCCACCCATTGGACTGTTCAGCGCAGAATGGGCAGAGATATAAATGAATAAAATACAAGTTTTACTGAATGTTTCCCCATAAACTATACATCTATCTGCTCAGCTCTTCCCACTCTATAAGATGCCACCCGCAGTTTGGCCAGCATGTTTAACCTGACAGATTCCCTTAAACATGTTGCAACTATCTTTTCTAATGCTAAAATAAAAAAGAAGCAACTTTACCAATAGGTTTTATTAGCTTCTCATCTCATACTCCTTTGTGTATACAGCTACTATGCAGACTTACAGTATATACAAGGTGATTATCTAGTTTTTGCTCCTTGACTACCAACTACAAACCCTGCAAGTGATCTTATCCTGCAGTCATGTATTATCTACTTGCATCTTAATTAAGGAGTAGGGAGGAGAGGGTTTGCACAGGGAATGCCCACTGAGCTCTGAACCTGCAGTTCCACAAGCAGGATATCAGAAAAAGCAGGTCTAAAAAAGTAAAAGATACAATAGTAAAATAGGCCAACATCATACTAAGTAGAATCCCACAAGCTACATACATTGTCTTCTATGAGCTAGAATAGAGAACAGCCCCATTTCTCCCTTTATGTAATACCCATCCGAACACAGGCTGCCGCTACATTTACCCTGCAGTGACCTGGCTGACATGGCTTCCACTGGCAGAATCATCTGATCACTGTGGCTGCTCTTTCTTGAAAGGGGTTATCACTGATGAGATCTAATCTACGTGCGGAATTCTGATACAGAAAATCGTGAATTGACAATTTTCCATGTCAGAATTCTAGATTTTGCCCGTTGAGGGGGAAAATTCCGCATGCAGATCAGAGCTAAAAATCGCGTCCGAAAGAGACGGAATTCACAATGAATTTTGCACAGTGCATTCCGCCATGTGAACATACTTTTAGTCCTTTCTTTAAATTTCTCATTCCTTTTGAATCCCACATATGGCTTCGGTTTAACCCTTTCTAATCCACTGTCTGACCTCTGAAGACATTATGATTTAAGGCTGTACAGCTCTGATGTTGGAAGACGTCCATCGGGGTCCTCTTACTGTATATTGCCAGCCTCTCTGCTGTCGGAGCCTATCTAACGTGTCCGTTCATGCAGTACTGGCTTTAGCCAGCATATAGCACTGTTGTGTAACAGCAGAAAAAGAGTAAGCCCCCTAGGAAAACCAGGATACAAATTGGATTGGAAAGGGTTAAAAACTACCACAAAAACTGCAAAGGGGTTTTTCTAACTGCTGTGTGTGAAACCACCCTTAGGGCTCAGTCAGACGGGTGTTTTTTCGCACTAAAAAAAACCCCGCACTTCGCACGTAAAAAAAATCGCATGACCAAGTCCATTGACACTCATATGTTCTATCTTTTGTAGGTGCGAAATTTATGCGCATGTAAAAATCAGACATGTGACCGCTACCATTGAAAAGCACTTATCTATGGCAGGCATCCATGCTATCAGTTCATATGTGCGGACTATGTTGTCTGCAGTCACCCCTCCCCCAATCTTGGCTTGAGTTGAGTGGCTGTACATTAGCCTGCACTGAACATTTAGCTCCCTCGTATTGCAATCTGGCTTTCTGCATTCTACTACGGGTTATAAAAAAAGACCCCAGAATATATGTGTTCCAAAAAGTTATTATTCTCTTCTCCCATAGTGAAAATACCTACAACTTTCACTAAAAAGTCTGGCAATTTAGGTTTCCTCCAGAGGGGAGTGTATAAAAAAAATTTATTATTAAAATAATAGTTGGACATAATCCCTTCTCCTCATTTCATCCCTCTCTCACATACCGTTATATGGGGGGCTACAGCTTATTATTTTAGAAACCAATCTACCATTCAACCCCCCCCCCCCACATTTTTTTCTCCCCGCCCCTTTAACTGTTGCAATTCAGATGCCAGAAAATATATCCAAACATTTGGAAATGCCAACCCTCCAGACCATTTATCCCTTCGAAGCGTTTCCAATATAATTCCAACAGATTTCTTACTCCATAATAATAAACTCCTAAATATCGTATGGAGTCTAAAACTATATTGTGATGGAATCCAAATGGAGACTTTTGAAGTAGATAAATGAGTTGTGGCATCAGAACCATTTAAATAAGATTTCCCCTGCCAATTTCAACAATGGGAGACGTTTCCGAACCTCAAACTTTTGTACCAATGGAAGTAGATAGCCAGACATGTAGTCTTGAGGCTTAGAAGATACCACAACTCACAAATATTTAAATTTCTTCACTATTTATAATTGCTCATGTTCCAATGAATAGTCCATCAGCAAGGGATCTGAAGGATGAATTACCGATTCATGCAAGTTAATAGTGAGACCTGACATCTTATCGAATATACAAAAAATGGACACAATAGGACTCCCCCCCCCCATATACAACAACAGATCATATGCATATAATGAGATACGTTTCTCTGTTTCTCCATAGTGCAACCCAACTATATGGGATAACTAGCTGATATACCCGGCTTCGCCCGAGTTAATTTGGTACTGGTGTTTATCTGGTGTTCACACGGAAAAGCTTATGAAGTCGTGGTTACTTTAGAGATACTGAGGAAAAAAAATATGTTCACCATTTTGCATAGTTCTCTGCGTTACCCAGGAAACACCACGGGGAGGCAACCATGCGACATTTCCTTTATATAAAATGACATCAGGAAGTGAGAGAATTAGATTACGTACATAAAATTTGGACACTAATTCTTTTGCGCTTAGAACTGAATAATGGAGTTGGGACCCATTAACTTTTCCTATTTATGACATAATCAATGCTCGTGCCAAATTTCCTGTTGCTATGACACCGGAAAGTGAAAAAATTACCTTCCGCACGTAAAATTTCAACGCCAATTCTTTTGCGCTAGAATTGAATAATCGAGTTGGGACCTATGAACTTTTCCTATTTATGACATAATCAATGCTCGTGCCAAATTTCCTGTTTCTATGACACCGGAAAGGGAAGAAATTACATTCCGTACGTAAAATTTGGACGCTAATTCTTTTGCGCATAGAATTGAATAATCGAGTTGGGACCCATTAGCTTTTCCTATTTATGACATAATCAATGCTCGTGCCAAATTTCCCGTTTCTATGACACCGGAAAGTGAGAAAATTAGATTCCGTACGTAAAATGTGGACGCTAATTCTTTTGCGCATAGAATTGAATAATCGAGTTGGGACCCATTAGCTTTTCCTATTTATGACATATTCTATGCCCGTGCCAAATTTTAAGTTTCTAAGGCATTGGGAAGTGACAGATTTAGATTATGTACGTAAAATTTCGACGCCAATTCTTTTGCGCTAGAATTGAATAATCGAGTTGGGACCCATTAACTTTTCCTATTTTGGAGATGATCTATGCTCGTGCCAAAATTCATGTTTCAACGATATCGGGAAGTTGGAGAACTTTTGGCGAGTCAATCAGTGAGTCAGTCAGTGAGTCAGTCAGTCAGTTAGTGAGTCAGTCAGTCAGTCAGTTAGTGAGTCAGTGAGGGCTTTCAGCTTTATATATATATAGATTGCTTTATCAAACCAGCCAGGAGCTCAATTTCCATGGCAAAGAGGAGAGGGGACAGAGGACATCCCTGCCTCGTTCTCCTCTCTAACACCATCGGTCTAGAAATACGACCATTTACCCCCACTCTTGCTCCTGACATTGAATAGAGCAGTTTAACCAATGCCACAAATTTCCCATTAAAACCCATCCTATGAAGAACAGCCCACAAATAATTCCACTCAATACCTTTAGCAGCATCGAATAAAAAATCAGACCTACTCCCACAAACTCGATGATTCACCTGCATCACAACTCTCAGCCATGCCGGATGCAAAAATACAGAATACCATAAGGCAGCTGTAAACCCCGCAACCTTATCTTAACATCATGAAACTGCATCTGTTCTCTTAACATCCACTGATTACCCTGCAAAGACAACTATGCAATGATTGTCCATAGTTAACTTTTTCATATCTATTGCTTGTTTTAAAATAATGTCCCAATCTTCATAATTTAGGAGTTTTATCAAGACAGTCCTTGGCATGGCAACAGGTTGAGGTGGTTTATCAGGAACTCTATGAGCCCTTTCCACAGCAAGAAAAATGACAAATGTATCTTCCCCTGTAGTTAATTTTAACCACCGCTCAAAAAATTGTCTCAGATACAATCTTTCCTTCCTTTTTGGAACCCCCACCAGTGGCAAAATATTACTCCTTAGTCTATTTTCCAGATCATCTGCTTTGTATTGGAAAGTACAGATAAACTGCTCATATTCACTAATTACCTCATATACTTGAGTATACACCTAGTTTTTCAGCACATTTTTTAATGCTGAAAAAGCTCCCCTCTGCTTATACTCGAGTGAGATTAAAAAAAAAACACAACTAAAAACCCGCAATACTCACCTCTCAGCCGGCGCCTGTGTCCCCGGCGTGATGGTCTCCCCGGCGGTGCGGCAACCTGTTTGAGAATTCTCCCTGCTGTCATCTCACTGCTCAGCTTTGAATTCCCCCCACCGTCAGTGCTGTGTAGGTAAGTGCTGTGATTGGATGGAGCACCAGCCAATCACAGCCGGTGCTCCATCACTCACAGCCATTCAGTCCATTCATCTAATCACAGTGCTTACTTACACAGCACTGACGGCGGGGAAATTCAAAGCCGAGCAGGGAGATGACAACGGGGAGAATTCTCAAGCAGCTTGCCGTACCGCTGGGGAGACCATCGCGCCGGGGACACAGATGCTGGCTGGGAGGTGAGTATTGCGTTTTTTCTTTACCTAGTATATACTCGAGTATAGCTAGGCTTATACTCGAGTCAATAAGTTTTACTAGTTGTTTGTGGTAAAACTTATTGACTCGGTTTATACTCGGGTCGGCTAATACTCAAGTATATGCGGTATATCCTGCAAAGAAACAATTTTTTTTCTTCCATTTCATTATTATGTGCCATTTTTAGTAACTTTCTGCAAATCGTATGTTATAAATCCAACATCTTCTTTCAGGCTACCAACTTGAGCAGAGAGGGAAGCCAAAACAGTATTGGTTTTAGTCACATCTGGAAGAACATTGCATAGAGTAGGTTTGTTTTGTGTATCATTTTGCATATCCACACCACTAGTTTGTGCTAAAGTAGCCTGTATAATAGTATTTGCAGAGCCAAATGAAGCATATAAAACAGGGCCATGCTTACCCTTCTCAACACAGTGAGATAACATATTAAAAGTCCCATCAGAGGAGGTACATACATATATATGTTTCGTGACCATTTCTTACTGGGCTGGTAGGTAGAGTTGAGCGAGCAAATTGTGCCAACCTGTTTACTGCATTGCAGCATTTCTATGTAAAGCAATCAGAAAGGTCAAAGCAGTCCATGCATTCTGTATGATCACCCCACTCAATATTCAATATTGCCTCCAATGTTGCATAGGAAGTATTCGCAAGAACGTTCGCAGATGCCTGCACCTGAGCACCATCATGACGCGTACGTTCACCACAGGTTTCTTTCCTCTTTATCATCACAACTCAGGTAAACGACAGATAGAATACACAACAGACCAGCCTCAGCTATCACTGCTTCTCCTCTCTTCCCCTTTTCCTTAACAGGAACCATGGTGCAGCACAAGCACAGACCCAGAGATCACCAGGGCAGCCAGCACAGCAGAATCAAAAACACCTCCTCAGGAAGAGAACCAAGCTAGCAAGTTAGCATAACAAGTGGGAGCTCTTCTGATGTGTCTCCACTGCTCACATCACGCTCTAGGCCACACCCGAAAGTTTCTTGTTAGATTTTAAAGTTGCATCTGAGATTTTTGGGTACAACTCATATCAGATAGCATAGACAACCTGTCCATGTGCTGCCTGAAGTGTAGGACATAGTACATTTACATATTGTCACGTCCACCCAGGACACATTGGATCCATAATCTGCAGATCTTACACTAACACACACCAAACAGTGTCAAACAATACAGACAACCGAAATATAGAAAACACTGTCTGTAAATAAGCTAACCCAGGGAAGGGACCTGCCTAAATGCAGGTAACCCGCCCTGAGATGGGCGAACCTGGCCAAGTACCTCGGCCAATAGCTGACCCTACGTGGGATAGGGGAAAACCAACAAACAAGAAGAAAAGATATACCACTGTTTTTAGCTTTAGAAGACATGGGCTAACAGGACCTCAAGCAACCAGCTCTGACTACACCCAAATCCAGGGAGAGACTGAGATTAATCAGCTCAGAGCCAAACACAAGACCAGGCTAAATAGATCTGACAAATCCCCACAGGTGAGTCTAAGAATGTCTCACCTAACACTCCCACCAGACCAGAGGGCAGAGAAACACATACAAAACCTGTACCAGACCACCTAGAAAGAAAGTGATCCCAGATCCGCTGCAACACATATATTATTTACATTCAAAAATTGGACAAGAATAGGGCATGTTGTGATTTTTTTCCCTCTGAACCTACGAGCAGTTAAAAAAAATTACAAATATAAATATCCCCATTTAAGTTAATATGCTAATTTTCCAGATTTTTTCGGTCCATAAAACAGACTGAAAAATCGTTCTTATAAATAAACCCTTTGTTCTCAGGCACACTACAGTATTTCGGACCGAGTATGGAGTGTTGCACCTTGATCCTTTTTCATGTGGATCGATAGTCCACTTGAAACAACTCCTACCATGTTTCTCCCGAAAATGAGACCCTGTCTCATATTATTTTTTGCCCCAAAAGAGGCGCTGGGTCCTATTTTCAGGGAATGTTTTATTTTACTTACCTAGCAGGCGTGGTCCAGGTCCCTCCTGCTGCTCTCCATAGCTCCGTCGTGCTTCCTGCACTCCCCGGCTAACAGAAGATCATATCCTGGTTACGGCATTCATAAATCTAGTCTCCAGGAAGCGATGGCTCTGATTGGTTCAGTGATGATTCTGATTGGCTGAGTCACGGTATTGATTGGTTAATATATAAATGCCGTCTCCACAATGCGACGACTGTGATTGGTTCATTGACCGCTGCATTGATTGGCTGAGCAGAGGTCGAAGAACCAATCACAGCTATCATGTTGTGGAGGTGGCATTTATGAATTGGCTGAGTGGCGGCATTGATTGGCCAATTCATAGGTGCCGCCTCCACAGCGCGACGGCTGTGACTGGTTCTTCAACGGTGCTAAGCCAATCAATGCAGCCATTCGAAGAACCAATCACTCGTTGGTTCGGCAAGTGCTGCATTGATTGGCTGAGCAGCACTCGCTGAACTAATCAGAGCCATGGCTTCCTGGAGTTGGGATTTATGAATCCTGCAACCAGGAAGTGATCTTCTGTTGGCGGGCGAGGACTGCAAGAAGCGTGGCGGAGCGACAAAGACCAGCGGGAGGGACCCGGAACACGCCTGCTTGATAATGTATTCCTTTTTTATGTAGTCTAGAAGGGGGTTATTTTTGGGGCTTATATGTCAAGCCTCCCTGAAAATAGGGAAAAATTAGGGTAGGGCTTATTTTTGGGGAAACACGGTAGCATGTTATATTCCTGTTTGTTTCACGGTTGATATATAGGACATGCCAATGCATGTCAGTGAGCTGTTTGTGTAAATCAGACAGCACATAGACTGGTGCCCGTATGCTGCCCAATACTACTTGCACTCAAGCCTCTCAGACGCAATTGGCATCTACAGCAGCTTAAGGTATAATTTTCATTAACTGATGTTTTCAGTTGTGCTGTTAGCTAATTCTGTCCTGCAGCTGTAAGTAGTCAAACAAGTACCCATACAATATTGAATTCTTACAAATTTTAGCATTTCTGGGTGAATTTCCAATATTTTATCCGGTATTTCATTGTCCATAATTGTAACTTCCCCTTTCAGTCACTTTATTACATAAGAACAATCAGATATGAGATAAGAAGTCAGATCAAAGAAAAAAAGCTTATTGATTAAAGACAGATCTCACAAGTTGTTACTGCTTGTTCTTTCACTGTTCAGACTTGTCATATCGTTCAGCACAGACAGCGGCTCAAAACTCGCAGCAAAGAGTAACCGCAGGTTTATTCATGATTTAGAATTATACCAGAAGGAACATCAGAATGAGATCACAAGTGAATAGATAAGAACATCTTGAACCTTTAAACAAGACCAACACGTGTTTATGGTTACATTTAATGGGAAGGTCCACATTTAGAAGCCTTTTCATTGCTCCAAGGCATCCGAACTTTATTTCTTTAAAGTAAGCAACTTTTGCTTATACAGTACTGTGCAAAAGTATCAGGAAGGTGTGGAGGAAAATGCTGCAAGTAAACATTTAAAAAAAAAAAACAGAAAGCGTCTCATTGGCACCAAGTTTCTTCTGCAGCAGGACAACGACCCCAAACAACCAGCCAATGTCATTATGAACTATCTTCAACGTAAAGAACAAGGAGTCCTGGAAGTGATGATATGGCCCCACAGAGCCCTGATCTCAGCATAATCTAGTCTGTCTGGGATTACAGGAAGAGACAGAAGGATTTGAGCAAGCCGACATCCACAGAAGATCTGTGCTTAGTTTTTCTGAGATGTTTGGAACAACCTCTCTGCCGAGTTACTTCAAAAACTCTGTCCTAGTCTTTGAATATGCGCCTTACTGGTGGAGAATAAAGTTGGCCCTACACATTAGATGTATATTGATTGAATATCTTGTGTGTATGGGGCATCCCAGATTGCAAATGTCAAGGGAAAGAAGAATCAATCTGTTGGATTTCAACATGCCTAAACCTTTTGCACTGAGGGAGCTAAAACAGTCATCAAAGGTGTCTGGCCCTGGCTTTTTCCTCTCCTCATTAAGAACACTTGTATGCTCAGCCATATATATATATATATATATATATATATATATATATATAGGTGAAAGGGTAGAGATAGCTGTCTACTGCATACATGAGTGTATGAAACACATAATGGAAATCAAGATTTTGATGGGAGAGTTTAAACTAAAGAAGGGGGAGAAAGTCTGGACAAGTGCAAAAGGTGAACAGCTCATCAGACATTCTGCCGGTCATTTTCATACCACCGCTAAGTGCGACAGGGATATTTCTCCAATGGAGCATCTAATGAGCAAAATAAAAGGTGCAGTTATTTTTATGCTCCAGTCACATAGTTTATAACAGAATTGGGTTATACTGCTAGAACCAGGTGACAGAATTCCTTTAACGTGTGCTTCATCTATGATAGAAGGGAAAGTAGGAATTTAAAAAAATATTTTCTGAAAACCTATGCTATTTAAAAATTTCTTTGCTATTTTCCTGTATAATAACTTTTTCAACTGGGGCCCTACCAGGTAGACCATGATTATGTCAGGGTCTTACCATTGGTCAAAATTCTCACACATCATCAACTGCTCAATGCATTAGATTAATGTCATTGGATCCAACCCTAATTTTTGGGGTCACCAACTATCTAAGTGTATGGGTGGTTCCAAAATGTCCCTAGAGGGGAAAATGGGGATCAAGTATTTTAGATTACAACTAGAGATGAGCGAGCACCAAAATGCTCGGGTGCTCGTTACTCGGGACAAAATTTTCGCGATGCTCGAGGGTTCGTTTCGAGTAACGAACCCCATTGAAGTCAATGGGCGACTCGAGCATTTTTGTATATCGCCGATGCTCGCTAAGGTTTCCATTTGTGAAAATCTGGGCAATTCAAGAAAGAGATGGGAGCGACACACCAACGGATAGGGCAGGCAAGGGGCTACATGTTGGGCTGCATCTCAAGTTCACAGGTCCCACTATTAAGCCACAATAGCGGCAAGAGTGGGCCCCCCCCCTCCCAACAACTTTTACTTCTGAAAAGCTCTCATTAGCAATGCATACCTTAGCTAAGCACCACACTACCTCCAACAAAGCACAATCACTGCCTGCATGACACTCCACTGCCACTTCTTCTGGGTTACATGCTGCCCAACCCCTCCCCCCCTGCACGACGCAGTGTCCACAGCGCACACCGAAGTGTCCCTGCGCAGCCTTCAGCTGCACTCATGCCACACCACCTTCATGTCTATTTATAAGTGTGTCTGCCACAGGAAAAGCAGGCACACACTGCAGAGGGTTGGCACGGCTAGGCAGCGACCCTCTTTAAAAGGGGCGGGGCGATAGTCCACAATGCTGTACAGAAGCAATGAGAAATATAATCCTGTGCCACCGCCATCAGGAGCTGCACACGTGGGCATAGCAATGGGGAACCTATGTGCCACACACTATTCATTCTGTCAAGGTGTCTGCATGCCCCAGTCAGACCGCGGTTTTTTATAAATAGTCACAGGCAGGTACAACTCCGCAATGGGAATTCCGTGTGCACCCACAGCATGGGTGGCTCCCTGGAACCCACCAGCTGTACGTAAATGTATCCCATTGCAGTGCCCATCACAGCTGAGGTAACGTCCGATTAAATGCAGGTGGGCTTCGGCCCACACTGCATGCACCAGTCAGACTGGGGTTCTTTAGAAGTGGACACATGCAGTTACAACTCCGTGTGGACCGACAGCATGGGTGGGTGCCAGGAAGCCACTGGCGGTACATAAATATATCCCATTGCATTGCCCATCACAGCTGAGGTAATGTCATGTTTAATGCAGGTGGGCTTCGGCCCACACTGCATGCCCCAGTCAGACTGGGGTTCTTTAGAAGTGGACACATGCAGTTACAACTCCCTGTGGACCCACAGCATGGGTGGCTCCCTGGAACCCACCGGCGGTACATAAATATATCCCATTGCAGTGCCCAGCACAGCTGATGTAACGTCAGCTTTAATGCAGGTGGGCAAAAAATTAATTGGATTACACTGTAGACGAGGGCCCCAAAAAATTGGTGTACCAACAGTACTAATGTACGTCAGAAAAATTGCCCATGCCCAACCAAGAGGGCAGGTGAAACCCATTAATCGCTTTGGTTAATGTGGCTTAATTTGTAACTAGGCATTGAAACGTATAAAAATTGTTTACAAAAATTATATGACTGAGCCTTGTGGGCCTAAGAAAAATTGCCCATTCGGCGTGATTACGTCAGGTTTCAGGAGGAGGAGCAGGAGGAGGAGGATGAATATTATACACAGATTGATAAAGCTAAAAGGTCCACGTTTTTGATGGTGATAGAGACAATGCTTCCTTCCGCAGGTGCAGCCTACGTATTGCTTGCGCTAGCGACGGCTGGACGGTGCGCTGAGAGACATTGGTGGATGGGGCCGAGCACAGCAGAGGTGAGGGTGTGGGTGCAGGCCAGGAGACGGTAGTGCCTGTGTCCTGAGAGGGGGGTTGGATCTCAGTGGCAGGTTGGGGCACAGGGGGAGAGGCAGCGGTGCAAACCGGAGTCGGTGAACGGCCTTCGTCCCACCTTGTGGGGTGCTTGGCCATCATATGTCTGCGCATGCTGGTGGTGGTGGCTCCCCGGCTGATCTTGGCGCGACAAAGGTTGCACACCACTGTTCGTCGGTCGTCTGCACTCTCAGTGAAAAACTGCCAGACCTTTGAGCACCTCGGCCTCTGCAGGGTGGCATGGCGCGAGGGGGCGCTTTGGGAAACAGTTGGTGGATTATTCGGTCTGGCCCTACCTCTACCCCTGGCCACCGCACTGCCTCTTTCAACCTGCCCTGCTGCTGCACTTGCCTCCCCCTCTGAAGACCTGTCCTCAGTAGGTGTAGCAAACCAGGTGGGGTCAGTCACCTCATCGTCCTGCTGCTCTTCCTCCGAATCCTCTGTGCGCTCCTCCCTCGGACTTACTCCAATTACTACTACCTGAGTGATAGATAACTGTGTCTCATCGTCATCGTCCTCCTCACCCACTGAAAGCTCTTGAGACAGTTGCCAGAAGTCCCCAGCCTCATCCCCCGGACCCCGGGAACTTTCCAAAGGTTGGGCATCGGTCACGACAAACTCCTCCAGTGGGAGAGGATTCGGAACCATTGCTGCCCATTCTGGGCAGGGGCCCGAGAACAGTTCCTGGGAGTCTGCCTGCTCCTCAGAATGTGTCATTGTAATGGAGTGAGGAGGCTGGGAGAAAGGAGGAGCAGCAGCCAGAGGATTCAGAGTTGCAGCAGTGGGCGGCGCAGAATTCTGGGTGGTCGATAGATTGCTGGATGCACTTTCTGCCATCCACGACAGGACCTGCTCACACTGCTCATTTTCTAATAAAGGTCTACCGCATGGACCCATTAATTGTGAGATGAATGTGGGGATGCCAGAAACGTGCCTCTCTCCTAATCCCGCAGCAGTCGGCTGCGATACACCTGGATCAGGAGCTCGGCCTGTGCCCACACCCTGACTTGGGCCTCCGCGTCCTCGCCCGCGTCCACGTCCTCTAGGCCTACCCCTACCCCTCAGCATGCTGTATTACCAGTAGTGCAGAAACAGAACGCTGTAATTAAATGTGCCGCTTATTGGCCTGTGGTTGGAGGCTGACTTCTCTTACGGAACGCACAGCAGAGCCAGGAAACAATTTTGCGCACGCCTGTAGTGAGACGTAGGTGCGTATGACTGAGCTAGTGGAATTCACAGCGCAGAAGCAGTCAAGTGGCCAAAGGCCAGTAGTAGGCCTTAAGTATTTTGCTTCTATTTTTTAAAATGCTGAGCTGATACAGCAGACAGATACTGTAGGCAGCGTATAATATTATGTATACTCTTTCCCTCTGGCGGGATGACGGCGATCATGTAACAGAGACAGCAGATCCAGGAAACAATTTTGCGCAAGCCTGCTGTAACGCTTAGCTGCGTAATAATTACGACTACTACCCCCAGCAGACACGCAGTAAACTGAAGACGGTCACAGGCAGCCCAAATATAGTATTTTTCCCCAATTTTTTGGAAAAAGCCCACTGCCTATATAGCCTGAATATCTCTTTCCCTGCCTCACCAGTACTGGCCCTATACTCTGTACAATGACTGCAGACTGCGGACGCAATGCTCTGCACGCCCGATATACAAAAAAAAAAATTGTGCAACACTGCTAAAAGCAGCCTCAACAGTACTGTACACGGTCAGATGTGGCCCTAAGAAGGACCGTTGGGGTTCTTGAAGCCTAAAATAACTCCTAACGCTCTCCCTATAGCAGCTCCGGCATCAGCAGCACTGTCCCTGATCTCTGTCAGAATGCATCTGTGGCGAGCCGCGGGAGGGGCCGATTTATATACTCGGGTGACACCTGATCTCGCCAGCCACTCACTGCAGGGGGGTGGTATAGGGCTTGAACGTTGCAGGGGGAAGTTGTAATGCCTTCCCTGTCTTTCTATTGGCCAGAAAAGCGCGCTAACGTCTCAGAGATGAAAGTGAAAGTAACTCGAACATCGCGTGGTACTCGTCTCGGGTAACGAGCATCTCGAACACGCTAATACTCGAACGAGTATCAAGCTCGGACGAGTACGTTCGCTCATCTCTAATTACAACACTTGCAATCAGAGGCTGAAAGGAAGTGTGGGGGCCAAATCATCAATAATGCAGTTCCTCTGGAGAGGCAATTCTGGCCTTCGTCTACATCACTTCATAGTAAGGGAAATGGGAAAACCAGGACTGGGCCCCATCCCTTCAAGGGCCGCGCAGCAGCCATATGAGCTGCCTCTATCCCACATACACATTTATGTTTTACCCTTTGTTGTACCAGGAATTTAAGCTTTTCTCTCTTCGCATTGAAATTATATACCTACATGTACGTGGGGCTCATAGCTGTTGGCTGAACAGGCATTTGCCTGAAAGCTATCTTATTTGTATAGCCTGCTTTAGGAACAATCTGTTTTCATTTAAAATCATAAAATACTGTAAAATGATAGTACAAAATTATGCTCAAAACAATAAAAAAAAACAGCAAAAAAACACAAAATTAAATCTAACTTTAAATTTACAAAAAAAATATATATAAAAAAAATACTAATAAAATTTAGCGGTAAAAGACTGGAGACAATCCCACCACCTCCGATCTCCTCCTAATACTTTATACATGACATAACGTCAAGCACTTCACGGAGAGCGATCTGCCGACAATGATTAAGAAGTCCTGCATGTAGGTTTTTATTAAAGAGAAAAAAACTACTCAAGAAGAGTGAAACGAGTTATTCTTATCTCATCCTTTCATGTTCTTCCTCCTCTGAAGACACAAGGTAACACACACAAGTGCCTGTCCCTCAACAGAATCTTCGGTGAGCAGCCGAGCAGAAAGACCTAATATCTCTTCATTCATAATCTGTCATTTGAAAATCATTAGGGACAATTGACTTCACATGTCTCAGGTAATTAAAATAGTTATCTTTTCCACTGGATTTTCAAAGCAAATAGCTCGAATTCTGAATCAGAGCGTTTATTGATGTCTTTCAGCGCATGGCGTGGCATTGTCAGCTGTTAGATCACTGATGTGTATGGAGCAAGCCTGTCAGAGCCTTATTACTGTATGCAGCTAGGACACGGTTAGTCATGGAGTTAAGGAGTCGATGATGCATGCAGTATATCTGTAGAAGACAAGTCCACCGTGGATGGATATGGAACTCACCCAGATAGAACCACAACTGGATTAGTGATGAGTAACCAAAGTGGAGCATCTAAATGACTTGTCCATTCCTCATCCTTAAAGTTAGCTTCTTGGAAAAAGACGATACCCAACCTCGAAAGTGGTTTCTGCCCTTTTGGAGATGCATAGGGTTCTTCATATGGAGAGCCCCTTCAGCACGACTGTGTAAGAGTAACTAAGCAGTTGTTTCTGCACTCTATCTCCCGGCGTTAATAAAAATCACTTGACCTTTGAACATTACACCATCAAGGTTAATAGAGTTCACTTAAAAGACTCATGAAAGTGGTAAAAAGCAGAATAGACTGGATGGAACCAGTTTGTTGAGGAGGGATGGGGGCAGAATTAAATAAACTAATATATGCAAAAGTCATAGAAGACCTTGTTTGTGATTTGCAATAAAATGCTGGAGAGAAATACTGCACTTTTGTTACTTATGATAGTTGGATGATTATTTTCAATGCTTTACATTTCTCTTTAGTAACTATGCAAATTATAAAATGCTTCAGAATAGCTTGAAAACATCACTTGATGTTTCTCATTGTTTTCTTCTCCGATACATCGAAAAACAATCAGGCATACCTGATTGATAAGGCTCTGGTACCCATTGAGTATCTCCTAAATTTAACATATACTCTAACAACCAGAAGTTTAAACCTGTATAGAAAATAACTCTCTGCTTTGGCTAATAGAAGAAGGGCACTATTGGAAGACCACCCTATATGATATCCTTATGCCCCAATAAGGCATGAGACAATCACTTTAACTCCCTTCTGTACCATGCCATCACTTGCAAGTGCCAGCTATAATGTACAGTTGACATCCAACTCTAATGGCCAGAATTGGAGATAACTACAATACCGGCCACTTTATCCCCTTTCTTACCACTATTAATAGAGCATGTGATTCTTAAGGGGTTTAACAGAGACAAAATCTCCCTCCTGTCAATGTATTGGTGCCCCTGAGATGTATCGTCATTATATCCAAAATATTAGATGAGCGATGAAGTGATTGCACCTTCAGGTTTCTCAGTAAGACTAATAAAAATGTGAAATAAAGTTTAATAAATTTAATAAAGAAGGAATTGCCCTAAAAAAACGTAATAAATCCCTTTTTTCAATAAAAATTATTGGATTCTGTGAATGTAATAAACCACAAGTTAAAGGAAACCTGTCATCGGGATTTTCAGTCTGAAATTGGCAACATAGTGCTTACAGTCATGTTTAACACACCAAAGACATATCTTTGTATAAAACAGAAAATCGTTCTCGAACCTAAAAACTCACATTTATAATTTGCCACCTTGTATGTAAATGACTTGTCTTGAATCATAAGGCTAGCCACTGGAGCCCCAAGTCACCAAATCATAAGTTGATGGCTTCTCTCTGCAGGACTGCCACCTCCCTCGGCTTGAGAAAGCCATCAGTTCTGGTGTTGAAATACGTAGGCTGTTTTGTTTGAGCCTGTTGAAATAAAGACAATTGTATTGACCTTCCCAACTCCTGGTCCGGCACTGCACAGAGCTGTCTAGCCTTACGCCTCATGTCCACGGGCGGATCGGATTCCGTATGCAGATTTTCACAGCGGGAGACCTGCAGAAACCATTTGTGGGAGATCGCGGATGTAATGGTTTTGCCGCGCGGATGTATGCAGATGCACTGTGAATCATCCGCGTGGAAAAAAACTGCAACCCCACCTCCCAACCTTTTCCCCACCTCCCTAATTGATTTTAACTTTCAAATCGTCCGCACCCATTGATTTCTATTGAGCCCATCCGTACGGAATCCGCACTGAAATGGAGCATGCTGCGATTTGTTTTCCGCACCAAACGGTCCGCAAATCAAATTTGCATGCTTCCCTAAGAGCACTTTGAATTGTGGATCTTGCGGATTCTGCAATCAAATCCACCCATGGACAGTGGGCCTTCATCAGCCAAGCTCACTTAGATTAGCGACTGGAAACCAAAGAGCCCCTGTAGTCACAACTATAGGGGGTGCAGATGTAGTAGTTGTACCGGGGTGCCTTTATGGAGGACGAAAGGCCTTCTGTTACATAAACAAACACTTTTCTTATAAAGGATACATAGTAGGTGGGGGCGCTGTTACAGACTACGCATTGGGGGCTACGATTAGTCATGGGTTTGAAGAAAAAATCCTGAGCCAATTCTCAGCAATTCCAGCTATGGCATGTAATGATTGCACATTTTTATATCCCTGGCAAGTGCCTAAAATAACTGTACAAACAACTCTATTCACATCCTCATCAGTAAAGACCCCCTGAGGAGCGAGGCACCTGCACAGCACACATGTACATTTACATATTCCGAATGCACTGGAAGGCTATAAATGATCCAGGCCTGGGGCTTAGTCACACCTGCCCACTGTTCTGCATGGAGATAGCATTGAGGTCCCACTCCATCTACCACACACCTATCCCCCCTGAGCACAGTGAAATGTGACAAAAGAGCAATAAATAGATTCTAAAGCCTGGGAATGACAAGACAGAGGTGAGAATTGATGACTGTTGTAAAGAAATAAACTACTGAAACCCCTCAAAGGAAAACACCCAGTAAGTACTGATTGGATTTATTTTTCTGGATAGAAAGACTAAGGGCCCACTTAGTCTGCCTGTAATGAGCGCAAATCAACATATTGTGTATCACTCTACAGAGATCGGAACCATTCACATCAGTCCACAACTCCAATAGGGTTCACAATATACAGTAACTTTCCTATACACATGTTGAGGACTCTAGGGTAAAGGTATCCTCTACAAGGTTCGTCCATCGTCTTGAAGCAGGGAAGACCACAGGGCTAATTAGGTCATAAGGCAAAGGTACCATAGGTATTGGGACCCTTCGGACAAAGGCCCTACCATAGGCCTTGCTGAGTAGTTTGTATAATAACTTGAATAAACTGCAACTTTGAAATGCAGAATAGAAAACAAAGTTTCCCTCTTTTTCCTCCCAGGGTCCACAGCCCAGAAGCAGTAGTGCGGGGGAATAGAAGCAGCGCACTACCCACTTATTGCTCCCGAGGGCAGTCGAACCGGTAACTCAGGCTGATACTTCTTTGTCTTCGTCACTCTTCTGGCTTAGCACATCGTAGCAACACTCCATGCGTACTTTCGTGCACGTTGGCAGGCACCTTACTATTTGTCTGGACTGGACCTTCTTTTCTTCATCCACGCCGATGCACTGATTCCATTCCCGCACTCCCATATCCGTCCCCTTGCACCTGGAGGAACACAACTTTAAATAAAACATTACGAACTTGTGCAAAATTGTTTAATCACTAGGACCACATCACACACACACTAGGAACAATGTCATAGGAAGACAATTAACCTTCCAGGATGTTTCTGGAGTATGGGAGGAAACCAGGGGTTCAGGTTTGCATAAGCTCTTGGGTGACAGATCACAGTGGGCACTCTTAGTATTTTATAGATCCCTCCCTGTCCGCTGAGTAATTAATACATCCCTGCTATGCCCTTTTGGTGACTTATAAAGCGTGCTGTTCCCAGTGAGTAGCTAATAAAGCCCCACTGTGTCCATTGGCTAATTTATAGGCCCCATTGTCATAAGACCCCATTGTGCCCTGACAATAAAATAATCAACGCACTCCATTATACTCCCATGGCATCATCCATCCAATGCTTTAGCCTCTTCTGGCCAGCATCATGTAGAATGATTCAGCTGGCATGGCGACACCAGGATCAGATTGATCCCACCCCTGAATCGCCCCCTTCCCTTCTTTCCCAAGTCACAGTGGACCCTGGCACCTGTCTGAGTTTGCCAGGTGCTGTCGATAGCCCAGAAGGAAACCCACACAAACACGAAAACTTACAATCTCTATATAGGTGTTACCTGTGGCTAGATGTAAACCTAGGACCCCTGTACTAAATATTGAGTTACCACACTTTATTACCCGGTCAGATTATGAGGTGTCAGGGTCTAGGTCAATGGTATTTGACTGTATTTATAAATATATTTTTAAAAATTCTAAAAAAAAAATTCCCGCCGATCCTGTACAAATGGGTTCTCTACAGGCGACTTGTAGGTCATTGCCTTCCAAGCAGTCTTTCTGGTCTTCCTGTAGCTTTGTTTGACTTGCACAAGCTGCTATGCGACATTTACTGAATGTTTCTCTTCATTCTGTGGCGTTTGGCCATAAATTTATAGGATCTTGTTAAGTTGTTTGTTTTTGTTGGCCAAGGATAGGGTACAAGTCTGAAGCGTACTCTACAGTGGATACAGCTGTGTCTGAAAGGAAACGTTGTGTTGTCACCATCTGAGAAAATGTAGCAATGAGTGAAATAAAGCTGTTGAATGCCACTGGAAAACCAGTAAACAACACTTATCTGAAGGTCAAGGTCCATTTTAAGGCTTTGGTTCCATTACCCTAAATGTATGGTGCTGGGGTAAGTACTTAGCTGGAACTGATCATCTGCTGATGGCTTTCGGGAACAGACTTCAGCCTAACAAAGCTTTCTAGGAGGGCAATATAGTATATATGTTCTGAATCATTACAACCTCCATCTTGCATGAAGCAGGCGCCACCACCCAGAAAAGAGATTAAAAAATGAAGCTGCATCACAACTTTTAGTGGCGTAGGAGATGCAACTACAGGTGCCAGTGCAAAAGAGCCCAGGACTGAAAAAGGTGGCAAAAGAGCACTGCAGAGTATGTGGTGGCCATTTAGAGAGGTGGCCATTGGGCTGTCCTCATGCTAGGGAAGAGGCGCATCAGGAGGCCACCAAAGCAGCCCTTATGATCTAAGGGCTGACACTGAGGATGACAGAGCCCTGATGACTCAGGGGCTGAAAATGACATGCCATGTACCCCATAGGGTACTCAGTTCCTGAAGACAACAGCAGCAATATGAACCCAGGAGATGCGACCAAGCTTCAGGACACATGAGACCGGTCCAACGACTATTTAGTGCGTGCACACTAGGAACAATGATGGACTGATGTATGTGACTAAGGGAGTAACTCCCCAGAAGGGACTGTGACATGAGGAGTTCAGGAACTGACGTAGTGTGATGTTCAGTACTAAGATAGGATATGTTATGCAAGGCATTATGTGGGATGTAATTCCATGTACCTATGTGATGTGTAGATATAGTACCAAAGGATGAGGCACTTGGAGTAGCAGCTATGTGCAGATGATGGTATACGTGAGATAGTATAAAAATGTTGTAATGGTCCTATGGTGCATTGGGTCCACAGTGACATGGAGCCCCGAAATTGGGGATATACTCTGGCACATATGGTGATGTTGCCATGCGTGGACCTTTGAGAATGTAATACAGACTATGACTATGGAGAACTTCGATGAAAATGTTTAGTTACTAGAGAGTCGAAGTGCCTTGTCTTGCCATAGTGATCCTCATATGGATATTTGATATATATGTTACAAGAGTGAGTTCTTGTTAGAAATGACATAATATTTAAAGCACCAGTTCCCTCCAATGGGCTGACAAGAAAACCTTTTGTTCTGTAAAGTTCTGTTTTTTTAGAAGTACTGCCTCCGCCTCTGCGCCATACATAACACCACCACCTACTTCACTACAGGCACAATACCAAACCTGGCCGCTGCAATATCACCTTCCAGCACTGAAAGCAGGCTCGGCAGCCAGATGGACCCCAGCCGATCAACTATTGATGACCAATCCTGAAGATAGGTTATCAATAGTAAAAGCTCAGGACAACCCCTTTTACAGGGGCGGGGATTATCAGGCCCAAATGTTCCTCTGAATGCTTGTTTGCCCAACAGTAGGACCGTGTTAAAGGACCAATAATCAGCCAATTAACAAGCTGATGCTCATTCGCCAGGAGATCGTTTAATAGCAGTGAACATAAAAATACTCGCTGATCAGTTGTCCAGCTCCCTGTGTGAACAGAGAGATATACAGCTGGCCTGTAGGGATCAGGGATCGTAATTAGGATCATTCGATCTCATAAAGTGATTCTCAGCCTGATTGAACACTGCACTTTACCTTGGGCCATGAATTCGGCTAAAAGGACCTTTATATTTCATAAAGTTGTTTTTTTTTAATCCCAAAGGGGGGCTAAAAGCAGAGATCTGAGAATACCCCAACAACAGGGATTATGGTCACACACAAAAAACATAAAAAAGGTAGGCTCACCCAATGGATTAACAATAAAGTTGAACTTCTATGGAAGTGCTTGGATTTTTATCTCATTTTTTGGATCATTATGGTCAGACACCCCCAGGATCCTTCAATATCGATTTTGGGTTTCCTTGTGACACAATTAAAGAAGGTGATTGTCCCCTCATTCTCTCCCTTTAAACAGAATTGATATAGGCATACTAAGGCTAGACAGTGGGGCTAATGCTAAGTATTAGAGCCGCCGTCATGTTCTAGATCGTGCAGGCGCAGTTGCGGGGTCCAGACTATCTGCATTACGAGTATCCTTACCATTATGTAACAACCGTCTGCTGCTCATGATGAGCTTGCCTGACATATATTGCCAAGTAGATACGCCCCCCCATAAAGCATTTCAGAAATGTTCATTTTGGACAGATTTATATAAATGCGCCCTATTAGAGGTCCATTTTTTTGCGGGGCAATCCAGCAAAAATAGAAAATGTGAAAGGAATGCAGTTATGTACACATACATAATGAAGAGCAAATGAAACTGTGGGAAGAAGGAAATGATGGAGAGAGAATCTGAGACATTAATTAAAGCGACATATATACCTGGATCTGCTCCTACACTCAATTTAACAATAATAAAAAAAGATAATTGCTATTTTCTGGGAAAGACTTTTCATTATAGGAAGAAAAAATGAAATTAATATTTTATTGAAAAAATCCAAGTGTAAAGATACTGAGCAAAACAGTTATCAAAAATATTAATGCACATGAATGCTAAGTCTAGTCAGCTGGTGGGTGAGATGTGATGTATTATTCAGTGTATATGAGATTGATGAGACGTTCTATCAATCAGTGGAACAGGTTGCCACAGGAGGTGGTGAGTTCTCCTTCAATGGAAGTCATTCTATCTATCTCAAATCTATCTGTCTCTATCGATTGATATGATATGGGGTGTTGCGATGTGTTTAGTAGGAGGACCTTTACAGATCCATCGGTCGACTCTTAACTAAGTGATGGTTGTTGACTGGACTGCAAACCATCATAATCTCTCCTCCAAGTATCTGTTGTGTACGCAGCGTCCACATCCCGGTATACCGTGTTGACCCATGGGCTAAACCTAGAGCAGGGGACTGTGCACACATTATGTGGGTGCAGGTAATTGGAAGGTCCACCGAATGTACATGAAGACTGCAGTGGTTTGGAAGGTGGACATCGTCAGTATGGCAAACGTTCTGGCAGTCATAGCGTGCAGCATGGTGCCTGTGATGCGCCACTAGTGGTGCCTATCTGGATCCTATAGCAATAGGCGGCCATTCACTGCATCCTCTTTTACCTGCCAGTCATATCGGTTTTCCACTCCACTGGCGTCATGGATTAGAGGATGAGAGAGTGGGTTTGCAGTAGCGCAACTGCTCATCCATTTTAATATCGTCACATGTTGATGATCCCCTGGCAAAAATCTGGACTTCACACATTCGAATGCATGCCAGAAACTAGGGTGTTGCAGTCGACGGTCACATCATGCAGGAGATCATCATCATCTAATGGAGCATCTAACTTCTGTTAACAGGGCAGTATGATGGCTTGTTTTTATGGGATGACTTTTAGCTTTCATTGGTACCATTTTGAGGTATATAAAACTTTTTGATAATTTTTTTTTCCTATGTTGGGAAAGTGAGATGAACAGAAAATAGCCGTGTTGGCTTTTTTTTTAGTTTACTTTTATGTTGTTTACTGTGCTGGATAAATAGTGTAATATTTTATAATATGGGTTGATATGGATGCAATTATGTAAATGATGTGCAGTTTCATTTTGTTGTTTTCTGTGTGCACAGTGTGTTGTAGTCATCATAGCAGCAGTCTCCACCCAGCAGCTCAGAGAGAACTGAGACTCCGATATACAGACTCCAGATGTGAAAAATGGGGAGCATGCAGGATATAAGACACGTAATGGTCAGAACTACTGTTTTCTGAAAAGTCAAGTACGCTTTGATGTTATATTCTAACATGGCAGAAGATTACTGAAGATTTACTCCCTCTGTTAGCCAAAGCAGAGAGGTGCTGGAAACAGTGGTGCCATATAATGGCGGTAAATGCTCCCCTGGCAGTAGCATCTTACTATGGAGGGATGTGCCGAAAAAGCTGTCCAAAATGAGTGCCCCGTCTCTAAACATGTCTATCCTAAGAACAGATGTCAGGATTGTTTAGACATTTTAACTTTTCCAAATATATTACCATAGGAAAAAAGAGAAAATATTACACTTACAAAGTAAAGTTGAAGCTGCTGGCAGGTTGTCCATACAGGAGCTGATTTCAAAGGATCAATAATATCCAGACACCACGATCCTTAATCACCCTCTGTTTGTTAGATTCCAGTTGGCACGTTACCCATATTTATACTGGGGGCAGGGATATCAGACAGCTATGAACTGTGCTACTTAAGCATGCTCATTTAGCGTCTCGCTGGACTTACATGGGCCAAAAACAGTTTCAGCCAAGTTAAAATTAAGTTGAAAAATGCATGGCTTCAATTATTTTTCCCTTAAGTAGTCTAAAACCCGAGACCATTAGATCCCATAAACCCCATAGACATGCTCTTTTAATTAAGTAAATTGCATAATAAATGAGATATAAGATTAAAAACACAAATATAATGCACTCACAAGCAGCTAATGATCCAACAGAGATACTTGACAGCTTGAGAAGTGACTTCAGGAAGAGTCTGAAAAGCGAAGCACAGCACAATATATATTATACCATAAGCCCCTCCCACTTATAAATGCATATGTCCCCTTCTTACATACCAAAATGAATACAGACCCCATAAACAAATGCAGACCACCCAGATCCCTAAACAAATACAGATCAGACCCTATAAATAAATACAGACTCCCATAAATTAATACAGAACCCAGATCAGGCCTTCTATATAAATGCAGACTTCAGAACAGACTCCTAAATAAAGACAACCCCCAGATCAAACCCCTAAACTTATACAGATCCCAGACTACCTATATAAATATAAACTCCAAATCAGACTTCTAAATAAAAAGAAACACCAATCAGACCCCCTAAACTAATACAGCCAAAGGAACAGACCCCCTAATATAGACACCAGATGCCCTAAATAGATACAGAACTAAGACCCCTCACCTAATACAGACTCCCTGAATAAACAGAGCCCTTCCTAAATAAATAAATAAAGTCCAGATCAGGTCCGCTAAAATTAACACAGACCCCAGACCTGACCCCTGTAAAAAATTTGGACCGCAGACCAGACCCCCTAAACAAGCAGAGACCCCAAACCAGATCCCCTATTATAGACCCCAGACCCACTAAATAAATACAGGGTCCAAACTTTCCAAACAAATAAAGACCTCAGACCAGACCCACGAATACAGACCCCCTAAAAAAATACAGACCTCTAAAGTGATACAGCCCACAGACAAGACTTCCTAAATGAATACAGACTCCCAGACCAATCCCCTAAATAAAAGCAAAATCCCAGACTAGATCCCCTAATACAGATCCCAGATCCACTAAATAATTACGAACCCCAGACTCACCAAACAAATACAGACCGTAGATCCCCTAAAAAACTACAGACCCTCAATACAGTTCTCAGACTCCATAAATAAATACAGCCCTCAGAGCAGACTTCCTAAATACATACCGACCCCAGGCCAGATCCCTTTCATAAATGCAGACCCCCATACTAAATACCCTATTGCAGACACCTTAAATAAATACAGATCTTAGACCAAACATCCCTAAACTAAGGGTCCTTTTACATTACAAGATAAAGTGCTGATGAGAAGTGCCAATTTATGAGTTCAGTGCTCATTCACTGGACATCTACGCGGTCCTATTTAAAGGAGATGTCCCGCGCCGAAACGGGTTTTTTTTTTTTTAAACCCCCCCCCCCGTTCGGCGCGAGACAACCCCGATGCAGGGGTTAAAAAAACCACCCGCACAGCGCTTACCTGAATCCCGGCGGTCCGGCGTCTTCATACTCACCTGCTGAAGATGGCCGCCGGGATCCTCTGTCTCCATGGACCGCAGGGCTTCTGTGCGGTCCATTGCCGATTCCAGCCTCCTGATTGGCTGGAATCGGCACGTGACGGGGCGGAGCTACACGGAGCTACACGGAGCCCCATAGAGAAGAGGAGAAGACCCGGACTGCGCAAGCGCGGCTAATTTGGCCATCGGAGGGCGAAAATTAGTCGGCACCATGGAGACGAGGACGCCAGCAACGGAGCAGGTAAGTATAAAACTTTTTATAACTTCTGTATGGCTCATAATTAATGCACAATGTACATTACAAAGTGCATTATTATGGCCATGCAGAAGTGTATAGACCCACTTGCTGCCTCGGGACATCTCCTTTAAGCTCTATTTGGAGACTAACGTTCGTACCTAAAGAAAGGCTGTTGATACAGACCCCTAAATAAATACAGACCCCCCCCAAGCCCCCTATTACAAAACCCATACCTCCTAAATAAACGCAGACCCTAGGCCAGACTATGCAGATTATGATATCCACCTTAGTTTGCAGCCCTCTTCACTCCCAAGCGGCACCGCAGACAATCAACTGAGTTCAACCCTGGCATCCACATGGCAGTGCCCTGCAGTGAAGAAGCCAGTGTAGTGGCCCAGTACATCTGTTCCTGGCCCCCTCCATAAATGTCATGCATGTAATGTCTTGTGTTTAGTCGTTCTGTTTTATGTATTGTACACCTGCAGCAAGTGAGGAGTTAAGTGTTTGCATGAGCTTGGGAGATGCTTGCAATGTATCAATTTGTCTCATCACATGATGTGAGTGGGAATATAAATAGGAGTGTGTGAGAGCGGGAAAAGGCTTTTGGTCTTTGTCCATTCTTCTGGTCATCTTCTGTTCTTCTGGGTTCCTGAGAGAGAGTGCTAGCTACAAGGGAATACCTTCAACTCCCATCTGGTGAAGAATGGAGGAGGAAGAGTGGTTCCCGACTACCTGTGTGACAGCAACTGTGGCAGAGTGAGTCCCTTGATAGAGAGAGAGTGTGATCAAAAGAAGGTGCATACAGCCAGGCCTAGTGCAGAGGTACTACATGATTATTTTTCCTATGCGGCCATCCTGAAATCTGGAATCACCACGTAGAGGTACACCCATTTGTTTTCACATCTGGCCGTCATGAAGTCTGGGATCACCGGGTGGAGGTACTTTGAAGTCTGCTTCTTTACCTGCACTGCCAATTTGTGTAAACTGTACCATCTGCTGGAAGAAATGTTAAGTAAAGTTTTGCCAGGCCCTGACTGTTCCCAGGGACCTGAGGTACGTTGCTTCGGTCTGCAGCTCCATTATTTACTGCCAAGTGTCATACAGGTGGGTAACAGAATGGTGGCGTCACCCGTGACATCTGCTATCCCTGTTCTACAGTTTATTGGGCATCTCTATCCTAGTGGTGTCTGGAAGAAGCCCAGCACTGCTCTGGCCGAGGCTATGTGTGTCCCTCCAGGAGAGAGCCTGGTAAGTGCCACCCTGACAAGTGACCACTCTACCATCACAGCTCCTAAACCTGTGTCTTGTGTCTAGGACTACCCTACTGGATGCTGCAGCCGCAGCAGGGGTATAACTATAGGGGATGCAGGGGATGCGGTTGCACCCGGGCCCAGGAGCCTTAGGGGGCCCATAAGGCCTCTCTTCTCCATATAGGGAGCCCGGTACTATGAATAAAGCATTATAGTTGGGGGCCTGTTACAGGTTTTGCATTGGGACCCAGAAGCTTCAAGTTACGCCTCTAGCCAGCAGGAATGGGGAGAGGTGAATATTTAGCAAGGATGCGGCATCTGGGAGTCTTGTCTGGTCTTGAAGGAGGTCTACCCTTTTCCCAGGAGAGTTGGAGAAGGAGATTGCTGATGAGGGACGTACAAAGTAAATTGAAGGGGGCCTGAATGGAAAGTTTCAGACTTTAATTTTCTTTACTTGCATTGTTGCGATAAGTAATGTTTTTGGCAGCCTACACAATAAAAATATCATCTCAGAGAGATAGTGGAAGTCTGTTGGAACTGATGCTTGGATCAATAGCATAGCATTACAAAGTCAAACGCCAGCAGGATATCATGAATGCGCTGCTGGTCGCAGTTTCAAAGTCGGGTAAAATTTATACTGTTTAAGGGTGTATACACATAGCAAGTGCGAGTGAAAAACTCATGGTTTTGCATGTGAATTGACTGCACGATTCTCTACCACAGCTGTCATGTGTGACAGCTGTGGTAGGGAATAGAAGAATTTCTCTGCTGCATCTGTCACAGATGTGGCAGATATAGCAGCAGGGAATTTTTTTACTAGTGGGGTCGAAGGAAACATCTGCCGCTTGCGGCAGATGTGTTCTTCATCCCCGCGGGGGACACGGCAGCGGCGGAAGGTGGTTTTTTTGTTTTTTACACTAAAATAATTGTTTTTCAGGGAAGGGCTTATATGTAAAGCCCTTCCTTGAAAAACAATTCAGGGGTGCCGGCAGACCACTGTCTTCAATGGAGCTGCCAGCAGCAGCCGCGGCTCCATTGAAAGCAATGCATGCAGCTGCATATACGCGCGTTTTTGCTCGTACCTAGGTGCGCACCTATGTATGCGTAAAAACACGGCCGTGTGAAGCCACCCTGAAAAATAGCTTTCATAAAAGAACCCGTTTGAATGAATAGTTTCTTTTCCTGTGCAAGTTTTCTCCATTTCGGAAGTGGATGGAGCTTGCTTGGGAAAATCATCCGCCTGAATACATCCTAAGAACAGGAAAATCACAAATTTTAGATTCTTAGTAGAGATGAGCGAACCTACTCGTTTCGAGTAATTACTCGATCGAGCACCGTGATTTTCGAGTACTTCAGTACTCGGGTGAAAAGATTCGGGGGGCGCTGGGGGGCGGGGGGAGGCGTGGCAAAGCAGGGGGTAGCAGCGGGGAACAGGGGGGAGCCCTCTCTCTCCCTCTCCCCCCCACTCCCCGCTGCAACCCCCCACTCACCCACGGCGCCCCCCAAATCTTTTCGCCCGAGTACGGAAGTACTCAAAAATCGCGGTGCTCGGGTGAAAAAGGGGCGTGGCCGAGTAGGTTCGCTCATCTCTAATTCTTAGATATAAGTGATGGGATTAAAAATAGGAATTATTAGTGCTTGCTGTCAGGGAATAGAATTTTTTTAGGACAGATTTACACGACCGGATTTGTTCATGCTATATGCTGTGTATAGAGCACGTTCGCAAGCTTGTATTTGCTTGTGCAATTCCGTTGCACAAAATAAAGAAAAATACCCAGCATGCTCTATTTTCCTGCACAAAACAGAAAATCTGAAACTATTTAGGCTAATTATCCATTTCAGTATTTTTAATGTCGATTTTATACGGCGCTTGAAAAGATAGTTCTTGCCCTATCTTTGGCCAAGGTACACTGGTAGATCCCATAAACTCCTATGGGAGCTGAAGAAAGGAAGGTGGAGGCAGTTTACCTGCATCTAGCACTGGGAAAAGAAGACAGCTGGCTTTGTTTAATGCGTTAATAGTCATTTTGAGCATTTCTGGTAACCGAGGGTTTTCCGCGCTGCAGCGTATGTTTTTGCCATTATGCAGCAGGCGATAATACACTAATTAAGATCGGGTCTTGATCGCGACTATTCTTTTTTCATGCGATTTTTTTTTTCCCACCGCATATGGCCGAGCGTAAAAACGCATACGGTCGTGTGAAAGAGGCCTTATAATAATAAGAGGATGTTGCAATGGGCTGCACTTTTTCATAGCCCATTCTGAAGAAGGGGCTTTGTGCCCGAAATGCATTAATCTTGCCCATTTTTAATGTTAATAAAGAAGAACCAGGTTAACTGCTCATTGCAATATCCTCCTTTTACTATAGAGTTGCTCCTATAGTCCATGACGTTTAATACTTTTCTTCAGTCTTGTCACTATGCTGCATTTTACACGGTTGGTGATTAGTGGAAGCGGTTATGGGGAGTATGAGAAGTAGCTAAAATTCTGGTACAAGACAGAGCTTTCCAAAAAGTGAGGTAACGATTAAAGAGCAAATAGTTTCTTTTATTGGACAAAAGCTGAGGAGCAGCAAAGAACGCGTTTCGAGGCCACGGCCTCTTCTTCAGTTTAGCTGGGTTAGAACACTGTGGTATACAATATATATATCATAGATACGGAACGAGTTAAAAGACAACAAAAAACAGGGAAACAAATAAAATGGAAACTAAGAGTCCATCCAACTCTCAGCGGAAGAGCTTCTGTTTCCCGACACCGTTGATACCCCCACTGGTGGTAAGTTCTCTTTCTTAGGAGGCACGATTGTGCCCCACTTGCCATTTACCTCTGTGCTTCACCTCACTATCTTCCCCTCTTTTGAAAACACCAGGAAACTTTTCCTTCCTCACATCCGAAACCAAACTGAAGAAGGGGCCGTGGCCTTGAAACGCGTTTTATGCTGGTTTAAGCTTTTTTCTAATAAAAAGTAATTAATTGATCTTTAATTGTTTCCTTGCTCATAAAACTCACTGCATCAGTTGAGCATCATCAGCGCAAGTTTTCAGTCTCTGGATGTAGGGGCCTATTCATATGGCTGCCGCCATGTTCGGTCCATGTATACAGAACTGAAAAAAAAAATGTAGCACAAGGATGAATGAAAATGGGGGAGAATAAGCACACAGATTTTTTTTTATACCACAAACCATGACCATGTTAATACCCTAATTGGCTATTATGGGGCCATGTGCTGTCCATGGGGTGCAAGTATCCTAAATACAGTTGTGTGAATAGGCCGGAATGGGGTGGAACCAAGATTACAAGTTATCTTCTATCCACAGGACAGGGGAGAGCTTACTGATAAGTGGGGGTCACACCACTAAGACCCCTGCTAATCTCGAGAATGGGGGTATCGTATTCCCCGTCCTGCTCGCTGTGGGGTTACTGCACCCCCTGCAGAGAAAAGGAGACTGAATGGAGCATCGACTCACATGCTCGACCAGCATTCCATTAATTTTGACATTATTGCAGGGGGAGAAGCAATCGCTGTAGTGACACGTAAAGGGGGACATGGGACCGCCTTTCTTGAAATTGGCGGGGACCTCAGCGGTGAAGCCACCAATCATCGCCTTTAAACTATAAAAGTTTCCAGTCATTTATTAAGGTCCGTTCCATGTAACAGATGGACAAATCTACGAGCTGGTGTAGATTTGCTCTATATTTCACTCCAGCTTCTGGCATAAATTAGAGTATATTTGCTGAGCCCAAGATGCCACGCCCCCTTCTGCTAAGCCCTGCCCATTTTTCCTCCCAGCAAATTGACAAACTTGGTGTAAAATGATAAAGTCGCAATTTTTTGCGCCAAATGACATGTGCCAGAATTGTGACTCTTTGATGCCAGAGTTCTGGTGCATGTACATTAATAAAGCCTGATGAAAGTGTATTTAAACATTTCAGAACATTTCATTACAACTTTAGCCACTGGTTTTAAGATAGAGTAATTCTTTTCTGACAGACAGCAGAGATCTTGAAAATTGTGAGAAATTGAAAGACATGCCAGCACGAAGAAGATGATTGGAGTGAATTGTGGTAATTTTATTTAAAGGCACATGCCTCTTAATAAATTTGTCACCTTTTGGATTGTCCTAAAACCAGAATGCATTAACAGATTTACATCAGAATTAGTGCTTTAATGATATTTTAAAGCTTTAGGCTTAATGGGGGTTATTTATTTACAAGAGCATTTCACATATCGGTCTAAGTTTCCCCAAGGGTAACAAATGTATTAAGAGGCATACAAGCTCTAAGTTTTGCCGTGTGTGTCCAGGGGTCCTTAACCCCTTAAGGACCAGGCTGTTTTGTACCTTAAGGACCAGACACTTTTTAGGGATTTTACCCATGTGGTGGTTTTACTGCCCTATTTTTTTCCTTCCGCTACCAAAATTATTTTTGCTGCGTTTTTTTCCTGTGACATATAGGGCTATTTTCTAAATATATTTTTCCTGCTTTTTAGTTTTATTGGGGGTAAAAAAAAGATTTTTTTAACATTTATAGTTATTATTTTTTCAATTAGTATTTTTACAGTAAAGTACAGAAACGTGATCCTCATTTTGTTTCGGACCTTTTGATATATAATATGTATGGTTTTGATTTACAGGGCACATAAGCGACAGTTTTGGTTGGCGTCGGCTTTGGGTTATTTTCTTTCTTATGTCTATATTGTTGTTCTATTCTGTCATTTCTATGTACTGATGTATGTATTTGTGTTTTTTAATATGTCCCCCATGATGTCATATAAGACCTCTGGGGGACATGTACATGTTTTTGCTTTTTTTTTAATTTTACATTTTTCCACTGCAGCTGGGGCATCCATAGGAGCCCCAGTTACAGAGAGAAACATCTCCTGTAGTGACTATAGTCACTGGCAGAGCTGGTCAGGATCTACTATGACCCTGCAGCTCTGCTATAGCAGGAAATCCCGGCGGTCACATGACCCCCGGGCTCACGTAGTGGAAGTTACACTTCCGCTTTCACATTTTTTTAGTACACAGTGCTCATTAAGCGCTATGTACTCAGGGAAGGTGAAGGCAGAAAGGGTTAAAAACCCCTCCTGTCTTCTCCTCTGGGTTATCAGCTGTCACTAACAGCTGACAACCCATCCTTCCTCTAGAGGATTGATTGCAGAGCAGGAGGCTTAAATCCCCACTGTAATTTTACATACGGCTGGGCTTTAAGCCTGGGGCCAGACGCTGTAAATTTACAGTGCCTGGTCCTAAACGGGTTAAAGGGAAACCTGTGACTACTTACGAGCAGCATATGCTAAGTTTTTATGCTCATAGGCTAGGTTCTGAGGAATTCAAGGATGTGGTTTTCATACTCACCTGGCTCCTTGTTTCTGTGCGGCCGCATTCAGCTTTATGCATGCACTCCCACAGAGAACTGTGTGGGTGCAGAGTAGACTCATCTCTGCAGCTATATGTGCGTGCACTCACAGAGAGAGAAGTGTGTGTGCATGCACAGCAGACTCTATATGCAGCTATACATGCATGTACTCACAGAGAGAGAAGTGTGTGTGCATGCACAGCAGACTCTATATGCAGCTATACATGCATGTACTCACAGAGAGAGAAGTGTGTGCATGTGCAGCAGACTCATCTCTGCAGGCTGCGCACGCACACACTTTGCCCTATGGAAGTGCACTCCAGCTGTAGAGATGAGTCCGCTGGTGTCAACTTCCACAGAGCGGGAATGGGGAGCTTGGTGAGTAGTAAAACTACATCGCTGATAGCATTGTTTCCCCCATGGAGAACAAAGGATCTGAGGGCAGAGAATAGCCTCTGGCTATTAGCTGTGTTCAGCAAAGGCTTCATTTACATACATAATTGGCATTTAAGTAGCTGAGAAGCTACTTGAATACCAATTATTTTTTAAGCAAAATAATCGCTCAAACTGTCCTTGAGCGATTATCTGCTCGTGTAAATCGGCCTTAAAACACTACATGTCACTCTTATTGGCCAGTGCTGCTCCCATGGGCATATATAGTGTCTTAGATTAGTGATGCATACTACCGTAATGCACTGTCAGAGAAGAGCTGCAGACATGTTTGTTTTTCAAGGCCTGCAGGGTAACTTTAATAAAAAATGTGCCACAGTAAATTTGAAAGTTGTAAAGTTTTCGTGATAGCTACATATCAGCTATAGATAGATATGAGATAGATAGATATGAGATAGATAGATAGATAGATAGATAGATAGATAGATATGAGATAGATAGATATGTGATGATAGATATGAGATAGATAGATAGATAGATAGATAGATAGATAGATAGATAGATAGATAGATATGAGATAGATAGATATTAGATAGATATGAGATAGATAGATAGATATTAGATAGATAGATAGATATGTGATGATAGATATTAGATAGATAGATATGAGCTAGATAGATAGATATGAGATAGATAGATATGTGATGATAGATATGAGATAGATAGATAGATAGATAGATATGAAATAGATAGATATTAGATAGATAGATATGAGATAGATAGATATGAGATAGATAGATAGATATTAGATAGATAGATAGATAGATATGAGATAGATATTAGATAGATAGATAGATAGATAGATAGATAGATATGTGATGATAGGTAGATATGAGATAGATAGATAGATAGATATTAGATAGCTAGATAGATGTGAGATAGATAGATATGTGATGATAGATATGAGATAGATAGATAGATAGATAGATAGATAGATAGGAGATAGGTAGATAGATAGATGTGAGATAGATAGATAGATATGAGATAGATAGATAGATAGATATGAGATAGATAGCTATAAGATAGACAGATAGATAGATAGATAGATAGATAGATAGATAGATAGATAGATAGATAGATATGAGATAGATAGATAGATAGATAGATAGGAGATAGGTAGATAGATAGATAGATAGATAGATATGAGATAGATAGATAGGAAATGAATATATAAATCCCCTTTATCAAAGAATCATCATCTGCTCTGATGGGATATTGACATGAGTCAGTGATGGTAAAATGAAATTGACATGAAGGTCACATCACATAACTGGTTGCAGAGGGTTCAGAGTGTCCCTGGTGCAGTCAGTGAACTGTTCAATGTACATTTATGTGCGCCACTATTATACCTGACGTTAATCCTCCACCATCAGATTATAGACAGCGGAGCAGCGCAGCGGCTAATATTTGTTATCTATTGTACGCAGTCGAGCAAGCGATTGCCTGTTCTTTCTTTATTAAACCCATACAAGCAAATTGATGTCTATCTCTAGGAGCCATACTCAGTTATTAGAGGTGACATTTCTAGCACTCCACTATGTACATGTTTATATGTGGTGCTGTAAAGAAACCAATGTATTGCCGAGAGCAGCCACTTACCCATTGAATCTCACGGGGAAAATAAAATAATTAAATGATCTGTTACTTAACGTGACAGAAGAAATGGTTGTGAAGAAAGCCTAAAATTATTTGGACAAAGTAGGGATCATAACTAGTCCTGCCTCTAGGGATTGTGGGTACAGGTGTGAAATGAACATGGCTCTCCATCAAGGGCATGGAAACAGGATGATAGTTATGGGCTCTTAAAGCAGCCCTTGTTGGACCCATCTTTGTTACTGCGTGGTGTGAACCTATGCAGGACTCCCCTCTACAGAGGACCTGCATTGTTAGCTTAGGTACTAAAAGGGTCCAAGGACAAGCATAGTGTTTCTTAAAGGGGTTTTCTATGTTTGGGAATTTGATAACAATCAGGCCACATGTTTTTAAGTAATCAATGAGGAAACCCATGTAATCCCAAAGGGGTCACTTACTTTTTTCGCAAGTGTAAATACAACTCTTCATAAACCATCATTAGCAGTACGAATGGTTGATAATGAATTGATCATGGCACTGCCATTGGGTACCACTTGTACTCCAAGTTTGTTAAAATGTATCTGAATTTTTAACATGTTTTCAAAAATACATCAGGTTCTCCTCATCCACTCATTTGCCATATTTTACACCTTGTTTCATGTTTGTAAGTTTAAATTTTCAGATGGTCTTCCCCGTTTCTCTGTTGGCCTGCTGATTACAAGCCACTTTCTGACAGCAGTTCACTGTTCTGTACTTCCTTTCCCTCACTTTCCATGCTGCATTGCTCTTTCTCTGGTCCAATCAGCAAGGAGGCTCTATCTGAATGTCTGCCACTCTGAGGATGATTGTAGGATTGGGCATTCAGAGACATTCTGACCAAATGATTAGCAAACCAAAAATAACTAGCACACACATACTATAACAGCTGAAAAGGCAGAGAATTTGGAGATTGTTTGCACAGTGCCTGCAGATCTGTCAGCCTGTGTTGACAGCCAATTGCCCTTTTACATGGACCAATAGTCGGGTAAACGACTACATGAGCGCTGATGTCACTGCTAAGGTCTTTAGCGCTTGTGCAGAGCATTTACACTGACAGACTTCACCGCTGCATCGCGGACTTCTCACTGGCTTCTCACTTAGTACTTCACCTTCTATGTGAAGCTGAGGGGCATTTACATAGAACTACAAGCCCGTGATTCAGCAATGTTTTTAAGCTGATTGAAAAGGCAACTTAAAAACCTGTGAACGAAAAGTGAGCGATTTCTGTGCATTTACACTCCACGATTTTGTGTAAATGGACCATAAGAAAACATCCCAGCGTCCCAGTTACTACAGAAGCTCAATACCTAACAACAGACAGTGGATTGCAGAGGGGCTCGAAGGGAGACCCCTAGTAGCAACCACTTCAGCCTTGATTTACAGTGGTAAAATGACAAAATATCACAATATTGGTAAGACACACATAGACTATTAGATGAGCAAACGTTGTATGAAAAGTTAGTGCCCCTTTACACTTCTGCCATCATTATAGTCCCTGAATAACTGTAATGGCTCTTTTATAACATGGAAATATCTAGAAGTAACTACATCTCAAGCATGAAATAATAAATTACTCATACTCACAGCTGAGTACTAAAAAGTCAAGAACATGAAAAAAAAACATGGTCATTAGAGCAGTTATGTGACCTCATTTTTGAACTTGGCCTAGCCTGAATGCAATTTGGAAGTCTAAAGGAGATTCTTTAACCCTTCTCCATTTGTACAGCTTGAAATAACATAATTCAATTTAGTATTATGCCTCAAAGCATTGGCAAACGAGAACTTATGATCATTAGCAGAGGATAGAAATAATGAGTGAAAATTAAGAGAAAGACCATGATCCCAGAACAGCCACTAATGGCATCTCAAGCCGATGCCCAGGTTATTGTGTCCACATGGTTATTCAGCCCGAAGTATAATTTTGTATCTGCAGATTCCAATACACTTCTTGATTGACGGCTCATATATTCCCATAGATTCCGCCAAGCGTGTAACAGTTTTTGGACGCACAAATGCATTCAATCAGAAGCAGACTGCTCGAACATGTCCTATTAGTGACGATCAGGCGGCTCTGTAGTCTCTGCTATGTGAGCCACTGAGTGCATGATGGTTCATGGAAACAGCTTGTAACTAACTTGTAAAAAAAATCTGCCTCCAAGATGCTGCAAGATGAATCCGACTTATTTACTGCTGAGAAGTTTTCACTTTTTTGAGATTAAGAAAAAAAAAAAAATAGAGTCTTTATTTAACCACTTCAGGACTGTCGAATGACTATAAACCCCCTGCAGTCCTGAAGTGTGTATGAGGCGGGCTCGGAAGCCAAGTCTTTTCCATGCCTGGCAGCTATCAGCTGTTCAGCCACCAGTAACTGCCACAAGCAGAGTTAATTCTGATTATGGTAGTTTACCATTTAGGCGCTGCGGTGAAAGCTGACCACGTGTCTAACAGTCAGCCAAAGGAAGGGGGACCCTTTCCTGCACCCCATCGGACCCGTAGTGAGATGGAGGGTATTAATGGGCTAGTATTGCAGTCCAGAGACTACTGAAGGTTTCAATGGCTGCCCTGAATAGATGCCTCTCAAGCCCTGTCTGAAGGCCCATTTACACGGAGCGATGATCGCTCAAAGATCGCTCAAACGACAGTGTGAGTGACAGCTTTGAGCGATCATTTTGCATAAACTATTAATTAGCTACTTAAAAGCAATTAAGTGTGCAAATGAAGCCTTCGCTGAATGCAGTTAATAGCCCAAGGGATCTGATCTGCATTCAGTTCCTTTGTTCTCCGTCAGCACTACCCGTGGAGAACTGCTGATAAGGCTGAAGGACAATTTTTAGGTTGGACTGAATTTAACGATCAGCTACCAGTGCACGTTTAGACGCAACGATTATCGCTTAAACGATCGCTTTTTAGCGATTTTTGAGTGATCATCGCTCCATGTAAATGGGCCTTAAGGCACGACTTGAAAGGCAACATCCAAAATCGCTATATTCTGCAATACTGATGTATTGCAGTATATAGTACAGAAATCAAATGATCGCAAATTCAAGTCCACTATGGGGACTAAATAAAAGTGTCTAAAAAATGTAATTGTTTGTTTAGCAGTAAAACAAAAATTAAATATAAAAAGTCAAAACATTTTTCCTATAAAAGAAAAAACTATTAAAAAGCCCCACATATTTGGTATTGCCATGTATATGAAAGTCCAAATTGTTAAAAGTTCACAATATTTATCCTGCACAGTGAGGGCTCAGTCACACGGGCGTTTATTGCCGCGATTTGCGCATGCGCATGCGTCCGGCGATTTTTTAAAACCATTGCTTTGCAATGGTATCGGACACATGAGCGCTTTTTATGCACTCGTCCGATAAATTAGAGAACAGAAATCGCAGATCGCACCTATCTGCGATCTGCGATTCCTGTTCTCTTCTCTATATGCGCTCAATGGGGCCGGCGGCAGCAGCGCCGACCCCATTGAGAACATATAGAAGACAAATCATTCTTCTCTGCCACAGCTGGAACAGCTGTGGCAGAGAAGAACGATGTTTGCCCATTGAATTCAATGGAGCGGCAATACAGCCGCTCCATTGAAAGCAATGGGCTGCCGGCGTGCGCGGGGTTAATTGTCGGGAAGGGGTTAAATATATAACCCCTTCCCTGCAATGCATCCTGAAAAGTGAAAAAATAAAAAAAAAGGATGTACTCACCTGCTCCCGGCAGCCTGAGATCCCCACGGCCGTCCTGCAGTGGGTGTGAAGGGGGTGTGACTCAGGCTTGCCCCTGATTGGCTCAGCCTGAGCCAATCAGAGGCTGATCTCAGTCACACCCATTCATGAATTCATGAATGGGTGTGACTGAGACTTGCTTCTGATTGGCTCAGCGCTGAGCCAATCAGGGGCAAGCCTGAGTCACACCCCCTTCATACCCACTGCAGGCCGGCCGCCGGGATCTCCAGCTGCCGGGAGCAGGTAAGTACATACATTTTTTTTATTTTTTCACTTTTCAGGATGCATTGCAGGGAAGGGGTTATATATTTAACCCCTTCCCGACAATTCATCCCACACTCGCCCGCAGCGCTTGCATTCAATGGAGCCGCTGTATTGCCGTCTCCATTGAATGCAATGCGCTGGACAGCTCCGGCCTGTTTCTAATGAAACGCGGCTAGGAGCAGATTTTCGGGCGATTTTTGGGCCGATTTTTCGGCGCCGGTCACGCGATTTGCGCATGCGCATCCGTCATGCGATGCGCAAATCGCGTGAAAAAACGCCCGTGTGACTAAGGCCTAAAGGACATTAATAAAACCCAAAAAGGATGGAATGCCAGAATTGCGCTTTTTTTAAAAACCAAGGGTCCCAAAAATGTGAATAAAAAGGGATCAAATAGACATATGCACCCAAAATGGTAATAATAAAAACTATAGCTGACTCAGCAAAAATGAGGCTTCACACAGCCCAATCAACAAAAGAGTGAAAGTTATGGATCTTAGAATATGGCAACGGAAACTAGTCTGTATTGAAGAAAAAATGTGGTATCATTGTTAGCGCACTGACCGATAGTACAAAGTTCATGTGTCTTTTTTTACTTCCAAAGATTTTTATTGAAATTTTGTAAAATTTTGTCACAGATTGAACTGCAGATTAAGGCTCCCTGTCCACGGACGTTGCGGCAGGAGCCAGAAGACAGATCTCCACGGTCAGCCTATTCTGATAGGCTGACCGCGGAGAATCGGGGCAGTTCGCAGCATGCTGCGAATTGCTGTCCGCGAGTGGAGAATCCCAATGATTCTCCACTCGTGGACACGGGGCCGGCGCTTTCCATAGCAATGCTATGGAATGCTTCAGATGGCATGATTCGCGGGCGGTTTACCTTTTACACGTAACAAGTGTCAGGCAAATGATGCCCAACACTTATCTTCATGTATACTCGCTCCCGTGCTGTTGCACAGGAGTGAGTATCGCTGGATCGCCCACAGAGCGTCCAGCAGGGAGGCTGGAGGAGAGTTCTCTCCTTGCTCTCCCCCGCCCCTCTCCATTCACTGTAAACAGCGGTCGTTCAGTACTGAACGGCTGCTGTTTACACCAAACAATGGTTGTTTGGTTTTTAAGCTGCTTAAAGCTGAATGACTGGACGACTCTCATCCAGTCATTCAGTTTTTGCATGGTTTCACACGGGACGATTATCGTTCAAAACCCCGCAGAAACACGTGGTTTTGAACAATCAGAACGTGTAAAAGGGCCTTTAGAGGCTTAAAGGAGATCTAGGATGATGTTTTTGAAAAATAGAAATCTTCAAGAATGTCTCTGTAATGCAAAATAGTTTCTAAGTAAATTAAAGGGGTTGTCTCACGGCAGCAAGTGGGGTTATACACTTCTGTATGGCCATATTAATGCACTTTGTAATATACATCGTGCATTAAATATGAGCCATACAGAAGTTATTCACTTACCTGCTCCGTTGCTAGCGTCCCCGTAGCCATGGATCCATCTAATTCTGATGTCTTCTTGCTTTTTTAGACGCGCTTGCGCTGTGCGGTCTTCCTCCTGGTGAATGGGGTCGCTCGTGCCGGAGAGCTGGTCATCGTAGCTCCGCCCCATCACGTGTGCCGATTCCAGCCAATCAGGAGGCTGGAATCGGCAATGGACCGCACAGAGCCCACGATGCACCATGGGAGAAGACCCACAGTGCATCGTGGGTGAAGATCCAGGCGGCCATCTTGGTGAAGGAAGAAGTAGGAAGAAGGAAGACGTCGCAGAGCGGGGATTCGGGTAAGTAATAATTTTTTTTTTTTTAAACACATCCCTTGGGGTTGTCCTGCGCCGAACAAGGGGCCTATGGGGAAAAAAAAAAACCCTGTTTCGGCGCGAGACAACCCCTTTAAGGAAGATCTGTCACCAAGTTAGACTTTGTAACATTGAGCCTTCTTAAATGGTCACTAACTTTTCAAGCAACCTGTGCTTATATGATAGCCAGTGTGATAATTAAGATAAGTGAATTATACTTTATTTACATAAAATGCTGCTTTTATGGTAAAAGATTCTGCTAAAGTGCTAGCCACTTTTGGTTTCCCTTCTTCCTAGCTTGCTGTGCACTGCCTGCTTTCAATTGATTGACAGGAGAGGCAGAGACATTAGAAAACAGGTGAGTCTGAAGAATGAGTCATCATTCTCAATGAAATGTATAGACAGCAGAGCAGAGGGGAGGTGGAAAGAGGGAAAGAGAGACTCACACGGATATTCCCTGCAAACTAATGGTAAGTCACTTTTTTACTGTGTTTAAGCTACAAAAATCACATCTCCACTGCTCACTCTTGCTATTCACTGCACTACATTTTATGTTTCTGTGTTACAGATGGTGGCTGAGCAGGCTTTTGTAAATGAAACAGCACTGAAATACCCCTTCTTGATTCCACACTGGAATGCAATAAACATCAAAACAAGTTGATCCACCTCAATCCTCTTAGTACAACCCCCCCCCCCCCAATGTCAGCATCACATTGTGGCATATTTTATTGTAATAGGAACATGTAAAAAATGCAACGTTTGAGCTTTTAGGAGCATTTCTCATGCACTTTTACTGTATTATAGCTACAGAAATCAGATCTCCACTGCTCGCTCTTGCTGTACACTGTACTATATGTTATGTCTGTGTTACAGACAGTTAGAGAGCAGGATCTGCAGTTCTCTGTGTACAGTCTATAGAACACAGCACAGTGGCCAGGCTCCTCTAATCAGTCTTTTTGTTTCAATAAATGTTTATTCAAGGATAATGGTACATGTCATAAGCATACAAAAGTTGCACATATTAACTAACTTAGTCATGGTGATCTAGTTTTCAACATTTCGAAATATTAACGCTTGTTAGATAAACAAGGATTTTTGAGACTTTAACAAAGAATTTATGAAACTGGGGAGGTAGAAGAGGGGGTGCTGACGGTCATAGGGATGGGAAGTTATGGGAGGGAAACCAGGCAGAGAAAGAGGGGAGATGGGATAGGACAGAGTTGCCACATCTCTAATCAGTCTTGAGAGGAAGCAGAATCAGATGTACTCCCAGCAGACAGGGAACAATGGGGGAAAATGCAGTATAATAGTCATATAATCGCCAGAAATAGTGCGTCTTAATGCACACTGGCCAGAACTTTACAGCTGATTTCAACACATTTGAAGGAGTGAAAATTATTTGCTGCATAAATTGACATACTGCAGTTTTAAAATCTACACCACTGATCAATTTACGCTGCAGATTTTTTTCTTATGTAAATAAAACATTTTTAACCCCTTCATGACGCAGCCCTTTTTTTCCTCCCCCCTTTTAAAAAATGTTACTCCTTTATTCATCCATCGACGTCGCTGTATGAGGGCTTGTTTTTTGCAGGACGAGTTGTATTTTTCAATGGTGCTATTTTATGTACCATATAATGCACTGAAAAACTTTTTTAAAATTCTAGGTCGAGATAAATGAAAAAAAAACACATTTTGCCATCTTTCAGTGCGTCTTGTTTCTGCGGCACACAAACTGCAACAAAAACGACACGATAACTTTATTCTATGGGTCAGTACAATTACTACGATACCAAACTTGTATAGTTGTTTTTTTCTGTACTACTTTTATTTTTTTCAAAAACATTACATTTTTTTAAAATTAGTTTCTGCCGCCTTCTTCTGCGCGAAATATCTTTTTTTATTTTTCTGTCGGTGTAGTTGTGCAACGACTCGTTTTTTGCGGGATATCCTGTAGTTTATGTTGGTACCATTCTGGAGTGCATACGACTTTTTGTTCGCTTTTTATTGCATTTTTTCTGAGAGACAGGGTGACTGAAAAAGTGCATTTCTGACGTTCTTTTTTTTCTTTTTTACGGATGACGTTCACTGTGCGTGGTAAATAATGCACTACTTTAAAAGATGAGACTTTTACAGACAGGGCAATACCAAATATGTATTTTGCTTTAGAATTTAGATTTTTTTTAATTTTAGATGTGTCAAAAGGGGGTGATTTAAACTTTATTACTTTTTTTTTCAACTTTTATGATCTGATTTTAACTTTTTTTTAGCCCCCCCCCCTTACTAGGGGACCAAAACTAGCGATGCTTTGATCGCTCCTGCAGTATCACTATAGCATTACATCATACTGACAGGCAGTCTATCAAGCCTCCCCACGGGTATGGCTTGATAGGCAGCCTGCCTAGAAAGCCCTAGGGCCTTTCAGGAGGACCCCAGCTGCCATGACAACCGCACAGCTCTGTGCGATCTCACCCTGGGGTGCCATATGGGACTCCCAGACATAGTTCGGGGGGATTTAAATGCCGCTGTCAGAATTGACAGAGGCATTTAAAGGGTTAATAGCCGCAATCCGCCGCACAGCTGATTATCCCGCGATCTCTCTTTATACATACCAGGATGCTGCATAACGTAAATGTACATCATATAGCAGGAAGTGGTTAAATAATCCACTTTGCTTGTACTATAATACCCTATTTGTTTTCTACATGTATATCCGCAGTGGAAAGAATCTGGTGTATACACTACATCTGGATGTACCCTTAGGGCTCAGTCACACGCCGATCCGCACGTGTTCCTGCACGATAAGACGGACGCACTGCAGGACGACTCTCCGCACCGGCCGGAAGAAAGAACACATGGCCGTCAATGGAGTCGGTCATGCAGAGAGTTGTGTGCACGCCGTGCGGCCGTTTCATCGTGCAGAAGCACGGGCGGATTGGCGCCCGTGTGACTGAGCCCATAGGCAAACTTTACTGCTTTGTCATTGCACAACAGTCATTCCACCTTAAAAACAATTTGCTCACAATGTCCATCCATGTTGTATTAAGAGCAATGACATATTCGGATAATGAGCGTAGTCGCTTTTACTAAACAATGACCGTTCCCATCTGATATTTAGGTCATGCTAGGCCTTTGGACTGAACCTTTCTCTCTGATCTGGTATTAACTGATCGGGTCGCACATTGGGATGAAGTTATAAAACTTCTCCACTCTGTAATTTTACTTCCAAGAAACTTCTGCTGTAAATCTCTTAAACGTTACAGCGGTTTCTAATGAGAGTGACCTTTGTAAGGAAGCTGCATGTTCTCCTGAATAATAATATACATTATTTCCCTGTTTACTTGCCTATAGGAACATTTTTAGGTAAAGTCAGGGTGTCACAAGATGTAGCAGACAATTCTGATAAAATGACGATTGCGCACGACCTTCAGCCGATGCCGGAGTGCTCCAGTAAATGTGCTCTGTGAGTCGCATGGTACACTTTACTTAATTTCAATTGCTTCAACTTAAAAATATCCATTCTGGCTGGAGCAAGGAGGATGGGGTACATGTATTACCGGTGCTGTGTCAGACGTCTGGTGTTAGAGGATGTATTTTTTTTGGTGCAAATCAATTTAGCCAAATATACCCTGTTTCCCTGAAAATAAGACATACCCTGAAAATAAGACATAGCATGATTTTCCAGAATTTTTGAGGATGCAAAATGATTTTCAGGCTTTTTGAGGATGCTTGAAATATAAGCCCTACTCCAAAATTAAGCCCTGCTAACAGTTAATTTAAAAAGTCAATTTAAATAGTGTCCAGGCAGCTATACATGTAAAAAAGTTAAACCTTTTTGAACAAAAATTAATATAAGACACTGTCTTATTTTCGGGGAAACGCGGTACTACTGATTTGTACCAAAAAGAGCAGATGTTACACCTCTCACTTCACTTGCATATGTTCTATGCATGGCTAACATGTGATGTGAACAGCCCTTTATAGGGGAACCAAAAAAATGGCGGCCAACTGGGAAGCCTGTGAGAAACCTGTCCTTGAGTGTTACTAGGACGGGTTTAATGAAACTTTAGAGAGGAGGGAGCAAGGGTGCAGATGGGGGTCGGAAGCCAACACTGTACTGTTCATTCCTGTGCACCTCATAATCATTTAAATGATTATCTGTTAGTGTAAGCAAGCGACTCGGCCATCATTAGCTTATTCCAGCTATTAACCTCTGCATATAAAAGGACCCTTAGGCTCCAACCCCAACTGGGGCTTTTCCCATCCTGTCTAGAACCTGAATTGAACCTGTCCTCGTGACATTCTAGGACAGGTTCCTCACAGTCTGCCCAGATGGCAGCCATTTTTTCTATTCCTGGTGAACCCTTTAAGGGGCTTCTCACATCATGTTTTAGCTATCTACTGAACACATACGTTTTGATACAAAAAAAGATATTAAAACATATTGCTTGACGAAACTGTAGATTAGAATCGGTCAAATTATAGTTCAAATGTTTGACTACGTTTGACCTCTCTTATGTTTGCTTACTTTTTTTGTGGCATAGAAAAGCTTTGAAGCCACACTTTTATATCCCACATTCAAAGGTAAGCTCGACGTATACATTTTTAAAATATTACTGATAATAGGAAACATAAATACCGTGTTTCCTGGAAAATAAGACACTGTCTTATATAGATTTGTGTCTCAAAAGAGGCGGTAGGGCTTATTTTCAGGGAATGTTATATTTTACTTACCTAGCAGGCTCGGTCCAGGTCCTTCCCGCTGCTCTCCAGAGCCCCGATGCGGTTCCTGCAGTCCTTGGCCGGCCACACAGAATCACTTCCTGGTTGCAGGATTCATAAATACCGCCTCCAAGAAGCGATGCCTGTGATTCGTTCTTGAGCGCTGCATTGATTGGCTGAGCCACAGCACTCAAGGAGCCAGAGTTTGGATCCATAGGGATCAGACATTGATCCCCTATCCTGTGCATAGGGGATAAAAGTCTTTAGTGGTAAAACCCCTTTAACCTGACGGCATGCAGACTAGTACTGAACACAACCTAAAAACCAGTACAGAACTAATATATTTCACTTATGATCAGGGGAATGTTTGATGCCACTTTTCTGATAACTTTTCTTCCCTTCTCTAGTTTAAAGATGAAACAAATTATCACATGTTGCACAAGGGTTATAAAATTATCGTCTCTTTAAATATGTCTGGAGATGTGGAGTCACTTTGTACACCCCCCTGGCTATAGGAGTGACATTGTAACAAGTTTTGCAACTTTTTAATAAGTTGTAAGTCACAGATATCACTAAAAACCTCACTCCATTCTAACCCCATTCCCTTTTCTAGACACTTTTGAGGTATAACCAGGGGCTTAAGTAAAGGCTCATGTGCCCGGGGGCAAAGGTTCAGCCCGGGCCCTTCCACCTCCTCCCACCTGTACCGGTACCCATACCTAAACCGTTCTGCATACAGCTTTAAATAAATGTACAAACATGATTTAGCCCCTTTCATAAAGTTTCCAAAAATGACTCATTTCCTGCTCTGCATGAAAACTTGTTTGTAGGCCCTTAGGCTGGGCTCACATGAACGTATGATTACTGTATATTATACTGTACATGCGCTATATGTGCTTGTTATATGCGGTAACTCGCAGGCAATCAAATACATTGGCATATACAGTTCCACTCACATTTGCAAGTAAGACTTGTGTAATACGCAAGCGCAAAAAAGAATGTTCTATTTTGCGATGTATTACACACAAGAGACCATTATTCTCTATGCGCGTGTAATAAACGCTGCCCACACCCAACTATATTGTGTATTGGCAGCGTATATGTGTGCCATTACGAAGCGAGGTGTGGGAAATATAAACAAAAAACAGGTGGAGTGCGCACATCAGCATGCGTGCCATACGCTTTCATGCGCAGTACAATTTTGCAGCCATACACGCCGATATGTCGGGTCACTGGCGGCTCCATAGTGGTAAAACACTGTGTTACCCACGCAACATTTTACGCATACGACCAGGTGAGCCCGGCCTTGTAGTGGATTCAGATGAGCGTGGTTTTGTCCCCTCATACTTATAATTACAGCCTTATAACAGGACAAATCGAAATCATTGATCTCTACGGGACCACAATTAAAAAAACACAACAAGAAACTGCGTACACTATTAAAAACCACATGCAGGTTTTTTATTTATTTTTTAATTTTGTGGAGAGTGTGCAATTATATACCGGTGATACTCAGGTTATACCAGCATGGTCCATATGACTATATACAGTGAGATGCATGTACATCTTCTGTATATAGTGAGACTACTAATTATTAGGAAATTATAGCACCAGTGTTTCTAGTGCTGCAATGCGCCACACAGCTCTGCTACATGCACATCACATGCACACAACTCTGCTACATGCACATCACATACAGCACTGCTACATACATTCTGCATCCCACACCACAGGGATCACAAGCAGCACAGCACTCGGGATGAAGGTCCTGTTATGGTGTCACCATCATGCACCTCCCCTGATTACAAGACCATGACATCTTCACAGGTCCTTCATCCCGAGTGAGTAAGTTACATGCTCCGCCCCTGATCACATGATGGTGAGGTCATCACAGGTCCTTTATGCCTGTGTAGATTATGACCGGACTACATCCCCTGCAAACCCCCTGCAGCCTTAGTTGCTATGGAATACTAACGACCACCTAGCCGGACAGCAGCCGTGTGCATACAGGACCTGTGATGACATCACCATCATGTGATTAGGGGCAGAACATATAATTCACTCACTCACGCACGGACAGGTGGTCGTTAGTATTTTGATTGACCAGGCTGATGTAAGGTTGGTTTCACATCTGTGTTGGAACCTTTGGTCAAAGGTTCCATTACAGATGAGGCTCAAAATACTTGCAGTGCTATTTTCTTCCATCCAAAAGCTGGGCAACTGGGCAGAAAGCCATCGGACCCCTGGCGGTATGCCGGTGGGTATAACTGTTCTTTTGGTGCAAATCAGTAGTAAATTTGTCTAAATAGATCTGTGTCAAAAAAGGTACACCTTACACCAGAATTCTATTCATTTAAAAAGGGTTTTTGTGGGGAAAAATGTGTATTTTTATAAACTGGATTTAAAAAAACAAACTGTATTGAACTTTTTTTTTTTGCACTGTTTCTTAAGGGCCATTTACATGGGACAGTTATCGCTCAAAATTCATTCAAATGAACGAAAATGAGCGATAATGGTCTCATGTAAATGCAAAGAAATTCTTTACTGTTCATTCACTTTTTGTCGTCAGCATAAAAAACATTGCTGGATGGTGGGATTCTCATAGTGTGCAAATACTCCCTGCTCAGCGCTTCACATGGAATATGAAGCGATGAGGGAGCAGCCAGTGAGAAGCCTGCGATCCAGCTGTGTTCTCTTCATACATAAATGCTCTACACAAGTGCTAATGACCTTAGTGGCGATATCAGCATTCATGCAGTCGTTTACCCGACTGTCATCCCATCCAAATGGGGCACTAGTCCCTCAAGGTACTTGAAGATGTGATTATTTGATCTCTGTGGGTCAGGAACGCTATCTTTTCACCTTAGGGAGGGCACCTAGAAGGTGAGTGAGGAGACTCTGGGTAATATGCAAATAAGGCAGATACACCACCTCTGCAGCACCACCTATTGGAAGGCAGGATTCCTGCAAGTCAATGTTAGACTCTTTATGTTACAAGGCTTGTATAAAGAGCCTAACATTGACTTGCAGGCAATGCCGCCTTCCAATAGGTGGCGCTGCAGAGGTATTGTTCCATCTCCCTTATTTGTTGGATCTCTATGCAGCATTACTTCTTCAGTGCATTATACTATGCCTATGACAGAAGCCTATTAGACCCTGCTAGAAGCAGGGTCTACTAGGCTGAGTTACTTGGCAGATACAGAGGTCTTTGTCAGGCCTCTGTTTGCCATGGGAACCCCTTGGTACTTTGTGATCACATTGTGAGGTAGGAGATAGAAGACAATAGGACCCCCTTACCTCTGTCATCTCCTTATGTGCTGCAGTTTCTTCTGATTGTGGCATGTAGCGGTGTTAAACTGCTAGAATCTGAGGTTTCTCTGCTCCCGGCAGTTTTTCGAAGGAGCCTGATTGTCAGTAGTCATCCGAGCCACCACATCTAAAAGATATATGTGCAGCTTAAAGCCGATTAATGAGGTCAGTAAAAAGACGTGTTGTCTGTAGGGTTCTAATGGGATAAATACCCTGAAGTGCTCTGCAGAAAATATTGACATTATGTAAATAATGGATAATCAGCAAAGATATGTCCAAGTAATTCTTTTTTGATCCTTCCATGATAATTGATAATCAACACGTATGCAAAACTGTCTGCCGCTATGCATTAGAAGGGCTGTCCAATTTGGACTATAATTATCTTCCTTCTGTGACCCCCAATGATCCTCTGCACCTCTAATAATCAATAAGTGTTCAGTTTCCCTGCAGCGCCACCACATGGGAAATGACGAATTGCACAATGCCCATTCATATCAAGGGTTTGTCTGTGTAATACAGGATAAGGCAGGTCTCCAGAGGAAGGGATACTCTTTGTAGCCGCTCTCCACTCTGGTCAACAGATGGGGATCACAAATAGAGGACCCCTCTATTAACTCAGAATTTCCTAATAGGATATATGAAAATGGGTTTTATAAACTGGACAACCCTTTTGACTGGGATCTCATCTGCCAGGGTTTGACTTTGGTCGTAGAAAGCTTCCTTTGATCTGGAGGGGAAGGCACTAGTTTGTAAAGACATTTATGATGTAATAGACAAGGGGTGCATGGGGCTACAGTAGTCACAAGCTCATAACTAGCACTTGGTCAACCATAACATACTGCTTCCCAACCTTTGATCCTATAGCTGTACAGTAAAGTCCCGCATTCAACAAGGAGCCGTCCTAATCAACTTTGAACTAGAAGAAGTTTGTTTAGTCCATAAAACTTTTTAAGTAACTTTTATTGTGTTATCGGAAGAAAGCAAAACATCTGGAGTCAATTGTCCATACATGCATATACATTTCTTGTAACATTGAGAGGCTAGAAGCTAGGGGTTTTTCTTTAAGTCTAAGGGACCTGACGTTTGGGTGTTTTACAGATGTTCCGTCACTGCTAAATTGTAAATGCAATTCGGGGCCCCAATGTGTAATCTACAGTAAATAGTTTGATATATTTGTATTCGATTTAGGTAACACTGATACATTGTAGCAAGCTATTAAGATGGGAGATTTCTGCTGCTGAGTTTAGCTATAGAGGATTTCTGTAAATTTAACCCAAAATTACATTGCTTTTTTCAACCTAGCCCATCTTTACCTTTATCTTATGTAAAAGGCTTGCTATGCCACTCAGGCATCTGGTAGCTGCACTCAGCTGTTCTTGGGAGAGAGCTAGTTGACTCAGTCTATAATGGACTGACTTGATGTCTCCTGAGACAAGCCACGTGCAGCCAACTGGAGCAGAAAGGGTATGACGCTAAGGATCTAGCTACAGCCCCAACATTTGGCAAATGTTACAGGATCCATGGTCATGTCCACACCCAGTGACAATAGTAGCAGACCATGTGGCTGCTATGGGGCCTGTCAATCAGGGGGGACCAGGGCTAAATGCTTGCCCCCAAACCACCAGATGACTTTCCAGGCCCCCTCCAAAACTCATATTACTGCCAAAAGTCATGCGGTCTAACTTCTCCCGTCTCCAATCAATACATTAATGAGACAGAGAGGAGTCAGGCTCTTCTCTGCAGGAAGTTGTGCATTTGGGGGATGCAAGGAGCACAGAGGAGCCACTATAACTTCGAGGAGCTACAGAAGGGGCAATATAACTTTGAAAGGCTACAGAAGATGCATTATAACTTTGTAGGGCCACAGAGGGGACAATGTTGCTTTGAGGGGCCACAAATGAAACACTATTACTTTAAGGGGCACATAGGGGGCACTATTACTTTGCGGGGCCACAGAGGAGACACTAGCATGGGACCAACATGAATTCTATGTATGCCCTCGTCCTCACCCATCATACATTTATGACATAATTGATTGATATATCATAAATCCTATTAGTGGGAAAACCCTACTAAAAAGTGTGGGGGGCATAGACAGTAGAGGGCTCCTGTGGTAGAACAGTAGGGCTACTTCATCACCAAGAACTTATTCGTCATGACCAAGGTAGTTTTTATAGATCTCCTCTTTAATAACTGCAATCCACCATTAATTGTGAGCCAAGGGTGGTAGTGGGCCCTTTTGACTAAATTGCCTATGTGAAGCTGCACATATATTACAGTATGTCCGCCCCTGATTAACGGTGTAAAAACTCAATCTGTAAAATCAGTCCACTCAAAGAGCCCAAAAATATGAGCCACTGAGCTCCAATTGGTAGCCAAAAAGGCTCCTAGAAAGAAGCTCCTAGGCCCACAATGCAAAGTCTATAACAGAGCCCCCTACTTACTGGTAGGGAATTCCACTGTCCCCCCTTTATTGCTGTTGAAGGGAGTTTGTGGAGAGAGTAGGGATTGAGTCATTCCTAAAGCCTGGTTTAGACACAACAATTATCACTCAAAAGGGTGTGCCTTTACAGCGCAAGGTGATCGCTCAAACATTGAGCTATCACCTTGCACTCCGAGCGGGGTATGCAGAAGACAAGCGGGGCCGCTTGTCTTCTGCATCCAGCTGTTCTCTGCTCGGAGCGCCCGGCTGTTATACAGCCGAGTGCTCCGAGCGGGTATGAAGAACACAGCTGGACCGCTGTGTTCTTCATATCCCGGCCTTTTACGGAGCGCTCAGCTGGTATACAGCTGTGCGCTCCGTGTGGAGTATGAAGAACACAGTTGAAAAGCATGCTGAATGATAACGATCAACAATTGCTTAACGAAAACTGAACGATGTCAGCGTAGTTACACACAACGATCACTCAGAAGACGGCTTTTGAGCGCATTTTGAGCGATAATCATTGTGTCTAAATGGGCCTTTATACAGGTTCCTGGGTGTGACACAACATCCCCTGCTTAGGACCCGCGTATATAGGCATGCCGCAGCACTGGTCTCCAGAAGACACACTTGAATCCTCCAATCTGTAGGGACCACAAAAGGTGAAAATTTGGGGGCGAGTGCACTTTTAGCCCTGCTTCACATTTAAATTGACAGTGCTATAGATCTTGCATAAACTAAAATCCCCCTTGTCTTTTTTCTCCACATGGGAGCTGAAACTGAATGGTTAATCCCATGATAACTTTCTTTTCTGTATTTCATCATTTGCAAAATCATTTTCTTTAAAACTAAGGCAATCTCTATGCGTTTTACTCTACACTATAATGTCTGCACATAACCAGCTCCTTCCAGTACAGCTGCAAAAGGGAACACAGCTAAATTGGTTCTATTCCTTTGTCAGCGGGAGGCAATATATTCCTCAAGTTTGTACCTGACTCTTGTGGCTCAGGGAAGAAGTGCTACAATTATTGGTCACAATTGCCTTGGGCTGTCATGCCAGTCAACTACGGTGCATTGGTCTGTGACAGTCTTGTTTTTCTTACTTCAATTCATGATGCGGTGTGATACATTTACACTGAGAGAAGCATATAGGACACAATGCAGGGTGGCAAAGATTCTATATTTATATTCTATCATGAGAAAAACTAAGTACACCCTCTTTGAAGGCTATGGTTTTACGTATCACGACATAATAAAAAATCTGGTCCTTAGAAGATCTTAAAATTAGGTGAATGCAACCTCAGATGGATAACAGCACATGACAAATGACACTGTTTCATTATTTATCTAACAAAAATAGGTCAAAATGCAGAATCAGCGTGTAAAAATTAAGTATACCTTCACTGCTTCCATAGGAATTAGCAAAGTAAGTAGCAATGAGGTACTGCTAATCAAATAAACCTTGATTAATTGAGTAAGCAGAAGTTTTGACAGTTTGCTGGTCTGGAGCATTCAGGTGTTTATTAACTCAACGCCAAGGAGCGCAGATATCAGCAATAATTTTACAGAAACAGTTGTTGCCGCCCTTCAATCTGGAGTTCATAATTCTACAGTGGGAAAGATTCACAAGTATATATGTATACTGAAGGACCTCTCCTTTGACTTTCAGGTTGGCAGAAATTCAATGTGGCATAGATTCTACTAGGCTTTGAAATCATTCGACAACAGAATTGTGAATTCACCTGACCAGGATTGCTTTTCTGCTGCTGAGTTACCCAATTTTTGTGCTGCTTTGCCCACTGGAGTCTCACCTTTCTGTTTCTCTTAGACAACAATGGCGCTGGCACTGGTATTCTACTGTTAGGGCTCATCTGTGCTAGGGAAGAAAGGAGGACATTTAAAAAGGCTTTATGAAAGTTTTATGGTATAGAAAAGTTGCAAAATCTGATGAATGGGCTGCTTGAGGAAAAATTTTAAAACTTTTCAGCCTCCTACATCGGCCTTACCACTTTCTTGGAAAGAGGGTGGAGCTTTTGGAAGGGGGCGTGTCTGCCACAGACCAACAAATTCATGTATAATTTACACTAGAAACTGGCATAAATTATGCCAGAAATTTACTCCTGATTGGGACCAGATATACATTTCAGTTAAGGCACACAGAGCTGCCAGAACTGTGTCCAAAGGTGAAGAAACACGAGCCTCTTCATGTATTAAGCGAAACACTCAATGGGAAAAATTATACTAAGCCTGACGTTAGAAATGCCGAGTTTAGGTAATTTTCCCCTGTTGGTTGCAGTACCACCATTGTATTCAGCTCCAATTTGCTTGACTTTGCACCAGCTGTTCATCGGAACAATTCTTGACATCCTCCTCTGACCCTTTTCTTCGACTAGTTGTTTATGTCCACACGATCCCTTGTCTCTGGATGTTTCACTGTATAGGAAAAGTGTTTTATTTGAAGCCTACAACTTGGACAACCCCTTTAAATGTGTAAAAAATTTTGCAATGATTTTTTCTGTGATGTTTTTGTTTGCTTTTCCTCAATCACACCATTTTTGGTATAATATCCACAACGTTGACTGAGAAAACCAATGACTGGACCTCCTCAAACTGTTGGATTTTCCAATTTTAACATGGATTCACACTGAAATTGATTCACAGAAATCTTGTCCCTTGATTTAATGCAGCACTTAGGGGTCACGGATCTAATTTGCATACATGGAAGCACCAATTGTGAAAGGGCCCATGTCTTCACTATAGTGGGCAGTAATATTGTCATAGTCTGAAAGACTTGCAGCACATTTTTTCTTTAACTTTCTTGAAAAGTGTTTTGAAAGGATACTTGACAAAATCTGAAATGCTTTTTATCCTTATGATGATTGTTTTTAGCATTTTAAAGAGGATATATAACCGGAATAATGTATAAATAATCTTCAATAATTCTCTGTGTAATGGGAATTCAGAACTTTGCATTGATTCACTTCCATTTTCTGTAGATTCTGGGCTATTATAAAAGCCATTTGCAGAAAAGGCATATTCATTTCCTGCAGCTTAGGTTTAGAAAACATCGACTAGTTGTGATATTATACCAATACTCCCACTGTTAACTGCACTTGAGTAGAATTTCAGCACTGAACACACAGAGGATACGTGTATTAGGGACAAGCAAATGTATATTCCTGTATTACAAAAGTATTTACTTTCATTGCCTGACCTTGCTGCTTCATCTCATGGTCATTCATATATTTGGACAGCCCATCAGACCACAGAGGTTCAAATGCCTCCTAACATCATATTAAAATAGGGACAAAAGATACAATTCTTCTCTGCCATTCCATTCCTACCATTTGCATAAGTGTGCCACAGAGTCCAAAAGCCCAGGAAGCAATCTGTGAAAAGCTGAAATGTATAGCATTCTTAATTGGGCACTGCATTGAGGTATTATGTCATTGTATGGCAGTACATTTTTAGAAATCGGGTGGTAATGGCTCCCAGAGGCCCCCACAAACTTTGATCTAGCCCCAGTATGTATCTGCCATTAATGGTTCTAGGTAGAGATGAGCGAGCGTACTCGGTTTGAGCAGGGGGGTTGCAGAGGGGAGTAGGGGGGGGGGGAAAGAGAGAGAGAGCTCCCCCCTGTTCCCCACTGCTACCCCCCGCTCCACCACGCCGCCCCCCGCCCCCCGGCCCCCCCTCCGAATCTTTTCGTCCAAGTAGTCAGTTACTCGGAAAAAGCGATGCTCGAGTGCAAAAACCCTCGAACCAAGTACGCTCGCTCATCTCTAGTTCTAGGTGTATTTTAGCAGGTTCTTTTCTGTGAATTGGTCAACTCCATCACTATGTAGTATTTTAATTCCCCTCGACTTCATCTAGGCTCACCGAGATTTTGCTATTAGGTTAATCTCTGTTCCATTCTCACCCCACATTCTGTAATTTTTGGTCTGTTCCTGTATTTAATGTTTTTAGAAGGGTGATCCTGAAAGCCATTATATGAGGGTTGTGTGAAGCCTTGTATCTTAAACAAGACTGTAGTAAATACAAGTCCACCATTTGGGTCTGTCAGTGTTAAGTCCACATCTCCAATATTGCAAGGCATCCAGGTGGCCTACAATGCCAGTAGAGCGGTGACAACATCTTTAATTTACATATCTCTTTAAGGGTTATGTGACTGCAGGTGGCTCGGCAGAACCGGAAAGGAGGGCAGCTGGAGCCATGTTCTGGTGGCACAGTCAATAAGTGGAGAGGACAGCGAACGGACATGCTAAACCGAGCTCTACCCCTCAGTGTAGAAGACTGCAGAGAACTACAAGCTTTGCTGCTGGGGAGAGCCAAAGAGAACCAGAGTTCGTAACCAGAAGATTCAAGGCGGAATAGTAGAGAGTAGAGGCTTCAAGTCTGACTGCTTATAAATCTACGAAACCACCTGTACTAACATCTACTGTCAGTTCTGCCAACCGTTCTTTTGCCGATGAAGCTGTTGTATTGCCTTATGTACTATGGATCCAATACCGATAATTTCTCCACTCCAAAGAAGCCATATGCTGTGTTGTGTAGTCAAGAATTTTCTGGACCTATGGCCAGAATGAACAAGATCAGGCATCTCCCCTAGGTCCCCCATGCTGGTGGCCTGACCATTACTTTCATCAGCTGACATGGTGTCTGAATGTCGAGAATGACAAAGATAAGGACCCGATTGAGGCTCCCCCGGCCCATTCCTCATCCTGACAGAGTGCCCTCTGCTGCACAACACCTTGTTAATTATCTACTACTACTAAATCTGTAGCTGCTATAGTTATTTTAATGTGGCAAAGGGACTTCATGGCTGATGATGCATGGAGATCCCAATAACAGAATTCTTAGACTGGTGGGTAATGGCAGACAAAGGCCAAGACAAGACGCAGAGCATGTTTGCCCAGATTTTTATGAACTCCAGTGGTCCTTGGCATCAGCCTGGGTTTTCCTGGTGCTGACACAATCCCTGGCCAAATCCACAGAAACTTGATGAATTTCAGAGAAATCTTAAGAAAACTATAAATTTTGTATTTGTGTAATTTTTAACCTTTTAGGGTAGAACGCTTATAATAATCCCTCACAAAGCCAATAGAAGATGACTAGTAATGACTGTGTGACTGTGTTCTTGCACTGCACAGAGGTAATTTCGCCAGTCAAGGCAGACTTTCCTCAACCTCTCACATATTTGTTTAAGACTTTAGTTTTTGACCCCCATCTTTCAGACTCGGTCATGTATAAATCATTTGTTTCCTTATTCAGAAGGAGCATTTTCTGAGAGCGAAAGAAAATTGTTCTAAGGCTGAAGACTTACATGGCAAATGGACACGTGAAAATGACAAATAACCAGGCAGATGACAACTGAGGTTCATCCAGCTGTTAGGGGGCCGCTCGGCACATGATTGATGGTGTTGATATTCTAAATAAGTCTAAGATATGCCAAGCCAGGGAGAAATAACAAAGACACAGATTTATATTATAGATAGAATGAAGTTGAGAGAACTTTTGTGATCTTTGTACTTGCCGTGTCACCACCGGGGCTAACTTCCTCGATGTCTGGGTCACCAGTGGATTAGTCTTCAGTGCAAACACTAAACATATGGAGACATGGCAGCTATGCCGCTCTATTTTTTTTTTTATATTGACTACGCTTTGCATATTTTCTAGAGATTTGAACTGTGATTTAAGTCCCTAGGGTGCTGAGACCTGGGAATTATACTGGCATTGGAATACATTGAGCTCATTGTCGTATACCGGCTAGAGATGATTTGTGCTTGGGGACATGGCACATAATTCCATTGGAAGAAGCCATTAGAAAATAGGCAGACCTAGGCCATAAAAGCAATCAATAATACTCAGGTATGCTGTAGTAGTCATAAATGCTCCATGGGACCTAATATGTGTCATGCAAATTTGGCCCACATCATTACACCGTGACTGCCAGCTTAGACCATTGACAGGGATATATCCATGCTTCTAAACTATGCTGATAGTTGTAGTTTTGCAACAGGTTGAAAGCTGTGAAGTAAAAATCAATAAAAACTAAATATAAATGAGCCCTTAATACAAAAGAGCTTCAAAGATCCAACAAAAGGCAGCCTCTTTTGGAGGAGTTTTTTGAGACGATGACTTGTCACTAGGGTTTCATCTAAGGGATGATTCACAGATAACCCATTTGGATATGGAATGTGTCTATGAATCAAAGTGTTTCATATGACAAAGCTAAGCCAGTGAAGCAAGAAGTGTTATCATGAGGAAATAAGAATAATATGTAACTTCAAGGGCTGACACGAGTCAGAAGATGTTCGTTGTGAAAGGAGAAGTATCAGGAGATATCTAGAAAAGAACCTTAGGGCTACATGCATTAACAGAGCTAGATACGTCTAGATTCTTGTGACAACTCTTCCTGCCTTGTGGTTTAGCCTTGTTCTATCGGGTCACAAGGATTCAAATAAATATTAATATCTACATCCATGTTGGGTAGAATAATGGCACTGAAATACCAGATCCTTGGAGCGTCATTTCAGGTGTTGAAGAATAGCGAACTCTTAGATTTAGACCTGAAACTACAAGCCATGTGGTGCCAGCAAAGATATCAGAAATCAGGTTGGAGATGTTGCAAAAGTTTATTTTTTCTTCATTTGTGCATTATTATATGTTTATCTAAAATGCTTTATTATAAAATCTTTTATCAAACGTTTCAAGCAATTTAAGCAATTTAAATTAATATTTTAAGTCTAATGATTGTGGCCATAACACGGACCTGTGAGATATGGATTTCTGATATGGCCCACAGAGAATTTTGGAGGCACACTGAGATTTGTGTCTCCATTGAAATAATAGTCTGTCCCATCAGCGGGCAGATGGAAGTATGTTCTCATACAGGCATTACTTCTAGGGTAGAACACGGTGCGATATACAGTGGCGCACATTCACTGCCAAACTGGGTCACTGAATGTTGAAACGCTTGATCCCAAAGGAACGTCTGTGTATGAGCCCACTGGAACTGCTGTAGAATACTGCAGAACGCCTGTGGGAATGAGTTTACGAAGATCAATCAACAACTACGAATACACTGAATAGGTTAAAAACTAGTATTTGTATTTTTTGGAAAATGTCATTATTTATTATATTAATGAAACCTCATTTGTTAATGTATTTTTAAAAGAGTGAACCCCCCACTAAGAATCAGAAGCAAAACGAGTTGCAAGCTTACATAATCAATGACTGATTTATGAAGGAGATGAGATCTGTTAGATGGAGTTTGTAGACTAAGAAAAATGTTTTCTAACAAAAATGTTCCCGTCCGGCCTTCAAGTTATTTGTATGTAAAACGTACCCCCAGTATTTTACTGTGTTCCCCCTGAAATAACAATAGTCTGTCTGCATAGAATTTCCAACCCTTTTCTTGGATTTTTCTTCAATCTTTTGTGTTCTTTTTTTTTTTTTTTTTACCAATAATAGAAAACTTACTATTTATAAAAAGGTCCATCTGAAAATCCCAGCTAAGTTTAGGTGGATTTTTATACAGAATATTTATTTATATGATATTTAAATATATATTTTTTAATACATGTTTATTAGAAAATGCTGATAGACATCCAGTTTGAAGCGAATCAAATCTGAGATCTGTAAGAGCGGACCATATTTTCAAAACTAGTTTTGGAAGTGCAAAGAGAATATGTTAAAACTCGGATGAGTATAGATAATTAGATTCTTTACATGTATTCTTTTAGCCCATAATACAACCTGTAATATAGACATTTAGCAACCAGATACAATCATAATCAAGAGATTTTTTTTGTAAAAAGTTTATTATTAATAATAATATTTTTACATTTTTTTCCTGCTGATTTGTCACAAACTGCTTTTAAAATTTTTGTTGTTTTTTTGTGTCTCTGAGGTGTTCAATTAGTTCTATTGGTTTGGAGAAATGATATTTTTTGATAAGTAGGTTTTAGAAAGAGGAAAAAAAAAACTTTTCCTCAAGCTCCTCAAAGGATTTCAAGACATTTTTTGTCAAATTATTGTATGGGAGATCTTATGTAAATGCATTTTTTTAATATAAAAAAGCGAAGAATACGACTCTAATTAATATCCCTTGCACATGCCGAATATGTTTCTTCATTGCACGATTTAAGACAAAGAGGTAAATATTTTTCTGACAGCTTAGTGTCACTAAAAGTAGCCTTATCATTCTGAAAAAAACATATTGCTGAGCTCAGGCTGTGAGCTGGGATCTCTTTTCCCATCTGAAGGCTGCTATGTAATAAGCACTTCACTCCCTAGAGACACTGTCTGGTGCATTGGTGGAACAGAAGAAAATACTTTGTAGCTGAAGACTTGTTTGTAAATACTCCAAAAGTTTAAATTGGACTCCGGGCTCAGAAGTTCAATTACATTTAATTATTTTTTTATTTTTTTTTAAAAAGCACTTTGAGTTTTTTTTAAAATTAATATTATAACATTGTATGCAATATATAAAAAATACTATGCATTCTAATATTAATATCATAGCCATAACATAATATATATCCATGCTTATATTATATATGTATATACAAAAGCAAACAGGATTACCCGGTTTCTTTAACAATTTGCATCTTTGTTTTTCTTGACATGTGGACAATTTTCACTATTTTTGTCCAGAGGTGACCTTTGAAATTCCAGAATAATTTTCCCTCTTTTTCCTAGTGCCCCCACGTGACCCAGGAGCACAAACATCCGAGAGACCTCTGGGCATCTTCACATCTGCTGGCGTCTGAGCTGAAGGCCATTGTGTGATGTATTTTTAACAACAGGTGTTGGGGATAGGGAGGAGTGTATTGGTTATTAAAGGGATGGGCCGGAACACCAGCTAATTTTTAGTTCCCAGGCTATTTGGGAACAAACCAGAAAACAAGTCTAATCTGTTTGTACAAACGCGACACGGAGAAAACTACAAGAATTACAGTTACTATACTGTATGGGGGATTCTGGACTGTTTTTCAAAAATGACCAATAGTTTAAGAATTGACATTTTTTAGAGGATTTCCATTTGGACTATTTCTGGACTTATTTATGTTGACACAACTTGTATTTAAAAGAAACATAGTAGCAGCACAACTGATTAATTATCTCAGTTTAGTAAAAGCGATTCCTAATTTGTAAAGCCTATGGTAGTCGTTTTTATCTAATTGTTTCATCACCTGTGTAGCTGATGATTAGATTAGTCCATTGGTGTCGGCTAATTAGAAGAAAATCAAGAGAGTTTCCTTTTAACTTCTGCAGTTCAATGGTTTTAAATCATTGCAATTCGGCTTTATTGGCAAATTGAAAAAGAAAACTAAGTCACACGTACTTTTTATTTTTTTCTTTATTTTGCCATTATTACTTTTTTATTTCTAATTTAGTTTTTTATATATTCATCCACTGATTTTCATTATAAAACTGAATATATATATATGGGGTCCGTTCAGCTTCCATCATGCCCATCAAATAGGGGAGTATGACCAGCAGCTGCAGAGATCTAAACTGCATACTGGAAGAGAATCAACCTGACTGCTGTCATCTCTGCTGCTTGAGAATGCGGCCACAGTGCCTTGAAACGAGTTCATACTGAGATTTAACAGTTGTATCCTGTGATCCAAATAAAGTTACAAACTGACATGTGAGATGACAAGTCTGTGGAGTATATCCAAACAGGTATGCGCCATTGCAATGACCCGGAGCTTCCCGATACTATATATTTTCCCCAGTTCCCTAATGAGGCAATCAGAAGAGTTGTCCTTACCCATAGTACGACTTACGAAAGTGGGCAGATAACATCTTATTTTATGTACAGCACCGTGCAACGGTTTTAGGCAGATGTGAAAAAATGCTGCAAAGTGAGAATGTTTTTGAAAATAGAAGCTTTAATAGCTTAAATTGGTCAATGAACAAGTTGAAATGTGAATGAACAAACGCAAAAAATCTAAAACGCTATCTTTTCTCCTTAGGGAGAGCAACTATATACTATAAACTAAGTAAGGAGACTCAAATGGCCATGCACGCTCCTCTGGGTAATATGCAAATAAGGGAGATGGAATAACTCCTCCACAGTGCCACCTATTGGAAGGCAGCATTCCTTCAAGCCAAAGTCAGACTTTTTATACAAGCCTTGTTACAATGACCGGGAATTAAAAGCAAAGCCAGACTTCATGTACAGATAGCTGTTTCAGGGTTTTTGCCCATCATCAGTGATTTGCAGATTTACAGATTTGCCTACTGTACACTAATGATTGGCAAAAACCCTGAAACAGCTGTATGTACATGGAGTCTGGCTTTGCTATTAATTCCCGGTCATTGTAACAAGGCTTGTATAAAAAGTCTGACTTTGGCTTGAAGGAATGCTGCCTTTCAATAGGTGGCACTGTAGAGGTTTTATTCCATCTCCCTTATTTGCAAAAAAATCTAAATCACATCAATATTTGGTGTGACCACCTTTTGCCTTAATTCTTCTAGGGACTTAATTCTTCCTGGCCAGCTATTGTTACATTTATTAAGTGGCTAAATGCCACTTAATATATTTGGTGCAACTTGGGTTGTCTTTACATCAGAAAATGAAATCTGGATTTGCACTTAGTTTTGCACCATTTTCTGGCTTAATACTTTGGAGTTCTGTTGTGCGGTGGTTGGCCACGTCCTCCCGTTAAAGTCCACCCTTTCGATCATCACATTTCAAAAGAGGAGTAGAAAGTTAAAAATTCTTAAATGGAATGCTCCAAAATTTGCAACTTTCTCAGACAATATACAGATACGAAGCCGTAGAGTATAATTCTTAATTGTATCCTCTAAAGTTTTATAACGTTCTTAGATCACACCGTAGGTATAAGTCATACCGTAGTTTTTTAAAGTCATTGTCTACATTAAAACCATGGATTATCAGATTATACTTGCTCTACTTTTTAAATGTCTACATCTCTAGACATATTTGAAGATACACCAAATCATAATGATTTAATAAAGTTGTCACGTTTTAAGCTGGAAATAGAATAAAAAGCATGTCAGAAAGCTGGCATACAAATATTGATTATAAATATTGCCTAGGCCTCATGTCTGCGGGAGCCCGCAGCGGAATCCGACACAGCCCACAGCTTTCTTTTTTCTGCTCTGCGGATGTGTGTGGATGTATCGGCCGGTGCGCTGGTGCAAATGTACAGTAGAGGTTTTTTTTAAACTCCTGCTTTCCCATGGCCCATCCACAATCAACTTCAATGGAAGCCCTCCGAGCGGGAACTGCAGCAAAACTGAGCATGCTGCGATTTTTTTAGCCATGAGCGGAAACCACAATTGGTTTCCACTCGTGGACATGCAGGATTGTTTTAACATATCATGCTATGGAGGCTTATTGCTGCAGAATACGGAGCATGCAGTGAAAATCCATCCGTGGACATTGAGAAGGATAGATAGATAGATAGATAGATATGAGATAGATAGATAGATAGATTTGAGATAGATAGAGAAATGAAATAGATAGATAGATATGAGATAGATAGAAAGGTAAATAGATAGATATGAGATAGATAGATAGATAGATACTTAGATAGATAGATAGATAGATAGATATACAGAGATATGAGATAGATAGATTGATAAAGATAGGAGATAGATAGATAGAGAAATGAAATAGATAGATATGAGATAGATAGATAGATAGATAGATAGATAGATAGATAGATAGATAGATAGATAGATAGATAGATAGATAGATAGAGATTGCATGCTGCGATTTTTTTTTTAGCCATGAGTGGAAACCACAATTGGTTTCCACTCGTGGACATGCAGGATAGATAGATTTGAGATAGATAGAGAAATGAAATAGATAGATAGAGAGATATGAGATAGATAGGAGACAGATAGAAAGGTAAATAGATAGAGCGATATGAGATAGATAGATAGATTGATGAGATAGATATGAGATAGATAGATAGATAGATTGATGAGATAGATAGATAGATAGATAGATTTGAGATAGATAGAGAAATGAAATAGATAGATAGAGAGATATGAGATAGATAGGAGACAGATAGAAAGGTAAATAGATAGAGCGATATGAGATAGATAGATAGATTGATGAGATAGATAGATATGAGATAGATAGATAGATAGATAGATAGATTGATGAGATAGATAGATAGATAGATAGATTTGAGATAGATAGAGAAATGAAATAGATAGATAGAGAGATATGAGATAGATAGATAGATAGATAGATATGAGATAGATAGATATGAGATAGATAGATAGATAGATAGATAGATAGATAGATAGATAGATAGATAGATAGATAGGGAAATGAAATAGATAGATATGATAACCCCTGCATCAGTACAGCTGGTGTTTAAAACATACAAGCAATTTGTGGGTCTCCTGTCCTGGCTGACCCTGACCATGCAGGCAAAGCGGATCTCATTAGTAACTCTTTTTCCCCTCTACCAGAAGGTATCCGAGTCAGGGCAGACCCCGCCCAACCGATAGGAAACCTAGCCTTGTTATTGCAAGTGATCCGCAATCCTGTTTAGTCACAAGTCCGTGTGCCCTCCGGCAAGCCCCCCGAAAATTCCTCCACAAATGATCACCCAGTGCGACAACCAGATAACTTAGACTGGACGCTTCATCTACTGCAAGGAAAGGCGAAGAGAGAGTTAAGGTATGAAGATCGGTTGTTATATGAGTCTACCAAGGACTGTTGAAGTTTCTACTGTCTGATAAAACTGTTCTGTGAATGTTATATTGATCAACCTGCCAGAGATAGTAAAACTGTGTGCCTCTAGTTTTGCAAAGACTGTTTGACTTGGACTCTTTATTCATTTGCTACACCATGCTCACAGGCACCGGCATCACATGACAATTGCACTATTGCCACCATTATTGACCGTTTGTGCAATCCGCCTGCTGCGTGAGCTCACATACAAGGTAGAGTAGCCACCACTGTGGCAACAACTACAACTAGAGTTCCCACTCAGGCTATGTTTTCCGACACCCTGCCTCAGTGAAGGGTGATTGCTGCAGTGTGGAGGTTCGGTATAACTGTTGGTCAGGGGAGATGCTAGGGTGACAGCTGCTCTGCGGAAACTCCTAGCAGCAGCATCTGTATAGATTGTTCCCTGGGCTGCACGGTTAGGGTTTTGTTTTCAGGTGAGGCTTACATTATTTACAGCTAAGAATGTAAGCCTCACCTGAAAACCAACCCATAACCCTTACCGTAACTGTGCAGCCCAGGGAACAATCTATGCAGATGCTGCTGCTAGGACCTTAGAGAAGTCACCCAATCAGGAGCTAGGGGTGTGACAGGGGTGTGCCTCCATCCAAGCCCTGCCAAACCTCTAGCTTCCTGTTGGTGACAAGGTACAATAATACCGGTATACCGTGACGTCGCTGTGTGGGCAGGCGCTGCCAGGTTCACAGCCCGGCCACTCCCCCCTCTCAGGTCCTGGCACTCAGTAACATGGGCTTACCAGGCGCTGCAGAGGATTTCCTGATCCGGAATCTTTGCAGTGGCCTGCGGGGCTGGACAGTGAGGTACCTTCGGTAGCAGAACAGCTTCCCAACCGGCCTGGCTGCACTCTGCAGCGGTAGGGGACAGTGACAGAGCGGCGGCACCAAAGAGGTTTCCCCGGAGGCCTGCTTATACTGGACTGTGGACTGTGAGGGAGCGGTGGTGGCAGAGCGCCTTCCCCACTGGCCTAGCTGCACTTGGCAGCAGTGGGGGATAGTGACGGAGCAGCAGCACTAGATAGGTTTCCCCGGCAGCCTGCCTGTACTGGGCTGTGGCGGTGGACCGTGAGAAAGCAGCGGGGGCAGAGCGCCCTCCCCGCTGGCGGACTTCAAGCTATAGGTCATTATTATCGGCTCCTGGGGAGTGGGGAAGACCAGCCCAATGGAGTGGTTCACAGACAAGACCTTCTGTGAGGTGTGCAAGTCCACCGTGGGTAAGAGTGGGCGGCACAGGGCATGCTAGAAGTTGTAGTTCCTCGGTGGTATTTCTGGACGTATTTTCCAGCGTATAAGATGACTTTTTAACCTGGGACGCCTGGGGTAGTCTTATACGGTGAGTATATCCCATACTCTATATTTTAACTGGAAAAGTAGAGTGTCGTCTTATACGTCCAGTGGTCTTATACGGTGGAAAATACTGTACATATGTAATGAGTGAGAACTGATTTAAGGCACTTTGGCTTCTCTCCCGAAGGGCCTGCACCAAGCTCTATTCATATACATAGGTAATGGAAGGGCATATATAGTATTGTGCAAATGTTTTAGGCAGGTGTGGAAAAAATGCTGCAAAGTAAGTTTTATTTTTCAAAAATAGCAGGCATCTGATTGACTTCAAATTCTTTTACTACAGCAGGACAATAACCCCAAACATACCGCCAATGTTATTAACAACTACAACAACTATCTTCAGCGAAGAACAAGGAGTGCTGGAAGCGATGATACGGCTCCACAGAGCTCTGATCTCAACATCATCCAGTCTATCTGGGATTACATGAAGAGACAGAAGGATTTGAGCGGGCTACATCCACAGAAGATCTCCGATTAGTCCTCCACGATGTTTGAAACAACTGCCCTTCAGAGTTCCTTTAAAAACTGTGTGCAAGTGTACTTAGAAGAATTGATGCTGGTTTGAAGGTAAAGGGTGGTCACGCCAAATATTTATTTACTTTAGATTTCTGTTTTCTTAATTCATTTTGCATTTTGTAAATTGAGCAAAAAACTATTAAAACTTCTAGTTTTGAAAACATTCTTAAGTTTGCATCATTTTTCCCACACCTGCCTAAACTTTTGTACAGTTCTGTATATAAGGCAAACGTTTAAGAATTTATAAGTCGGGCAAAATGGAAAAAAAACTGCACCATTCTGGAAGGAGGAGGTTGTCTTCACAGTGCAGTAAAAATGGCATGTTATCTTTATTCTGTGAGTCAGTATGATTCAGCAATACCAAATATATAGTTTTTTTATGTAGTACTGCTTAACCTCTTAGTGACCAGCCCATTGCCTTTTTACATCCTGGCCTGCTGGGCTTAATTCCCAGAGGACGTAAAAACATGCATCCTCTGAGAATGACAGCCCTGCAGGCTCTGGACGTGACAGCGCCATGCTGCCAGTTACCGGAGGTAGCCGACAGCATGGAGCTGTCATCCCGGGCCGTGGGACCTCACTCCCGGTCACGCGATCGCCAGGATCCACTAGATACCGGCGATTGTGTTAAAATCTATGGACAGTAAAAAAAAAAAGAAAGTTTCAGCTCCCCTTACAGATCGGATCGGAATACTCACCCCCCCATCCTCCACGATGTACAGCGTCTTCCTAGTCCTCCCCGGACCTCCCGCCGGGTTCTGCTCATGCGCGCCGGGTGCATTATGTCACACACATTCGCAGACGGACGGAAATTTAAAATCTCCCTGCTCGCGGCTAGTATGAGTCGCCAAGAGCACGGAGCTGTCACCAGTGTAGTTTTTAAAATGTGGTCATTTGTGGGGGTATCTATCATTCTGACACCTATGAGCCTTTACAATCTTGGCTTGGTGTAGGAAAAACAAAGTGTTCCTCAAAATGCTGAAAAGTAATGTTAAATTTGTACGTCTCCTAAATGGTTTAAAAAAAATGAAAGATTTTCCAATGTGCATCCAGAATAAAGTAAACAGATGGAAACATATATCTTATCAAAAATTTCTATATTATGTTTGCACATATTTGAGATATTGCAGTTGGAAATGTGAAAAAATGACAGTTTTTCCAAAATTGTCCCGATTTTGGCGCTTTTAATAAATAAAAACAAATTCTATCGGTCTATTTTTTTCTGCCGAAATGAAGTACAACATGTGGCGAAAAAACAATGTCAGAATCGCTTGGATATGCAAAACCTTTACGGTGTTAATCCATGTTAAAGTGAAACATGCCAGATTTACAAAATTTGCCCTGGTCATTAAAGCGCAAACAGGCTCGGTCACTAAGGGGTTAGAAAAACCTTTTAAAGAATTTCCTTTTGGCCCCATCTTTGGAAAACCATAACTTTTTAAATTTCCTGTCAATACAGCTGTATGAGGGCTCATTTTTTTCAGGGCAACTTGTGATTTTTATTGGTAGCCTTTTGCATTAAATATGACTTTATGATCACTTTTTATTCAAATTTTTCTTAGAGGCAAGGCAATAAAAAAAAAACCTCAATTCCAGCATTTTTTTTCTGCTGACAGCGTTCACAGGACTTTTATGAACACAGCAATACCATTTTTTTACATTTCTTTTAATGTGACAACTGGGAAAAAGGAGGATTTAAAAGTTTTAATATATTTTTTTTTTCTTGTAATAATTGGAAATCTTTATTTTACTTATTTTATTGTTTTAGTTCCTATAGAGGACATGCACTTGAGATAGTTTGATCACATATACAGTATACTGCAATTCTGTAATATTGCAGTATACTGTATTTTGACAGGTGTCCCAATAATTTGTGGCTCAGCCATGTTTTAATAGGCAAACAATCATGGCAGACATGGGGCCACCAGGACTGTCCCCCGCAATCTCTTCTCAAGCTGCTGTCACAATTGACAGCACTATTTAAATGGTTAACAGTGACTATCAGTGTTATGACAGCCAACATCCACATTGTATGAAGCGGGCTTGGCTCCCGATGCAGTGCCACTCGACATCCGCTGTACATATATGCCACATATAGGAAGGTGTTAAAGGGCGATGGCCTTCGGACCCGTGGCCTGGTTGACTTGGACTTAATTACTTATGCATAGTCATTAGATGGGAACCTTTCACTCTTGCAGGTGGACCTGGGATGTTCAAATTCTTCTCATATATATAGGAAATTGATGGGAAGCTCTCTAAAACAAACATACACTTGCCTAGTTGACCTGGACCAATTCAAGTCCTGCTAATATACATGGGTCATGGATATAAACCTTTCTAAGGCATTTTAGTCCCTGGTCTGGTGGACCTGGACCAGCTCAAATTCTTTTCTTTCCAGCCAATGAATGGAAACATTTCTAAGACTCTCTAGTCTGGTAGTCTTGGACCAGTTCAAGATCTTCTCATTTAGATAGGCAATAGGTGGGAACCTCTCTAAGGCATTCTGGTCTGGTGGACCTGGACCATTTAAAATTCTTCTCATACACAGTACATAGGCAATGGAAGGGAACCTTTTCAAGGTCTCTTGCCTGGGTCTAGTTCAGGTTCTTACCATACTTAAAGGCAATGGAAGAGAACCTTTTCAAGACACAGAAATATCACCAATTGGTCTGATGTGATTTCACGTATTCTTTCTTTGTGAGTGAAGTAAATATGTAGAATGGCTGCCGTCACTACATGCACGCAATAGTCCACTTAAGTGACTGTAACTCATGCTTAACACATTTGATTACTGAGATGCCATCATGTAACTAACCTCTTAATGAAGGTCGGGTGAAGTGTCAATTTGCTTCTTATTGAAGTCCACGCATCTCTAGCCACCTATGCAAAATTGCTATTTGAAAGAAAGGAGAAAATCTGGAACTTGTGTCTGTATGCATGGCTTATTATATGGTAATCAGTAAGATTTTTCATTCTGCATTGTCTGTGTCGCAGAACATGACAACCTCCCGCACGGCTGTCAATGCTTTTATGCGAGGAGCTGGGATTAAAATATCAAGCCACATTTATTATGCGAAACCCAGTGTTTAATGGCAGATTCAAATTACTTGGCCCACTTGCTCTGAATATTTCTCCCATGCGCTCTCCAACCTCAGATCCTTCTTGATCCTTGTTTTATGCTCAGGAAATCCCAACATCTTCCTTTTAAAATCTTTGAGGCAGGTTCTAGCATTAATATTTGGGTTTTAGCCAGCATTTATGGGAATACTGTGGTAAGCAATGTTAACCCCTTCCAATTTTCCTATGATTGCCCTTCTGTATCTTTCATTACTTACATACACTCATTGTCAAGCACCTAGAAAGAGTTGTTGGAAATGACTGAAACTTTCTCTGTGTGATTGTAATGTTGATATAAGTAAGTGATTACAGTATCTGAGCAAAAGGAGAATTTATTGCGGAAAACTGACCACTTGAAGGGAGGCTCTAGTACCCTGTTGTACAGCCTCTAGCTTGGATACAAGATGTGATACGGGCAGGCATGGAGGTTCTAGTATCCTGTTGAACTGCCTCTAGCTTGGATATAAGATGTGATATGGGCGGCATGGAGGCTCTAGTACCCTGTTGTACCACTTCTAGCTTGGAGGCAAGATGTGATATGGGCAGACATGGATGCTCTACTGCCCTGTTGGGCCACCTCTAGCTTGGATGCAAGATGTGATACAGGTGGGTATAGAGGCTCTAGTACCCCGTTTGTCCGCCTCTAGTTTAAATACAAGATGTGATACAGGCAGGCATTGAGGTGTGCAGGTTCCATTAGGTATCTTGCGGAATATCACTCCACATTTGCTGTAACTGAGCCTCTAGATCATGCAAACTCATAGGCTGTCCAAATTGGCATCTCAGATGGTCCCATACATGTACTCATCGACAGCAAAGGCAGGATTGAGGCGTTCACACCTAGGTCTCTAGACACAAGTATTGCCTTTGTCAGTGACCAAACTAAACCTGAATTCGTCACTAAAGGCAACGTGGTTCCACTCTATAGCAGGTCAGTTCCGTTGTTCATGACACCGTTGCAAACAGAGGGTGTCAAATGCAGTACACGTAATGGGTGCTGTGAGTCCAAATGTCCTTCAACCAAGTGCCTGAAAATGATTCCGACAGACAAAGGAGCCTTTAATGATGGCGGCACCTGTCTCTGGATGGTGGACAATGAAGCAGTTGGAGCTGCTTGTGCTTTTTGGATGATCAGACGATCCTTTATACTAGTGGTCTGTCGAGCGCATCCTGAGCCCGATCACTGTGTGTGCCCTCACTCATCCACTGGTCTGAACAACTCCTAACAGTCTGGTCAGAACAGCCCAGGTGATGGGAAATTTGTCAATACAACCATCCAGCTTCCAAAAATGCACCTGCTCTGAAACTCTGTTAACTGGGCAAAATCTCTTTGATTGCATCATTGAGGCATGTCTAATGGTCAACAAGCTCTACACAAGCAGAAAAAGAAGTCCACTACACGCAAGTAGCCTTTAGAGCCCTTTTATAGGCCAAGGGTGGAACCAGTTTTAGGACCTTAGGTGGCAATAATATTCATCTAATCACAGCAGAACTCTAATCATCTGCATATCTGCCTTAGATGTAACTGCATGCCGAGTTTCTGTGTAAAACGACAACTCCTTCTTGGTGCCTGATTTTTTTTGACAAAGTGTCAAATCTTGCCTCCTTGTTTACCGAACATACTGCATAATATCAGGCTTGATGTGTAACATATGTTTTTTACGCAACACCCTTCCAATGGAGAGTTGCCATCATTGGTGTTGCTCGACTTGGTATGTGTCCTTAGCCTTTTGCCAGGTGTTCTATATCTCCTGACACCACAGTTCCCGAACTCCTCCAGTGCCCTATTCTGTGCCATATATTTTCAGAGTCAATTAACACCCCTGACTGTCAATTAGGAGGCTCCTATGTGTAAGGTTCAATTAGACTAGCATGGCTAATAAAGTGAATATTATATCCTAGCATGTCCGTGGCTCAAGGGATGCAGCACTTCAGCACTGAAACAATATCAACCAGCCATCATGCATCTCTCTGAGACTTACTTGGTTAAAGAGGATACATTGGTATTGCATCTCTCTTGGATGTCGCATGAATATCACTCTACATGCTCCACATACTCCAGGGGAGTAAGTGTAGTAATTAGAGATGAGCGAGCGTACTCGGCCACGCCCTTTTTTCGCCCGAGTACCGCGATTTTCGAGTACTTCCGTACTCGGGCGAAATGATTTGGGGGGCGCCGTGGGTGAGTGGGGGGTTGCAGCGGGGAGTGGGGGGGGGAGAGGGAGAGAGAGGGCTCCCCCCTGTTCCCTGCTGCTACCCCCCGCTCCGCCACGCCTCCCCCCACCCCCGGTGCCCCCCGAATCTTTTCACCCGAGTACTGAAGTACTCGAAAATCGCGGTGCTCGATCGAGTAATTACTCGAAACGAGTACGTTCGCTCATCTCTAGTAGTAATTCATTAAATTTTTCGCTTTCAGTGTAAAAATGTCCACATTGACCTAGAAGGGCTCTATATATGTCTTCACTGGTTAATTTATCATAACATGTTTATTATTGTGGCTGTATATACCTCCCCCATATATAAATGAGATCCTTAAAAAAGTGGTGGCATTTCTGATGGTATCTCCTTTGGCCCTAGTTTGGATTAAAAGGGATTTTAATCATTATTTATCGCCATACTTATATAAACATCGTGGAGGATTAATGGTGCCTCCAGCAAATCCTAACATGCTGGCTGACGTGCTGGAGGAATGTGACTTAGATGGTCCCATTTGCATCTGTCTGGGGATTCCGTCACAGTGTTGTTTTCAGCAGCTGTCACGGAACCCCTGAGTGTAGTCACAGAGTGTGTTAAATGATGCTACATGAATGCTCTCTTAGTATGATCTGCCCAATGAAGGCCTTTTTTTCAATTTTTATCACCAAGGCATCCATTTCAAACGCAGTCGAAGTCCATTTGTATGTCGATTTTCCTTCATCCACTGATGGATTATATTGCTAAAGCAGGCAGCACAAAGGGGACTATTTCATATATTTATTATCAGTTACTGCTGGCCTTTCTCAAGAGATTAATGCTAGGTGTTAAGGGCCATTTACACTGAATGATAATCGCTCAAATACCACTCAAACAACAGCTTGAGTGACAGTTTTGAGCGATCATCTTTGCATAACTTAAGAGTTAATGCAGGTGGAGCAGGATACTGCTGCGATAGCTCCGAGAACAAAGCAGCTGTTTTGTGTATGCAAACAGCTGCATTGTTCTCAGAGCTTTTAGCTGGTGTCCCACTGAGAACTGCCAATAGGATACCAGCTGAAAGAATGCTATCAGCACCACCCGCTAATAAAGCCAGCATGCGGCACTGATTACAGTCATCAGTGATTTCTAGCTTGCTAGAAATCACTGATGAACGAATAGTGCACAAACAGTGCACGATGACAGCGCGTTTAGATACAATGATTATCGCTCAAGAGATGGCTTTTGAGCGAATTTTGAGTGATAATCGTTGTGTCTAAATGAGCCTTTAGAAGCAAATGGGAGATAGACTTGGGGCCTATATCTGATGAACAATGGGATGGTATCCTAGATAGAGTACCCTTGTTATCATTATGCGAAGCTCAGTGATTGTCTCAATTATATTTATATATAAAACTCCTTTTAGATTACACAAAATGGGGTTAAGAGTAGACTCAAGACCCCCCAGGTGTGGCAGGACAGAGGGTCATCTGGTATGGGAATATACTAGTTTGGGAACATTTTGGGTGGAGGTCCTGGATGTTATAAAGAGGGTATTCGCTATAGATATCCCAGCAGATCCAAGAGCTTGTCTATTGGGTATGCTGTTGTTGCTGTTGTTAGCCGTTTAGTTGTTCACGACCCTCGGCGACCCTAAAGGTGGGCTCCTTCCATTTTTTTCGGTTTTGCACCGCTTCTTTCAGCTGTGTGATATCCATGCCAGTATCAGCCCTGACAGTATCAGCCATTGAGTCCTTTGGCGGCCGGGTCTTCTTTTGCCACTTATCTGTCCAAGCACTATAGATATTGGGGATGCTAGACACTATCAATATGGATAATTATACAACCATGGTGTTTCATAGTATGCTATATCAAGTGAGAAAAGTCATAGCTGTCCACTGGATCCAATCTAATCCTCAAACTATAGGAGGGTCAGTTTCAGTGTGAATCCACATTAGATGGGAAAATCCAGCTGTCTGAGCGACTTCCAATGAGGGTTGGTCATTGGGGCTAGACTTTCCAAGGCCTCACTGTCAACGCATGGGTTTTCTTGTGTAATGGTGTAGACACTATACTTAGAATGAATGATGTAATGAGATTAGACAGAGGAATTTATGGGAAAATAAGGTGTGTCCTAAAGTTTGAATCTATTTGGGGCATTGGACACTCCAGGACCTACTAGCTTGTCATTTGTGGAAGCACATAGAACAGTATTAAGCATCTTACTGTAAAGTGCAGAGCACAGATAAACACCTTTGTTGGTGCTAAATGAGACATCTGTCAATTGTAGAATTTAAGTGTGATGACACAGGAGCCGGTTTATGGATGTACAGAAACGCCTTTAGTTTATTTATTGCGGCACAGTTGTTGCACTCTGGTAAGCTGCCAGTTAAAGGATTACAATGCCAATGCTTGGGATCATCTGGAGAAGACTGGCTCTGTCATACATTATCCTGTGATGCTATATGCTACTCGGTGTCTCTATATGCATTTCTAACAATTGTACTATGACGTTGCTTGTGTTCTGACTCTACTTGTATACATTTAATTTGCTCCATTTATATGTGATGCCAGTTTTCTGGCAGCGTTTCTTCCCTTTTCCAGTTTAAAGATCTGAAAAATGTATCAAATGTCATGTGATATTGACAAATTTACAGCATTTTTAAAAACGTATTTCTGAAAAAAAAGGGCAACTTATATCAGAATTTTGGCACAACCCAAGTAATAATTGTGCCCCATTAAGAAAAACAGGATTCAGTTTCTTTTTTTATTTCCAATTTTATTGCATTAATGGCTTATCCACATATTGCTCAAACAACAGTTTGAGTGACAGTTTTGAGCGATCATCTTTGCATAGCTCTAAGTAGCTAATTAGCTACTTAAAAGTTAATGCAGGCGGAGAGGGATATCGCTGCGATAGCTCTGAGAACAAGGCAGCTGTTTTGTATATGCAAACAGCTGCATTGTTCTCGGAGCTTTTAGCTGGTGTCCCGCTGAGAACTGCCAACGGGATACCAGCTGAAAGAATGCTATCAGCACCACACGCTAAGAAAATCAGCATGCGGCGCTGATAACAGTCAGCTGTGATTTCAAGCTAGAAATCACTGATGAACGAACAGTGCATGATGGCAGCGCGTTTAGATACAACGATTATCGCTGAAGAGATGGCTTTTGAGTGAATTTTCAGCAATAATCATTGTGTCTAAATGGGCCTTTAGAAACAAATGGAAGCTAGACTTGGGGCCTATATCTGATGAACAATGGGATGGTATCCTAGAAAGAGTACCCTTGTTATCATTAAGCCAAGCTCAGTGATTGTCTCAATTATATTTATATATAAAACTCCTTCTAGATTACACAAAATGGGGTTAAGAGTAGACTCAAGATCTGCTAGGTGTGGCAGGACAGAGGGTCATCTGGTATGGGAATATACTAGTTTGGGAACATTTTGGGTGGAGTTGCTGATCTTATAAATTTTTAGAAATGTATATAGTGACATTTGCGTTGGATATTCCATTTAGAGTCTCTGTTGCATATCTTGGGCAAAATAGCGCAGCATCCCGCACTATTCCAGCCATGAAATGTTGGTTTAAATGGCAGTAGTTGGAAAGCCCTCATTATACTAAGTGAGTCTGTTTGGTGCCATTTAGCCTCAGTATGTGCCGGATCTGATGGTTCCAGTATGACATTTGCCAGAACCCCAGGCACAGATATAAATGGGTACCGAATAGTTGTATTTCATCTTCATTGGGCCTTCTAGAAGCTTTGAAGTCATTTTCTTTGCATTTCTACGGCCATCTGATAATGTTATGTTTTAAAGTTTAGGCTGTTTTTGAAAAAAAAATTTTATTCGTAGCTCATTCTAGAAAAAATGATATTTTAATATTCGATGTTCTTTAAAAATGCTCAGTGAAAGTTGAGTACACAGAGAAGCTACAAAAGAGACCGAGATAATTATTTTTACCTTGTGAACCGGCAATTGAGGATCTACAAACATATATGGAGATGAAGAAGAGGGGATTTGGAGAATAAATTATAGAAGATACTTTACTGACAGTCATCAAAGGAAAGGCTTTTGGGAGTAATCAAATCTAATTATGTCGAAGAGGTCCACAGATGTAACAAAAGAACAGACTCAGGTAGAGCCATCTAGAATGTAATGTGGGATATGGAAATGCATATTCCATATTGAGCAGATAATATGGAGAGTGATTAAACCACTCTTAAGGAGAGATTCCAAAATACGAGGGGATGCTGTAGAATCTATCATTCAACAGATGAATAATCCAGGTATAAAGCTAAAACAGTAAAAAAAAACATATATATATATATTTGTAAAAACTGTAAAAATATTTGATTTAGATTTTTCTTTTAAATAATTTAAATTTATTTTCAAAAAGTTCTAAAAAATAGGTTTTACAGTAACACACTTAGTGAGAATATCCGACCTAAAAATCTTCAATGATTTTTCTCATGCGACTGTTGGTTGATAATGATGATGTCTTTGGCATATTGGTTTTAGAGTTAGATTCCTTCGAGACTTAGTTGGGTTGAGTGCCTCATGCTTCAGTTTGAGTTTTGACTATCTCCTGAGGTTTTCATGTAAGGTATGGTAGAGTTTACCTCTGACAAAATGCATTTTGAAGGGGTGAGTTTTGAGTATTGCCAGGCCTCTTGCTACTTTCTACTCTTAGGGGAAGACTAGACTAGTTGCTAGGGATGCATAGATGGCAACCCTATATGGAAACCTCTAGTTGCCAGGCTGGATATCTGTAGCAACTAGAGATGAGCGAGCGTACTCGCTAAGGCAAATTACTCGAGCGAGTATCGCCATTTTCGAATACAAGCCTGCTTGCCCGAAAAGATTCGGGGGGCAGCGGGGGAGAGCGGGGGTGGGGAACGGGGGTAAGATCTCTCTCTCTCCCCGCTCCCTCCTGCTCACTACTGCAACTCACCACTCACCCCTGCCGGCCCCCGAATCTTTTCAGACAAGCAGGCATGTACTCGAAAATGGCGATACTCGCTCGAGTAATTTGCCTTAACGAGTATGCTCGCTCATCTCTAGTAGCAACCAATCTGTCTCAAATGACAATGCAGTTACAGTTATGACTCCATGTCATCGCTTTTAAGTCTTGGTAAATTGTAGGATTATTGCAACCAATCTACAAGTTGAATCTTTCCCTATGGGAAATAAAGTTGTAAGCAATCTAAGAGGTTTAACTACAAGGCCCATCAAATTTATGACACGTAGTTACATTTCAAGTAGATTTGCTAATGATTAGAGTTGTGGTGTGATTAAAAGAACAGTCTTGTCCGCAGAGGCCTTAAAAGTGGTCCCCCATTGGCCTATAAAAAGGCTCTCGGAGGCTCCTTGTGTGCAGTGACCTCTTTTTCCGCTTGTGTAGAGCTTGTTGACCACTAGACGCCTCTACAATGCCTCTACAATTCACCCAGTTACCAGAGTTTGAGAGGGGCGCATTATTGGAATGCGAGAAGCTTGATGGTCATATTGATGAATTGTCCGCCACCTTGGCTGTTCTAACCAGACTAATAGGAGGTGTTGGGACCAGTGAATGTGTGAGGGCATGCAGACAAGGCAACCGGGCAGACCACCAGTAGAGAGGATCGTCTGATAATCCAACTAGCATGAGCAGCTACAACAGTTTCATTGCTTGCTATTTTAAAACAGGTGGCACCATCATTACAGGTCCCTGTGTCTGTTGGAACCATTTCCAGGTGCTTGGCTTAAGGGCATTTGGTCTCACTGCACCCATTATGTGTATGGCTTTTCACCCCCACCCGCCATTGCCTCAGTTTGTAGTGGTGTCTTGAACAATGAAACTAGACTGCTACATAATGGAACCGGGTGGTCTTCAGAGCCAAGTCCAGGTTTAGTTTGGGCCCCGATGATGGCTGTTGGTCTATCTGGGACGCCAACTTCACCAGTCTACGAGTTTGCATATTCTAGAGGCTCAATTACAGCAAATGTGGATCGATATGCCACAGGATACCATACGGAACCTGTATGCCTCCATGCCCCCCGTATCACATTTTGTATCCAGGCTAAAGGCAGTACAACAGGGTACTAGAGCCTCCCTTCAGGTGTTAAGTTTTCCGCATAAATGATCTTTTCGCTCTGATATTGTAATCACTCACTTATATCAACCTTACAATCACATTGAGAAAGTTTCCTTCAATTCTGACAACTTCTTGGGTTTTTTGACAGTGTTTTTGATACATTGTTGAATTGAACCTCTTCAGTTATTTTTGTTACTATTGTTAAATATTCAGCTTTTCAAAACAACATTCCAAAACGCTGGTTAATAAATATCTAAAATTTTACTTGAAGCAAACTAAAATATTGTTTTTTCATGTAAAACTTTGAAATGCATGCAATTATAAACTTTTTTGAAACCTTTCAATTATTTCTGTTGCAGCCTAGGATTATGTTGTTGAAAGGGAGATAGACTGAGAAAGAGAGGAAGGCAGGACTCACCTGCTGCGGCTGACGGTTGTGCTGCTAGGACTTACCTTATATTTTCACTTTTAATATATGGCTCGGCACCTTTGTTATTGAGTTTATTGAAAACATCACCATTCTGATTTAAATGAAAAAAGACAAAACACTGTCAATATACAATATCTTACCCAAAATGTCATGGAGTCTCACATGACCGGATAGTAATTGCGGATTCCGCAAGCGCTTGATCCAGTGGATTACACAATTCCGCTCACATTAGCGGGTTGGAATTGTGTAATCTGCTTGCTGAAAATAGAATGCAACATGTTCCATTTCAGTGCAGAATCTGCGGCATAGAGCCCATTGTTCTCTATGGTCGTGGATATACATTGCGTATGGGCTGCGGATATCCACATCATCGCTAAGTGACATTCATTTCTATTGCATTGACAAAGTTGTTTTTTGTATGTGCGTCCGCCGTTGGGGTAAAGTGTGCACACTGCTTGGTGACCACATATGTTCGTTCTGTCATCTCTCTGGGGCGCACGCCTCTACTTCCGGGCAGTGGCTTTTTTTTTTTTACAAAAAGGGGGTCTATCATCATACATTAAGACCCCCTTCCCAAGCAAGTGCCCTTATTCTATAATTTAGACACTTCTGATGAGCACAGGACTTTTTGTACAACTCATCTTGCAAGACGTTCCGCAGAATGCGTTTTGCAGTTAAAAATGCAACAAAATTAGAGATGAGCGAGCACGCTCGGATAAGTCAGTTAGTCAAGCAAGCCTCGCTCTTCTCGAGTAACTGCATTCTTGTCCGAGCATGCTCGGGGGAGGGGGGGGGGGGGTCAGCGGGGGTGAGCAGGGGGGAGAGAGAGAGAGATCTCTCTCACTTTCTCCCCCACTATCCCTCCCCTCCCCCCGAGCATGCTCGGACAAGAATGCAGTTACTCGAGAAGAGCGAGGCTTGCTTGACTAACTGACTTATCCGAGCGTGCTCGCTCATCTCTAAACAAAATCCGTACTAGTTGGCAAAATCTGCATCTGTGATGCGTCCTTTGGACAATTCCATCCAGCATAACAGGTCCCTTGCTGACAAAAAACTATTGCCCCATACCCTACGATGGATAAAATTACATTTTTGGGGGTTAAAAATGTGACTTTTTTTTTTAATCCCCCTTTTATAATGTTTATATACTTTTTTTAACTTGTTTTTTTTAAATATATTTATAACAAAAAGATGCAAAAAGCTTACTAGTCAAATGTAAAAATCAGCTTTTTTTCTATAAGTATCGAACGCTTCAGTTGTTATTGTTCTTTTATTTATTCGTGTAATATGTTAAAGACAGTAGACAGGAAGAGGGAACAAAAAGCATCAAAGTTCCCCTCCCTTATGATTAGCTACAATTAAAATACAATTTTAAAAAATTGTAAATATCCGCATTTTATATCCCTCACTTTTTTGAACTTTTTAAAATTTTTCTTTTTTAAGTGGTTAATAATAGATAAGGGGGTGGGAAGAGGATACAACTCATCAGAGTGTCTGTACCTTACGGCAGCTAAATGTAAAGTGTTATGAGAAAATTTTGGAAAGTTTCTCTTATCCATGCCACTATGATTCTATAAGTGTTACTTTTCAATCAAGACAGAAAAGCAAACCCTATATATTTGCTGTACTCACAGTAGTCCTTTAGAAAGTGAATGGGGCTTTATAAGTACTTTAAGTGATGCGTGTATCTTGTTCCCAACATTCACAACCATAATGGTGACATGGCAAACGACTTAAGGATTTTTGGATGTTAGCCAGATTGTGTTATTTTCAAAACGGAGTCCAATTTGGTGATGCCTCAGCACACATCAAAGTCATTTTAAGTCACTTGAAGTGGGATGAAGATAGTTGTGGAATTCCTTCACTTTGTCAGAAAGATTGACATTCAACCTTCCCAAAGCCGCACACCTATTCCTAACATTATTGTCAATTGCCCAAGGCTCCAGTTGGCTCTTCCTGAACAGATTACTCAAGACTCAAGTAATCCTCCTGATCAAAATCAATTGTCCTGAAACATAATCAGAAAAGGCTTTGTCGCCAATCAATAAACCTGTTCCTTTTATGTTTGGGGAAAAAAATTAATTCAATTTGATTGGTTGTTTTTTTTTTTGACCGCAGCTGGCTCTTTTTTGGGGCCGAAATATAATTTTCATACATTCCGTGACTGTTAGAGTCAATAAAAATGTTACAATGTGTTTTTGTATGTTTTAATGATGCCAACAGAGAGAATCTTGGAAGAAATACACTTATTATATGGTTTTGAGAAAACATGCTTTTTTTTTATTTTGTGATTTTTTTGTGTTTTTGTATTTTTGGCATATTTTACTATTATTCTGGGAAATATTATTTTTTCAGGAAATGCCAAAGATAAGCAAATCAGACTTCAATTTTCTTCCATGAGCAGTTGTTGTGTATATAGTTTGTACTATTTTCCAATGGTATTGCTACTTGGCCTCTCATTCCGCCAAACGTCTTCTTTACTGAATAGAAATAAACAAAAACATTTAAATATGCAAGATAACATAAGCAGTCCTCAAAAAGCTGCACAAAATCTGTAAATACTCCGTACATACAGAGTCCAATGGATTCATAAAGAATTTGAACACAGAAGACTCTTCTAGTCTATAGCCATAAACCGCTATGTGCTGTATTAGAGTTCTGTAGAACTCAAAGGTTTGTATTGGTTTTCAGTAGGGTTAAAACGAGAGAATCATGATAGTGAAACAAAAGTTTTAAACTCATACAATGGACTTAGTTATGGGATAACCGTACCCACAATTACCAGTCTGAAGTGCCCAATGAACAATAAACTCATAGAAACAAGGGTCTGCCAGTATGTCCTACCTCTTGAAAAAAAATCTAGTAGACTATGTTAGATGTGTGCTTGAGGCCTCACAGACATCAGAGTGTTGGTGGATTCCCTCAAAATCACTGCAGATGTATTGATAGGTAAATTCCCTTCTTATGTATTGTATATTCCAATCCAATTCTACCCATTCAGTTGTGAATGACTCTTGGATACTCTGTAGGCATATACAGTGGCGCTTTGTCTCGCGAGTGCCTCAGCTTACGAGCTTCTTGACTTGCGAGCAGGCACTCTCCTGAATTTTTGCTCTGATCTAAGAGCAAAAACTTGGGTTACGAGCCTGCTCGCAAGTCAAGAAGCTCGCAAGCTTATGCTTGGGGGGTCTAATACTCACCTACCACCAGTCCTCGCCATGGCCTCGGTGCTGCTGCAGGCTGCCGCGTCCTCCTCCATGCCAACAGAGCATTTCTTCTTGGAAGCGGGGCTTTAATACCCCACCTCCAGCAAGCTAACGCTCTGATTAGTTAATCCAGCGCGTCAGCCAATGAAAGCCGGCGCTGGATTAACCAATCACAGCCATTCAATGACATCATTGAATGGCTGTGATTGGTTAAACCAGCGCCGGCTTTCATTGACTGACATGCAGCAGGAGGAGACAGCAGCAGCCCGCAGCAGGAGGACGCAGCAGCAGCCCGCAGCAGGAGGACTGGAACACCAGTGGTAGGTGAGTATTGATGTTTGTTCTTTCCATGTAGTGTAGTTAGGGCTTATTTTTGGGGAGGTCCGGAATGGATTAATGGCGTTTCAATTTATTTCAATGGGGAAAATTGATTTGAGATAAGAGTGTTTTGGGTTAGGAGCTCCGTCACAGAACAAATAAAACTCTTAAGCCAAGGCAGACTGTATAACTGAACAAAAATAAATGCTAGGAACAGTAGGTAGGAAGATACACTGATCTTACCAAAAGTAATTGGATACCTGACCAAGAATCGAAAATAGTATTTATTTCCATATGATATTACTCAGTTGGGTCCTTTGGCCCTAATGACAATGGCTACTCTCCATGGCATACTTTCTACTAACGTCTGATACAATTTAGCTGGTATTTCCCTCCATTTATCATGCAAACGTCTGTCAAGTTCTCTCAAGTTGAATTGGCTCATCGACAATGGTGCAAGGAGCATCGTCACAAGACAGTTAAGCAATCGAAGAACATTCTATGGAGTGACGAATCACATTACTCCATCTTCACATCAGATAGAAGTACCTGGATGTAAAGGATGCCTACGGATCGCCTTTTTGAGGTTGCTGTGCCAGCAGTTAAAGCGACCCTGCAGGCCTGAACAAACAAAGTTGGCTGACCTGCTTCCCTGACTACCTCAAGCACATAGTGTGCATTGGTATACAGTAGTAGTTTGAGACACTACATGTTGCTTTGACCAATATGGCTTATGTGGACAGCGCTGGTTAATCAAAGCAGATGTAGAGTCTTAGATTAAGTATGCATGTTAACACAGTTTGCATCAGGTAGTCAGAGAAGCTGGTGAGGACATCTTTGCTTGTCCAGACTCAGAGAGTCGCTTTAACCCTGGACTACTACCCTTAGTGAAAATTTATCCTATCCAAATCTTCAAAATTGTCAAACTGTTTATTTCATTTTTCTTTTATTACAACAATACTGTATTGAGCTCTTATATGTGTAATGATATACTTGGCAACTGTTGTACAAGTACTTTGAAAAAAAAGGCGTAGTATTAAAGACTGCCGGGGAAGGTGAGGCATTGGAGGTTTAAGTATGGCATTCCATTATGGTCTGGGATGTTTTACATGGCATAGTCTTGGTTCGGTAGTTGTAGTGACAAGAACCATGAACATGGAGGCGTACCCTGACATTCTAGACAATTATGTTGTGCCTACAATGTGGCAATACTCTGGGAATGGTCAGCAATACTTTTAAGAAGACACAAACCCAGAGCTGTTTTATCTTGGTTTGAGAATATGGATATTCCACGATTGGACTGGCTGCACCGAGTCCAACCTGAACCCTACTGAACATCTTTCGGACAAACCGGAACGTCAAGTCAGGAAATATGAACAGCGTCCATCTTCTATAAGAGAACTTGCCAGACTCTTTAAGGATGAATGAAGAGAATTACCAGCTGAAGTGTATCAGACATTAGTAGAAAGTATTCCATGGAGAATATCCGATGTCATGAGGGCCAAAGGAGCCCCACTAAGTATTCACATATGGAAATAAATTTGGTGATGAGGAGCAATTTGATGATCAACAATGCCTTTTCCAGCATGATGGAGCACCATGTCACAAAGCAAAAGTTATATCCAAGTAACTCAGGGAACAAAACTTTGACATTTTGGGTCCATGGCTAGGAAAGTCTCCAGATCTCAATCCCATTGAGAACTTGTGGTCAATCCTCAAAAAGCAGGTGGACAAACAGAAACCCAGAAATTGTGATAAACTGCAAGCATTGCTCGGGAAAATACGTACTGTCATCAGTCTGGATTTAGCGCAAAAACTGATATCCAGCATGTCAGGGCGAAGTGCAGAAGCCTTGAAAAAAGGGTCAACACTGTAAATATTGAGTTGTTGCCTAAGCTTGATGTATTTGTCAATAATTACTTAAAAACTTATAAAATGCTTATAATTGTACTTCAGTATCATAAAAACATCTGACTAAAAGATCTAAAAAAATGACGCAGCAAACGCTCTGAAAACCAAAATTTGTGTCAGTCTCAAAACTTTTGGCAACAGAGACAGATAGATAGATAGATAGATAGATAGATAGATAGATAGATAGATAGATATGAGATAGTTAGATAGATATGAGATAGATAGATAGATAGATAGATAGATAGATAGATAGATAGATAGATATGGGATGGATAGATAGGTAGATAGAGAGATAGATATGAGATAGATAGATAGATAGATAGATATGAGATAGATATGAGATAGTTAGATATAAGATATCTAGATATGATATAGATAAATAGATATGAGATAGATAGATATGAAATAGATATGAGATAGATAGATAGATATGAGTTAGATAGATAGATATGAGATAGACAGATAGATAGATAGATAGATATTAGATAGATAGATATGAGATAGATAGATAGATAGATAGATAGATAGATAGATAGATATGAGATAGATAGATATAAGATAGATAGATAGATATGATATATAGATAGATAGATAGATAGATAGATAGATAGATATGAGATAGATAGATATGAGATAGATAGATATGAGATAGATAATGAGATAGATAGATAGATAGATAGATAGATAGATAGATAGATAGGAGATAGATAGATAGATATGAGATGGATAGATATGAGATAGATGTGAGATAGATAGATAGATAGGAAATAGATAGATAGATATTAGATAGATAGATATGAGATAGATAGATAGATAGATATAAGATAGATAGATATAAGATAGATAGATATGATATATAGATAGATAGATAGATAGATAGATAGATATGAGATAGATAGATATGAGATAGATAGATATGAGATAGATAATGAGATAGATAGATAGATAGATAGATAGGAGATAGATAGATAGATATGAGATGGATAGATATGAGATAGATGTGAGATAGATAGATAGATAGGAAATAGATAGATAGATATTAGATAGATAGATATGAGATAGATAGATAGATATGAGATAGATAGATAGATAGATAGATAGATAGATAGATAGATAGATAGATAGATAGATAGGAGATAGATAGATATGAGATAGATGTGAGATAGATAGATATGAGATAGATAGATAGATAGATAGATAGATAGATAGATAGGAGATAGATAGATAGATAGATATTAATACATATGGTAATTTTAATACATACAAGGTGTTCATTTTAGCACGGAACCTACCGGGCATGTTGTTAGCACAATATCTCTCATAAGTGCAGCCTTAGATGTTACAAAACGGTCTTCACATTTGTAATCTATACCAAAGGATCCTTTATACAATTCAATATATGTCTAACGACATCCCCTTTAACTAACCCCTTGTCGTACGTGGCTTTTGGAAATCTGTTAATGTATTGGGCGCTTTTATTAACAGGTGAGCTCTATAACAAGCTTATGCACCTGGAACAAGCGGCAGACAATAGTGGTAGTAGTAGATACCTCACCATTCCTCTCTTCCTCCCTCAGGTAAGAGCGAGATATAATCTTCTAATAACGGCACACCCTCCGTCTGTTCAATTGCCAATAAGTAGCTTTAGCATGAAGCTTGTATTGCCCACAGCAGCAGTGAGGAGGAAGGCATGTATCAGATTAAACCCAGCCAAATTCTTGGACAAAACCCCTCGCTCCAGATGTAGCACTGAAGAAATAAAAGGAGAAAATCATTCTTCGTATTGACCACAAATTTGTATTGTAATTTTACTTAAAGAGAATTTTCAAAATTTTCATTTTTTTAAAAAAAGAAATGAGAAATGTGCCGCTTTATTGAAACATATGGATAGTATCAGGTCACGTATGAACTGAAGTTTGCTGGGCCAAGATTCGTGACTGAACTTGACTGGTTTTTGGAGTAACCACTAATCCTGAATTTTTCTGTGGGGAAGGCGTTCCCAGAGAGTGGGAATAAAAAAATAACATCAGTTGGAATGTGATGTCTCATCGTAAAGGCTGGATATACAGAACCTCACGTACATCACCATGGTAACTGGAAATTAGGTATGGACTAAGAAAGGCTCAAGAATAAGCCAGCCAGATAAAAGCATTACCTGGAAAATAAAAATCTTTATTTTTTTAAACTTTTTTTGGAAAGGCTGGGTGACAACCAAGATGGCCGACCCTACAACTTCCACAGCAATTATCACTCTGCCCTATAAGCAAAGAATAACTAATCTACCCGGTAAAGCAATGGCATACACAAAAGTTCCACTTCCACCCAGGCTAGAACCTGAGAAGACCCAGGGGGTCATCCATCCGCCCTATATGAGAAGGCCTAGTGCCAGCCTTTGGTTAGATGGCATGGAATTTTTATTGGTGCCCTCTCCCCTGCCATAAGAAAAAACTTTGCATATTTCATTGATAGGCAGTCTGCTGGTATTCTGCTTGTGCAGAAAACAGCAAGTTAACAGCATAACCACGCCAGAAATGCTCCATGAATATATACTGTACCAGAGCCAAGCTTTAATTATAAATACAGCACCAGAACCAAGCTTTAATTATAAATACAGCACCAGAACCAAGCTAAGTACATAAATACAGCACCAGAACCAAGCTAAGTACATAAATACAGCACCAGAACCAAGCTCAAAACATAAAAGCAGCAACAGAATCAAGCTCCTAACATAAATACAGCACCAAAACCAAGCTTAGTACATAAATACAGCATGAGAACTAAGATCAGTTTGATAGATATAGAACCAGAATCAAGCTCATAAAGTGAATACAATACAAGAACCAAACTCATAACATAAATATAGCATGAATCAACCACAGTACATAGTACATAGATGCAGCACCAGAACAAAACTCATTACATGAATTCAGCACCAGAAAAACTCACAACATAAATACTACATAAAACAACCTCAGTACCGACATACAATACCTGGACCAAGCTCATAACATAAGTACAACCCCAGAATCAAGTTAATAACCTAATTACACTAGCAAAACTAAGCAATTGTGTTGCAGGGCCACCCATGGGCTGACAGCAGTACCTCAAAATATCAGAGGGGAGGAGATCGAGTTAGGAGGAGGAAGATTCATTTAGTTCCACAGGACACTACCGCACTGAGGAATAAGAACATGTGGCTGGGCAGACCTAAAAGGGCGATCACCCCCAACCGACATTCCCTTTTTTCACATTTTGCATTATTCTGGGTGGTGGCAGCTCCTGTGACTTCTATGGGGCCGATGGAGAGAAGACAGACCTGACCCACTTTGGTACTGGGGGCAAGCGTTTCTGCAGGGCTCTCTCCAGAGGAACTACTGTGATGAATGGATATCAACCCAAGCATTATGGAAAGGTCTAGGTAGGGTAATCAGATTCCAGATCACTTTGTACTGGGTGCAAAACCAGGAACCATAATAGGTGGCCCATTTTAGTCTTTGTTATGGAGCTTTCTCTTTTCTATGTACCCCACCTAGATAGCCTTGGTGACAAACTCTGTAAGGGCTTTCCCAGAAACTGCTGAAAAAGTATACTGAAAGGCGATACAGGATTGTAGCAATAATCATCCTGTGCAGAACTAATAACATCACCTAAAGTTAGTAAAGGTTTGTCGCCCCCCCCCCCATCCCCACCTTTTGTATAGGTGAATAAATTAAGGGCACACCCAGGTGATACTTCCATTCTGAAACTCATTAGTTGGTCACATACAATACATGAATGACCCTTAGGGGCAAAGGTGACACAAAAGTACCTTTCTTTTAGGAGCTGCTCATGCATTATAATGTGGGCTGAACGAGGACAGTCTGTATGACCTTACCTGCTTTCCCCATAACCTTCCCAACAGGTTTCTAAATGGAATGACCTAGTGACATTCTGGAGATCTGATGGAGCGCGCAAAACTCTCTCTTCTGTATGGGGTGATCAGATCACTTCCTATACTTAAATGAAAATCACCCATTCTTCCCTATGGGAGCAAAAACACATTGCATCACACTCGCATCTACATGAAAGCACAATGGGATTTTTTTCTGATCCCATAGGAAAGATTGGGTGGTTCAAGTTTCAGGATGAACTTGTATCTTCAGTTGTTCTTCTCCATTGGCTCTCTGATCGAACCAGCTCCAGGCTTCATTTTTGGCCATCCAAGATGGCTAAAGCAATTTTCCAAATACCCAATGCACACTGTGCACTGCTCTCTAATTGGCCAGTACTAATCACATTAGTGGCTCTGGCCAATCAGAGAGCAGGTATAGTGCATTGGTAGTCTAACACTAGCAATGCACTATGGAGATTAATTAGTCTGAAGATTGCATTGGCCATCTTGGATGGCCAAAAACAAGACCTGGAACCAGTGGATCGGAGAGATGACAGAGAAGAACAACTGTAGGTATTATACCTAATCCCGAGACAGAATTGTGTCTTAAAACTGGAGGGTCACTTTAACATCTAATAATAGTGATATACACTGAATGGTTACTTTATTAGAGATGCCCATCTAGAAACACTTTGGACCTTCTTTGGCCTTCAGAGCCATAGAACCTCATTGTATCCATTCACAGGTATCAGAGGACCCAGGATGCACCAAGAAAAATCCCCACACCATTACTACACTTCAACCAGCCTAAACTGTTGGTACCTTAAGGGAAGGGTTTAGCGTTTAATGTTGCTTATGCCAAATTCTGACCTTCCCATTAGCATGGCGCAAATAAATCTGGATTCCTCTGGCCATGCAATGTTTTTGCACTGCCCAGTGATCCAATTTTCCCTTAGACAGCAATGACGCTGGAACTGGTCATTTGCTGGTATACCCATCCGTGGTAAGGAACGATAAGTTGTGCACAGGTTAGTTAGAGCACCAAAGTTGCATTTGGCCGTAGTTTGCTTGACTGTTCACCGCCTGTTCATCAGAACGATTCTTGACATCATCCTCTGACTCCTTTTGTTGATGAGTTGTTTATGTTCACAGGATCCCTTTCGTTAGATGTTCCTCCTCGATCACACCATTCTCGATATATTCTCCACACCACTGCACGGTAAAACCCCTCAAGGTTGGTAGTGAAATCCTGGCCCCAGCTAGCCTACTAGCATCGATGACCAGGCTTCATTGGAAGTTGCTGAGATTGCTGGATTTTCCCATCTAATATGGATTTACAATGATGCTGACCCACCGGAAACTTCTCACGTGATTTTATGCCGCACTCTGGGGCACGGGGATAATTTCCACACAGGAAAGCTCAAATCGTGAAAGAGCCAGGGGCTCTAATAACTTGGTAATTCAATGTATATTGTCTAAGTAATATTGCTATAAAACTAATATTTATTGTTTATGGTGGTCACAACCTTTGGGGTGCCAGGCCATTGGTGGTAATCCCTTCAGTGGGAATAGCAGATAGATGATTGCACATTCGCTCAGATATTGAGACATCTACAAGTAGGGATGATGGAACTTTTGAAAAGTTTGTTTCAGCTAGTTAAAAAAGTTCAGATCAGTCTGAAACCAAAAGTTCACCAAAACCCATAAAACTGGTGGTTAACACTGTCTAAGAACCATAAAAGCCGTGTATAGCACTCTGAAAGGGTCATACAAGGCTTTTATGGCTTATAGGTTGTGTTACACACATGTGTTGAGGACTAGTGTTGAGCAAACTGAACCAGTAGAACCCTGTGTTGAGGTAGAACTTTACTAAAAGCTCGGTTCGGGTTTCTGCCAAAGCAAACTTTTAGCAAAGTTCGACCCAAAACTGGGTTCTACTGGTTTGGTTCATTCAACACCAGCCACAAGATATGGAATTTTTGGCAGTAAATACGCCATCTCTCTGTATAAGGTGCAGACGTAAATCAAAATTCCTTCTGGAGGTTTTAAGGAGTAAGGGATTTCCAAAGATTAAGTGAAGAAAGAGTCCAGGATTGTAGAGATGAGAGAACATGAGTAAGAGAAGATATGTCTGTATGTACAGAATAATCCGCTGTGCAGCCAGAGATTAAGTCACAGCTACTAATAGGATTAACCATACTGGGAATGTACGGCGGCTCATATACACAGGTGTTGAAATGGAACATGTGCACTAACACACATTACAAGATGTTTTCGTGCTCGAGCCAAAAATGATAATACTACTCTAAATGTAATATCAAAGCTAAACCTGTAAACATACCCGGAGATATAAATCATTGAGCATAGCGGATGCAAAAGCTGTTGGATTAGTGGTGACAACCATTAATGGTCCCCATCACAGTGTCTAGAAGTTGTCACCTACCTTGTACCTGGAATGCCATATAAACCTGTAATATTTGTGTAGTTACATACTGCCATCCACTCCAATCATCCTATTAAATGGGAGCAAAGGTACTTCTGTATTGAAACGTATTATCGCTACTGATATACACTAAAAGCCATGGCAATCTATCGGCCCTCCATGATTTCATGGTGGAGGACCGATGACATCACAGAGTTGGCTCCCTCCTTCTGTTCAGTCTATACAACCCACAATCAATATTGACCGCAGCATGTAAGGGGTAAACTGTGGGGATTGGAGTGGCAACTGGCTGTGACTGCAGATGGCGCTGTCTCAGCTCCTGACCCACGTTATTTATATGCTGGAAACATACGTCATTCCACGCAACCCCCTTCCCATCCAGAACATAGAAATACATCCTGGAGCGAGACGGGGTTAAGTTTAGTTTTGATTTTGAGAACATTTCAGTACATATATCTATATATTTTGTTCCTATTATGACTTGTATCCTGCATTGTCACCAGTTTTCGCCTTTGCAGGCTGTATATGTAATTCTCAGTTATCCTTAGCATCATGGCTATATGAATCACTGCCTCTCTCACCATCCTCCTCCCCTCTGCCCTCTGCTCTCCATAAATTTCTATGAACAGCATGAGTCATGCCTGTCCTCTCAAAGTGTAGTGACCATTTAAGGTATCTGAACTACTAAGGTTCCAAGGGGCAAGAAGGGGTAATGGCGTTATCCACTTTCATAAATGCCTCTTAGATAGAAACGTTCCCAACATATAACCTGATCTCCCAGTGATCAGTTGTGATCTAGGTCAAAATCTGCCAGCAATTGTTTAATTCCACTGCAGCGCTGCCATAGGGCAAATTAAAGGGGCTTCCCAGGCAGTGCGGGCTGTCAGTGCACCGTAAGCTGCTGCTCCAACCCCTGTGTAGTGGCTGGCTCTTTTAAACCGGTTTCACATGAGCCGAAGCGCAATTGCGCATGCCTTAGCACAACATTTTTGTAAGTGAGGCTTTTTTTGCGTGTATCGGCATAATTTACCATAATTGTTCTGCCCGTGCGGCATGTTCATTTGTGCGCGGCAAGCAAACGCACCGATTGAAATGACAAACTAGTTCCCGATGTGTTCTTTTTCCAGCAGAGTTGCAGTGTTTCACACATCTCCTTGCATATAACGCATGCATCTGCACATCCCCCATTACGCAGAAAGATAGAGCATGTGAAGATGCACACGCAAAATACACGCTTGTGACCAAACCATTAAATCAATGGGTTCTATTCTCTGCATATTGTGCTTGTAGATTCTGTGCACGCTGTGAAGGAGCCTTTATGACAGTCTGTACTCAGCAGCAGACTGCAGACTGCCATAAACTGAACTACCCAATCAGACCAGCTATTTGTTTATTGGACAGTAGATCAGCCTATCCCTCTATTATAGTGGATTGTGTCCTGCCAACATAATAGGAAGAAGCCGGGGCTATAGGACGCAGCCTGGGAGGTTGCAGGTGGCTTCGCCCCGGAGCTGTCCCCTCCTGCAGGCAATCAACTCTCTGAACCTTGTAGATAACGTCTTTGAAAAAGGCCACCAAATGCAAATCTAACTTATTATAGCCAAACCTGTTCCTCTCCTGAGGTTTCCCCTCTGTAAACAGCTGGTTGACCCTGAAGTATGACATCTGCAGCTCCGCGCCTGTGGAGTTTCATTTCTGATTTAGTGTTTTTTTGGAACGGACATCCCTTAATTGAATCCCATAAATATTTTATTTCTAAAACAGCAAGTATTCAAGTCATTTCCTTTTTCCACCAATACTTCCAGATTGTGCTGCACGTGTTTTGGGATCAAATGAATGAAATGCACAATTCAGCTTTTTGTTCTATCTTAGACTTATTAGGATTGATGCATGTATGAAAAATCCTACAAAATCACATCTATAATAATCCCTTAATGACATCCTGACATCAGTATAACAAATGCCCCAGAGTTTATGACTTGGGTGGTCATGTAGGCTTTCTAGTTCATGAATATAATGCCAGAGCTACAGTGAAGAGTGACACTTGAGAGGAAATGGTATGGGGAATGTACTGTATCTTAAAGCGACTCTCTGGTCCTGGACAAACCAAATCACTGACAACCTGATGCATACTGTGCATTACTTTTAGTCTAACGGGGCATTTACACGGGCGACTTTCCCGCATGATGTCTGTGCGTTGCAAGATATTTTTAATAGGGCATTTACATGTATTTAAGGAAATACCCCTCTAACTATCTAGATTGCCAAAGTCAGAGACACATAATTGTTGTGCAGCTACTCTAGCGGAGATACCACGGCTGCCCAAGTTACTCATGCAAGAGGGGAATGTTCCGGGCAGGGGCGTAACTATAAAGGATGCAGGGGATGCGGCTGCACCCGGGCCCAGGAGCCTTGGCGGGCCCCATAAGGCCTCTCTTCACCATATAGGGAGCCCAGTACTATGAATAAAGCATTATAGTTGGGGGCCCTGTTACAGACTTTGCATTGGGGCCCAGAAGCTTCAAGTTGCGCCTCTGGTCCCGGGGATGAGAAAACTTGTTAATTAAATATGTGCAGTTACTTTAGGGAGGTCAGAGTATGGAAGACTGGAAAGCTAGCGGAGACTGCTGTGTATTGGGGCGCCTCGCTGGTTGCTGAGCTCTCTGGTCAGCAACTGGGCAGAGAATAGTGTGAGTCTGTTAGAGAGTGTACAAGGATGTAGACCCGGACCTTTTTCATGCGGCCTGGCACCAGTGGGATACCAAAGCCATTTGCTCTCTGGACGAACATTGAGTGGGTACTCCAGAGTGGCTTCCCCGCACCGAGTCTCAGCTCCTCTCCTGAACAGCCGGTTTACGGCTTCTAAGAAGTTCCTGCTAACACTCTGCTTTACCGCGTGGCTGTGCAAATGCCACCGGTGAAAGGACAATTAGTTTTTGTATACAGGATGAACCTGGTGAAAGTAACAGTGGACTTCAGTTCGAAGTGTGGTCATCAGAATTGGCATGTAGAATCACCTTTTCATTCAACTTACGGCCAGTATAGCCTAATAAGCCAAGTTGGACTTCTAACGGGCGCGCTATACACTATTGTTACTCATATTTCCTACTGGATGGACGGCCATGTTATTTAAAGTTCAGTAAAGTTGTTTAGCTTTCAATATGAGTCATGGCTCTGAATATTCGGCCTATTCTCAAAGCTCTCGCCCACCCATCCTGTCTTGGGCACAATATTACAAGGTTTGCCACCAGCCCCCGGTAGATTTTCAGATGACCTGGACACAAGGCTTTACTTTCTTATTTTCCTCCCACCACAGAGAAGGGAATTAAGACACCAGGGAGAGCAGCTGCCGAATTGCCAGTTTCCCCCTTGGCTCCATCGACCCCGTAATGGCAAGGGACATACCCTACTTAATATCTCCGTTACCCCCTTCACCTATACAACCTTCATAAAATTAAAGATTGTGCCTTATGTGTGGCCAGTTTCAACATCCACAAAAGAACCATATTTTGCAAGTTACAAGGCCTCTGTCAATTCTTTTGCAACAACCCTTCTTCTGGCTGCTTTTTCCAAGCCACCATTACAAATCTATGAATCTATAGTCTTCATTGATGGCACAGACTATATGCCCAATGATAGAAGATCAACCACTTGTCCTGTACAGCTGTTGTCTTTCTCTGTTCTAAGATATAGCTATTGTTATTGGTCTACACCAGTATTTTTAATGATTTCTCCACCAATGCTTTGGTTAGGACTATTTTAGTATCAGGTCCCAATCTTTCAAGATCTTCACCAGTACATGAGCTTTTAAACACTAAGGCCTCGGTCACACGGGCGGTTTTTCGTGTGATTTGCGCATGCGATCCGCGTATATATATACCCAATGCATCCCAATGGGATCGGTCACATGTCCGCTTTTTATGCGGATGTGCGATAAATTATAGGACACAACGATTTGCAGAACGCACCTATCTGCGTTCTGCACAACGTTGTGTTCTATATATGCGCTCAATGGGGCCGGCGGCAGCAGCACCGACCCCATTGAGAACATATACTAAAGATCGTTCTCCTCTGCCACAGCTGTGGCACAGCTGTGGCAGAGGAGAACGATGTTCGCCCATTGAATTCAATGGAGCTGGCAATACAGCCAGCTCCATTGAAAGCAATGGGCTGCCGGCAAGCGCTGGATGAATTTTCGGGGAAGGGCTTAAAATATAAGCCCTTCCCTGAAAACCATCCTGAAAATGTGTAAAAAAAAAAAAAAAAAGTATACTCACATTTTTTCTGCAGCCGGAGTTCAGCCACGTCCGGACGGCAGTTCTCCTGAACTGCTCTCTGTAGTATTCAGCAGGCGGGGATTTAAAATCCCCGTCTGCTGAATGGGCTGCCTCTGATTGGTCACAGCCCTCACCAATCAGAGGCAGCTCGCACTCACCAATGGGTGAGTGAGTGCTTCCTCTGATTGGCTGAGCGCAGGGACCAATTAGAGGCAGCTCTCAGCTATTGAATGACAGCTGAGAGCTGCCTCTGATTGGTCCCTGCGCTCAGCCAATCCGAGGCAGCACTCACTCACCCATTCATGAACTCATGAATGGGTGAGTGAGAGCTGCCTCTGATTGGGGAGGACTGTAACCAATCAGAGGCAGCCCATTCAGCAGGCGGGGATTTAAAATTCCCGCCTGCTGAATACTACAGAGAGCAGTTCAGGGAAACTGCCGGAGGGACGCGGCTGAACTCCGGCTGCAGGAAAAAGGTGAGTATACTTTTTTTTCTATTTTTACACATTTTCAGGATGGTTTTCAGGGAAGGGCTTATATTTTAAGCCCTTCCCGAAAATTCATCCAGCGCTTGCTGGCAGCCCATTGCATTCAATGGAGCCGGCTGTATTGCCGACTCCATTGAGTTCAATGGGTGAACATCGTTCTCCACTGCCACAGCTGTGCCACAGCTGTGGCAGAGGATAGCGGGCAGCACTGGGCCGTTTCACTGAAAACGCTGCTAGGTGCAGATTTTTCAGCGAATCGTCAGCCCCGGTCACGTGATTTGCGGATGCGCATCCGTTATGTGATGCGCAAATTGTGCGAAAAAACGCCCGTGTGACCGAGGCCTAAACAATACCCAGGGCTGTGCAAGCCCACGAGGGGGTATACCCAGTGTAAGGCTAAAATGGGTGGAGCATGACACAAGGGTTTTCTTTTACTTCCTGTGATGAAGCAAGTAGAAGTATACCAATACTACTGTATGAGGAACCAATATCGGAAGCTCCTGTCACCATCCAATTATGTCCAACGGAATGTATTGAACTGTCAGGGTAAATAATACAGTACAACACGTTTCAACCCTCACAGTGTCTTCATCAGGTACTTGAGGAAGACTCCTGTGAGGTTTGCAATGAATTGTACTGTATCATTTACCCCGATGGTTCAATACATTTCGTTGGACATAACTGGAGGGTGACAGGAGCTTCCGATATTGGTTGCTTCTGCAGCAGCACCATTATTGGTGTTATTCTACTTGTTTCATCTTTACCAAGAGGGTTGCGGTGTTTGGGAAAATATTTCAGGTGAGAAGGACAATTTTTTTAAAAATTTCATTCTATTTATTAGAATACTAAATTCAGATCTGCACCCTTGCCCTCTCTGCTTTTTCTTTGTTTGGAATCTGTGGGGTCTTTAGCCCTTAAAGAGTACCCGCACTTTCACTCCGTGGTGCAACTGCCTCGACGGCCGTTTTCAACACCTTCCAGCAGCTGAAGATTGTTCCATATAAAGCCCATATAGCGCTATATGGGGCCATCGTCAGCTGCCGGACGGAGCGAAAACAGCTGACAGAGCAGGGGCGCTCCGAGGTGAAAGTGCAGGTACTCTTTAATGTCACATCACCCTGAAAACCTACAGGTTTCTGTAAGAAAAATCAATAGCAAGACAGAGATTTATTAAAGCATTACGCTTGTTCCAGTGTGGAACTTTTTTATTTTGCCCTGCCTTTCCGTATAGGAGTCCTAGGGTCATGGATTCGATCCTGACCAGGAACACAACCACATGGATACTACATGTTCTTCCAGTATCTGCATGGGTTTTTCCAGGAAATCTGGTTTCTTCCCACAGTCCAACAACATACTGGTAGGTTAACTGGCTTCCTATGAAAATAACTATATTATGTCTCTGTGGTCTGGAAGTTAGAGCGGGTAAGGATGTGTGCATGTATAGATAACTAATGATTATATCTGATGCCAGATATGAGTATTTAACGCAAGATGTGACCCACACCATCACTGACCTATATAAGTTCCTCTCATAGATAGCATGCAAGCTTTATTGTTTAGATTTAAAAGAGTTTATACTCAATAAGAGCTTATAGCCTACATCAAATTTAACATAAAGGGCATTACAGGCATTGTACAATTAGAACATATATTAGGGCATATATATGCTATTAGTCTTGTAAAGGTAGGACTTTGCTCTAAATCTAATTTGGTAACCAGAAGGAAGGGCAGCATCCACCCATTCATATGAATTAAGGCTGTGTCATACCACATTTTTCCTGCAGAGGCCATTGCAGGGGAAATGTTCAGCTAACAGGTGTCATAGGGCCAACAATGCTGGGACCTCCTCGTTCTTTGGTGCCCGCACTGATAAGTTGTCTCGGTCGTCCGTTAATGATATATATATATATATATATATATACTGGCCCCATAGTGTTAAAGGCACCATTTATACTGTTGGTGGGCCTGGCCATGCTGTGCCACAAGTTTCTTATTGAAGCTCTCTTCTCAGTTATCATAGTGTCTAGTATTGGGAACTCTCTCTGCTTAGTACTTGGGGTTTTCTAGCATCTTAGGATTAGCATTAGTGTAATTGTCGTCAAACTCTCTTGAACTGGTCTCCAGTCTCTCTACTGTAGTTGGGTTGCCCCTTTTAGGGTGAGGGCTCTGCTTGAGGGACCAGTCCGGTTTGAGCAGTTCTGTCTATTTTCTTCTTGAGGTACTCCATACCTCACTGCATTCGGTTCCATTATCTTTTCCAAGTCCGAAAAGCCCATATTTCCAGTCACCGGTGTTACCCTGTGTTTGTATGTGAAACTTGTCACCACCAGTTGTGCAAACTAGTCAATCCAGACATGACATCAGGTTTGATCGCCAGGTTTGATTGTCCTTATTTAGAGTATTGTTATGATGGGACAACCCCTTTTATTCCCAAAGATGACTCATTCAGGGAGGGGCTGCTGATTTTGTCAAAATGCAGTATTACATGGTGGCTATTCAGATAAACAGAAAGTCTCTCTATTCCAACTCACTTTTAATGTCACCCTAGAAACCACAAGGTACAATCCAGATAGAAATCTAAAATTAAAGAAAAGCTTACTTGATAGAAAGAGCCTCTTTGGTCCTTTTCATGTTGAAGTTTTTTATTTCATAGACAGAAATTAAACAGAAAGCTATTTTTATTGTGGAAGGAAACACACGAAAAGAAAGATTGTGAATATGTTGCCTTGGTTGGATTCGAACCCATGGCCATGACACTGCACCACCAAATGTGGACAAGAAAGACTTCTCTACAGTGTATACATTTTCATTTCGCCATTAAACAATTCCCAAATCTTGAGATCTCTCGCAATCAGCATCTCGTAGAGGGTTTCTTAAAAAGAACTTGTCACCACACTTGTAGTTGTCAAATCAATCAAAGAACTTCTCACCTGGACCATAATCCCCCAGGGTTGACTTTCATGCCTGGAAAAACCTGGTTTGCATTCTGTTTCGCTCATGTGGTCAGCTGAAACTCTAGCTGGAAGCTCCTCAAGTCTGGACATCAAATGTCACCTCTCACAAAGCAGTTATATTCGCACTTTGTACAAGTGGAGGCCTTTGTTTTTCTTCAAAAGGAGACCTACTCTCGTGAAAATTAATGAGTCTTAATTACTTTTAAAAAAACTGAAACGTGGTTTATTTTCTCAGGTATCTCACGAACTTGTTCAGGTCACTTGATATTTACTGTTGCTAGTTACTGTCAGTAGGTTACGGGATAGTTTCAATTTCTTTCAATTTATTTTTGAGATTTTTTGGTTGACTTTTTATCTTTTTCAATATTGTTCTTACATTTTTCTAATTGGATTATTTTGTTTTTATTTCGTGTTTAATTTTTACTTAATGTCTTCATTGTTTTTTATGTTGAAGTCCTAAGTAAGGAAAGTATTATGGGCGCCAATTTTTTTGACATTCCTAAGTTCCCATGTAAATACAAAACTATATGAACAAACTAAACAAGTGGTTCATATTTCTTTTTATTAATACTCATTATTATTTTTGACCCATCTCTACAGGTCATTTACATGTAGCAATTTTTACAAGATTTGACCAAACCCGTATTTAAAGCGACTCTCCGGTTTCAGTTCAAAATTCTGTCCCAGGACCGGAGCAGTCCCCACTACTATATACTACACACTAGTTGTTCTTCTCAGCTGTTCCTCTGATCTGTTGCTTCCAGGGCTTTTTTTTCACCCATTCAAGATGGCCAATACAATCTTCGAACTACCTAATCCCATAGTGAAATGGTAGTATTAGACTACTAATGCGCTATACCTGCTTTCTGATTGGTCAGAGCTGCACATGAGATCAGTGCTGACCAATCAGAGAGCAATGCACAGATAGCAATTAGAAAATTGCTGTAGCCCTCTTGCATGGCTGAAGCAGGACCTAAAACAAGTGGATCAGAAGGGTAGCAGAAAATAACTGAAAGTAGTAGACCTCCTGCTGCTCCTGTCCCAATATAGACGTTTGTCCAGAATCCAGAGGGTCCCTTTGAATCCAAACTTTTATTAACCTGTGATCTTTTGGTATTGAAGATAACATGGCAGGCCTCATGGCTATTCTTGCTTTCCATAGCAGCTATTTAACCAGGAATTGTCATAGTTAACCTTGGCCCTAGAACCATGGTGGCAAACCTTTTTGACACAGTGCGCCCATCTTCCCATCTCTATGCAAAATTATATTAAGTACAAATGTACTATTAAATATGAGCCACCAGGCCCCCATAGCAGTAAAAGCATAGGAACCCCATAATAGTTCCTATTGCAGTACCCTTATGACAGTGCCTGCCACAGGACCCTCATAAAATGTCTGTCATAGGTCCCACATAAAAAGATAACAGCCACAGGACCCCTACAACAGTTCCTGTGACCAGACTCCCATAACAGCACAATATACAGGATCCCCATAGCAGCCTTCCACAGGACGCCCTTAGCAATGACAGGCAGAGGGACCCCATAACAATGACTGCCAAAGTAATGACTATAAGGTCCCCACAAAAGTCACAGCCACATGATTGTCATGACAGTACCTGCTACTAGACCCACATTACAATGCCTGCAAGAAGACCCATGACAACTACAGGATCCCCAGAAACAGTGAATGTCACAGGATCCCTATAATGATACCCATCAGAAAACCCCCATAACATTGACAGCCAAAGAACCATCATAAAAGGACCATCACACGTTGGTACGTGTGATATTAGGATCATGTACGGTGCCACAAAAAGTCCGGCTTTATATACCACACAAATGTCAGGGATTTGTCACCTGTACCTTAGTGCCACAGCAGGGGCATAACTATAGAGGATGCAGGGGATGTGGTTGCACCCGGGCCCAGGAGCCTTAGGGGGCCCATAAGGCCTCTCTTCTACATATTGTGAGCCCAGTACTATGAAAAAAGCATTATAGTTGGGGGCCCTGTTACAGATTTTGCACCGGGGCCCAGAAGCTTCAAGTTACGCCTTTGTGCCACAGACATGTATTTAGGTAAAATTGACAAATTCTACAGGACCTAACAGAGTCTAGAATCAATATAAAATTCGGTAGTGTTACTCTTTAAAGATTTTTAGCAAATGGCATTTATTCCTCAATTTCTATCCTTTTAGAACCTCCTCCATCCATGGTAAAATTATTGATAGACAGTTAAATGGGTTGCATGAAAAACTTCGGAGCCATTGATTTGAATGGAATTGAGCTGCAATTACAACACTTGAAGAGTGATTCTGTTTACGGGAAAAGGAAGAGCTGTTTTTCCAATTTTATGCAACCCCTTGTAACAAGTTTATCTTATCTATAGATGAGCAAACTTCTTAAAAGTTTGGTTTGACTGGTTTGCAAAATGTTTGATTCGGCCCAAATTAATTCAAACTAAGGCCTCATTCACAGGAGCGTGTATTTGTATGTACATAGGTGCGTGCAAAAACCGCGTGTCTATTAGAACCATTGGTTCCCTATGAAGTGTTCACATGTCCGTGTTTTACAGGTGTGCAAACGCATGCACCTGCAAGAGATAAGACATGCATGCACTGGGAATGTTCGTGCTGCGCGTAAATATTCCCCCTGGGGAGTCCCCTCATCACTGCAGACTGCGACAGCACTGTTTTTCGGGCAGCTACAGTAGGCAATATCAATAATGCCCTTGCTATAACAATTTATGAGTTGTTTAATATGGTATGCTTTGCCATCAATAGGGTTCACAAAGATGTTTTTCTAGTTCGTAAGGCTGAATGAAGACAATGTCCATCTAGTCCAGCCTGTCTAGCCTCCTGTGTTGTTGATCCAGAGGAAGGCAAAAACCCCAAGGGCAGAAGCCAATTAGCCCATTTGGGGAATAAATTCCTTCCCGACTCCCTAATGGCAATCAGACTGTTCCCTGGATCAACCCCCAATATTTCCTACCTGCTGTGTACCCACATTAATAATTAACCTAAGATTTATAACCTATAATATCCTTCCTCTCCAGAAAGACATCAAGTCCCCTTTTAAACTCCTCTATGGATTTTGCCATCACTACGTCCTCAGGCAGAGAGTTCCGCAGTCTAACTGCTCTTACAGTAAAGAACCCCTTTCTATGTTGGTGATGAAACCTGCTTTCCTCTAAACGTAGCGGATGCCCTCTTGTTACCGTCGTAGTCCTGGTCGAATCAACATGGGGGCAAAAGATGCACTAACCTGGTTGTTGTTTCCACTGAGAACACTGCAAGACATAACATTTCAGGGTGGCTAGAGATTAGGTTTTAATGGGGTTTTGGTGGTGCTGATTTACTAATCTTTACATAGGCTGTTGGAAGTTGGCCATCCAGGCCTATGTTTTAGCGTGTATATGCACAATTACACACATGATACCAACTGATGGCTACTAGTCACATCTCCTTTGCTACCACCATTTGCCTCTTTATTTTAAATATTATTTAATGTTGTCTTTTTTAATAGTAAAGTATTTAGATTATATTTTAGGGGATATTACCCGTGGGTATTTTTTGCCTTTGGCAATTGGAATTATAAAAGCCTTGTGTAACACTCTGATAGTGTTATTGTTACGCCTGTCAGCTCATTGTTAATTTTGCCAGCACACCTTGTTCTGTCCAGACGAGCCAGGGTTAACAGCTCCTGTGCCTTTCAGTCATGTTAATTACCCTGCTATGTGTCTGAGTAGTGTGCTGGTGATTGACAGGTCTATCTACCTATCGGCTCCTCCCGCCTTCCTATAATATCCAGCTCATGCTGCCTGGGAGTGGCCAATTATTGTTCAGTTTTCAGTGTCTGCGGAGTAGTTCAGCTACTCTGACCTGCTGGTAATCTGGCCCTGGTACTTTGTGCCATTCCCTCAGTCTGCTAGCTAGTCTGCCTCGTTTGGTACCCTGCTTCTGTCAGCTTGTCTGCTAGACCTCGCTGTTATCAGCCAGGGTTTTCCAGTCCGCCTCTGTCAGTTTGTCTGCTAGACCTCGCTGTTATCAGCCAGGCCTTACCATCTGCCTCTGTTCTGTTTGTATTGTTTCGTGTTGGTTTTTGTCATCTGCCTTTCCTGTTGGTGCTAGTGGGTAGTCGTCTCTTGCATAGGTACTGCTGTCCCTGCCTGTCCCCCCTAGTAAGCGTAGGGTCAGAGTTGGCGGCCTGGACGTGTCCACCATCAGGGCTATCTCCAGGAGGGGACAGTGGCGTGGGTGTAGATCAGGGAGCCCCGCGCCGTGCACACTTAAGCACCCCACTAGTACCGTAACAGTTATACAAAGTATTTAGGGCTCTTAGACAGTGTTATACACGACTGTTAAAGACTAGTGTTGAGCAAACAGTAGCAGTAGAACCCTTTTTCTGGTAAAACTTTGCTAAAAGCTTGGTTTGGTTTCGTGCTGAAATGAACTTTCAGCAAAGCTTGACCCAAAACAGAATTCTACCGGTTCAGTTTGCTCAACAATAATTGTATCATTTCCCGATCAACCAACATATCAAGATCATTACTATAAATATCAGTCAGTGTGTAAATGACAGTAAGTGGACCTTCCGTGAGATCACAAGTCTGTCTATTAACAAATGACAATTGATGGGGAACTAGTTATTCCTCAGCGACACTGCCACTAACAAAGGACTCTCTTGCCGTTCCCTTAAGACAGAAAGTATTTCTCTTACACATTGTCGTATTGGCAGATAGGCAGAGGTGGTATCCATTGTGTAAGGAAATGCAATCATCTGCCATGTCTACAAAATGTAATATAGCTCCTAGGAGAACACAAGAAGACGTTGAGTTGCATCAATAGCAATACATTATGCGTTTATGTTTTTTAAATTATGGGTGCACCTACTATAATCAATGAGAAATACCAGCAGACTATTCTAATTCGTCTTCCACCAGTTTGGTCACCATAGGTCTAATAATGTATTGGCCGACATTATGTTAACAGCTTTTATTATCCCATTTGCTGTTCTAGCTGCCTCATCAAGTCATTGAAAGTGACTTTTGCCCCCATTCATCTGCAGATAGGTAATTTTTGCAGGTATTTTGTTAAATGCATATAAGCTAGACTCGCTAACAAGGAGTTTTGGGGAAATAAATGTCCTCGAAGCATTATTGCCTGTCCTATAAAGCAATTGCTAAGATTTACTAAATGTCAAATAAAACTAAGATTGGAAAATAACATCTACAAAACAACATTTTGGAAACAAACAGCTCATGACTTATGTTCTTTTCCACTAAACCCAAAATTGAGTTATTTCATTGGGAGGGAAGGTATTTTTGAAAAATATTTTTGATGAATAATTTTAACTCTGGCTTCTGAACAATTTATTTCAGCTTCCAAGTTCCTTTAGTAAAAAGATTAGAGGCTTGAAATTGAGTCCCTCCTCTTCATGTGTCCAATTGCAAAAATGTGGTCCCAACTTTGACAAATAGATCATTTTACTAAAAACATATCTCCTAGTTGGGTTAAAGTCCTTTTATATAGGCAGATTCTTGGCCCAATGTAAAGATCAACCATTCATGTAGATTGAAGTTTGTTGACATTTTTTTACACGGGTCGAGAATCACTGGTTTGGGGACGAGTGGTAATTACTTAAATGTTCATCCCCAAAGGGCTAGTTCTACATCTCCTTGTTCACGCTGGAAGATGTACAACCGACCAGCAAGCATTTGTATGATTGCTAAAAAGCAATGATCAGCCGATGAATGAGCGTTCAATTGTTTGTAAGCTGATCATTGCCTCTTTTAATGAATGAACATTCGGGCAAATATTCATTCATGCTCGGATAATCGGGATGTGTAAATAATAGAGATGAGCGAGCACCAAAATGCTCGGGTGCTCGTTACTCGGGACGAAATTTTCGCGATGCTCGAGGGTTTGTTTCGAATAACGAACCCCATTGAAGTCAATGGGCGACTCGAGCATTTTTGTATATCGACGATACTCGCTAAGGTTTCCATTTGTGAAAATCTGGGCAATTCAAGAAAGTGATGGGAACGACACAGAAACGGATAGGGCAGGTGAGGGGCTACATGTTGGGCTGCATCTCAAGTTCCCAGGTCCCAATATTAAGCCACAATAGCGGCAAGAGTGGGCCCCCCCCTCCCAACAACTTTTACTTCTGAAAAGCCCTCATTAGCAATGCATACCTTAGCTAAGCACCACACTACCTCCAACAAAGCACAATCACTGCCTGCATGACACTCCGCTGCCACTTCTCCTGGGTTACATGCTGCCCAACCCCCCCCCCCCCTGCATGACCCAGTGTCCACAGCGCACACCAAATTGTCCCTGCGCAGCCTTCAGCTGCCCTCATGCCACACCACCCTCATGTCTATTTATAAGTGCGTCTGCCATGAGGAGGAACCGCAGGCACACACTGCAGAGGGTTGGCACGGCTAGGCAGCGACCCTCTTTAAAAGGGGCGGGGCGATAGCCCACAATGCTGTACAGAAGCAATGAGAAATCCAATCCTGTGCCACCTTCATCTGGAGCTGCACACGTGGGCACCTATGTGCCACACACTATTCATTCAGTCAAGGTGTCTGCATGCCCCAGTCAGACCGCGGTTTTTTATAAATAGTCACAGGCAGGTACAATTCCGCAATGGGAATTCCGTGTGCACCCACAGCATGGGTGGCTCCCTGGAACCCACTGGGGGTACATAAATATATCCCATTGCATTGCCCATCACAGCTGAGGTAATGTCATGTTAAATGCAGGTGGGCTTCGGCCCACACTGCATGCCCCAGTCAGACTGGGGTTCTTTAGAAGTAGACACATGCAGTTACAACTCCCTGTGGACCCACAGCATGGGTGGCTCCCTGGAACCCACCGGCGGTAAATAAATATATCCCATTGCAGTGCCCAGCACAGCTGAGGTAATAGTGTCATGTTAAATGCAGGTGGGCTTCGGCCCACACTGCATGCCCCAGTCAGACTGGGATTCTTTAGAAGTGGACACATGCAGTTACAACTCCATGTGGACCGACCGCATGGGTGGGTGCCAGGAAGCCACCGGCGGTACATAAATATATCCCATTGCATTGCCCATCACAGCTGAGGTAATGTCATGTTAAATGCAGGTGGGCTTCGGGCCATACTGCATGCCCCAGTCAGACTGGGGTTCTTTAGAAGTAGACACATGCAGTTACAACTCCCTGTGGACCCACAGCATGGGTGGCTCCCTGGAACCCACCGGCGGTAAATAAATATATCCCATTGCAGTGCCCAGCACAGCTGAGGTAATAGTGTCATGTTAAATGCAGGTGGGCTTCGGCCCACATTGCATGCCCCAGTCAGACTGGGGTTCTTTAGAAGTGGACACATGCAGTTACAACTCCATGTGGACTGACCGCATGGGTGGGTGCCAGGAAGCCACCAGCGGTACAAAAATATATCCCATTGCATTGCCCATCACAGCTGAGGTAATGTCATGTTAAATGCAGGTGGGCTTCGGCCCACACTGCATGCCCCAATCAGACTGGGGTTCTTTAGAAGTAGACACATGCAGTTACAACTCCCTGTGGACCCACAGCATGGGTGGCTCCCTGGAACCCACCGGCGGTAAATAAATATATCCCATTGCAGTGCCCAGCACAGCTGAGGTAATAATGTCATGTTAAATGCAGGTGGGCTTCGGCCCACACTGCATGCCCCAGTCAGACTGGGGTTCTTTAGAAGTGGACATATGCAGTTACAACTCCATGTGGACTGACCGCATGGGTGGGTGCCAGGAAGCCACCGGCGGTACATAAATATATCCCATTGCATTGCCCATCACAGCTGAGGTAATGTCATGTTAAATGCAGGTGGGCTTCGGCCCACACTGCATGCCCCAGTCAGACTGGGGTTCTTTAGAAGTGGACACATGCAGTTACAACTCCGTGTAGACCGACAGCATGCGTGGCTCCCTGGAACCCACCAGCGGTACATAAATATATCCCATTGCATTGCCCATCACAGCTGAGGTAATGTCATGTTTAATGCAGGTGGGCTTCGGCCCACACTGCATGCCCCAGTCAGACTGGGGTTCTTTAGAAGTGGACACATGCAGTTACAACTCCCTGTGGACCCACAGCATGGGTGGCTCTCTGGAAATCACCGGCGGCACATAAATATATCCCATTGCATTGCCCATCACAGCTGAGGTAATGTCATGTTAAATGCAGGTGGGCTTCGGCCCACACTGCATGCCCCAGTCAGACTGGGGTTCTTTAGAAGTAGACACATGCAGTTGCAACTCCCTGTGGACCCACAGCATGGGTGGCTCCCTGGAACCCACCGGTAGTACATAAATATATCCCATTGCAGTGCCCAGCACAGCTGATGTAACGTCAGCTTTAATGCAGGTGGGCAAAAAATTAATTGGATTACACTGTAGGCGAGGGCCCCAAAAAATTGGTGTACCAACAGTACTAATTAACCTCAGAAAAATTGCCCATGCCCAACCAAGAGGGCAGGTGAAACCCATTAATCGCTTTGGTTAATGTGGCTTAATTTGTAACTTGGCCTGGAGGCAGCCCAGTTAAAATAAAAATTGGTTCAGGTGCAAGTTTCAACGCTTTAATGAGAATTGAAACGTATAAACATTATTTACAAAAGTAATACGACTGAGCCTTGTGGGCCTAAGAAAAATTGCCCGTTCGGCGTGATTACGTGAGGTTTCAGGAGGAGGAGCAGGAGGAGGAGGAGGATGAATATAATACACAGATTGATGAAGCTAAAAGGTCCCCGTTTTTGATGGTGATAGAGAACAATGCTTCCATCCGCGGGTGCAGCCTACGTATTGCTTAGGTATCGCTGCTGTCCGCTGGTGGAGAAGAAAAGTCTGGGGAAATCCAGGCTTTGTTCATCTTTATGAGTGTAAGCCTGTCGGCACTGTCGGTTGACAGGCGGGTACGCTTATCCGTGATGATTCCCCCAGCCGCACTAAACACCCTCTCTGACAAGACGCTAGCCGCAGGACAAGCAAGCACCTCCAGGGCATAGAGCGCGAGTTCAGGCCATGTGTCCAGCTTCGATACCCAGTAGTTGTAGGGGGCAGAGGCGTCACGGAGGACGGTCGTGCGATCGGCTACGTACTCCCTCACCATCCTTTTACAGTGCTCCTGCCGACTCAGCCTTGACTGGGTATCGGTGACACAGTCTTGCTGGGGAGCCAGAAAGCTGTCAAAGGCCTTAGAGAGTGTTCCCCTGCCTGTGCTGTACATGCTGCCTGATCTCCGCGCCTCCCCTGCTACCTGGCCCTCGGAACTGCGCCTTCTGCCACTAGCGCTGTTGGATGGGAATTTTACCATCAGCTTGTCTGCCAGGGTCCTGTGGTATAGCATCACTCTCGAACTCCTTTCCTCTTCGGGTATGAGAGTGGAAAGGTTCTCCTTATACCGTGGGTCGAGCAGTGTGTACACCCAGTAATTCGTAGTGGCCAGAATGCGTGTAACGCGAGGGTCACGGGAAAGGCATCCTAACATGAAGTCAGCCATGTGTGCCAGGGTACCTGTACACAACACATGGCTGTCCTCACTAGGAAGATCACTTTCAGGATCCTCCTCCTCCTCCTCAGGCCATACACGCTGAAAGGATGACAGGCAAGCAGCATGGGTACCCTCAGCAGTGGGCCAAGCTGTCTCTTCCCCCTCCTCCTCATGCTCCTCCACCTCCTCCTCCTCCTCCTCAACGCGCTGAGATATAGACAGGAGGGTGCTCTGACTATCCAGCTATATACTGTCTTCCCCCGCCTCCGTTTCTGAGCGCAAAGCGTCTGCCTTTATACTTTGCAGGGAACTTCTCAAGAGGCATAGCAGAGGATTGGTGACGCTAATGATTGCAGCATCGCCGCTCACCATCTGGGTAGACTCCTCAAAGTTTCCAAGGACCTGGCAGATGTCTGCCAACCAGGCCCACTGTTCTGTAAAGAATTGAGGAGGCTGACTCCCACTGCGCCGCCCATGTTGGAGTTGGTATTCCACTGTAGCTCTACGCTGCTCATAGAGCCTGGCCAACATGTGGAGCATAGAGTTCCACCATGTGGGCACGTCACACAGCAGTCGGTGCACTGGCAGATTAAACCGATGTTGCAGGGTGCGCAGGGTTGCAGCGTCCGTGTGGGACTTGCGGAAATGTGCACAGAGCCGGCGCACCTTTCCGAGCAGGTCTGACAAGCGTGGGTAGCTTTTCAGAAAGCGCTGAACCACCAAATTAAAGATGTGGGCCAGGCATGGCACGTGCATGAGGCTGCTGAGCTGCAGAGCCGCCACCAGGTTACGGCCGTTGTCACACACGACCATGCCCGGTTGGAGGCTCAGCGGCGCAAGCCAGCGGTCGGTCTGCTCTGTCAGACCCTGCAGCAGTTCATGGGCCGTGTGCCTCTTCTCTCCTAAGCTGAGTAGTTTAAGCACGGCCTGCTGACGCTTGCCCACCGCTGTGCTGCCACGTCGCGCGACACCGACTGCTAGCGACGTGCTTCTGCTGACACATCTTGATTGCGAGACAGAGGTTGCGTAGGAGGAGGAGGGTTGTTTAGTGGAGGAAGCATACACCGCCGCAGATACCACCACCGAGCTGGGGCCCGCAATTCTGGGGGTCTGTAGGACGTGAGCGGTCCCAGGCTCTGACTCTGTCCCAGCCTCCACTAAATTCACCCAATGTGCCGTCAGGGAGATACAGTGGCCCTGCCCGCCTGTGCTTGTCCACGTGTCCGTTGTTAAGTGGACCTTGACAGTAACCGCGTTGGTGAGGGCGCGTACAATGTTGCGGGAGACGTGGTCATGCAGGGCTGGGACGGCACATCGGGAAAAGTAGTGGCGACTGGGAACCGAGTAGCGCGTGGCCGCCGCCGCCATCATGCTTTTGAAAGCCTCCGTTTCCACAAGCCTATACGGCAGCATCTCCAGGCTGATCAATTTGGCTATGTGCACGTTTAACGCTTGAGCGTACGGGTTCGTGGCGGCGTACTTGTGCTTGCGCTCAAACACTTGCGCTAGCGACGGCTTGACGGTGCGCTGAGAGACATTGGTGGATGGGGCCGAGGACAGCGGAGGTGAGGGTGTGGGTGCAGGCCAGGAGACGGTAGTGCCTGTGTCCTGAGAGGGGGGTTGGATCTCAGTGGCAGATTGGGGCACAGGGGGAGAGGCAGTGGTGCAAACCGGAGGCGGTGCTTGGCCATCATATGTCTGCGCATGCTGGTGGTGGTGAGGCTGGTGGTGGTGGCTCCCCGGCTGATCTTGGCGCGACAAAGGTTGCACACCACTGTTCGTCGGTCGTATGCACTCTCAGTGAAAAACTGCCAGACCTTTGAGCACCTCGGCCTCTGCAGGGTGGCATGGCGCGAGGGGGCGCTTTGGGAAACAGTTGGTGGATTATTCGGTCTGGCCCTGCCTCTACTCCTGGCCACCGCACTGCCTCTTACAACCTGCCCTGCTGCTGCACTTGCCTCCCCCTCTGAAGACCTGTCCTCAGTAGGCTTAGCAAACCAGGTGGGGTCAGTCACCTCATCGTCCTGCTGCTCTTCCTCCGAATCCTCTGTGCGCTCCTCCCTCGGACTTACTCCAAATACTACTACCTGAGTGATAGACAACTGTGTCTCATCGTCATCGTCCTCCTCACCCACTGAAAGCTCTTGAGACAGTTGCCGGAAGTCCCCAGCCTAATCCCCCGGACCCCGGGAACTTTCCAAAGGTTGGGCATCGGTCATGACAAACTCCTCCGGTGGGAGAGGAACCATTGTTGCCCATTCTGGGCAGGGGCCCGAGAACAGTTCCTGGGAGTCTGCCTGCTCCTCAGAATGTGTCATTGTAATGGAGTGAGGAGGCTGGGAGGAAGGAGGAGCAGCAGCCAGAGAATTCAGAGTTGCAGCAGTGGACGGCGCAGAATTTTGGGTGGTCAATAGATTGCTGGATGCACTTTCTGCCATCCACGACAGGACCTGCTCACGCTGCTCATTTTCTAATAAAGGTCTACCGCGTAGACCCATTAATTGTGAGATGAATGTGGGGACGCCAGAAACGTGCCTTTCTCCTAATCCCGGAGCAGTCGGCTGCGATACACCTGGATCAGGAGCTCGGCCTGTGCCCACACCCTGACTTGGGCCTCCGCGTCCTCGCCCGCGTCCACGTCCTCTAGGCCTACCCCTACCCCTCAGCATGGTGTATTACCAGTAGTGCAGAAACAGAACGCTGTAATTAAATGTGCCGCTTATTGGCCTGTGGTTGGAGGCTGACTTCGCTTACGGAACGCACAGCAGAGCCAGGAAAGAATTTTGCGCAAGCCCGCTGTAACACTTAGCTGGCTGCGTATTAATTAGGACTACTACCCCCAGCAGAGACGCAGTACAGTCAGGACGGTCACAGGCAGCCCAAATATATTTTTTTGTCCCAAATTTTTTTGATAAAGCCCACTGCCTATATAGACAGTATATGTCTTTCACGTTTTTCACTGTCCCTGCCTCAGCACTACTGGCCCTATACTATGTAAAATTACTGCAGACTGTTTCCCTCTGGACAGGATGACAGCGGTGATGTAACGGGCAACGCAGAGCCAGGAAAGAATTTTGCGCAAGCCTGCTGTAACACTTAGCTGGCTGCGTATTAATTAGGACTACTACCCCCAGCAGAGACGCAGTACAGTCAGGACGGTCACAGGCAGCCCAAATATATTTTTTTTCCCAAATTTTTTTTGGAAAAGCCCACTGCCTATATAGACAGTATATGTCTTTCACGTTTTTCACTGTCCCTGCCTCAGCACTACTGGCCCTATACTATGTAAAATTACTGCAGACTGTTTCCCTCTGGACAGGATGACAGCAATGATGTAACGGGCAACGCAGAGCCAGGAAAGAATTTTCTGGTGCTCGCCTCGAGTAACGAGCATCTCGAACACGCTAATACTCGAACGAGTATCAAGCTCGGACGAGTACGTTCGCTCATCTCTAGTAAATAAGCTATTAGTCTCCTGTTTTAAGGCCCATTTAGACACGATTATCGCTCAAAATTCGCTCAAAGCCATCTTTTGAGCAATAACCATTGTGTCTAAATGCCCAATCATCGTGCAGTTTTCATGTACGATTCGTTCCTAGAAAACTAGAATTGAGCGATAAACTCTTATCAGCGGTGCAGGATGTTATCACAGTCGACAGCGCTGATAAGATTCTTTCAACTCGTGTCCTGCTGGTAGTTCACAGAGGGACGCGAGCTATAAGCATGCAGAACATTGCAGCTTTTTGCTTTGCAAAACAGCTGTATTGTTTGCCGAGCGATAGCAGCAGTGTCCTGCTCTGCCTGCATAACTTTTTAGCAGCTAATTAGCTACTATAGACAATGCAAAGATAATTGCTCAAAACTGTCACTTAAACTTTCATTTCAGCAATTTTTGAGCGATGATCCGTCAGTAAAAATGGGGTCTTAGAAACTAGTCACTAGTCCTAGAACCAGAACCACTAGTCCATTGTGTCCAGAGTAGCTGTTCCTATTAGGAGTGATTTTTCTTCTTCTTGTTTTCCAGGGTGGGAAAGAGGGGCACATATATTGAAATCAGTATTCTCGAATGCGCAGATAGTGCACAATAGTTACTATTCTGTGTCATTACAGTATATAGCGTCTTCATCATATGCAATATACAACAAGTTTGGACAGAGAAAAATATACAATAAATTATTGTATTACACAAATTTTTAAAAGCGTTAAAAAAAACTTTTTGAAAAAAAATTATTCTTAATGGCTATATTTGTTATTTTTGTTTTAGGAAAAGTACTGTATAAATGTGCAAATGTGTGTAATGTATTCAGAGAATGGTTACATATCATCTCATTATTTATCAGTACATACACTGTGTCAAAATGTGTTAACAATTCCATCTACCTTAATGAATTACGGCATCTTTTTAAAAAATTATCACACATAATAAAATTCACATCGTCCGCTTATTAACACCTGTTTTGCATTTCTACAACTATTCATATTTTTGCTGGGAAGGAAGGAAAGCCATAATGAATGGGATTTTAGCATATTTTGCATTTTTTAGATCTCCACCCCCCAAGAAAAAAATTAACCTTAAAGGGAGTGACCACCCTAGAACACAGTTTTGCTTTTTAATAACATTAAGTCTAAAATTCAGTGTCTAGCTCCAAATACACCCTGCTTTCCTTCACACAGTATAGAGTTAAATGATAATGTTCTGTCTACCTACAGCCACCGCTAGGGAGAGCTCACTGCATAGTAGTCCTCCTCACTGCAGTTATGCTGTGGGGAGGAATGAGGAGGCTAGGAACCCCCGCTCTAGGGATCGCGGGGGCCTCAGCAATCAGACATTTATCACCTATCTTTGTATCCTTAATAGAGATGAGCGAGTATCTCCCCGCTCGAGATGAAAGGTTCGGGTTCCGGCGCGGGGGAGCGGTGAGTAGCGGCAGTCAGCAGGAGGGAGCTGGGGGGAGAGAGGGAGAGAGAGATCTGTCCTCCGTTCCGCCCCGCTCTCCCCTGTAGCTCCCTGCCCGCCGCCGGCACCCGAACCTTTTGTCTCGAGCGGGGGAGATACTCGCTAAGGGCAATGCTCGCTCGAGCAATTGCCTTTAGCGAGTATACTCGCTCATCTCTAATCCTTAACCCGTTTAATTCGGCTTGTTTAGCCAATAGCTCTTCCTTTCGAGACTCCCCGATACTCTTGAACCCTTGACTGGGTGAGTGTGCATGTTGTTTTAATAGAAGTAATGGAATAAGCTAATGCCAAATCCCTTGGCAGAGGCTTAGCTACCATGGGATCTAAGGATTGGGTATGTTGAAATCCAACATGTCTGGTTTTTCTTAGTCCCAACATTTGCTATCTGTGGAGAGTCAGGAGACCTTCACTCAGATTAGATAGCTGGCCAATCACATCGAAATCAGTGAGTTTGGATGATATTCATCTTCTAGGTCTGGACACTTTTAGATATAAACATTTTTTTGCCAAATGTGACCGATAATAATGATTAATTATTATCTCAATTGCCTAAACTTTTTAATCCAAGTCAACAATTTTTGGTTAAAAAGGGAATGTTTTATTTTCTTTTGTTGGCGGATTTTCTCAAGTTAACATATATTCCTTAATTTCGTTCTTAATAGTGAAGCCATACCTTCGTTTCTGTCGTACTAAACTTATGTACTATATGTTTTCCTCAACAAAATGCATTCCATGCATCATACGTGTAGCAAATGAGTACCAGACGCGTTCTATTATTTGGACTTGAGAAGAAACCTTTGTCTAGTTAGAGTTAATCTGGTTAAACGTATGATAGTACTAATGTGGATGTTACTGGAGGAACACCCTCGGTGTAAGAATATTGGTATCGAATTCCTCCATAATCTGGATCTATTACATGACATCAGTTTTAAGTGCTTCTAAATCTTGGATATCTGCTGCTCTGGATTTTTGGAAGCTCTTTCTAGAGATGCCATTTGGTGGAATAACTGTGGTTACCATGAACCTTTTGCCCCCATGAAGACTCTTTTCTCTTTTTTCCTTCGAAATACAAAGTTCAGCCAATTTAAATCATCAGATTGTTATATTTTACTGGCAGAGAAAACACAAAAACTGCAACTGATTATCTCGAATGTGAACTTTTGTAGCTCTGCAAATTTTTTTATTGTTTTCTTTGGAAAAAAAAAAGTTAATAGATCTTCATTATTTTAAGGATGGGTTAGAGTCTTTATGCCTAAAATCACAAAAATGTTATAAGAATGTTACCTGTTATAACCGACCGGACGAGAGTACAGGGGCACTTTTGGTTACTAATGCCCCTTTAACAGGGCTCATTTTTCACACACCCTTTTGTCAGATTAGGCATTGTTCATACATTCGGGGAAGTTAATTAAACCATTTATGCCTGTTTCCTGGTATATAAAAGTCACAAATTTTGGCACACCATAAGGTACCTTTACATGGACCAACTATCATTCAGCCAGTCCCTTAGAAAAGCCACTGAAGCCTTTGAATGACAGTTGTTTCCTTTTACACGAGCTGTGATTGTTCATTAGTAGTGATGAGCGAACATACTCGCTAAGGGCAATTGCTCGAGCGTGCATTGCCCTTAGCGAGTACCTGCCCGCTCAAGAGAAAAGGTTCGGCTGCCGGCGCAGGTGACAGGTGAGTTGCAGCAGTGAGCAGGGGGAGCTGGGGGGAGAGAGGGAGAGGGAGATCTCCCCTCCGTTCCTCCCCGCTCTCCCCCGCCGCCGGCCGCCGAACCTTTTCTCTCGAGCGGGCAGGTACTCGCTAAGGGCAATGCTCGCTCATCACTATTCATTAGTTGTTTGCCGAAATATCATTCATAGCATGCAATTTTGTTGGCAAGTCATTCACAAATGTGACTTTACACCGGACAACTTTTGATCAACCAGTGACTATTTTTTTGGTAAGCTGAAATAAAATGACTGGCAATATTCCGCTCATTACACGGAACCACTATGGTTTGAATTTGCTCTTTTGAGCAATTAGTCGGCTGATAGTCATACTAAAACATACTTTGCTTTAAGACTACCAAAGGGTCTTGGGAAATTTCCCTATTTGTGAAGTCAGCACTCCAGGAAAGCTCCTTCTCATATGTCAACTTTATCCGAAGAAAACGAGTTCCCCCGCATATGTCAAAAGAGTGTCCTTGTGGTGCACAGCTGGCTGGTATGAGTCAATATCCCTTAGTAGCACTGTATAGAATAGTATAGTAAGACTACACTATTCACAGAGGCATACAGTTAAAAAAACAACAACATATACTTTATGGTATACATTTAACTATGGGGTCCTATAGGTGATGTTTGCCATTACATGCCTTTACAGTGACATACATCGTAGCCATCTATTAGAAGTACACCTCTAACGAAAGGCAATAATGAAGTGTGAATAGTCTTAATGGGGTAGTTCAGATTAGAAGATTGTATCTTAGATTTACATTAAATGACTGTAGAGATGTGCCTTTTGGGAGGCAGGAGGAAACGATGTGAATCCTTCATTTCTCTACACTGCTTCTAGTGGTAAAGTTAAGTATAACAAGGCTCCTGTGAAAATCTATGTGGGATTTGTGGTCCTGTAGTGTGCAGAGCGATATTGGATGCTGGTTTTGGGATTAGTATTATTTTTTGCATGCCTGACTATATTCTTAAGACTCCTAGAAGGATAGATTCTGATAAAAGCATAGGACCCCATCATTGAGGTATTCAGTATTTTTTTTAACATATCCTTTGTCGGTTTTTCATTTACTGTGTAGTGCAGATTTTCATGTCCTCGACACCCAGAGTGCAGAATTTCTTTCCCACAATTGACCTTCTATCTAATTAGAAATCTCTTTTTGTAAAATGACTAGATGTGAAACGAAAGCTTGACATTACATTAGAAGTAATAACTGCAGTGTAAATGGGAAATATTTTTTCTGGCTCTCAGAAAGTTGAGACTCTTTAGTATCAGATATGTAAGATATCTATTAGAATAATACACTATGTCAGTTTCACATCCAACATTCTAAAATTGCTGATAAAGAGCTCCAAATCTCCTCCATGGTAAATTTCTGACTACTGCATTCACCACTAGGTGGAGCTGAAGAGTTCAATGCAGACTATGTTATTATAGAGTTCAATGTATAGACAGTATGCAGTGAGTGAACTCCCTATAGTTGTGGCTGCAGACAGTCTTTCATTACAGAAAGTAACTCTTTGCTATACAGGGGATTTTAAGAGCCTTTATTGTTAACTTTAAATGTTATTTGTGTTAAACAGTATGTTTATGGTACCAAAATGAATGGTTCTGAATGATGCATATTTGAGGTTGAAATACTAATGAAGAGGGGTGGTGCTAAGATTACAATTTATCCTGAATTCTCAGGATAGGCAAAAAATGGCAAATGAAGTTCAATAGTGATAAATGTACGGTTATGCACATGGGCAGGAGAAACGGATGTCACCAATACACACTAAATGGGGTACTGCTAGGGAAAAGTGATATGGAAAAAGACCTGATGTACTAGTGAATTGTAGATTAAACTGGAGCAACCAATGCCAGTCAGCTGCTGCAAAAGCAAATAAAGTCTTGGGGTGCATTAAAAGAGGTATAGGGGCGAGGGACGAGAACATTATTCTACCAGTATACAATGCACCTGTCAGGCCCACATGGAATACTGCGTACAGTTCTTGTCTACAGCCAGCAGTGCGAGAAGGTGGGCCAGATCGATGCTTAGCTCCGCCCCTGCCCCCCTCCCATTGCAGAGATCCAGCGGGGAGGAGAGGACAGGTGAGCCTGCACAGTGGGAGGAGAGCAGAGAGAGGGAGTTTAGCAGCCATGCTGCTATACTCCCTCCCACCTGCGGCCTCTGCCATGGGCTCCCGTAGGAGCGACTGACGTATTCCGGCCCAAAAGATAGTTCCTGGACTATCTTTTGGGCCCGATGTAATAACGCCCAGCGCTATATTTGGCTGGCCTGGGGCTTTTACGTCTCAGGAATATGGGCATGTGATCTGATGCATTGGAATCCAATGCATCAGATCACAGCATATATCAGCCGGCCGTGAAAACGAAAGAAGCCTAAGGGCTCCCACACACTTGTGCTTGCAATTTTTGTTAACGCGATTGTTAATGGGACTTTCTAATGTTAAAAACGCAACACAATGCACCAAAAACGCACGTTGCACTGCATTGCGTTGCGTTTTTAACATTAGAAAGTTCCATTGACAATCGCGTTAACAAAAAACGCAAACGCAAATGTGTGGGAGCCCTTAGGGTGTTTTCCAGGACTTTGATATTGATGGCCATCAATAGGATAGGTCCTCAATATCAGATCAGTGGGGATTTGACTGCAAGTTCTGCGTGCCGAGGTCTGGCAATGCAAGATTCAGAGTATGATGCAGGAGACGGAGTAACCAAAGTGTACAATATTTATTTAAGAACTCATGTGCTATTTATATAACTGGTGTCTTCTTATGTTGCAGAGGGAGCTTTGTATCCCTTTACATGAAGCTTGTGGATGGTATGTAATGGTGTGGCAATGAGGGACTCTCCCTCTTCTCTCTTGTGCTGCAGGGTCCTTCACCCCAATGGTCTAGGCAGTCCTCCATTTTTGGCTCCAAGGTCGGCAGTGCCCTTTAATGGTCTTACTCTCTCTCTCTCTATGCAACTCCCCAGCATGGAAAAACTGTCACTGTCACTTTAAATCTGCTCTGTTTTGTGCCTCTTTGGCTGTTTGCTGCTGCATTACTCTGTGAGCTATGACACTGCTCACACCTTTTAAATCAGCAATGAGAACATTCTCCCCCATTCAGGAAGGGGGCAAACCTTAGTCCCTATACTGTTTCCTGCATGGGGACAGCCTCCTATTAGTGACACACTATCCACATCACCGCTAGTGTCCCCGAGGGGGTCAGAAACTTCTTTTCCAGTGTTTCCATCTATCTGAACACTTTTTCTTCCCCCCCTTCTTCCCGGCCAGCGGAGGGGCCTCTTCATAATGCTGCAAGTACCATACTTTGTTTCCTGCAGCTTTTGTCATTCTTTTTCTCCCTATCGGATCTCAGGCAGGGGGCAGGCTATCTATGACCGCTATCAGAACAGCTTAATCCCCCGATAGTAAGAGGGGAGAAAGGTATCACTCTCCCCTCTTACATATACGCAAGGGCCCGGGTGCGACTACTACTTCTACAGCCCACATAGCTTTGCTCCTGATAACTATTGCAGCCCTCGGCCATCATGTAAAGGCATCTAATGAGTACAGTAATAAAACAAGACCCATATTCAATTATCTACAGTATACAGCAGTAAAGCATTAATATTAAATCTGGCATAAAATACACTTCCACCTTTATAGGTTTCCCCACTGTGCATTCAATCCAAGAAACTGTTATGTTCCCCAAGGCTGTTTCTCACCAGCAGAGTATTGGAGAAAATCCTTCGTGAATTCCTAATTAATTTACAACCTGTTGATTTCCCCAGGTGCTGCTGGCATACAACATAGTGGCAGAGAAGACTGCCGCTCGGAAACAATGTATCTATATAAAGTCAATCATTAGGCTGGCTTTCATATTTATTTCAAGTTTCCATTCAGTGATTTTATAATCTGCTAGTTGAGCCTGATTGAAGGAGTGCAAGTTTCCAAATTATTTCAGGATTAATTTAGGAAACATCTTACATGGCGCCATGTTTCATTTCCAAAAGATACTGCTGCTGTTTGTTGGCAGGGAAGTTGGCAGGCAGCTGTTGTGCCCCGGGACTTCAATGGCAGAGGTTCCCTGGAATACCATGGAGTATAGGTAGGAGTTGCATGTGAATGAGTCCTGGTAGTCGGTATTATAAGTAACACATAGCAGTGGGGGCCTGTTACAGAGTTTGCCTGCATTACAGACCAAAGCTTCAAGATACACCTCTATGCGGAATCAATGCATCTAAGTATACAGCCCACTTCAGGATCATAAGGTGGGGTGCAGGACCATAAGGTGGGGTTCAGCCCACGGAGAGAGGAAGTAACATAAAGTGCAAGAGCAAACTCCCATAACAGGACATTATTCCCCATGTCATGCAATGAAAACCAAAATAAGAAACCACATATGGCTTTATAATCCAAAATTAGGGAATTTTGATGATCACCAGATTTACCAACCTGTGGAAAAATTTCCTTCTCATAGCTGCACGTCTGACCAGATATCACAATTCTCTGCCCCATTCTTCATTATTTCTACAGGAAAAAAATAGGCTTTATGCCACATCAACCAATAAACCAGTAAATAAAAATATAAAACAATCAAAATCAGTAAAAGAAATGTAAAAAGTAATAAAAACACTGCTAAAATTTAACATTTTTCCTATAGACATCTGTCTAGATTGCTGGACCTGATCACAGCCCTATGTAAGCCTCATGTGTGAAAGCCACCAATGGTGGGAAGTATTGTCATATAATAAAGAGAAAATAACGCTGGAGTCCTAGGTTCAAATCTCACAAGGACAACATCTGCATGTAGGTTTTATGTTCTCCCAGTTTCTTGTTCTTGTTCTTGTCCTTGTCTTTCCTTTCCTTTTCACTTCATGGTTGAGTTGTTAGCACTGCTGCCTTGCAGTGTTGGGGTCCTGGGTTCAAATCTGACCAAGAACAGCGTGTGGAGTTTTTTAAAGTCCGTGCAGATGTTGTCCTTGGTCGGAATTGATTGGAGGACCTCAGTGGGACAAGACAGCAATGTAAACCACATCCTGAAGAACCACCACCACACTGTTAGAGGGTGTTCAACACTAGTTTTAGGGGTTTTTAAGAACTTCCAGCTCAGTTCGAACTAATTCTGACTGTACAATATTTTCTGACAACATTTGCCAAACTGGATGAACCAAACATTTCAAAAGTTTGCTCGTCTCTAAAAGCACCAATATTTTCTGTACACTGTGTCTGGTATTACAGCTTAGTCCCATTGAAGTGAAATGCAATACCAAACACAGCCCATGGTGAAGAGTGGTGCTGTTTCTGGGGAAAATATGCAGACCGTTTTTTTCCTAATCTCATACAGCCCCTTTATTTCAGTCTTTAAAAAGTCATAAAAAGTCATTTCAGATATTATATGGTTTGGTAGAAAATAGGACTCCATTGTGGCAAATTCAAAAAGCCACATATATAAAAATAATATCGCCATACAATGTCAAATAGTGTCAGCATCCAAAGAATACTACCCTAACACTGCCATACACTGAATGGTCACTTCATTAGAGACACCAGCCCTTTCATGATTGAAAGATTGCAGTATGGAAATTAGACACGTGATTCGAAAGTGCAGCATAAAATCCAGTGGAAAGTCTTCCATGGCTCAGTTTCAGTGTGCCAACCTTGTTTTCTCTGGTTTTCTCATGCATTGGTCTGTAGAGTATACCAAGAATGAGATGATCATGAAAAAACATCCAGCAAAAGGAGATTCTGTGGATGAAAACAACTGGCTAACAAAAGGGGTCAGAGGAGGATGTCAAGAATAACTGTGATGAACAGGCAGAGCACAATCAAGCATATTGTTTTCAAAATCCACACTGGTGTTCCAACTAATGTGTTCAAATGTACAACTCAATATTCCTTAGTACAGATGGACTATAACAGCAGACGACCAAATCAACGCCATTGTATCTAAGCGAAACAGAAGGGTGGCAAAAGGGCACAAAAATGTGATCACTGGTCAGATGGATCCAGATTTCTGTTGCACCATGCTGATGGGGGATGTGTCAGAATTTGGCGCAAGCAGCATGAATTTATAAACCCCTCCTGTCATCTGTCAGACCATGTTAGTGCTTCCATCTAATTTACAGCAACTACAAGAAGCTTCCTGTCCACAGGGGCCAATATTCCTGCAGAATAATTTCAACACCTAGTGGAATCTATGCCATGACGAATGGCTGCGGATCGGAAAGCCAAAGGGGATCCAACTTGCTACTAAATAGTGTTGAACAAACTGAACCAGTAGAGCCATGTCTCAGGCTGAACCATGCTAAAAGTTCAGTTCAGCACGCATCCCAATCGAGCTTCTAGCAAAGTTCTACTGGAAACAGGGTTTTACTACTTCGGTTCACTCAACACTAGTCCTGATCACTGGTGTATAACACTGTCTAAGGGCCAAAAAAACGCCCTATACAACATTCTCAGAGTATTATACTGATCTCGTATGGCTCCTAGACTGTGTTATACAGCAGTTTTAGGTGTTCTGGTGAACTTCCAGTTCAGTTCAAACTAATTTGGACCGAACCAAACTTTTGCAAAAGTTCTGGCAAAACCAAACTTTTCAAAAGTTCGCTCATCACTAGTTTCTCTAATAAAAAGGACAATCAATGTATATTGCAGGCGCTACTACCATAAATACACCATACTCTAGAGCTAAATAAAACTGCCATAAAGTGCTTAAATACAATGCACATAATATCCCCATGATGTCACTATATAGATCAGCCATAAGCCTCACCCACATAACTGTATATACGCGACTAAATTAGCCACGTTGAAAAATTGCGACCATCTGAATCATTTGAGTCCAATGTATTCATTTAGATGAGCAATTTTTAGCTACTGGGAATAATAAAACATTGGCGACCGAAAATGGTGAGCGATTTTATATGGTGCGTGAAAAGATAGGTCTTGCCCTATCCTTAGCCGAGATATGCTGAAGGCTCCCATAGGCTCCTATGGGAGCTAAAAAAAAGGGAGGGTGAGGGAGTTTAGTTGCATCCAACGCTGGGAAAAGAATGCAGCTATTTATTATTAATAGTCATTCCGAGGACTCTTGCCGACTAAGGGATTTCCGCGCTGTAGCATATTTTTTGCCGATACGCCACTAGTGTGAATGGGGAAAAAAATGATAATGAAGATCGGGACTTGATCGCGGCTATTCTTCATTCATGTGATTTTTAGCCACGATCGGCCGAGCGTAAAAACGTATGCGGTCGTGTGAAGGAGTCCATAGATTGAGCGAACTGTGCAGCTATGTTTTCACATCTTCACTATTCTCTCAACTTGCTCAGTGTAAATAAGTGCTCTGCACAATACTGGAAGGGACAGTGAAGAAGAATGCTTTATAGGGCTTAGTCACACGGGCGCGTCAGCACCCGTACACAGGCGGCGATGCGCCCGTGTGACTGAGCCCTTACTGCAGGAAGAAGACGGCCGTACTTCAAGACGGACAACTCCCCGCAGCGCTGAAGAGAGAACACATGACCGGCAATGAAGCCGGTCACATGTTCTTTCTCCCGGCGCTGCAGAGAGACATCCGTCCTGAAGTGCGGCCGCCCTCTCCCTGCAGTAACACGGGCGCCGATGAATAAGCCCTCAGGTTGCTTCTTGGCCTTAAAACAGGGACTCCAGCCCTGTAGACTTCTCTGCCAGTTGTAATACAGTAATATTCATGATCTCTTAAAGGCGATGTTTTAAATTTCCTTTAATTTAACATTTTTATAGAATTGCTGACTGTGCCCTATAAAAATCATTTTTCTCTCAAGGTCAAAAAATGCTATGTTCTACCGGCGAAATAAATGAAAACCAAAGACGAAGTAGTGAGTGTGTGTTACGTTTTTGCAGTTTCTCTTTTTACTCATTGACCTGCTAAATTTAGTTGTAACATCTGGTTAAATGAATATTTCGGCTTCTCATCCACCCTCAGATAAATGGAATCAGGCCCCTTTCCATTTGCACAAAGAGAAACTATTTGAAAAAAAAAAAAATCGAAGAAAGTCAATGGTGAGGTGTAAGATCTTCAGAGATCATGGCAAAGACTCCATGCTATTTTTCATCCTCTGTTCCGAGCCTTCAGACAACTTTGGAAGGAGCAGCCAAAGCTCGGTTTTGGATAGGGAAACCAGAACGTGTTACATGCTCTGGAACGAGAGTTCAGCTGCAAGAAATCAGTTTTACACAGAAGCCCTGACACACCTCAGATGTGAAAAAACTCCGAAGTTACCTTGACATGTTACCCAACTCCAAGTTAATTCTAGACTCCTGGAATAGAGGACGCCTTGTCCTACCGAGGGGGAAAAACTGCTTTATACTATAATGCCATGGGAGATGTTGGCAGAATATTTTCGCTGCATATTGAAAGAGAGACATTTCTGACCACAACTCATGAACCACATGATATTTACCTTGGCCACGGACCATTATTTGTTCATAAGTTTTTCTGTCTTTGCCGTGTTCCAATTTTAGGGTCTAATCACTGCCAGTTTTTTTTTTCCAGGACGTTCTGCTACGCTAAGCAAAATGAGCCCAATGGGTAGATAGTAACAATCTTATGCGTATACCACATTATATATATATGTAATTTCATTTTTTTTTAAAGAAAACATTGTTTCCGTTCTTATTTTTAGTACATTTTTTATTTTATTTTTAGCGTAAAACAACACATTTTAATTACGGTATGTTATTTCAATGGGTAGATGGTGAAAATCTTATGTTCACATCTCTTTTATTTTTTTTACAGTTTTTTAATAACAATTTTTTGGGAAAAGCAATTTTTTTTGGAGAGAAAAGGGTAGCACCTAGGGATCCCTCGCGGTTTTTACCCTTTAAAGGAGTGTTCTGGGAGTAAACTATTGATGACATACCCTCATGAATGGTTGATTAGTGGGGCCTCAGATGAGTACTGCTGTTACTTCATTCCAAATCCAGGTACAGCGTCGTACATTGTATTGAGGATGTGCCTGGTATTGCAGCTTGGCCCTATTCACTTAAATGGGGTAGAGGTGCTCTCACACTATGTGACAAATGAAAGTATCCAAAAACATCTAAAACATAGAGTAAATGTGCTCCTGCAAGTGCCCAGAAGCAAAAGATAGATAGATAGATAGATAGATAGATAGATAGATAGATAGATAGATAGATAGATAGATAGATAGATATGAGATAGATAGATAGATAGATATGAGATAGATAGATAGATAGATATGAGATAGATAGATAGATAGATAGATATGAGATAGATAGATAGATATTAGATAGATAGATAGATAGATATGAGATAGATAGATATGAGATAGATAGATAGATAGATAGATAGATAGATAGATAGATAGATAGATAGATAGATAGATAGATAGATATGGGATAGATAGATAGATAGATAGATAGATAGATAGATAGATAGATAGTAGAGATGAGCGAACACGTTCGGCCCCGCCCCTTTTTCGCCCGAACACCGAACTTTGCGAACACCTCGGTGTTCGGGCGAAAAAGTTCGGGGGCCGCCGTGGCAGCGCGGGGGGGTGCGGCGGGGAGCGGGGGGGAGAGGGAGAGAGAGAGGGCTCCCCCCCGTTCCCCGCTACTGCCGCCCGCGCCGCCGCGCATCTCCCCGCCCCCCGGCGGCACCCGGACACTTACGCGCGAACACTCCAGTGTTCGCTAAAGCCGGTGTCCGGGTGCGGATGTGTCCGTTACGGACACGTTCGCTCATCTCTAATAGATAGATAGATAGATAGATAGATAGATGAAAAGAGGCGATGGTGCTCACCCAAGCACCACAGCCTCTTGACTCAGTTGATTGGCGGGGGTCCTAAGCGGCCGACACCCACCAATCAACTATTGTCGACCTATCCTGAGGATAGTCATCAATAGTTTAGTCCTGGAAAACCCCTTTAACTCATCCAATCAGAATCTGGTCTTAGCTGCAGGAGCCTCCCGGCCATTACCCAGGATTAGTCTCAGTGCAGAGACAGCTGACATTTTTGAACAAGTCAGAGGCAGTGTAATACGGTATTAGAGAAATAGGCAGGGTATGCAGTTAATGCATAAGTTGCAATCAAGACAGATCGAGTTCGCGCATAAACAGTAAAATAGGCAGAGTGTTGGCGCAAGCGGCAATCAGATAAATCATAGTCAAACTACAAGCTGAGGTCAGGACTGGAGAAGATGGGAAAGCTGGGTAGACAGGCACATGTAAACCAAGAGTCAATGAAGAAACAATTGCACTTTTACAGAACCTATTGCTTAGGTAGTCTCCAGTGGGGAAGGCTGCCTTTTATATCCAGAAGATGATCCAGATTGACCAGGGTAAGGAAAGCTATGTGTGTGCGCTGACATGCATGCACACCCTACAGGCGGCACAGATAGAGATGGGGCATCTGCTGCACAGAGCAGGCACAGGTCGTCAGAAGCCTTGACCAATAAAGGAGGTGAATGGAGCTGTAGGAGATATATATATATATATATACGGTATATATACATACATATATATATATATATATATATACACACAGACATATATATATATATATATATATATAGTCCTAAAATGCTTCCATTTTTATCATAGTAACTCTGCTAAATGATAAAGCTGTCAAATTTTAAAGGGGTTGTCCGAGTTATGGCTTATTGGTAAAACTCCTTCTCCATGGACTAAACAATAAATAGACATATACTCACCTTTCCCCGTTCCTGCTGTTTCCTGCAGTGCTGTTTCTGGTCTCCCCTCTGACGTCACATTTACAGTATGTCACAGGTGCTGCAGCCAATAACAGAGCTCATGCTGGATCACTGATCTCTCTTATTGGCTGCAGTGCCTGTGATGTCCCGTAAAGTGCCTGTACACAAACATAGGTGTAGAGGACCGAGCACTGGCGTGAGACACAGCGGGAGCGGGGAGAGGTGAGTATATGTCTATTTTGCATTTTAGTGTATGCAGAAGGAGTTTTACCAATAAGCCATAACTCGGACAACCCCTTTAAGACTGTCTAGTTTAACATTTTTGCACTGCCTTTTAGTTAGCTTAGTTTACCAAAACAATTGTGACATTTTAGGTGCATTGTTTAGCGCAAGTGCCCAGAATCTGAAGATAGATAGATAGATAGATAGATAGATAGATAGATAGATAGATATGAGTCAGATAGCTAGATAGATATGAGATAGATATATAGATAGATAGATACCCTGTTTCCATGAAAATAAGACCTTCTCCAAAAATAAGCCCTAGCATGATTTTTCAGAATTTTTGAGGATTCTTGAAATATAAGCCCTACTCTAAATATAAGCCCTTGTTATAGTTAATTTAAAAAAGTCAATTGAAATAGTTTCCAGACACCTATACATGTAAAAAAGTAAAATCTTTTGGAGCAAAAATTAATATAAGACACTGTCTTATTTTAGGGAAAATAGGGTAGATAGAAAGTAAAAAGACAACATCTGAAATGTGTATTGGTAAGTTATTTTTGCCCTTATCCACATTATTGGTCTACATGCTGAGAGTTGTAGTTCCTAAGCAGCTGTATATTTCTAGTTTGCAGCCCCCCTGGTCTATATTACTTTACGCTATGATGGCAGCAGCACATGTCCTTCATTTCTAGGTGATATCATTTTATAGTGATCACATGAGCTCCGACTTTCTCTGTGTACTTGTAATAAACTTCATGCAGCTTCCGCGCCGGAGGGCTGTCATTAACTGCTCCGTATGAAGTAAGGACAGTGGAGATCACATTAACATTTTGGAATCTTTGAACGAAGCCCACATAAAAGAGATGACGCCCTGTCAGTCAGCGGAGCCTTCCTCCTGCTTAATAAGGGGCTGAAGTTGTTCCCTTGTTAATGTTCTGTTAGGGCTGAGTATAACAGGAAGATCCCCTCTAGAGCTTTATACAAGGGCTCCGCGGCGCCACCAGTCAGATGAAATTACCGTTACTTCGACGCTTCAATGCCCATCTTCCACATAAGAAGACACCAGTCTTATAAATGGCCCTTACTACGTGGGGGCTCGAATTATGCATTAGGAGACAGGAACTTCTCTGCTTGAGACAACCGCAAAGACTCACAAAGTGCTTGTCACTTTTAATACATGAAGAAACATTGAGGTCACGTTGTGAGTGATGCCATGTTCCCGTGAAGCCCTAGTATATAATACACTATAATAGAGATGAGCGAGTATACTCGCTAAGGCACATTACTCGAGTGAGTAGTGCCTTAGCCGAGTATTTCCCCGCTCGTCTCTAAAGATTCGGGGGCCGGCGCGGGTGACAGGTGAGTTGCGGCGGGGAGCGGGGTGGAGAGAGGGAGAGAGAGATCTCCCCTCCTTTCCTCCCCGCTCTCCCCCGCCGCTCCCTGAATCTTTAAAGACGAGCGGGGAGATACTCGGCTAAGGCACTACTCGCTCGAGTAATGTGCCTTAACGAGTATACTCACTCATCTCTAACTATAATACATCATAAATAGTGTTGAATGAACCGAACCGTTAGAACCCTGCTTCAGGTTGAAGTTTGCTAGAGGCGCCATTCAGCAAACTTCAACCCAAAACAGAGTTCTACTCATTTGGTTTGCTCAACACTAGTCCTGAACACTAGAGTAGGACATAAAGAACCATAAAAGCCCCGTATACACAGTATTACAGTATTATACAAGGCGTTTATGTCTCTTAAACAGTGTTATACATCAGTTTTAATGGAACTTCCAGTTCGGTTCAAACTAATTCGCACCCAACCAAGATTTTTGCAGAAGTTTGCCAAACCAAACTTTTTGAGAGTTTGCTCATCACTAATTTTAATATTTATCATTTCATGGAAAATTTAGTCACAGAACCACTGCCAGTTTTATGTGGGCCCTGGGATGACCGTGTCACAATGATCCCCCTATTTCCCCTGCCATTGGCTAACTTGTACAAATCACCACAGCCCCCCAAAGGCTCATTCACATCTGCATCAGAGGTTCGATCACAGATTTTCATTAAAATACGTGATGAAAAAGCACTGCATGCAGTACTATTACATCAGGTAGAGTGCCAATGGGCATAACGGAATCGAAACAGACCCTATTATAGTCATTCATCTGATGCCATTAGGGTCTGGCAGCATGTGTTGGATCTGGCGCTTCCAGTTTCAATATTGTTCAGTTCCAAGGAAAGTTGAACCCCGGAATAAAATACCATTTGTGGAACTAAGCCCTCGGGTCATTATGTTCTGGTATAATGTGGTGTGGAGTGTTACGGCAGCAGAAATGCAGTCCTAAACTGTGGCTCATAACCTGTAGGTTGCAAGTTCAATCCCCACATGGTTCAGGTAGCCGACTCAAGGTTGACTCTGTCTTCCATCCTTCTGAGGTCGGTAAAATGAGTACCCAGCTTGGTGGGGGGTAATAAACAAATTACCTGAAAGCGCTGTGGAATAAGTTGGCGCTATACCAACAACAAGATTTTTTTTAATCTACTCTGATGCCAATCCTGTTATCTTTACTCTTAACATTTCCAAGTTATAGCATAAAAAAATTTACTAAACACTTCAGTGACTTTTTTATCCTCTGAGGTAAAAGATCGTTGCTGGTTAAGTTTCTTGTAGTTCATTTCCATTCTGTCCTAAAGTTCTTAATTAGAAATGAGCGAGCACTAGAGATGAGCGAACATACTCGGTTCGGGTGTTTTTGGACCTGACCATCGCTTTTTCCGAGTAAGATTCGGAGGGCGCCGGGGGGCGGCATGGTGGAGCGGGGGTAGCATTGGGGAACGGGGGGGAGCTCTCTCTCCCCCCCACACTCCCCTCTGCAATCCCCCGCACACCCCCGGCGCCCCCCGAATCTTTTCGTCCGAATAGTCAGTTACTCGGAAAAAGCGGTGCTCGGGTCCAAAAATACCCGAACCGAGTACGTTCGCTCATCTCTAGCGAGCACCCAAATGCTCGGGTCCGCGTTATTCGAGTCGAGCTTTTTGTAAAATTCGAGAGCTCTACTCGAGTAACGAACCCCATTGACTACAATGGGAGACTCGAGCATTTTTGTATGTGGGACGCCGGTTGCCGAGCTTTTTTTTTTTCCCTTTTCTAGGTCTCTCTCTCTCTTTCCTGCCTGCCAGATAAAAAATTTGCCATTGGCGTGCACTGCGTTGCAGCGGGGAGGGGCCAAAACAGGCACGCCACAGTGGGGAGGAGCCAAAAACTGGGGCGTGGTCGAACACAGCTTGATGCTCGTTCGAGTAATGAGCACCATCGAGTGCGCTAATACTCGAACGAGCATCAAGCTCGGCAGAGTACATTCGCTCAACTCTATTCATAATCATTCTGTCCTAAAGGCCCTTTTACACCTCTCCATTATTGGACACGAATGTTCACCCAATGGTTCGATTACCCAATCATCAGGTCATGTAAAAGGGGCAACAATCAACCAACAAATGAGCAAATGCTCTTTCCTTGATGCTTTTCAGCAAGCATAAAAATGTTCACTGACCAGCTGTACATCTCCTTATGTGAACGCGGAGATGTACTGCCAGCTGTACGGGCACGAATGATCGTAGTAAGGATTTCGGCCCATGTAAAACAAACAAGTGCCGATCTACGTGATTCTTGGCCCATGCAAAAGGACCATTATTCTAATGAAAACCTTCTGCATTTGTGGTGGGCTTGTACTAATAAACAGCAGCCAATCAGAACAAGCAGAGCTAAAATGTAACCTCGATTTAGGCAGAAGGGGAATTTCAGACCCCTGTTAATAAAGAAGAGTTAACAAACATCTAACACCGACTCTCTAAATGTTGGCTTGAACTTTTACCAGTTCATCTTTTTACATAATCTCAAACTGAAGCAGAGAAAAACTTCATTGGTTTCAAAGAAAACATGGCAGTGAAATGAAAGAACTCTGATGTTTTCTCGGCGTTGAAAGATCTTGGAATAAACCTCGTGACTGCAAACCCCGAAACCATTTAAACAATCTCTCGTGTTTTCGTCCTTTGATGCTCCTCTGGAGATTTTCAGGATTGTAGGAAATGTGAAGAAGTGCCTCTGCCTGACATCACCACACAAGGTGCCCATGGAGGAACTTCTCATCAGGAATTTGATCATAATGGACCCAATGCATCAAAGTCATTACTAAGCCAAAATAATAACAGCAAATGGGGCATTTAAGTACAGGTGCGGGAAGAGCAAATTGCTTCAATTAGCCCGAACATTTTTTGAAGCGTCTTGAGAACAGACCTGCCTTTAATACCTGGAGTAGCTCAGCCATAGGGCCCTTTTGAACAGAATGATAATCGCTCAGTTTAAACATTGCAATGATTGATCGATGAAAGACACCTTGCTTATCGGTCATGAACGGGTTTATGAGGATGGGTCATCAGTCCCAAAAACTCACTTTAATAAAAAACATCCTTCATAGGCTAGGGCAGTGCAGAGTTTACTGGTAACATACCTCTAAGGTAGTGAATAGGCTAAAGGTAACACCCCTAGTGGTGTAGAGCAGTGAAGAGTTTAAAGGGGTTGTCTAGTTTTGCACTACCAATGACTAGAGATGAGCGAGCACCCAAATGCTTTGGTCCTCGCTATTCGAGTCGAGCTTTTCGTAAAATTCGAGAGCTCTACTCGAGTAACGAACCCCATTGACTACAATGGGAGACTCGAGCATTTTTGTATGTGGGCCACCGGGTGCCAAGATTTTTTGCTTCTCTCTCTCTCTCTCTCTCTCCGCTGCCTACATGCCAGCCAAAAAGTTTGCCGTTGACACACGTGCTGCGCTGCGGCAGGGAGAGGCCAAAGCAGGCAAGTCACAGCGGGGGGGGAGCCACAAAATGGGGCGGGGTCAAACATGGCATGATGCTCTTTCGAGTAACGAGCACCATTGAGTATGCTAATACTCGAACAAGCATCAAGCTCGGCAGAGTACTGTCGCTCAACTCTACCAATGACCTATCTGTAGAATAGGTTATCAATACTAGATTAGCAGCTGTCTACTATCTAGGATCCCCACCGATCAGCTGTTCGCCAGGCCAGTGTGCTTGTAAACTGAGCTGATTTTTGCAGGAAGCAGACAGCTCTGTTCTCACTACAGTGGCCAGGATTGGTATTACAGGTAAGGTTCCCATTGAAATGAATGGGAACTTTGCATCTAATACTAAGCCTAGCCACTGCAGTGAGCTGTCTGTTTCCTGCAGAATTCAGCTCAGTGCATGAATGCACCAGCCCAGAAAAAAACGTGATTCTAAATCTAGGCCATCAGTAGTTTATAACTGGACAACTCCTCTAATGGCAACATCCCTAGTGGACTAGGGCAGTAAATGGATTAATTATGGCATTTCATTCAGCTGAGAGCTGCCCCTGATTGGTCCCTGCGCTGAGCCAATCAGAGGCAGCACTCACCCATTCATGAATTCATGAATGGGTGAGTGAGAGCTGCCTCTGATTGGTGAGGGCTGTGACCAATCAGAGGCAGCCCATTCAGCAGGCGGGGATTTTAAATCCCCGGCTGCTGAATACTACTCACAGCAGTTCAGGAGAACTGCCGGCCGGCCGTGGCTGAACTCCGTCTGCCAGGACAAGGTGAGTATATATTTTTTTTTTACTTTTTACACATTTCTTGATGAAGTTCAGGGAAGGGCTTATATTTTTAAGCCCTTCCCGAAAATTCATCGTGAGATCGCCCGCAGCCATTGCTTTCAATGGAGCCGGCTGTATTGCCGGCTCCATTGAATTCAATGCGCTGGACAGCGCTGCACTGCTCCGACTCCGAAACGCGACTAGGAGCAGATTTTTCGGGTGATTTTTCGGCCCCGGTCATGTGATTTGCGGATGCGCATCCGTCATGCGATCCGCAAATCGCGGGAAAAAACGCCCGTGTGACCGAGGCCTAAGTCAGCTGATTGACAGGGGTGCCAGAAGTCAGACCCCACCACTCAAAGACTGATGGTCTAGCTAAGGAAATTCCATCAACAAAATCCCAAAAAGATAAACTGACCAGCTTAAAAGTTTGAACCTGTAAAATAAAGGCTTTTTCTACATTTTTCTCGCTAGTATTTTAAAGTTTCTGTGGCTCTGTTTCTTTTCATGGCTATGACTAACGGGACTAAAATGTCAACTTGTTTTATTATTGCTTTTTTTTTTCCTTGACATTTCAAGCAAGTGGATGGGAAATAATTAGGACTAAATTGTTTTACACTCTCAGATTTCATAGAAAATAAAGTAGATTTTGTTTTTAAAACTTCTAAACAATAAAAGAAAAGCTGTGACAACCTCTTCATTAAGTAGTTCAAAAGCACGCAGAAAGTTGCTCTTAGAAAAGTATAGAATATGTAATATTTTTCCACGTTATGTCAAAAGTTGACTAGGCTTTGAATGTTGAATATTTTTAAAGAGGAACTCCACATCGGCTTTACTGTCAGTAAATCTACACCCAGCATCGGGCTTGTTTTATGTCATTTATTATCAGTTAAAGGGGTAATTCCAAAATCCTATCGGTTGCTCAGTGTATTCTTTATTTGAAATGAGTAAACTCTACAAAAACACTATTATGTTTGTGCCGTGTGCAAGTATAGTCCCCATCACTATCATCAGCACATCACACCAAGATGTAATTAATGTCCACAATGGACCAATATAGGCATTAGTAATCTAACCAAAAATGTGGGGAAGATAACAGGGCAAATAAAGGTAACAGAAATATGGGGATGGAAATGCTATCCCTAACCAGCTTTGGGGTGGTCTACCCTGCGTAGAAGCAGGGCAATTGCCCCGATAGGGATGGCCATTGTTCATTACATTTACTCAAAGTCATAAGTTGTAAAAGAGGATAAAAATCCTGCCATACATCTGAAGGGAAGGCACTCATCTGTGCTCAAAGCTGAATGACAGGGCATCACGACATCACCCTAGCTTCATTTCCTAAATATGGCTTGCATGCTGCAACGTACACTCATTTTTTGAAAATGCACCAGTCATGACTTCTCACCCCGCTGAACATCTCATCCCCACTCTCTGTTTACCATTAGCTACTCCTGGACACGACCTCCAGTAGCTCTTCAACTCTGGTTGAGCATGCTCAGTTCATTTTGTCTCTGTCCCGTTCTTCGGCTCACAGGGTGAGCATGGGCAAAACAGGCTGTGTCTCTGCTCTCTATCCCCTGTATTTAGTAAAGACAGCCAAGTTCCTTCTCCCCTCCCCGGACAAAAGGTTAGCCCTTTAGCTACTCCTGGACATGACCTCCAGTAGCTCTTCAACTCTGGTCGAGCATGCTCAGTTTATTTTGTCTCTGTCCCTTTCTTCAGCACACAGGGTGAGCATGGACAAAACAGGCTGTGTCTCTGCTCTCTATCCCCTCTATTTAGTAAACTCAGCCAAGTTTCTTCTCCCCTCCCTGGACAAAAGGTTAGCCCTTTAGCTTCTCCTGGACACGACCTCCAGTAGCTCTTCAACTCTGGTCAAGCATGCTCAGTTCATTTGGTCTCTGTCCCTTTCTTTGGCACACAGGGTGAGCATGGGCAAAACAGGCTGTGTCTCTGCTCTCTATCCCCTGTATTTAGTAAACTCAGCCAAGTTCCTTCTCCCCTCCTTGGACAAAAGGTTAGGCCTTTCATATAGACTAAGAGGAGTGGACTTAAAAGGCACAACCCTCACATAAAATTATTCCAATGAGTTATAAGCCCGGTTCTTCTTTATTAAGTGATTAAAATGGTGTTTAATATTGGCTGTTTTTACTTACTTAATAAAGAAGAACCGGGCGTATATCTCATTGGAACATTTTTATGTAAGGGGTGTGCCTTTTAAGTCCACATTTTTTAAACCTCCTCTTATTCTATAGGTTACGCTCCATTGTATATGGTTGGCGTCAGTGGTCAGGTAGCATCTCACCCCATTTCCTATAAGGAATATTGATCCTATAGGGGAAGGAGCTCCACCCCTATCTCTTCTCATCTTGAGCCCTTTCATATGCACAGGTACAGTTTCATGGGTCTTATAAGGGCTATGGTTTTGCAGAACTCCCTCTCCTCCTCAAACTGTACAAATACTGACTCCTGCTCTTTACAAAGGGGTGTACAAAAGTTAACCTGATACAATTAACCCTTTCAATACACTGGCAAGGTAGTATTTCTGGTAAAAGCAATGAGGTGGGAGGTGTCAGGAGGTGAAGCAGGTGCTTTTGGGAACTGTAGTTTTCCAGTTAGAATTGCTAGTCATATGGGCTGAGTAGTGGAGCCACCCAGTTTGCTCAGTGATGGAAGCTTCACCAATGGGTGCAACAGAATGCAAATATGTAGAAGGAAGGCACATAGTAATTTTATTGGGCATGCAGCATTCTATTTTACGTTTACACATGTGAAAAAGACTTGGGTATACTAATAGATCCCAGACTGAACATGAGTCAACAGTGTGAGGCAGCAGCAAAAAAAGGCAAACACAATTCTGGGATGTACTAGGAGAAGCATAGAATCTAGATCACGGGAAGTAATTATTCCTCCTACTCTTCCTTAGTCAGACCTCATCTGGCATACTGTGTCCAGTGTACGGCACCTCAATTTAGGGATCTAAAGTAATGATACACTTGCATTATAAGCAATCCTTCAGGCCTTGACAAGCAAAGATGGCTACACCAGCTTCTTTGATTGCCTGATGCACACAGTGCATTAGTATGCATCATTAGTCTAAGGTACTGCACCTGCTTTGATTAACTGGTGCTGCACGCATGAGCAGTGCTGGCCAGTCAAAGCAGCATGTAGTGTCTCAGACTACCAATGGATATTAATACACAGTGTGCACTAGGTAGTCAAGGAAGTGATTTGGCCATCTTTGCTTTTCCAGGCCAGGGGGTCTCTTTAAGGTTTTGGAACAATGATACAGTGATACTTGAGGTTCTAGAACAATAATACACTGACATTTGCTGTCCTGGAACTATACACACTGACATTTGCTGTTCTAGAACTTTAGCATACTGACACTTGGGATCTAGAATGATACAGTGACATCTAAAGTTCTGGAACAATGGGGAATGGCCTGGCGAGAAACCTGAGCAGATGCTAGCTCATTGGACTCCAATTCTAAAATTTACCATCCAGCAATAACCTGCACTTTTCTGTTCCCTACCTCAGCTCTACTTGGTGAGACATCCCCTGGACTATTCCCGAGTCCAGTGGCTAGTGCAGAACTCATCTCCCATGCGCCGAAGCGCAGGCCCAGAGTGGAGGCTACTGCAGCAAGGTCCATCCGGGTTCTGGAGTATATTCAGTCACTACCAGAAGTAAGCGGCGTCCAAGGGGCATACAGCTCCCTTCTTCTCTTCTCCACAAAGTTAGAGTTGGAGGACACATTGAGAACACTATAACTCAGCTCAAAAGTACTTGTGAACCCACAGCCACATAAATAAGTGTCAACCACTGTCTATGTAGTTTAACCTGTAGTCTGGTGCTCTGCAAGACTAAGTGACTATGTTACTATATACCTCTGGGAGGGACAGAGAGAGAACTGGGCCTCTCCAGCATAACCTTCACTGCTCACTCCAGGGGTTAATGTGCTCATATTTGATTAACTGTGATGGTAGTAGAGGGAATTGCCTGTTTGATACTGCTGTGTGCGTGTGGGCACTGGCGTAACTATAAGGAATCCAGGGGATGCAGTTGCACCCGGGCCCAGGAGACTTAGGGGGCCCATAAGGCCTCTCCTCTCCATATAGAGAGCCCAGTACTATGAATAAAACTTTATAGTTGGGGGCCCTGTTACAGGTTTTGCATTGGGGCCAAGGAGCTTCAAGTTACACCTCTGCGTGTGGGGATACTTCTATAAACTCTATATGGCATCATGAGACTCTCTCAGTGATGTGTTAATCACCAAATTTTCTCTGTGAACTCCCCTGTGATATTATATAAGCTGCAGCCTATTGCTGTTCACCCGTTTGCTCCTGCACCTCCCTGATGGCTCCAAATAAGCAGACCAAACTTACCTACACACTGCAACAGTTTGCACGGCCTAATAATGTGATGGACTCTCAGCCTTCTGATCCTAATGACCCCCAGAGATCCTTTTCTGAACATGCTGCGCCATCTATATCTCCTGCGACCAGCCTGACTATCAGGGATGTTATTAAAGTAATAGTTGAGTGTGGCTCTGTCATTACAGAAAAGATTGATGTCCTACAGTTGGACTTTGGCTTACTGTGTGCCAATGTTCAAACTCTGCAGGAATGTACCGCTGCAGTGAAGACCTGGGCCTCTGATTTGGAGGATGCCACAGCACCACCTATAGCTTGGCTACAAACTCTAGACTCCAACTCTGCCGTGCAGCAGAAAAGATGACTTAGAAAATTGCCTGCGTAGGTGCAATCTCATGTCTATAGGGCTGCTGGAGTGGGTAGAGGGCAAAAACCTCTGTGACTTCTTGGCATTGCTTCTTATGGAGACATATGGCTTAGACTCTCTCGACCTTCCTATGTGTTGAACAGGCTCATCATATCCCAGTTAGAGCCCCGGAGGCCCTCCAAGTATCTTTACTGCTAAGCTATAGAGACAGAAAAAAGATCCTGGAACTCAATCATAGGTTGAATCCTTTGAAGGTCACGAAATGTGGATTATTCCGGATTTCTCTTTGTAGGTACGGCCGAAGCGACAAAATATCGCTCATATTAGGGTGGGAAGGGGTTTTTGTGTGTATTCCCATGTCAATTGCTTTTATTTTTTTAATTTCTCCTCAGTGTGACTACATTTCTGGTATTATGCGGGTGTTTTACGTGAATTATGTCTCTCTCTGTCGCAATGATTAGTATTCAATTGATTTCTTGGAATGTCAGAAGCTGAACTCTAAATTTAATAGAGCCCTAGTATTCAGTTTTCTTAAGACCTACTCCTCTCATGTTCTATTGTTTTTGGAAAAGGTGTTGGTGCTTAAACAGGTCCCTATCAGTTCTGCCTACCATGCCACGTAATCTAACTATGCTAGAGGTGTTAGTATCCTAGTTGCCAAGTTGGCGCAATTTGCTTTTAAGCAGGTCCATATTAACCCTGAAGGCCGATTTCTTGATCCTCCAAGGCTATTTTCATGGCCCACTCCTTATGATACTCAACATTTACTTACTGCCCCATATGATCCTGCTTGAACCAACTCTAGTAATATTTCTGGGGGATTTTAATCTAATTTTGGATACAGTGCTTGATTGCCTCGCTCCAGCGGCATCTAAGTTGTCTACAAAGGCTACTTCTTACTTGTTGCAGGAGATATGGTGTTTGCAGCACCCGCATGACACTTCCTATTCATGTCCCTCGGCTTGTCTACTGCTCTTGCTGGTCCTTGATCTCAGGATAGGTGGGTGGTATCCTTCGTGGTGGCTTTGTCCATTATGGTTGCGCAGCAAGAGGTGTATGATTATGGTGAGGCGGTTAAGTATTGGGGGGTCAATGAGGGATCCATCTCTGTGTCTACTGTGTGGGAGGCCTTTTAGGCTTTTGGTAGAGGGTCCTTTAATTTTGCAATATCTGTGTACAGAAAGTATTTGCAGGAAACTCGGCTAGATTTGGAATGCCACCTCTCTGTAGTGGAAACATGTCATATAGCTGATCTTTCTCTGGATAGTTACCCTGCTTTGAATAGGATACATTGTGAGTATAAATTGCTGCTGGGTGAATATACTAAGAAACTCCGTTACTCTCAGCATCGTATTTTTGACCAAGGTGATAAAAATGGTCGCCTGCTGGCTTATCTAGCCCCCGATCAAAGCCATACCTCACGCTGGCGGTGTCCTAGTGGATGATCCAGAGTTAATTAATCAGACATTCACTAGTTTTTACACTGGTCTGTATACCTCCTGGCGTGACTGCTCTGATGCGCAGTTAGAAGCCTACCCTAATGATTTCCCTTTTCCAGCACTGAACCAAAGTAGTGTAGCCTATGCCGATGGGATACTGAGTAAAGACAAAATAGAAGATGCCATGAGATCCTTCCCGAACAGGAAATCTCTAGGTAGAGATGGGTTGCCCATAGAATAGTATAATCAAAATGCAGAGTTTTTAGTTCCTAAGCTCCTATTTAACTCTATTCTGTATAATAGTGGTTTGCCAGATACCATGCGTGAAGCCCTGATCATCTTATTCTTAAACCCAGACAAGGCCAAGTAGATTATAGTTCCTACTGCCCTGTCTCCCTCCTTTATCATATTAGGATTTTGGCTAAATGCTTGCAAATCGCGTAAACTCAGTCCATAAAAGAAATTATACATGCTGATCAATTGGCTTCATACCTGGCAAAAATACAGATATTAACCTTAAGCGACTCTTCACCCATCTTACATAGGAACATTTTAATTGTGGGAAACAGATGCTGGTATTCAATGACAAGGCTAAAGCTTTTGATTTTGTAGAGTGGTTGTACCTGTGGGTGGTGATGGCATGGTTTGAGACAGTCTTTATTAGATGGGTGCAAATATTGTATAGCGCATTGCATTAAATGCTGATGACACTCTTCTTTTCCTGCAAGATTTGGAGTCCTGTCTTAATTCTGTACTCTCCATTTTTGACACATTTGTTCTCTTTTCTGGCATTAAGACTAATTTGGGAAGGTCCATCTCCTGATGGTGGACTCTGCAGTGTCCCCGCTTCCTCTGCCCACACCGTTGAGCTGGATAGACCAGACACCCTATCTTGGTATACAGGTATCTAAACGGGTATTTACTTTTTATGACACCAATCTGGCTCCCCTCCTGGTTTGGGTGGAGGAGCTGACAACACGCTGGGTGTCTCTTCACTTAATTCTGGTGGGTTGAATTAATCTATTGAAAATTAAATTATTGCCTAAGTTTCTATATGTCCTCCATAAATTTCCCGTTTTGGTCCCTAAGAGATTTTCCAGTACTCTCTGTTAGATTGTACTTCATATATTATGAAGAGGCACACCTCCCAGAATTAAAGTAAAAACCCTTTGTCTTCCAGTGAATTCGAGAGGGTTGGCTTTACCCCCATTTTTATTATTGCTATTTGGCCAGTCAATTGGTATATACTGGCTGATGGTAATTCTCATCTGACTATAATTTCGTAGTGGTCTTGGAGCGTAGAGTGTTAAGTCATGACCTAAGTCTGCGGGGGCTGTTACGAGGTCCCTCTTCTCCTCTTATCTTCCTACCTACTTCTATGATGGTGACACTCAAGGTGTGGCATACTGCCCTTCATTTTTTCCCCGAAGAGGAATCTAAGTGATCTTCACACACTTCCCAATGGTGCAACCTGCACCTGCCGCATTTACAGCGTTGTACAGAATCTGTATTCTGGAGGCTCCATGGTACAACTGTTCTCTCCAGTAGAGCAAGTTAAGGTGCTTTCTGTAAATTTTTGCAGTTGCAGCTAACTTATTAGAGAATTCCTATTTCCGGTACTGTCAGATTCAGCACGCTCTTAGGGCTCAGTCCAAGAATCATGCATCCCAAGGGGTGTCTCTTTGGGCTTGTGGGGGATGTCTCAGTGACTGTGGCGACCCACACCTTATACAAATTCTACTGAAGTGGATGCACCCTAAGAGACCGACTAGAGTTGCCTGGATCCAGGTGATTAATAGTATAGTACCCCTGTATAAACTAACGTACTTGAACAAGGGCTGCCCTGCAAAGTTTGGAATGAACTGTCCTGCAACATCAATAGAGGTGCTTGCCTACCTGCTCTGGGCTGAACTGTGTAATTCTGCCTGCTTACTAGAAACCTATTCCTTTGACTCTCTATAACTCGTACTGAAAGAGTTTCTTGTGTTTTTTCCTTGCTACTCACAGACTCCCTAATTGGGAGTCTTTCCCTTTGTTTTATATTATACTAGCTTACCCGTCGCGCGTTGCTGCAACATCAGAAGAAAGGAAAATCAAGGAAACTCGTTCTTATAACATTGAATTTACATTGTGTCTTATGTTGTTTTAATTCTATGTATTTAATCAAGTGCTTGTGGATACACAATATTTTTTGTTTTTCCGTCTGGTGCGTACACGAATAAATCCGAAGGTTTTCCGACGCGTGAGCTGGCCACATACAGTTGTCCATGTGAGAAGCACGGATTCTCCAAATCTAGCCCACACACTTGCAGCGATTGTCCTTGTGCTCTGTTGATGGTCATTGCAAAAGCGAGTCGCCCCGGAAACTGTAAACGTTTGAATTCCAATGGCATATCTGTTGGGATAATGGGAATACGTGGCAACAGAACATCTTCCCCTTTGAATTTCCCATTCAGAATTGTAGCTACGATGACATTGTTCATCATCTTTTTTACTGAAAGTCTTGTACCGTTGCAAAGTCGTGGTGGATGGATGTTTCGGAGAAGAATGATAGGCACGCCTATTTTCAATGTTAAAATATGCGGTGGCATACCTGGAAAATCGAGTGAATTCAAGAATTCCGTTGGGTAATTGACAGCTTCATCTTGATTCATCACAGTATCGATGGACTTATACGTTGTCGCTTCGCCTGGTATTCCGCTTTGAATGCTGAAATTGATGGCATTGACATCGTTATTGGTAGCTGCTAATATAGCCCATGTGCTGAGCCACTGATGATTTTTGTAATTCCGCGCGATATTTGGGAACACCTTTTGGATCAATTCGTCTTTGGTTGATGTCATCTTTCCAAAGTTTGTTGGCAATGTGATACATTGTGTAGATCTGTCGATAGGCATTTTCTCATTTCCAGTATCCAGCAATTGTTTTGCGAAACGTTCGGCGGATGCATCATTTTGTAGTTGAACACGCATATTGGTTTTCAAAGTCAATTTCTTAACATGTTGCCATAGAACTGATGATTTGAGACATGCATTAAGACATAATCAATGCTCGTGCCAAATTTCAAGTTTCTATGACATTGGAAAGTGAGAGAAATAGATTCTGTAAGTAAAATTTGGACGCTAATTCTTTGGCGCTTAGAATTGAATAATCGAGTTGGGACCCATTAGCTTTTCCTATTTATGACATAATCAATGCTCGTGCCAAATTTCAAGTTTCTATGACATTGGGAAGCGAGAAAATTAGATTCCGTACGTAAAATTTGGACGCTAATTCTTTGGCGCATAGACTTGAATAATCGAGTTGGGACCCATTAGCTTTTCCTATTTATGACATAATCAATGCTCCTGCCAAATTTCATGTTTCTACAACATCGGGAAGTGAGAGAATTAGTGGCAATGATGGAAATCGAACGATCTACGTGGGGGGGTCGTAACTGTCGATGACGCACGCATGCGCGCCATTTATCGTAGCATAAATGTACTATGCCTATAATCTTCCCAGGAGTGTACTCAACAACTTCCCAAAATTTCATGGCGATCGGATGAATGGTGTAGTAGCGCATAAAGGACAAACAGACAGACACGCACGCATACAGACATACATTCAATTTTATATATATAGATAAATAGTCATGGAAATGATTGTTACAAATTGTGAATTTGTTTCTATAAGTTCGGATATGGTACTTTAATACTTTGTATACTATAATACTTCTTCTTAAGTAGTGTATTAATATGATACGGCTCCGACGCTTTGCATTTGTTTGCTCTGATTCAAAAAACATTCTTTTAAAAATGGTTCTGGAACAATCATACATTGGCACTTGAGGCTTTCGAGCAATGATGCACTGACATTTGTGGTTTTGGAACTATGATGCACTAACACTTGGCATTAGAGATGAGCGAGTATACTCGCTAAGGCACATTACTTGAGCGAGTAGTGCCTTAGCCGAGTATCTCCCCGCTCGTCTCTAAAGATTCGGGGTCCGGCGGGGGGTGGGGAGCGGCTGGGGAGAGCGGGGAGGAACGGAGGGGAGATCTCTCTCTCCCGCTCACCCCCGCTACCCGCCGCAACTCACCTGTCACCCGCGCCGGCCCACCAAATCTTTAGAGACGAGCGGGGAGATACTCGGCTAAGGCACTACTCGCTCGAGTAATGTGCCTTAGTGAGTATACTCGCTCATCTCTACTTGGCATCTAGAACAATGACTCTTGGGGTCCAGGACTGTCATGGGCTGACACTTGGGACTTGAGAACATTGGGGACACTGACATATGTTACAATATATCTTTCTGTTGGCACAATACATTGGCGCAGTACAAGAATTTAGCAGCCCATAGTGCCCATATTGTGCCTTTCCCACTCTCCTCAGAGTGAAGTTACATTTAATCAGCCGTCAATGGTCTTTTACATGATGACTAATTAGTTATCTGTAGTTAGTGAAGGAAATGATAAATTGCCCAGTGTAAAATCCTTTAGCGATCTCCAGCTGTACAAGAAAAAACGTTTCTCCTTAGTTCGTACTGACACAAAGTGACAAGTCATAAATGATGATTTTTTTCTTAGACTGAGGGGAAAAAAATCCTACATGCATCACAGTGTAGCGTTCAGAAATCTCCTTCACAGACAGATTGGCGTGTCTGCTCTGTCTATTTATCCGTCCTGTAACGTGGGCTATTTATTCTTAATTAAGACCACATGGACTGCTTAGGGGTGTTTTTACATGTAATGTATCTCCCACATCTCGGGAGCCTACCTTCTTCACGTGACAACCATAGGTAAGACACACAAAAATATCACGCTGGACACAGAACACTTGAAACTTCTACTATTCCGCCTGATTCTAATTTCAGAAAATCGCTCCCTGCTGCTTCTTGTATATTTTGAGTCGTGAAGGCTGGAAGCTCGAGAAGAGTGGCTGTCATGTCATGTCATGGAGCTGGATGTCAAATCGCTATCATTTCAGGAACTATAGGCTGATATCAGTATCGTTTTGTTTCTACCTTCGTAGCATCATCAGGAGGGCAGAGATGCAAATAGTGATGCGCTAATGTCAAAAGTTCTTCATAAGTCATTTGTCTGGTTTGGAGAGGAGTGCCCATTTTTTATATTCCCATCGTAGTAACATGGTATGTTAGACCGAAAAAAAGATATATGTCCATCTAGTTCAGCCTATTCCCCCCCCCCCCCATGTTGATCCAGAGCAAGGCAAAAACTCCAATGAGGTAGAAGCAAATTTTCCTCATTTTATGGTAAAAAAAATTCTTCCCGTCTCCAATCTGGCAATCAGAAGAATCCCCTGATCACCGACCCTTCTGAAGTAATCAGTGAATACAGCAGGTAATATTGTTACTCTCAAGAAAGGTGTCCAGGCCTTTTGAAACTCTTTTAGTGAGTTCGCCATTACCACGTCCTCAGGCTGAGAGTTCCATAGTCTCTTTGTCTAGAAGAAACCTTCTTTCCTCTAGATCTAGAGAGCGCCCCCTTGTTACAGTCACAGTCCTGGGTATAAATAGATGATGAGAGAGATCTCTGTATTGTCCCCTAAAATATTTATACATAGTTATTAGGTCACCTCTTAGACGTCTTTTTTCTAAACTAAATAACGCCAACTTTGATAACCTCTCTGGGTATTGTAGTCCGCCCATTCCATTTATTAACTTAGTTGCCCATCTTTAAACCCTCTCAAACTCTAATAGATCCTTCTTGAGTTCTGGTGCCCAAAACTGTCCACAATATTCCATGTGTGGTCTGACCAGTGACTTGTAAAGAGGAAGAACAATGTTCTTGTCATGTGCCTCTAGACCTCTTTTGATGCACCCCATGATCCTATTTACCTTGGCAGCTGCTGCCTGACACTGGCTGCTCCAGTCATTCAGTGCTAGGTGTGGATGAGTGCCTTCTTCTTTTCACTGTAGAAGGTCTCTGAGGTGTTGCCTGTGGGAAATCACTTAGTGGGCTCTGTCTATAATGTGCCCTTCTTTACATCCCTGCTACAACATCTCCTGTGGTATACGGACTGATTGGCCAACAGCGAGGTGTTTCCCTTAGCTGGCAAATCGGCCATAATGGAGGTGTATCTATTCTAGCCCATATCTACATGGGCGCCCCTTATTGTCCTGTCTGAGGTGTTTGGTGACTCCTGTACCTTATCATTTCTACCTTATACTGTGATGTATACATTGCTTTTTCCATCTGCATTAAACATCTTCCCTATCCTTTACTAGGGTCAGACTAGACCCCCTAGGTTCCTGTTGTGGGTTGTCTCTATTCTAGGCAAGGTCTACCACACCAAAGTTGGTTAAAGATGGTGTTCCCATCCCCATATTTCTGTTACCGTTACTTGCCCTATTTTGTGTTCCCTGCATTTTGATGATATAGTCTATATTTGTCCATTGTGGACATTAATTACATCTTGGTCCGATGTCTTAGTGATGTCCATGGAAAGCACCGTACTTGTGCCCTGTATGAATATAACAGTAGTATTCTCTGCCAGGTCATTGCATTCAGGTACCACACTATACAAGGCCACCTTTAAATACTGAGCGCCTCACAACTTTTTGTTGAATTTGGATAAAATTAGGAATTCTTTATTTTTGAGAATTTATACCTGATTTTGTAATACTTTATTGAGAATTTTTATTTTGTCTCTTTAGTTATGCTGATTATGTAGTCCTATTATTTGTAGACACGGAGACAAAAATATGGTCCATATTAACCTTTTTAGGTGGTGAAAAACAATGTGGGGTTCATCTGGTCTGGCTGTCATTTTGCATGTGCACAGCCGTCCTGACAGATGATAGAAGGCAGCTTAGGGTTTGTGGCTATAAGGCAGATGTTAATCATTATATTGTATGTGATGCATTATTTTTGTTTGGATAGCTGCTCATTTTGTAAAATCAATGCAAGTTTTTTTTGTGTGTGTTACATCTGCAGGAAGACGACTGCCGACAATGGGCTCCGAGAGTAAGTGTTGAGTAAAGTGGAAGTAGGAAATGGAAATAAATAAAATTATAAAATATAATAAAAAATGTAAAAGCCTCAAACTATTTTTTAAAAATGTAACAATTAATAATTGTGATTGCTTTTAAAGGGCTTGTTTTTAACAGCTAATATATTTCTTTAACCCGTTCAGTGGCAGGTTTATTATTACCATGCCATGCCTCACAGGGCAGTTTTTTAAAATAAGAGTCAACAATCCAATTTAATCTCGCAAGTACTTATTAAGGAATGCAACCATCACATTGCAACATTTGTTTGTAATGAAAGAATACATTATAACAATTTTGGAAAATAATTTCCAAATTTTGGAGGAAGGAGATTTTCCGGGTGTGCCACTAAAGGGGTTAAATGACCATTTACTTCTGTTCTGATTGGACTTTATAACGTTTAGTAAAAAAATTTTTTTTGTAAAAAATACTCTCTGTAATTTTCTAATAGGTTAGTTATACGATTTTTTTTTAAATTTGGTTCAGCTATTTTTTCATTATTTTCTTTCCTATCTGAAGGAAAATTGAAAAATATAAATGGCTTAAAAAAAATGTTGAATGTAAAGAAAAAAGTGAATATTTCTAAAAAAATTGTTTAGGTCAATCAGCAACGGTGACTGATACTGTAACATAGTAACATAGTATGTAAGGCCGGAATAGGACATATGTCCATCTAGTTCAGCCTATTACTCCTCAATGTTGATCCAGAGGAAGGCAAAAAAAAAACCCTTGACAATTAACCAGTTGCTAAAACAATTGCTAGTTGGATCACGAGAACCTAAACAATAATAGTTCGGTGCCAATTCTGCTAGCGAACGATAATTTGTTCGCTTATCATTCGTCGTTCAATTTCTGCACTCATAAAAATAATATGATGATCGCAGAGACATAACTTGAAGCTTCTGGGCCCCAATGCAAAACCTGTAACAGGGCCCCCAACTATAATGCTTTATTCATTGTAGTGGGCTCCCTATATGGAGAAGAGAGGCCGTATGGGTCCCCTAAGGCTCCTGGGCCCGGGTGCAACCGTATCCCCTGCACCCTCTATAGTTACGCCCCTGGATGATCGACCCGTGTGAACAGGAAGTTGTTTATCTATGAATGAGTGCCTGTTTACTGTGATTGGAGGTTGTTGGGGAAGAAGTGAACTTCAGCATGCTCCGCCTCCATTCACTGAGCAATCATAGCTTCTGTGGGAAAGCAAAGGAACAAATATCACTGGGATGTCTGTCAGGCAGTTAAGTGCCTGAAAATAGTTCCGTGTAAAAGGACCCTAAGATCGGAAACTTGTTTGTGTGGAAAACCACTTTGACCACATTTTTTTTGTATTTTTGCTTTTTTAAATTTGCGAAAAGCATAAAGGAAAGGAGTTTTCTAGGGATCTCATTTATTCTATTCATTACGATCTGGTTTTTAAAGAATCTAAAACAATTCCTATAGACTCTTCCTAGAATTACTTTTTTGTTGGGTTTTAATTAGCGTTGGGCGCATTTTTCTCAGATTCACGAAGATTCACAATTCTTTGTCTATTACAACTTTTTCTGTGATTTAATTTGCCATGTTTTTAGACTTGCGTTTGGCGACCTTAAAGAAACACTTATCCTATAAAGGAATGATAGCAGTAAGCAGGAGATAATATTGGCCTCACTGCTTGTCGTCTGGATATTCTACATGTTCTTGAAACAAATACGAGTAGCCTTGTAAAAATTCTGCGGAGAACACAGAGATTAATATCCTGCTGATCTGCTCCACCTTCAGCTAGATGCAGAGCAAAAGTAATGTGGCATCTTGTTAAGGCTCTTTTACATGGAATGATAGTTCACAAAATCACTCAAACAAGCGAAGGTGACCGAATTGTTCTGTCTAAATGCAACCAGGGATAAATCGTTCCCTTTTCATTCATCGGTCATTTTATGTGGGCATAAAAACCATAGTTGGCTCGTTCACTAATCGTTCGGATTAAATACCGATCGTTCATTTGTGCTCATTCACTTATACAGTGAATGAGAACGACTGAATGATCTCCCGTTTGAATGATCCAACGATGTATCTGCCTGTAGAAACAAGCTGCATGAGTGAATGAGCGAACTCTGACATAGTTCAAACGAGAAATTGGCTCATCTAAATGGACCCTTAATCAGTCAAAAAAATCTGTTAAATACTCTGTATTAAAAATACAAAAATATTTCGGAGGGAATTAGCCGGTGATTGTCTTTTTGATATAAGAGGTTTTAACATCACATACATTTTCAGCTAAGGAGTGAATGAGGGTCGGAACCTAATAAAAGGAAGGGCATAGCTGTGTTTTTGACATACTACAAACAGGACAGAGGGAGAGGCTCCTGCTGCAGCCAGTTGGGGGGATTCTACCACAATTTCACGCGGTGTTTTCGACCACTTGTTACAGCATTTTTTAATGTACCCCATCATTGGATGGGTGATGAGGTGCATTTAAAAAGGCTAAAATGCGCAAAAATAGGACAGATGGAAAATGTGTGAGAGCAGCCTTATGGCCAAGTACAAAACAGTGAGGAAGTAATGACTGAGCTTCGGGGCACATAGAGAGTTCTGTATATATTTTCCGGTTTTAATTGCAATATAAGACAAAATAGGATCAAAGGAAAGGAGGAGATTAAGGACGAAGATGTTTTTTTTTTTTTTGTACATTTTCCTTTTAAGATATGTTGTGCACTAAAATCCCTGCCAATTCCTCATTTCATTCATTTGACTGGGAATCAGGATTTTTCTGCCATGGATTAAAAATCTGCATTATGAAAAAAAGAGGGGGCATGTCACTTCTTAATGCAGATTCGCGCAAAATCTGCATCGAAATCGACCCATGGATTTTATTATCAATTTTGCTTATTTATATAGCGCATACATATTCCATGGCGTCATGCCCAAACTGTGCCCGTTGCTAAATCCTCATGCAGAATTTAGAGGCAAAATCTGCCCAGACAAATCCATCTCAGATTCCGCCATGTAAACGTACCCTAAGGCCTCATGTCCACTAGGAAATTCAGGCCCGCGCGGGTTCTCCATGCAGAATCCCGCACCTGGTCCCTCCTTTCCCGCGGACATGAAGCCTGAAAATGATTTAACTCACCTGTCCGGACGCTGCGGGTTCCCGTCCATCGCGGCCGCATCTTCTTTCCTTCTGCCCGGCAGATGTGCTCGGCGTGCCGCGCGCAAGCGCCGTGCACTCTTTTTTTTTTTAAACTCCTGCTCTCCCGTGCCGGAGAGCAGAAATTCAGCTGCGGGTGTATCGCGGATGCAGACAGCTTCCATAGGCTTCTATGGAAGCCTGCGGGAGCTGTCTGCGCGGTAGACCTGCAGAAAATGGAGCGTGCTGCGGGTGTTTTCCCACATATGCGATCCGCGCGGCAGGGAAAATTGACATCCGCAGGTATTTACTTACCTGCGGGTGTCTAATGCATCCCTATGGGCGCGGATCACGCGTGCGGGACACCCGCGCGTATTTGCTAATTCTATTTGTGCAGTGGACATGAGGCCTTAGTGTTATTGTAATTATTGGCTGTGTGGTGAATCAGCAAATAAGTGTGTCAGGAAATGTGCTTGCCGCTAGTATAGAACCAGATTTATAAATGGATTGATACATTGATGCAAAATGACATTGTCTTATACATCAGTTGGGAAATATCTCTTGATCCGCTGTACAAAAATACTCAGAAATGCATAAATGGACGGATTCTTAAATTCTTAAAACGTTTCTAAAGTCTATGTGTCATTACAAAAAAAAATCCCAAAGTTGTATAACACTTTTGTATTTTATGTACTTTCTTTAACTTCACCTCTGTTGGTTCCTGTAAAAGTTAATTTCCTTTCTAAATGCTGAGTGGGCAGACTCTTCCTGGTGATGTCAGAGCTGTGCTGTGTGCTCTGAGCCGAAGAAATCAGAGAAAGACTCTTAACTCACAAGCTACAGAATAACCACTATGGAATCACTGCAAATGTATCCCTAATTACAATATATCTATTATTAATTATTATTGAAAGCCAATTTATTCCGCTTAAACGCAACTATAAGGACTTGTGGCAGCTCAGTTGAGGATTAGGAGGCTCAGTGGTTAGCACTAGAGATGAGCGAGTATACTCGCTAAGGCACATTACTCGAGCGAGTAGTGCCTTAGCCGAGTATCTCCCCGCTCGTCTCTAAAGATTCAGCTGCCGGCGGGGGGCGGGGAGCGGCGGGGAAAAGCAGGTAGGACGGAGGGGAGATCTCTCTCTCCCTCTTCCCCCCCCCCCTGCTCCCCTCTGCTCACCACCGCAACTCACCTGTCACCCGCGCCGGCAGCCGAATCTTTAGAGACGAGCGGGCAGATACTCGACTAAGGCACTACTCGCTCGAGTAGTTAGCCTTAGCGAGTATGCTTGGTCATCTCTAATTAGCACTGTTGCCTTGCAGTACTGAGGACCTAGGTTGAAATATGACCAAAGACAGCATCTGCATGGAGTTTGTATGTTCCCCTGTGATTGTGTGATTTTCTTTTCATAATAATCACCTTAATTTGCATAGTGTGTACATTTTTTGCAGAAAAGGAGGAAGAAGAAGCATGGTGGCTTAGTGGTTAGAATTGTTACCTTGCAACACTGGGGTCCCAGGTTCAAATCTGCCCAAGAGAAACATCTGCATGGAGTTTGTATGTTCTCCCTGTGTTTGTGTGGATTACTTCTTCATAATAATCACCTTAATTCATATAGTGCATACATTTATTGAGGTAAAGAATCATGGTGGCTTAGTGGTTAGTATTGGGGACCTAGGTTCAAATCTGACCAATGGCATTGGTTATTGGACAATTGGACGTTACAAGATTTTAGATATGAAGTATGTATCAACACAGTGATAAACACAAATGCAGGGACTAACTGACAAGAGCAGAATGTGATGGTAACCAGATGAGGATGGTGACTATAATGAACCTGGCAGTGAAGACAGAAACATAAGGTATGCACTGAAAGATTAACCTGAAAAATACTAACCCCAACACCGGCTCTTTCTACAACTCTCTTGAAACCTTCCCTGACACTGTTTCTAAACACAAGACCACATTGTTCCTAAATAGTCCTAAATTGTCCCTATGAATGATCCTGTCTAAAACACTATCCATGAGGACAAAACGGCAATAGGGTCCAGACAAGGGGCTAAAGAAGGAAATGCTTGAATGTCCCAAGTCAGACTGAAACAAAGAAGAAAGAATAGACAAACCACTACTGTTGAAAACACAGACTGGACTAGAAAAGCAAGACGCAAGACACACTGACTAAAGAGACTAGAAAAGACTGGACTAGAACTAGGTACTTGTAACTAAGGAATACTGCATAGAATACATGGTCTCACAGCTGTCAACTGCACCACATTGTAGAAACCCAAAGAATGCATAGAGAAGCAAAGCAATCAGAAACTCCTTTATGGTCGGCAGATCCCCTTCAACGAGTCATAGTAAATACCCCATCAACAACTTAAAAAGCAGGAGATACCACTGCAGAGGAATGTCTGCTGATCATAATACCAATAAATATGTGTAAAACTATATGTCTAAAATCTGAATGATTTTGCTCTAATTTACTATGAGATGAAGATACAAAGTTATGAAACAGAAAATTATTGTCGAATCTGCATCGTATATAAAATAAGCTGTTAATTTTGAGGAAAAATAATAATTATACACAATTTTCATACATTTTCAAACTAATGAGCCAAATTTTAATTAATTGGTACCAATCCGTTTACCCGCGCTCACAGATTATGGCTGAGAACTGATAGCTGAATTATCTGTACATCTATGGCTAGCGCTAGAGAGAGATTTTGAGTGGAATTAGCTTTTATTTCCATTGGGAGTTGTACTTTTTGACTGTAAATTTCTAGATCTAAATTTTAATTGTGCAAAGTAATGGGCAGGAGATTTCCTAAATTTGATGAAAGCACATTTCATAAATAGAAGCAAATTAAAATTATGTAAATTGTATTATGCAAATTGCGTCATTTTAATGTCTTCATCAGCTCTGGAAGGGCACTGATTAAGAAATTGCCCAATTACTCTGCTGTTTGAGGTCAAAACACAAATATTTCTTAGAAAATTGTAAACTTTATTTGTCGTGCTCTTATTAACCCTTACACTCCTGTATGGGGATGTTCTGATGTAGAATGTACATATGGGTTTATGGTGGAAGAATGAGGTAACCACACAGTGTCATATTTTAATATTTCAGAACATTTAGAATTTTTGAATTAAGTTCAACACTTTTTTCCCCAAAAACTCTCCCCCAAACTTTTTAATCATCTGTTTAAGTGGGGAAAGTGCATAGCTTTGGTCTAGGAGAGCTCATATTTCTATTCAGTTATTGGGACTCCAGTCATACCCGTTAGATAAATATGGTTGTAGTAGCCCGCTGGAGAACCAATGGTTCCTTCATTTGAAGCTGCTTCGGAGGTCATCATTTGCTGATATAGGGACAATGTTTAAGGGTGGGTTCACACATTAATGATATAACCAGTGTGTTTTCATAAACTTTTCCTCTGGTTGGCCCAGGACATGCCAGTTCAACACTAGATTTTCCTTTTCTTACGTTCTATTCAATTCAGTCTAAATTTTTTAGCAAGACTGCTGACAAAGGCTGGATTTATATGAATGGGTCAGATTTCAAATGTGGGAGGCCCGCAGCGAATTCCGTCTGTGAGCCTGGCCTGTCACCTGTGTGCCTGATTTATCTGTGTTACTGGATGACCGCTGCAGTTTCATTGTTTGTATTTCCCGCATCGTCACGAAGTGATGTCGTGGGTACCAACAGCCCATACACAATGTTAATTGTGTATGGGCTGCAGGTTGGATGCCTCCATTGACTTCAGTGAATGTCATCTGCAAGAAGTCCATGGCAAATTAGAGCATGCTGCGATTTTTCTTCCGCTCATGGAATACGCAATTTGTATCCACGAGTGTGAAGGAAAAATCAGAAGTTCATGCCTTTCAATGCCTTTGTTTTGCTGCAGATCCTTTACATGGACGGTGATCACGGATTCCAAAATTAGAATACGTTCATGTGAGACCCCCCTTATGTCTGACATTCTGGTTGCTATGGAAACATTGCCAAATAACCACATTATTTCAATGGGACTGTCAGGCAGTTTGTCAACCAGTGTGTGTCAAATTACCTAGGTCTTCAGCTGAAGGGAGTACGAGCTTTGAGCTAAGGGTAGGTAAGGGACAATAGAATTTGGCAAGGCTAGAACCAGGCCTGTCTCTATATCTATTGTTGCATTAGCCATATTTTTGTAGGTGTGGAACCTCTTAAGATGAAGTTCAGGCTATAGCCTATCAACAGTCACAGTAGCCTGGTGGTAACTATGTTGAGTCTTATTGATCCTATGGAGATTAGTGTAGTCACCTACTATTCTAGTGATCAATTTCATCACACCAAGACTTATCGCCAAGATTTTGACTTACAAGAAAGCCATTGTCTCCCAAAAATGGATAGTGCAAAACTAAGTGAATCCACCACGAAATGCAAGGTCTGAAATCAACCTTAATTTTCGGTTAGACACCTTGAATTCGAATAGGAACCTTTACAGTTATGTCCCTAACCTTCAATTTTGCATTGGTCATGTCCTGTCAAAGCCTATGGTTTCTTTTTCAGACAAAGCTTGCTTTCATTTTTGAATGAGGTACCAGAGGAAGGAAGTGTTGTCAGGTGGATATGGAACCCCTATATGGCCCAAAGTATGGGGATACCTCTTCTATTTATAGAGTCCTGGTGTTACACCCATTGCAAACAGTAGCATAAAATTAAGTACACAGCAACGCAATGTCAAATATTGGTAGTAGTATGGGTCATACTGAAGAGCTCAATTCAATACTTTGTTTAACTGAGATCAATTTTTGGTCATTCTCCTTCATTTAGATCTATTCATCATTGTTTCCTTGGGTTCACTCAGGATCATATTTGTGTCAGATTTGATGGTATCAAGCAAACAAGTTCTTGGGTGGCCTTTCGTCATCCTTCCACTGACCATTCCCAGCATGACTGCCTTCTCAAATGAACTGTTACGCATGGCATACCCGAAGTATGAAAGTTTCTGCTAGGTGATATTGGCTTCTAGTGAAGTCTTTGGCTTGATGTGATCTAGGGCTTCTTTGTTGGTGAAGATCTCAGTGACTTTAAATGTGGCAATGTCATAGAATGCCAACTTTCATGAACTTTTTAATCTGATAGATCTGTTTTGGTCACCTGTAAGTTATATTGTTGTAAAGTGGAAGAGTCTAAGTGTAACAACAATTAAGTCAAAGTTTGATAGATTACACAAAGGTACAGAGTGTGGCTACTATCTATTAAAGAGCATGGCATGTAAAAATCACCTATCTTCTGTTGCGTCATTTGCTACAGAGTCCCAAACTGCCTCTGGAAGTGAAATCAGCACAAAAGCTCTGTACTAGGAACTCTATGAAATTAGTTCCCATGGTTGAAAATTTGTGCATAAGCCTAAGATCGGCATGCTCAATGCAAAGCGTCAGTTGGATGGTGTAAAGCATGTCATCACTGGATACTAGCAGAGGAAAGATGTTCTCTATAGGCCTAAAGGGGGAGGTGTTAAAAATGGTTTGCCATGTGTTTGTTAATCATTGGTTGTTGCGTCTTTAAAGGCGGGCCAGGAACAGTGGAGGTGACTAGAGAGAGCTGCTTAAGACACATTGGATCCTACGGATCTTCAAACCACCAGCAAGGTTACCAAAATGACTACAGGGAAACCAGGTTACCTGGATAGTTAGAGAGACCACCTCCTCTGTTGCCTCCCTGCCAATATTGCCGTGTACCCAGACTTAGAGACTATTGAAATTTCATTATTGAGCTTGTTCCTTGTTCCCTGAGATGGCCTCCCAATTGCCTTATGAATTTTTTCCCTGAACCCTTTGGGTTACCTTGAGCAGCCAGGAGCATTTTCAGACTAGGCCTTCTGTGAAACTGGTATGGCCTGAGCCAGAGGAGGAGTTATCTGCTTCAGGAGAGGTCTAAACCAGCAAACCCAGGTAAGCTCCAGCAAGGGGTTCCAGTACTGACCCTGTTCAGTGGGCCTGTAGCTGACGACTCATTCCCCCGAAGCCTGACTTCATTGGAATAAATTATATCTCACTATCTGGCATTATAGTGGACAATTATGGGTTTAGCAGATGATTGGGAGGTTCTAAATAACATATAGTGTCTACAATAAAATAAGGTGTAGCAGGCTTAATGGCATGGGTTAGTTTTCATTGTTTGGTCCCTTATTTCCAGGGAAAGGTAATGTTAATTCTACAGCATGCAAAGACATCTTAGAGAAAGGCCATTCCAACTTTATGGTAACAGGTGGAGGAAAGGACCTTTCCTGTTCCAGCTTGATTGTACCCTGTGCACAAAGTGAGGTCCATAAAGACATGGAGAAAATGCCTGAACTTCAATGCCATCCAATAATTTTAGGACTGTGAGGGAGAGCTTCTCCACCATCAGTGCCTGACCTCACAAATGCTGGATTGGATGGGCACAGTATTGTGAAAAATCTTCCCAAAACAGTGGAGGCTGTTATAGCTGCAAAAAGGGAACAACTCCATGTTAACTTCCATGTCCAACAAGCAGGTATGATGTTCAGGTGTTTCTACCATAAAGTGTAACTATCTGTTATAGAAGTTGGGGGGGGGGGGGCTGTTAAATATCCAGATGGAAAAATGTTTACAACCATTTTATCCTAATTTATTATTTTACTTAAAAAACTTCAAAAGTTTTTTCAATGTGACCCCTTTAAAATTTGAGCAAGTGCCCATTTAACGCCATAAATCTGTATCCTATTATTTTCCCTTATGGATACAAAAATAAAATCTCTTAAATGATATTTCCGCATCCCCTACACACACATATACAGAAAATAAAAACTTACCTCCATCTAGTCAGAGACCTCAACAAGTTAGAAACACATCATCTATAGTAATATTTAAACTGGAATCGCTTCAAAGAATCCAGTAAAAAATATATAAATATCGGCCATTTCCCATACATCTGTTTGCTGTTACATCCAGCACTTTTTCAATAAATAGACGGTAACGTTCTGTATAAAACTATTGACTCCGCTCCTGAGACATTGATGTAGTTATATATCCTTGTAGCTCACGGCCTTTTCCTGTCCATACCCCCCTTCCCCACCCCTGCCTCCTCTAAAAAACACTTTATCATTTTCTAAACCTGAAATTTCAGGTCTTAGGTTCAGCTTTGTAATATACACAATAAATAACCCAAAATCCAGACCTAATGTAATCTGCCAAACCAGTGATTTCCCTATTTATTTATTTGGGAATTTTTGGGGGGGTATGATATGAACTCATTAATGGGCCTAGAGAACAACCATCCAAGGAATGCCCTAAAATACAAAGGTTTCATGAGTTTTTTCCATTTCTTGATGAGATTGTTGCAAACGTCTTGACCAAAGATAACTCGGGACTGTAAGAAGAGGAGCACGAGCTGCTTAGGAGATGAGTTATATGGGGGAAATGTCTACAGATCAGGCTTTTCCGATCCTAATTAATCCCAGGATTTACGGCAAAGGACTGCAACGTTGACAATCGTTATAGCAAATATGTGATTCTTTGTAGAAATATTTCAATTCAGTGAGATCGATATTATTTATAGTCCAGTCCTCCAATCTTTGGTTGGTTGGTGTTTGGGCAAAAAAAGTAAAGGTGCATGCTAGGACTTGTAATACTACAGGTACATATTTGTCTTAGAGGATTTCTATTGGTTTTTGGTCAGGGCGGGGTTAACAGTGTGTTGGGCCTTAAGCGCAAAGGTTAAAGGGGTTGTCCCGCAAAAGCAAGTGGGGTTATACACTTCTGTAAGGCCATATTAATGCACTTTGTAATGTACATCGTGCATTAAATATGAGCCATACAGAAGTTATTCACTTACCTGCTCCGTTGCTGGCGTCCCCGTCTCCATGGAGCCGTCTAATTTCGGTGTCTTCTTGCTTCTTTAGACGCGCTTGCGCAGTTCGGTCTTCTGCTGTGTGCTTGCGCCGGAGAGCTGGTCTGCGCGTCGTCATCGTACCTCCGCCCCGTCACGTGGTGCCGATCAGCCAATTAGGTGGCTGTAATCGGCAGTGGAACGCAAGGAAGGAGAAGGCAATCCATGGTGCACCATGGGAGAAGATCCGCGGTGCACCATGGGAGAAAACCGCGGTGCACCATAGGAAAGGACCTGCGGCCATCTTTAAAAGAAGAAAAGAAGATGCTGCGCGAACGGGGATGCAGGTAAGTGATTTTTTTTTTAAATAACTAACGGAATTGATTTTAACGGGGCAAAATGCAGGGGTAAATTAAAAAGAAAATTTGGATTTCGCCGCGGGACAACCCCTTTAATTCGGGCTCCTCAGAACCAAATATGTACAATAAGTCCCCATAAGTACATTTCAGGTGACAAGAGGAATAGTAGTGCTTAGAATTACTTCTAGTTTATTAGTTTTAAGGTTTGCATTTACAAACTATTATCAAACAACAATAGCCTAAGCAGATCAGAGAGTCATCATTCAGAAAACATGATTTCGAGTTTTTTTATGGGCAAACTCCTTTATTGCATCATTAAAAGCAACCTTTTTCAGTTAATTCTGCATTGGTAGACAGTACTTTGGTTGTATTTAAAGGGGTTCTCCTGAAGTCTTGCTATTGATGACCTGTCCTCATGATAGATCATCAGTAGTTGATTAGCAGGGGTCCACCATTTGGGATTCCTGTCGATCAGCTGATCCCCAAGCCTATTGTCAGTGTGCTAGAAGCAGATAGCGCTTGTCAACATTGCAGCAGCCCTGTTTGGTACTGCAGGCACAGCTCCCATTGAAATCAAAGGGAGTTGTGCCTGCAGCACTGAACCAAGCTGCGACAATGCAGGCAGCTCTTTCCTCTTCCAGCACTGTTAGCACTAACAGAGTGCCCAGGGATCAGCTGATCAGCAGGGATCCCATGCCAATCAACTATTGATGACCTATTTTGAAGATAGCAGCAATAAAAAATAAATTGGCAGCATCAAAAAGGTGCAGAAAGTTCCAAAACAAACTTTATTCACCCATGACAAAAAAAATAAGTGCACAGCGCCGTTTAGAACTACAGTTTGGTCTTTGTCATGGGAGAATAAAGTTTTGGAACTTTCTGCGCCTTTTTGATGCTGCCACTTTATTTTCTATTGCTGAAATCTTGGGACTTTGTCCATGTCCCAGTGGCTGCTGCATCACACCTGAGTCCTACCCCTAAGGGGATATTCAAAGTGCTGCTGGTGATACTTTTTGCTATTCTGAAGATAGGTCATCAATAGTAAAGATCCTGGAGAACCCCTTTAAACAAGTCTGCCCCATTGTCCTCCATGCTGATGTTATGTCGCTGTGTGCTACAAAGAGTTGGAGAAGAAGAAATCCTGTTTTCTCCATGTGCAGTGTATAGAAGATAAACAACACCAGCAGTAAAGGCCCATTTACACGCAAAAATAATCATCCAAAAGATAGGTTTTGAGTGATTGTTTTGCATAAACTGCTAATGGACTCTAATGTTCATTAACAGCTTATCACCTTCATTTGGATGTAAATGAGCCTCCAGGACCTGTATGCAAAGAACAGCAGGTGGTCTGTTCTCTGCATTCAGCCTCTTTGTTCTTCCATGGGGCTGCAAGCTGAATACAATGTAATCAGCGCTCCCGTGGAGAATACAGCACCATGGACAGCAAACATAGCATGCAGTCTTCCTTATCTTCTCTCCTGCTGAACAATGGATTTTATACTCCCCTCAAAATCATCCTTCAGCCCAAGAGTGAAAGATGAGAGCATTTACACACAACGATTATCACTCAAACAATGGCTTTTGAGCGATAATCATTGTGTGTAAATGGGCCTTTAGGTTCCTCCCATCAGCTCAGAGAGAACTGAGAATTAAATATGCAGCCTGTAGAGGGAAAACTGGTGATAAGTGTAGGATACAAGTCATATAATGGCTAGATATAGTGTTATTCCTCATGTACACACAGCAGCTTATTCTGAAAAGTCATCTGAAAATGTGGATACACTTTAACTCTTTACTTACTTGCAAAATGAACTGAGTTATTGTGACCATCCAACACAACTTTCCTCTACTTGTTTTCGGCTTGACCAGACCCCCCCATGGTCTGACCAGCCTATCGGGGCTTCTCCCTGTAGAGCTTACAGCCAATCCGTCTCTGTCTGTCCTGATATTTTGGTCCAATGTCTCAGTGGAAGCTTTATGCTTGGTTTTCTATGGAACATAATAGGACACCCAAGTGCATGGGGCCTTTACTATACTGCTACAAGCTTTCAATCTCATATGAACCCAAAAGAAAAAAATTGTGGCGTGCTTCATTGGGCGCCAAGTGTTCGGGATAATAACTCAGTACATAAGGCACCTAACAGGATTTACAGCAGCATAAGGCTCTGCCATACTTCTTGTGCCGCTACATTACCTACATACCAGGTGCAGGAGGTCTACGTAAGATGAGCCAGTCTGTAGTTCAGATTGTTTAGCTCATAGACAATTGTCTAGACTGGAAAAAAAATTGTGACAATCTGTCACCCGTGAGAAATATTACATCTATATGTTTTTTCAGCTTTTGAAAGCATACAAGAATTCTTCAATTCAGTGGCTGCAAACAGAAATCTTGAAAGTGGTGGGGAATTGAAGCACAAAGGGTATCAGAAGATTGCCAAATTTTTATAAAGCAGTGATTAAGCTTCATTTAGAGAAAATTGAAGGACACCTTTAACAATATTGATAAGATTTAATTTAAGATGGAAACATATGATCCAGCTGGTTGCATGTGGCCAGGACATGCCCGCTGATGGCAACCAATGGCTACCATGAGTAACAGCAGCACATGACATTGGCAGTAAAGTGTAGATCAGTAGAATGCCTCTTGAAACATATGATCCAGCTGATTGCATGTGGCCAGGACATGCCCGCTCATGGCAACCAATGGCTACCATGAGTAACAACGGACCATGACATTGGCAGTAAAGTGTAGATCAGTAGAATGCATCTTGTAGGAGGGTATGACCCATACTACATTGAAACGTCCAGCTTATTATCTGAGATCACGTTCACCAATCTGTCATACCTCTTTCCTTGTGAATGTTCATTCTCCCTCCATAACCACTGTGGATGCTAGGAAACCGTGAAATAATTTTGGTGGGGTGCAAATCCAGAAGTCATGCCGCCCCATACTTCAGAAACACAGAGAACGGACAGCACGCATTGAAAGTTAAATGAAAAACATCTTAAATATTTATTAAGAAAGCTCCACTTGCATGCAGATGAGACAATGCTTCAGGCTAAGAACCCTTTGTCAATCGACTGGGAGGACAGACCAGGACTAAACGTCATGCAGCACGTTTTGGACCTGGTCCGTCCTCCCACTGACTTGACAAAGAGCTCTTAGCTCGACATGTAGTGTCATCTTTATGCATGTGGAGCCTTCTTAAAAAAAATTCTCAATTTTTTGCATTTAACCTTCTGGTTTGATGTTAGAGCTGTGTTGTGTGCTCAGAGCCAATCAAGTGTATCCAGTATTTCTCACAGAACATGAGTCTCTCACACAGATGCTGAACAGAAAGGCTACGCCATCCTCCTCCTCCAGCCTTTCTTCTCCTCTTCAATACTGTGTTTTTAGTTGCTGCATTACTAAAGATGTGGAGCTCTTAACCCTTTCCAATCCAATTTGTATTCTGGTTTTCCCAGGGGGCTTACTCTTTTTCTGCCTTTATACAATGGCGCTACATGCTGGCTAAAGCCAGTACTGCATGAGGTGACACATTTGATAGGCTCCGACAGCAGAGAGGCTGGCAATATACAGTAAGAGAACCCCGACGGATGTCTTCCAACATCGGAGATGTACAGCCTTAAATCATAATGTCTTCAGAGGTCAGACAGTGGATTGGAAAGGGTTAAATCCATGCAGACTTTCAACATAGTCAGATACTCATTGTACACAATGATAGTGATTACAGTGCAGATACCTCCAGTAATCACAGGTAGCATCTTTTCTGGAGTTGTCTCTTTTCATTTTTCTTCTCTATCTCAGCCCAGACTGCCATGAAGAATTCTTCCAGTCATCACTTGTCTCTGCACGCTTTTCCTGTCCTGCTGCTACTCCAAAATAAACCTCCCAGTATATCCTCTACAGTACTCTCGGATCATAAAATAACTATGCACCCCCTATGTAGCCCCACAAAGTGAGTGTTACCCTCTGTGGCTCCACAAAATGATAGTGCCACCTCTGGAACCCACAAATGGATTGTTTCCCCTATCTGTGGCCCCTGTTATGTGATAATGTCTCCCTCGCAAAACTCTGGCCTTAGAATGCACTTACTCCGTCACATATAACTGCTGAACGCAGGACAGAGTGCTGCTATACTCATAGCATAACCCAATTCCTCCCCATCTGCAGAGCACACTGTACTCACAAGGGAAGGTTATACTGTGAATATAGCAGTGTGGTGTCCAGTGCCAGCGGAAAGTGGGCAGGCGGAGAGCAGGACCCGGCAACACATTGGGGGGGGAAGGCACTGTCACTCAGTGGTAAAACTGAATAATGTTTTACCAGCTATTAACATTGATGATAAAAGGTAAACACTGGCATTGGCATCACCAAGTACTTACCAGTCAGACCGGTTGTTTGCCAGCTGAGTGGAAATCCCATTATGGCCTATTGTGACATTAAATACTATATAATCAAGGGCATACATAGAGAAGATGGGGCCATATAGCTCATAAATTCACGAGCCCTCAAATTAGGATCAAGAGTGCCCTATTCTTGTTCTCCCATGTGGCTATACATCATTTATAGAAGATATGGTTGGTGAAGGTTTTACCTAATCTACTTCCCTCTCATAGTATGTGCATGTTGAGGACCTTGAAGAAAGAGAAAAGCCCTCTGCATGTTCCCTCTACCCATAGGGTAAATCCTGAGATGGACCCCACTCCATGTGTGCTGCATAGCAGAGACTGCCTCAAAGTATACCTTTCTGTAAAGTCCAACTTAGTAAGGCATAGTATGTGTGAGTAATGAGTATTCATATCTAAAAGGAGACTGACCTCATCTGTTCTTTATCACAGCTGCAAAGAATGGGGGTCAATTAATAGAAGTATATAACAGATTTTTACAGCCCCTTCCCAAGAGTATAGGGAATGTCAGAAGAGCTGCAAACAAAGTCTTATCTGCATGTATAGTGTTACTATCCTGCCTTAAGGCCCATTTACACGCAGCGATTATTGCTCAAAATTCACTCAAATGAATGAATTTGCGCGATAATTGTTATGTGTTAATGCGAAGCCATCATGCACTATTTGTTCACTTGTCGTTTATCACTGAGTTTCAGCCAGCATAAAATGGTTGTTATCTCATTCACTTTTCGTGTGGTTTAAATGGCATTTGTTCAGTTGTTCGGTCTTTCAAACCACTTAAGGGGAAGGGTGATTGCCCAACTAAACACAATGACTACTTGTTTACTCATGTGGAAGAAGAATATGGTTTTTCTTCACATTAATTAAAAAGCTCCTGGCCCGAGGTTGCTCGCATAAACACACATCCACCTGAGCAAACAACATATACAGTGTTAACTTGAGGAAAGTGGAGAGGATTTCAATTTCAGGATTATCTTCAAGTGTAAATACTAGTAAAAAAGTTGTTCAAATGACAATCATTGTGTGTAAATGGGGCTTTATCTAAACCTCCAGCAGAGCAACAGAGCTATCATTTAAAATGATAATGAGATGACTCTGCTCATTAATTCTCAGTCTATACAGTAAAGCTGTAAGGTGATCTGCAGAAATCAGGTAATGCCAGTATGTTGTGTGATCTCTAGTAGTTTTGAAAATGTATAATGTCGATAGTACCAAAAAAATAAATATCTCTACAATGAAAACCGGATTTTTAAGTAATATGTAATTTTTTGATGCAACATTCTCTTTTAAAATTGTACACATGGACTGTGCCACCAATAAAATGCACTAGATTATTTGTGAACCCACACAAAAATAGGCACTGCTGCCAAGTGATTTGCTCCAAAGTCACCTCCAAATGAGGCTTTTCACTGATGGACCTGCTGTTTTGGTAGGCCAGTTTGACCCTGCAATTGAGCCATGGTGTCATCCTGCATAGAACTTCTTCACTTTCATCTTCTGGAAAGTTTGCAATTTGGGGCCACAAGTAAATAATGAAACATACGATAAGCATTAATTAAAATATTTATTATTAAAAGGTTTAACATTATTGTGATGTAATTCACGATGCAAATGTTTATTTGGAGATCCATCAATGTCAAGAAGATTTAGAACTTAGTAATATTGTCAGCAAGAAGGTTGTTCATGGTGGGGAGTAATTTTATCTCTTTACTTCTATCTGTGAACTCAGGGCAGCTCACAATCTTAATGTTCTTCTCTTTCAATCTCATAGGCCGCCTGCAGACGAGCGGGTCGGATCCGGCAGCGAGAAATCTCGCCGCGCGATCCGACCCCAGAGCCTGCAGGGGCGAGCGCGTACTCACCCGCGCCTGGCGGCCCCGGCTCTTTGATGTGCCGGCTGCCGCGCAGCCGGCGCATGCGCAGACCGGAGCCGGCGGCCAGGTGAGTGCGTGCTCCGCACAAAATTAGAACATGCCGCGGTTTGTTTGCCGCGCGAGATTTCGCGCGGCCAAACCGCGGCCGTCTGCATAGGAGTGCGTATTGTAATGCACTCCTATGCAGACTTTCAGCGGCGGAAATCCCGCGGGAAATCCCGCGGCGGGATTTCCGCTCGTCTGCAGGCGGCCATAGGAAGTAAAAGGGTCAACTAATATTTTTGAAAGACTGGAAAAAAACTGGGGAATTTGGGGGAAATTTACACAGACACACACACAGGGGGAGAACATACAAACTCCATGAAGATTGTACCTTAGTTGGATTTGAATCCTGAACTCCAACGATGTAGTCCGCAGTACTAACTACTGAGCCACAATGCTACCTTACCTAGCACTCCATCTCCTTGATTTTTTAAGACAATCCACTGCTTTGGCCAAGAAATGTAATATTAATTGGTTAATGTGTGAAACTTTTTTTTATTAATAAAATATGCTTTTCGTGTAAAAAAAAAAAAAGTAAAAATGTGCATTTTTTTGGAAACTGGCAAAATACCTTTCACATCCTTATCCACTAAGAAGAACTTTGTTTTACCAAAAACATACTTATATTACAATGTTATAACTATAACTGGTACTAAATCCATAACTCTGGATACTGTGAACACATTAGAGTCTAGTGACGTAGACTCCGTCCATCAAGATGACTACTCCTTAAAGGGGCTTTCCAGCTCTGAGCTATTGATGACCTATCCTCAGGATGTCCAAAGAAAGAATGACAGCATCCTATATTACAGTACAAAAAAATTCTTTATTCTTCCATAGATAAAAGTAGGAACAAATAGAGTATATACAAGACCCTGTGTCATTAGCCATTCTCCATACAGGCACACCCACTAGTGTTCATTAGATCATTCATTAGAAACATGTAAGACAATCCTCATAGTAGCTATATTTGTATGTGTTCGTTGGTGCATGAGTACACATAAGGGTTTATGTACAATATAGTTAGGCCATGCAGCTGCTATATGGCCCAGGAAGAGAAGGGGCCAGCAATTTTTGGTCCCACCCTATTTTCTACTGGGTGGTTGGAACCAGTGCAGGCCTCCCCTCTCCAGAGGAACTTAAATGCTTGAAAACAAAGGGGTGGGAAATGTCTTAAAGGGGTTGTTCAGTTATACACTATAAATGGCCCATCTGTAGGATAGATAATTAATAATAGATTGGTGGGGGTCTGCTTCTTGGGAACTCAGTTGTTCAGTGCACTTGTGTACTGAGCTGATTTGTTTAGGAAGCAGACAGCTCCGTTCCTATGACAGCGGCAAGACTTGTATTGCAGGCCATTCTCTTAAATGGGAATTCTGACTGCAATACCAAGCCAGGCCATTGCAGTGAGAATGGAGCTGTCTGCTTCCTGCAGAATTCAACTTGGTACATGAGTACAATAGCTTGGCAAAGAGACAATTCACAAGGGGTCCCGTTGACCTACTATTGATTACCTATCTTAAGGATAGGCCATCAATAGTCTACAGATGGGCAAACCCCTTTTGAGGAAACCTTTGAATAATGGAAACTCTATCTGAAGTGTTAACAATGGCAGATTGCCAAGTGTAATTTAAAGAGGGAGGATAGTTCATGGTGGTCAGATCCCCTCCCCATTAATATATCACATGCGCAAACAATTTGTTTGCTGCTGTCACTTACTTTTTCCTATCCTTAGGATATGTCATCAACAGATGATCGACAGGAATCCGCTGCACAGGACCCCCACCAATCAGCTGGTCACTGAGGCTGCATAGAGCTCCTGCATGGCAAAAGCACACAACTCTATGCATGCTGTATATGGATGGGAATGTTGCCTACTATACTGTTTCAGCCCGCTGAAGAGAGTATGTAGCTGAGTGGCCCCAGTGAATAGCTGTTCAGCAGGGGTCCTGGGCGGCAGACCCTCGCTGATCAACTAATGATCTTGAGAATAGGTCGTCAATATTTCAGAACTGGAAAACCCCTTGCAGTCATGTAGGACTGATCTTAAAAAATAAAGCAGTATATCGGGGTATATTGCTCATGATATTTAGAGCCCACTAAAGTCTTCCTCTTCTCCCTCTCTGGGTATCCTTTACTTATTCCCACAGTACGATGCATGCCTTTTAAATGCATAAATAGCCATATTTTATATATTATCTGCACTACATAGTAATATGCCACCCTTCACCCATTGCTGCCTAGGCACAGGCTTATTGGGCCTAAAGGTAAATGCAGTTCTGACTATAATCCATAGCAAACAATGTATTTAATTATTTCTCAGCATACATATACACCCAATCATATTAAGAGATGTAACAATAAGAGCTGACATTTTTTCTAGTTGTTCCAAATGTTTTTCCCAATGAACTGATAGAATTAGCATTTTTTAATCAACTTACAACTTTCCAGTTTGTGTAGGATTTTGGTACCTTTCATCTATCAAGCAGTCATTTGCCCTTATAATCAGACATAATAAATTGTATTATTACCAGAGTTCCATATAGAAAAATCGGAAACAATTGCCTGTCACTGGAGGAACAATGCAAACCACCAATGTTCCTGCAGCACTACTGCCCTCCAGATCTTCTGTATAGACTGTATAGCCCAAGCCTTGTCTTTTATGGTGGATGGAATTACTGTGGATAAGGAATCATTCATCCTTAGTTTGCTAGAAGGAAGGTGTTAATGGGACTATCAGACCACTGGCGTAACTATAGGGGAAGCAGGGGATGCGGTTGCACCCGGGACCAGAAGCCTTAGTGGGCCAATAAGGCCTCTCTTCTACATATTGGGAGCCCAGTACCATGAAAAAAGCATTATAGTTGGGGGCCCTGTTACAGATTTTGCACCGGGGCCCAGAAGCTTCAAGTTACGCCTCTGTATCAGACCATTAGTGATGAACCGCAGATCTTGTTATTGGCATGTGGAGGCCATTCTGCTCCAATAGTTCATCTGTAAAACAAAAATGAACCCACATGTTAATATTTCACTTTCAAACATTGATGATAGACATTACCCGTAGTTGAGATAAACTATCAATTAAGGAAAAACTACTACTATTTTTAAAAACATATTAAAAATTGTTGTTGCATCTTGACGCTCCAAATCCCTGTATTTGTATCATACATTTTTACTGCATTAACTAGTAATCGAAAGCTAAAAAAGTTATACAAACATTTATTTTTACAGCAAAATACTCAGCTTATGATCTGATCGAAACAAATGACTACACTTATATAAGCAGGGGCGTTAACAAGAGGCGGAGCCCCAAAAGAGAAATAAAAATGGCCCCTCCCACACAGTCAGATGAGTACTTTACTAAACTAATTAAACCCATTAATCCTCTACTAATGTTCTGCTGCTTCTAGGATGCAACTAAGGTATAATATATTAGTAAATTGATATTTAAAATGTAACTGTACTTCCTTGCTAGCTAAAGATAGTCTCATTGAGACAGCGCTCGGCTGAGAGCTTCTGCTGGTTCATTCTGGCGATAAGTGGGGTCTCAACACCCGGATCCCCAGGAATGAAAACTTTTAACATGTCCCTATGATAGTTCAAAAGTTTTTTGAAAGTACAGTTACACTTTAAGCTTGTTCGTTCTATACTCTCATGCAACAGAGCTCCCAAGTTGCAAGTTGCTTGAAAAGCCAACATGAAATCTTTAACCCCTTTCTTGAACCTCCCTGCAGTACAAGGCTCAGTTGCTCCTATATACTATAATTGAGAGAGAAATGTCCAATGGTGTATATAGAAGAAATAGATCCCAATAGTAAAGATAGGATCTGGTGTTGGTTTCCCCTCTACACACTTTCCATGACCCTTCAGCCAGTTTCTCACCCCAAATAGCAAAGGGGATTGGAGCAACTAAGGCTTGGCCCACCTTTTTCCAAGGACCTCTATGAAAAGTACACCATTAAGCATGTCTTATGTATATGTCATAAACGTCTCTCCTCAGAATACCCCTCTTCCCTTTCCCATATCACAGTGCAAGTTTTTAGATGCCTCCATAATTCTATTTAAAGGGCCTCAACCATAGCTGATTTTAACAAGATCAACAAGATGGACATCAATCATATTTCATCCCCAGAGACTCTTCTTGTAGCAAATAATGACTAATGTCACATTTATCCAATTGATTTTCCTTGCAATCACACCTGAACACATTTTCCAGCTATGAGCCACTGAACTTGTATGAACCTGACCTAGTTTGCTCATAGCCGCTTGGCACGGGCGCAGGGCGAGTCATGTATCATAGTAATAATAACGTACAGTTTCAGACAATTACAGCTTCAGCTAGAGACACCAGGAAAAGTATGTATTACACACAATGGTATGACGGTCAGCCAGCGCTGGTCAAGAAATGAGCATGTTTTGTTGGACACATATCACTTTACCGGAACTCCAATTGTATGTAGAAGTATAAGACCTTGATGGAAATTTGGAAGTAACAAACCATGAAATATGCAAGAGTAATAAACAGATGGTTACAAGCCTGAACCAAAGAGGAAGCAAATGGGGCTGAAGCTCCATATAGTGTTGCTTTAGAGAAGCCATGTCTGGCATGTTCCTGCACAGAGGGTCAACTATTGGGCTAATGTCTATTAGAGTAGCTGTTTTGGGTCAAAGTTCTGCCATAATTGTTATTAACAATAATAAAAATGTTGAAATTATATGTTATTGGCATTTTAGAATAGGTTTAGACACCTGGCAATCACCATGTATGGGCACTCTCTAGAACACCTTCTATTTTAGATCATAATACCATATTCAAGGGCATACATATGCTACGGGGCATATGTATGCCCTTGTATGGGGAGGGTAGAGGCACTGGTCAGGCTTGCTGCATTTTGTTGGATGGCGAGCATATATGCAGGGATGTTCTCTACAATGTTAGCATACAAGGGTGTGGGGAATTCACACCAGGATGCTGCAATACATAGTAACATAGTATGTTAGGTTGAAGGGAGACAATGTCCATCTAGTTCAGCCTGTTTCCACCCCTCCTTGTTGATCCAGAGAAAGGTAAAAAAACAAACAAACAATGAAGCAGAAGCCATTTATCCCATTTGGGGGGAAAAATTCCTTCCCGACTCCATAATGGCATTCAGAATAAACCCTGGATCAGTGTTTTGAAAGTTCCTACTTGACTCCAAGACCCAGATCAAAAAACCCCATTGGTTATTTAATGTTTCTATCCTGTAATATCATAGCGCTCTAGAAAGACATCTAGTTTCCTCTTAAACTTCTCTATTGATTTTGCCATTACCACATCCTCAGGCAGAGAGTTCCACAGTCTCACTGCTCTTACAGTAAAGAACCCTTTTCTGTGTTGGCGATGAAACCTGCTTTCTTCTAGGCGTAGCGGATGCCCTCTTGTTACCGTCACAGTCCTGGGAATAAACAGATCACGGGAGAGATCCTTGTATCGTCCCCTCATGTATTTATACAGAGTTATTTGATCGCCCCTGAGCCGTATTTTTTCCAAGGTGAAAAATCCTAATTTTGATAGCCTCTCTGGGTATTCCTGTTCTCCCATTCGGTTTATTAATTTAGTTGCCCTTCTTTGAACCCCCTCAAGCGCTGCAACATCTTTCCTGAGCACCGGTGTCCAGAACTGTACACAGTATTCCATGTGGGGCCTGACAAGTGCCTTATATAGTGGGAGGATAATGCGTCAGGGTCAGTGGATGTTGATTAGCTGTGCCACACACCTATTTGGCTTTGCGACAAATCCAGAGGTGATACCTGAGGATTCCCAGTCTTCACCCTTAATCCTCAAGCAATTGGGATGTAGGTTTCGCTGTGGGGTTCCCAAGCCGTTACACTGGAAGTAATCCTAGAAATGTGGTAGGTGACGCTACTAGGAGACCAAAGTGCAGTACTTGAGCATGGGAGCAGAGGTATCATCAGCTCAATCTAGGTCGGGTAGGCAGCAGAACTTCAGAACCAGGGACAAACTGTAGGTCAGGCCACAAAGAACAAGCTCAGCATGGTACAACAGGCCAGGACTCAGAGAACATGAGTCAGAGAGTCAGAGAACATGACATAGCACCTTAATATGGACCAAGGGGCAAAAAAAATCAGGCACATTCCTCAGGGTGTATAACCAGATATCTCCCATTATTGGCAGAAGATTTACCATGGTTTATATTGGCTCTTTACGAACATGTGCATATGTCCTCACACACCCTCCAGGCCACCGACAAGAACAGGGCAGACGCCAGAGCTTGGCGTCTACCAAAGCAAGGAGAAGGACGTGCTGCAACTGCCAGTGGAAAAAAGGAGGGGTATGCCAGCGGGCACAAACTGTAACAACATACGATAGAGGGACCTTGTGTGGCGCAAAGTGTTAAGGCAGTCCTAAGTTCTCGCTCCCTACCTTAAAGTTGCGAGTTCTCCACATGGTTCAGGTAGCCAGCGCAAGGTTGACTCAGCCGAGGGTTGGTAAAATGAATACCCAACTTGCTGGGGGGTAATATATAAATTACTTGAAAGCGCTGCAGAATAAGTTGGCACTATACAAATAAGTCCCTTTCCCGTCCCCCCTTTTGTCTAGCAAAACTAAGGCTTTAATGGAAGACCTGAGTCGGCTCAAGGTTGACTCAGCCTTCCATCCTCCTGAGGGTTGGTAAAATGAATACCCAACTTGCTGGGGGGTAATATATAAATTACCTGAAAGTGCTGCAGAATAAGTTGGCACTATACAAATAACAAGTCCCTTTCCCATCCCCCCTTTTGTCTAGCAAAACTAAGGCCTTAATACAGCCGCATATTAGGGTCAGTATTATGGCAGCATATGATTGTTCTTAGCAAGAGAAACCAAGTAATCTTGTAGATATGATACCTTTTAAAGGCTAACAAAAATACATGATGTTATTGCGAGCTTTCAGACTTCTCAGGATCGTCCCCCACGCCCCCTGAGAGGTCCAAAAGCTTGCAATAACATCATGTATTTTTGTTAGCCATTAAAAGGTATCATATCTACAAGATTAATAGTTTTTTCTTAGTGAGACGTATTACACTTTGCTCTACTTGCTAACACTCTACCAAACCCCTTTTTTTTTTTTTTTTTATTATGGCAGCAACATCCTAACTCCTCGCAGTTCTATACTTAGATTACCATAAGGTTCTATGGGGATGGGGTCTGATCTTGCTTTCATAATACGTGCCTAAAATGCATCAATATTACAGCCGTCTAACACAAGACCAGGGCACATCACAACGCTGAAGGCCAGACACAACCTATGAATGAATGTAAGCACTGTACAGAGCTGGGCTCATTGGGTAGACATTTTAATAGCAAGTCATACCAAGTAATGGGGAATGAAATAGAAGGTCATTACATGCAAGATGAAGAATCAAAGCTATAAATTATCCTAATGTATTTCTTCCCATTGCTCTGTCCAGCCTACCACCTGGCACAAAGACTATTTCTACAGCTCTGCCCATCAATGTGATGACCTTATTTCTGCATCGAGCATCCTTCTGAGATCAAAGCGGGATTAACGTAATTGCACGGTGTTTGCATTGCGCCCATCACGGATTGCGGGACTTGCTAAAAAAAATATAGACTATAATATATACTGTCCGCTGATAGTAAACAGCAGGAGCACCAGCATTGTAGCTGGGTGCTTGACATCGCTTTTACAAAATTGCTTTTTATGGTATGCTAATAAAGATAGTGAAAGACTGAAAGTGTTAAAAGTGAAGAAGAAAAATCTAAATTCTCTTTGAATTACTTAAAGGAAGTGTGATCTGTAAAATGTATTTAGCATTTTTATTTATTTTTTCTTCAAATTTTAAAAACTTCCCAGGTGGCGGCCATATTGGAGGCACACACTTCCTTGCTTGTATTGTAGGTATAGCTTGTGCAGCAGGGTGTATGTGCTTTATGGCAGCTGCAATGAATAGGAAATAATGGACAGAAATGTGTCATTAGACTAATACAGTTGCAAGAGAGATGAAGCGCAGACCGTCGCCAAAGAACAGACAGGGCAGCTGCATACAGAGTATTACCTATGTGTATATATTGTTCCTATTATATGCTGTCTAGGGCTTCAGCAGAGGCATAACTCGAAGCTCCCGGGCCCCGATGCAAAACCTGTAACAGGGCCCCCAACTATAATGCTTTACTCATAGTACTGAGAAGAGAGGCCTTATGGGCCCCCTAAGGCTCCTGGGCCCGGGTGCAACCGCATCCCCTGCACCCTCTATAGTTACGCCCCTGGGCTTCAGCATTACAACAAAGATGTCATCTTGCATTAAACCATCATCACCACCCAATGACTCTACAGACTTTGTCTTCTTGCCCCCCCCCCCCCCCCCCCCTCTAATCCATCTTCAGTATCCACCTCTCTGCCTCTCTTAACTGTCAATAGCTTCGCTGGCTGTCCATCACATCATTAAAGGAGTATTCAGGGCATTTACCCCTTACAGTCTTGATGACCTATCCTCAGGATAGGCCATCAATACTTGATTGGTGGTGGTCCTCTGCTCAGGACCACCAGCAATCAGCTGATCTCAGCCCCTGCACTGACTATAGTGGGGTTGGACATCTGCATTAGATTCAGAGCCATAAGTTTTATCAAAGATATAGCTGCCAATGGAAACAAAGTCTTCTATTACACTTCTGGCTCCCTACCATTCTCAGAGTCGGAAGTATAATGAAAGGCTTCGCTCCCACTGAAATCATTGGGAGCCATACCTAATATTGCACTTTTGGCTCCGACACCAATGTGGATGGAGCTGTCGACATCCATCTCACTGCAGTCAGTGCAGGGGCTGAGATTAGCTGATTGCTGGGGGTCCCGAATGGTGGACCCAATGATCAACTATTGATTGCCTATCCTGAGCATAGGTCATCAAGACTGCAAGGGGTTAAATGTCCGGAATACCCTTTTAACAATGGCTTATAAGGCTGTCTGCAACTTAGAGCCTCTATACATCTCTGGCCGAGTATCCTTATACTTCCGCAACACATAACCTCTGGTCCACACAAGACCTTCTCCTCTGCTCTCCCCTAGTAAGCTCCTCATTTAGCTATCTACAAGATTTCTTGATTGCACCCCCTCTCCATACTCTGGAACTCGCTAGGCCAACATATTAAACTCTCCCCAACCTTTGAAATTTTCAAACACAACCTGAAACTCACCTATTCAGGGATGCCTACAAGCTACAATAAACCCTACTGACACTACACTTCTATATGAGCATCTTCCACCCTCACCTATTTTCTTTTAACCCCCTTCCCTGACAGATTGCAAGCCCTCATGGGCAGGGTCATCTTTGTCTGTGTCAATCTCTCATTCCTTGAGTTCATATTTCTTGTACTTGTTTTTATCTTATGTAATGTATCCATAACCCATTTTCATATGTACAGCACCGTGAAATTAATGGTGCTTCAATATAATAATAACCTATATATAAAAAAAATTGTTTGTTTATTTGATTTTTTGTTCTTCATAGGCTACCACATATCTTGATGGATCTCAACTAGAGATGAGCGAGCACACTCGTTAAGGGGATTCACTCGAGAGAGCATCACCTTTTTCGAGTACCTGCTGGCTCGTCCCTGAAGATTCGGGGGGGGGGGGCTGTGGGAGCGGGGGGGGGGGGGGGGCGGCAGAGGGGAGCGGGGTGGAGAGTGAAAGAGATCTCTCTCTCTCCCTCCCGCTCCACTCCGCAACCCCCCGCTCACCCCCACGCCTCCCCCCCCCCCCCCCCCGAATCTTCAGGGACGAGCCAGCAGGTACTCGAAAAAGGTGATGCTCTCTCGAGTAAATCACCTTAACAAGTATGCTTGCTCATCTCTAATCTCAACCAAACTTGTTACACATACTCTTCATGATCCAACTTAGAATACTGGGGGATTTCAACTATTGTTCATAACAAGCAACCATAGCACAGCTTTCATTTTACCAGAGCAGTTAAAGAAATGATGATTGGTTACTATGTGCAACAGAGTTTTTTTTACACAGTTTCAATAAATGAGGCTTATTGAATAATCTGTGGTAAAATAAGATACTTTGTGATTCAGCGTGGTGCCTCTGAAAAAAAGGAAACTGATGGGACAAGTCCAGCCAAAAGCAAAGAAGGTAAAGTTACTGTAAGCGAGTGAGACAAGCGAACAACGTGACTGTCGCTTATGAGCAAAGACATCAAGGGCTGCAGAGACCTAAGAACAGCATGAGGGGTGAATTCAAAAAGGGAGTCAGAAACCACAGAACGGCATGAGTTCCAACTACAAGTATTGTAGGCAAGAGCCTATACATCAAGGGCAGCAGAGACCCCGAAACAGTATGAGGCCAGAATTCAGAAAGAGAGGTAAAGAGCCAGGACATCAGGGGTGACAAGACACTTCAATTTGTTGCTGAAAGGTTTTCAATATGATCCTCACAAGGACTATGATCAACATCCGAATGCTGTTGGACAAATAGACCGAATACGTAGTTACTGTCATGCCGAGAAATTTAAAACAAAGCCTGCTGGAATATTGTAGGAACGGAAACCCAGAAAATGCTGGGTATATAAGCTAGTGATTATAATACTATGAGAATGACACTATCCTACTGATCCCACCCTCTAATGGTAATGGGGTGACTCTGCTGATGCCATACTCTGATGATGATAAAATGACTCTAGTGATACTAGTCTCTAATGGTAATGAGATGACTCTGCTGACCATGTCTTAGTCCACACAGCAAAGCTACAGTATGCTCCACAACACAGGAAATATCAGTCCATTTCAAGTGCTCTAATGGACTGTATGAAATCACAAAAATTGGATAGCTATAAAAAAAATAAGAAAAACACGAAACTATTTTTGAAAATATGTTTATAATAAAAAACCTGAGATAAATATGTAATTTTCTGATGATACTTTTCCTATTCAAATAATATACAAATCCCTGCCAATGGAGGAGAAGCCGAGGGAAATTTCCCTTAAACAGTAGCCGTTGTTCCTATTTTATCCATGCTTGGCTTTTGCTGTGTTTATTACACGGAATGTATTGCGGGATTGGAAGTCATTAACCAGTCAGGGAGTATTTGACTCAAATGTTTGTTCATATAAAACATATAACAAACTGAAAAGTGGGATAAAAATGAACTGTAAACTTCTTCTGGTTACAAACTTTATTTTCTCCACAGAACCAAAAAATGTTCCAATTATGTTGTGTTGGAAATGAAAATCATCTTTAAAACATTTTCCAAAGTTTAAAATTATATCATAACGATATATATATATAGCAATTAAAGGAGATGTCCCGCGCCGAAACGGGTTTTTTTTTTTTTTAAACCCCCCCCCCGTTCGGCGCGAGACAACCCCGATGCAGGGGTTAAAAAAACCACCCGCACAGCGCTTACCTGAATCCCGGCGGTCCGGCGTCTTCATACTCACCTGCTGAAGATGGCCGCCGGGATCCTCTGTCTTCGTGGACCGCAGCTCTTCTGTGCGGTCCACTGCCGATTCCAGCCTCCTGATTGGCTGGAATCGGCACGTGACGGGGCGGAGCTACACGGAGCCGCTCTCTGGCACGAGCGGCTCCATAGAAGACTGCTGAAGACCCGGACTGCGCAAGCGCGGCTAATTTGGCCATCGGAGGCCAAAAATTAGTCGGCACCATGGAGACGAGGACGCCAGCAACGGAGCAGGTAAGTAAAAAACTTTTTATAACTTCTGTATGGCTCATAATTAATGCACAATGTATATTACAAAGTGCATTATTATGGCCATACAGAAGTGTATAGACCCACTTGCTGCCTCGGGACAACCCCTTTAAAAGAGAAATCAAACTAAAATTTCCATACCACAACAAACCCCATTGTAGCCAATTGTTTTGTTAATTATTAGAGTTGAGCGAACGTACTATGTCAAGCTTGATGCTCATTCGAGTATTAGCGTACTTGACGGTGCTCGTTACTCGAACGAACATCACGCCGTGTTCGACCCCGCCCCAGTTTTTGGCCCCTCCCTGCCGCGACGCAGAGCGCACGTCAATGGAAAATTTTTGGGCTGGCAGGGGAGGAGAGAGAGAGAGAAAGAGAGAGAGAGAGAGAGAGAGAGAGAGAGAAAGCTCGGCACCCGGCGGCCCACATACAGAAATGCTCAAGTCTCCCATTGTAGTCAATGGGGTTCGTTACTCGAGTAGAGCTCTCGAATTTTACGAAAAGCCCGACTCGAATAACGCGGACCCGAACACTTGGGTGCTCGCTCATCTCTATTAGTTATCATATTATTGAAAGTCCTCTAGCTTTCCAACATACACGGAACAAATGCTGTATTACACACACCACCCCTTGCACGATTGGAGCTCCCCTGTTTGAAAATTAGACCGTTGACCCCGAAGTTCAGCATTAAATCAGGTCACAAGTTCTCCGTGGATCAGTTTCAGGCCTTAGTCACACGGGCGTTTTTTCACGCGATTTGCGCATCGCATGACGGATGCGCATGCGCAAATCGTGTGACCGGCGCCCAAAAATCGGCCCAAAAATCGCCCGAAAATCTGCGCCTAGCCGCGTTTCATTAGAAACGGGCCGGAGCTGTCCAGCGCATTGCATTCAATGGATACGGCAATACAGCGGCTCCATTGAATGCAAGCGCTGCGGGCGAGTGTTGGATGAATTGTCGGGAAGGGGTTAAATATATAACCCCTTTCCTGCAATGCATCCTGAAAAGTGAAAAAATAAAAAAAATGTATGTACTTACCTGCTCGCGGCAGCTGGAGATCCCGGCGGCGGCCTGCAGTGGGTGTGAAGGGGGTGTGACTCAGGCTTGCCCCTGATTGGCTCAGCGCTGAGCCAATCAGAAGCAAGTCTCAGTCACACCCATTCATGAATTCATGAATGGGTGTGACTGAGATCAGCTTCTGATTGCTGAGCCAATCAGGGGCAAGCCTGAGTCACACCCCCTTCACACCCACTGCAGGACCGCCGCGGGGATCTCAGGCTGCCGGGAGCAGGTGAGTACATCCTTTTTTTTTATTTTTTCACTTTTCAGGATGCATTGCAGGAAAGGGGTTATATATTTAACCCCTTCCCGACAATTAACCCCGCGCACAGCCGGCAGCCCATTGCTTTCAATGGAGCGACTGTATTGCCGCTCCATTGAATTCAATGGGCAAACATCGTTCTTCTCTGCCACAGCTGTTCCAGCTGTGGCAGAGAAGAATGATTTGTCTTCTATATGTTCTCATTGGGGTCGGCGCTGCTGCCGCCGGCCCCATTGAGCGCATATAGAGAAGAGAACAGGAATCGCAGATCGCAGATAGGTGCGATCTGCGATTTCTGTTCTCTAATTTATCGGACGAGCGCATAAAAAGCGCTCATGTGTCCGATACCATTGCAAAGCAATGGTTTTAAAAAATCGCCGGACGCATGCGCATGCGCAAATCACGGCAATAAACGCCCGTGTGACTGAGCCCTCAGTGTGAATCTACATTAAAACAAAAAAATCCAGCGGTCTAAATGACTTCCAACGAGGCCGGGTCATCGGTGCTAGACTAGCCGGGCCAGGATTTCACTGCCAACCTTGTGGGGTTTTCTCATGCAGTGATGTGGAGGAGTCAGGCCCGACCTTAGGTCAGATGGCACTCTGTCGAAATGTTCTTTTGGCACCCTACCTTCCTAAAGACTAATAAGACTAATTAGCCATTACAATGGCCGGGAGCATCAGTGTGTGTCTTCTTCTGCACACGCAAAAAACAGTAAAATATAGATCCATGTGCGCGCAAAAAGGCAATGCTCATTCTTCAACTATGTGGTGCCCATGCATGTGCGAATATTGTATACGCTCATGTGAAGCCAGCCTAACGCAAGTACAATATCATCTCCAAATTGGCTTCCCACACAAAATACATGTTCTCTGCGGTTCCTACACGTCAGTTTATGTTTTCCATAAAATATACAAGTTTTGTTCAAAGCACGTTATATGATTTTCTTCATGGTATTGCAGGCATATTCACCCCAGTGTTGTAGAGTGCAATAAATTAGGGCAATATCCACAAGCCAGGGATAAATGGAGGCTGGAGAGATAGTGGGGAAGCACGCCAATCTCAGCAGCCCCCGAAATGTCGCTGCTGCTGTGATTGGCGTGCCTCCACACTATAAGTCTTCCAATGGGTTCATTCGCGTTCGTTTTTTTGCACACACAGTTCTCATGGTTCTCTGCTTCATTTTGTGGTCATTTACACACTAAAGAGGCCCACAGAGGTCAATGAGAGGTGCACAAATGTACGTGTATGTATGCGCAAAACACTGCGCATGCCCACAAACACTGGCACCCCATTTGGTGTAATAGCCATTTAAATCAGGGCGGGATGATTTCCCTGCCCATCTGAACTAATGGTGTCTGCGCAAATACATACCATATTTGCGCCAGCACATGCGCAAATTACACTTGTGCTCTGTACTAAAACGTTGCGCTGGAGTGAGCGTATTTTGCAATACGCTCGTGTGAATCCACTCTGAGGGCTCTTTCACACGAGCGTATATGAGCTACGGTTTTCACGGTCGGCCAATATACGCTACGATGTGAGGTGTAAAAACTCGTGAATAGGCACACAAATCTAACGTTTGTGCTCCCGTTCAGATGGCATGGGCCCCCATGCCAAGGCCGCCATGCCGTTGCCCCTTCGCTCCCCCTCGCCAGCTCTTCTCCTCTCTCCTCCTCTCTCCTCCCCTCCGGCTGATTGCAATGGGAGGGTGCAGGAGGGTGGCGGAGGTATGTCCCTCCTAACCCGCTTCCTCCTATTGCTTGCTGCGGACAAGTGTTGGAGAGGGGGCAGGAGCTTAGCTCTGCCCCATCCCGCCCCTTGTCTGCAGCCAGCAATGGGAGGTGATGGGGCAGCGCTTAGCTCCGCCCCCTGCCATTGCAATCAGCCAGAAGGGAGGAGAGAAGAGGGAGGGAGTTTAGCAGTTACGCTGCTAAACTCCCTCCCACCTCCCTTTTCCAGCCGCTGTCATTGGCTCCCATAGGAGCCCATGCAGTGGCCGACGTATTCTGGCCCAAGAGATAGTTCCAGGACTATCGTTTGGGCCTGATGTAAAAATACCCGGTGCTATATTGGCCGGCCGGGCGCTTTTACGTCGCGGGAATATGGCCATGTGATTTGATGCATTAGAATGCAAGAAGAAGAGGGCGCGACTGCCTGTGTGTACTGCTACTGCTGCTTCTATTCACTATAATGCTGTCATCATCCACTCGATTTCTGTCGCACCATGGTGCTTGAAGGGTCAGAATTTGGTGCAAGCAGCATTAAGGCCCATTCTGTCAGCTGGTCAGGACATTTCAGCACCTCCATCCAAACTTTAACAACTGCAAGAAGCTTCATGTCTGAGTGGGTGAAAGCCCTTCAGCCGCGGCAGGGATGAAGGAATCCCCTGCCGCTACTGTCACAAAGGATAGCGGAGTTCTCCCATTGCTTTCAATGGAGCAGGCACTGCTTTTGCCTCATTGAAAGCAATGGAATGAAGGGACTCCCCGCAGTGATGCAAGGCTGTTTTCACATGGGGCTTCATATGGATTGCGAAGGTGTATCAAGCCGTAAATGACAGCCCAATATCACCCTCACAAGTGCGAAGGAGCCCTTAAAGCTGTCCTGCAACCAATTAACTAATATAATTGTTACATTGTATCAGAGCATGATTGTTGTCAGTCGTTAGCAGAATGCAGAGATATTGAAAATGGTGAAGAACAGAAGCACAAAATATATTAGAAAGTTAAAGAACTTTTCATTTTACCAATAATTTGCTTAGTTTGAAAATCATATCCATAAAACATGCTGTGTAGTGTTAAAGGGGTTGTCCAGTTGTGAACTACTAATGGCCTATCCTTAGAATAGACCATCAATAGTATGTCAGGAGGTATCTGCTGCCTGGGACCCCCACTGATCAGCTGTTTGCTGGGCCAAAGTGCTTATGCACTGAGCAGTTTTCAGCAGGAAGCACACAGTTCCGTTCCCCCTGCAGTGGCCACACTCAGTATTACACCCATTCACTTCAATGGGAACTTTGCTTTCAATACCAAGCTTGGCCATAATAGTGGGAATGAAGCTGTCTGCTTTCTGTAGAAATAAGTTCAGTGCATAATCACACCAGCCAAGAGAACAGCTGATTGGCAGGGATCCTGGACAGCTGACCCCCACGGATCTATGATTGATGGCCTGCCCTGCAGATAGGCCCATCAATAGTTTGCAACTGGACACCTCCTTCATTTATGTAATATAGTAAAGCTGATATCTCCTGTGCTGAAATATTCTTGCCAGGGAATATTTACAATGACAGACAGACAGACAGACAGATAGATAGATAGATAGATAGATAGATAGATAGATAGATAGATAGATAGATAGATAGATAGATAGATAGATAGATAGATAGATAGATAGATGAGACCAAAAAGAGCCATACATAAGAAAATGAGCAAATAATGGGGGTGTTTTTAGACAATTTTTGGTAAATTCTCAAATGGGAGGGGGGAGGCAGAACATGCAGCTGCAAGAAAAAGTAAGTGAACCCTTTGGAATTACTTAGATTTAGACAAATTATAATTATAGACAAAGACAATCTAATTAATAACTCACAAACAGGGGATAACTTTACAACTTGACACAATCCCTTTAGGGCTAATGCGAATAGCTGAAAGTTCACGCTGAAAAGTTTTACCGCGGAATCCCGCAGCGTGAAAGAAATCGCGGCATGTTCTAATTGCCACGGAAAAACATGCGGGCGGCTTCCATTGTAGTCAAAAGAAGCCGGGCGTCACGTGATACTTCCGCGGTGAGCACAGTGGAAGTATTGCGTGATTACGCATCACCGCCAACCGCCAGCCGCATCACTGCACTGCGCATGTGCGACGGCCCGCCAGATGGGACTTGAGCGGCGGATCTGGAGAGTGTGGGGTCTTTGGGGGGTGCCGTGATGGACTCTGTTGCGATATTCCACTGGCGGCGTCTGTCACGGCCGTGAGCATGAGGCCTTATGTTGTTCATTCAGTGGGTGATGGAGGTCGTTCGCTGGCCTTTATAAATCATTGTGGCTTAATAAACATGTTATAGATTCTTATTTTGCTCTTGCTGTTCTCCAGGCAGTCTATTCCCGGGCACCAAGTGCTATGCATTCCATTAATTTGATTTCCAATTTAGGAACACAAAACGTTTTAATTTCCTTATTAAAATAACAATCCCCTTAAATGGGCATTCACTGGTCCGCTCCCCCTGGTGTTCTTCCATATATGTATCAGCATTGCTACTAAACAAAATAATGGCTTCAGGCCACCAATGGGCTTTGTGCAGAGCATATCCTATGCCACGCTGCCATGTTTGACTAATAAAGGATGAATACTTGGAAAAACACGACTGACATCATTTCTACATAAAAACAATTATGACCTCTTTTGATACATGTGATTGCAATCTGCTCATCCTCACAGTTCTCAGCAGCATCTCTTATTGACAGGGCTCAATTCCCAGGATGACATGAAAGGGAGCTCTTGGCTGCTTTAAAGCATATTGAATTACTCCCTTTGAGGCAACAGATCCCAAACCTCAGCTGCAAGGCTAGATACAAACTACAAAACAAACTATTGTGTTATTTTCACAAGATAGATAGATAGATATGAGATAGATAGATAGATAGATAGATAGATAGATAGATAGATAGATAGATAGATAGATATGAGATAGATAGATAGATAGATAGATAGATAGATAGATAGATAGATAGATAGATAGATAGATATAGATATGAGATAGATAGATAGATAAATAGATATGAGATAGATAGATAGATAGATAGATAGATATGAGAGAGATAGATAGATAGATAGATATAGATATGAGATAGATAGATAGATAAATAGATATGAGATAGATAGATAGATATAGATATGAGATAGATAGATAGATAGATAGATATGAGATAGATAGATAAATAGGAGATAGATAGATAGATAGGATCGATTTATGACTTCCCCAATTGTTTCTTTCTTAGTCTTGTTTTGAACCCCCAAATCCTCATATGGGTAACAATGTGTGATTTAATGCAGGCTTGTAGTATTCACATTGTGCTGTCCTGGTGGCCCTGTGGTCTCTTGATTTACTCCACAGTGATCCAATAATGAAGAATCCATGATAGTCATACATTCACTCTTTTTTGGCTCAATGCACCGACACTACATGGCATAACTTGACTTCCCTTTTAGCAATTGCCTTTCCTAGTTACTAACCATACATATCAGTACTCAGATACCCCCAGGAAGGGTATACAAGGCAGACTGTTACAGGCATAATTAATATGTAGTACATATCAGTACAATGGAAAATACAAAATTAGGAGAGTCAATGTTAGATGACAGGTTCAAAAAGTGATGGTAACTGGATGATGATGATGAAGATGATGATGATAAAACTGACAATGGAGACTGAAGAGCATAGAACATAAATTACAACCAGAGAAATGCTATCCCAGACTCCAACAGTAAACACCATTGTCCCTAAGTAGCACTTAGGTATCCCTACTGACAACCCTGTCTAAAATACTGTCCCTGAGAACAAGACAGCACTATGAACCAAACAAGACAGATATAAATAAGGAAAAGCAACAGAAGGCTAGGAACCAAAACTGAAGCAACCATAACCATAGAAACAAGATCATACTGACAAGAACAAATCGACTAGCACAAGGTACTAGAACGTAGACAAGAAATACTGGATTTAAACTCACATTGTTACTATCATCACCAGCAACCACACTGCAGAAGCCAGGGATACTTAGTGGGAGGTTAGCCAATGAGGAACTCCTTCCTAAATGAAGTTGTCTGTGCAGTGTGGTTAGCTGACCCACTAAATGACCCATTGAATCAACCGAGGGAACAGTTGTATAGATAGTCTCTCAGCAATCAGTTAGAAAGAAGGAGATGGAGATCCAGCGGGAGAATTCCTGCTGGTCTTAACACTCAAAGGAAAAACATCAACTTGTGTCTCATCTGTTCTGTTAACATCCTTGGTAAAGGAATATTTTGTCCCTGGTGGTGCATCAATCTCTTGTGATCAAGTGTATAATACGCAGCACTTCATTTTCAGGAGGGAACTTGTTCCTGTACATTTAGTTCACTCATCCTCATGGTGGAGTGATCCTGTGTTATCTGAATTACAGATGTTACCTTTCATCCTACTCCCACCCTCTGATGATAATTAGAAGTCTGCTGACTCTGCCTCAGGTTTGCTCTGAATGAACTTGGGTATTTGATGCAAAACAGGGGCACCACTAGCAAAGGGTATTTGGGACTCATAGGGGTATTCTGGAGACGGCAAAATTTTCAAAATTTCCCTAGCTTCCACTTATTGCCATTATTCTAAACATCCATCTGAATCATCAAACTTAACTCCAGGACCTGTTTTTGCAGACCCGTGCCACCGCTGCTTTCCAGACAGCTTAAGATTTCCACATTGTTATTTAATATGGCAGAAACTACATTTCCCACAATGCCCCATTGCCAGTTACTGATGAGTGCTCATTCACAACTGTACAAACTGTGTTGTCATTACAGAATTTGAAGACACTCAGCATGCCTGATCAGTAAAACAGCGGAGCGTACAAGTCGTAATCATTAGATACCAATGGAGAACTAAGTGGGGGGAGGGGGGGCGGACAACAGGTAAAGCCATATCACTGCAGCTTTGTAAAACAAGTTATAACATTATATTGCAAAATTGCTTGTTAACACCTTATGAAGCATATAACTTTCACTTTGAATTACTGGAATACCCCTTTAAGTCCGAATCTTTAGCACAATGCCATGGATAATTGGGGCAACTGCCACTTTCAACTGCTTCAGCACTATTACTAGGGCAATAAAATGTAGCACTGTTACCAAGGCAAATCAATACAGATCGAGGGCACTACTACTGAGTAAGGGCACTATATGGCATCAATACTGTGGGGGGTAATAACGGGTACTATTACTGAGTATAGGAACTAACTGGGGGCACTAACAAGGCATAGATGCTAAGATAGGGTACTGTGACTGAGTGTGAGGGAACCATAACTAACTGGGTACACTGGGGGGATATTGTTGCACATAAAGAGGCAATATTACTTTTTAAGGGGACAATTATGGGCAGTATTACTTTTTATGGGGGTACATTGTGATTGAAGACTGTACAGCTCCGATGTCGGAAGACGTCCGGCAGGGTATTCTTAGTGTATATTGCCGGCCGCTCTGTTGTCAGGGGCCTCTCCAGCATGTCCCATACCGCAGTACTAGTTCTAGCCAGCAAATGGCAACATTGTATAATGGCAGAAAGGGAAAGCCCTCTAGGAAACCCTGAATCAAAAAAATGGATTGCGAAGGGTTAACCTCTGGGCTATGATATAGGACACTATCTGCTTGACACAATTGTTTTCAAGGGTGCTGATTGTGTGGTAATATTTTTTGGGAGACATTATTTGAGCTTTGTATAATCCTTTGTGCACTGCTGCCGATCCCATTGAAAGCACTGCTTTCTGCAAGCCATGCAAAATGATTATCGGGGAAGGGCTTGAAATATAAGCCCTTCCCCGATAATCTGCCAAAAGTGTGAAACATTTTTTTTAAAAATCATACTTACCTCTCCTGGAGGACGTGGCTGAGCGCAGAAGATGTGAGTATGATTTTTTAAATTTTTTTTCACACTTATTAATGATTATCGGGGAAGGGCTTATATTTCAAGCCCTTCCCCGATAATCATTCTGCGGGGCTTGGCTGAAACCATTGATTTCAATGGGATCGGCAGCAGTGCCGATCCTATTGAAAGCAATACAATAGAATGCCGCGGACTCCTGCCACAGCTGTCACAGCTGTCACAGGTGTGGCAGAAGTCCGCGGCATTCTCCCTATGCTTTCAATGGGGCTAGCGCTGCTGTCGCTAGCCCCATTGAAAGCACTTGTGATATGCCGGTTCTATACCGGCCTCTTTCTTGCGCTGCGATGCAAGATTTTTCTCGTGCTCTCGCAGCGAAAAAAGAAAATATCGCCAGTGGGTTGGAGCCCTTAAGGTTATTTAGCTTCCAAAGCCATCTTCATATAGTCCTAAGAATCATTTTACTCTAATCATAAGTTGGGTCTGATATAAGACAATTTCTCACTCCACTCTAAATAAAATAAATTTTTTGGGGCCTTTGCATTGACGAGATGCTTTGAATCCTTCGCATGGAGCCTCACCCATATGAAAGAGCTCACAGAAGCCTGAACGCAGCAATAAGATTGCAGGAACTTGTAGATCAAAGGACCTTCAACCTGGTCTATTTACTGCCTAATAACAGACTGTGATTGAAGGTTCTGTGGAAAAGAGTCACCTAGGAATATGACTGATGAATTAGTTACAAGGGAGTTAAATCATAAAATGTTTCACCAGATGGTTCTCCGATGACGTCATCCACTCTCCGATGGCAATGGCCAAGACACTTCCTGACCTGGACTGGTACAATGGTGATTGGCAGTTCCTGATATTGCTCTCTTTCTAGTTAATGACTAGAGGCTGATGGTTGCAGTTCACGGGATATATAATAAATCTGTAGGGATTATTCTATAATCATGATTAAAGGGGAATTCTGTTCTAATCAGCATCCATGTGTAGACATGGTATTAGGGTTGATTATTCGAGCTCCTGAAATGGTGCGTACTCTTAGTCTAGAGGGGGATTTTAACCCAAACAAGAAGAAAACTCTTACCCCTTACTGCAGTAGAAGGGGAGTTACAATCGGGGCAACCAGGATTTTAGTTATAGGTGGGGGCCCCATTTCAGATTTTGCATTGGGAATCAAGAGCTTCTAACTATGTATTTGTCGTAGCTGCTTATTTGGGCATTAGGGAGAAACCTAAGGGCAGATGACCAAAAAGAATATATGGCTCCTTAGTCCATTATAGAGAAAATATAAGTGATAAATACACCTCAAATGTAGACTGGAGTGAAATGGGTCGCAGGTGCAAAATATGACGTCATTTAAGGAAAGGCTTTACACCATGAATAAAGAATACTTTACTGAATGTACGATAAAGAATAATATGTTAACAACATACAACAGCATTATTGGGATATAATGCAAATAATTTACTATCGTTTGATTAACACTATAATAACTTAGTCCATACCCTACAAATAGGGTGTCCTTAGTATTGTGCACGCAGTATAGAATTATCACAGTCAATAACTGTTTTACCCTGGCATGGGGTAAATAGATCCATAGATGCTGTTTGAAAATAGGAGTCTCCACTGAAGTAACTTAGTCTTGCAGAAACTTTGGTTAACCAAACGACTAAATCTGCTAACTGAACAATGAAGTCACTCTCTCCTGAACAAATCATTAGCACAGTACCTTTGGGGAGGTTGAACAGTGATGAAGTCAAAATAATCTGCTTTACTGGTGAGCGCGGGTGATGGTACTCACGATTACATGCCTTCAAAACTTAAATATCTGAATACTTAGTCTGTCAGTCTATCCGCTCTTTCTGGTGGTCTCTCTCCCAGTGACAGCCCAGCACTTGTGGTCGGTTATTGCAGCTGACATTTCCTTAGATGATCCGCAGACCTCCCTGTGGAAGTTGCATCGCAACAGCAGGGAAGCTCCAGTCCAGGAATCCAAGGTGCACTTTCTCTCTCTCTGATACAGGAAAACCCACCTCTCCTGTAGCAGTGGGGCAGCTCACTCCTCACAAGGGTCTCTGCTCTCTGACAAAATGCTGAATCACACCACAGCCCAGGAACAAGAACTATATTTTATACCCAGCCCATCAGCCAAACATAGGCAAGTCACTTTCTGTTAATCCATAGCATCAATATTAGAATAAAAAAAAAGAACAGTCATATGATCTCTCTGGAGGTTCTAGCAAGAACACATACAAAGGATGTCAATAATATACATAGGTATATATAACTTCTTAAAGGAGGACGGTTACATAGAGCACCTCTCACTCCGTACGACCAGGTACTGCAACACATAACCCGTAGAGTCCATTGAATTGAATGCGTACTATGTAATGCATATAGTGCTCAAATAAAAAAATCAACCAGTGCCCAAATGTCATTGCCTTATGGTAATGAAATAACACCAGCCAGTCAATACAGTTAGGAATGCAACTGCATCTTGAGCAGGTGTTGAGTGTAGTATTGTTGCAGACTGTAGGTGTCCAGGTCATCCAGGCTAATGGCATCCCTTTCAGTAATGACACTTTATGCATCATCTACAGCCATATGGGTTGCCCACCCATGGCCATGGTTGGAAGAAAGTTTGATCAGGGTACTAACATACCATGTTCCCTGTCCTCAGATCAGTGCCAATTCTCCACTGAGGTGAGTGTCTGCTAGGCTCAAGCTGCCTGACAACTCCATTTAAAAGGATGTAGGCATGATAATATATACCTAGCAACCAGCCAGTCCCGGAGGCTGTGCTAACTATGAAGAATGGAGAAAACCAAGAGGCGGCTATAACATTTACCTCCCCCCCCCCCCCCCCTCCATTGCTCGTAATCAGATTTTTCTAAAGAGTAGATCTAAGTGGAGGACCCCATAAAGGGAACACATCCCTATTACACGCCTCAAGTAAGAGCATCAGTGTTATATCCTTGTAACAGTATAAGGCTCCCATTCACACGGGGCACTCTTTGGTGCAGTTTTCATTGCAACCGAACTGCCCCGTGTGAATGGAGCCTAATAGTGAGGCTTCAAAAAGCCTCCAAAAAGCCCAACAGGAGGGCCTGAAAGTAAGCAATTCCTGGTTCTTTGCAGTCAGGGTAGCTTTACACGGGCCAACTATCATCTGAATAGTCACTCAACAGAGCGGATGTAAGTGATAGTCTTTCCTTGTAAACACGGGCACTAACTGAGTGACGACCAAAAATAGTCGCTGGTGGATTAACTATTGACTGGTCAACAGGTAATTGTTGTCTTTCAACGACTAGCCAACAAGTTTGCAGAGACGTGCGCACTTCTTTGGCGTATGCCTCCCATCGAATGCTAATTAGCCCTCCTGCTTAATGCAGGTGAGAAGAACAAGAAGCCACATCACTGACTGTTCAATTGATCCAGCGAGGGACCACTGCTGTGAGTGTTCACTCATAGACCGCTAGCAAATACGTATGTGTGTTTAAAGGGCGGGGATGTGTTGTGCGCGTATGTGAACATGCCCTGCATGCGCAAGGAAGCACAGCACAATGCGCCAATATGCACACAAATCAACCTCATTCACTGCGCCAATACGTTACGCTGAGACGAGCCTATATATGTATGTGTTCTCTTCTTCACAGTCCTGTGCAGCGTATTGCGCATTTGTCCACCGCCGATAGACCACTATGGGGATCTTTGCTGTGCAAATACGCAGAAAGATAGAGCAGATCCTATTTTTTTTTTGCGCACGCTAATTCGGGAAATGGGAACGAAACCTATGAAATCAGCGGGTTCTGTTCTCTGTGTATTGCACACGTATATATTTTGTGTGCACAAAAGCGCATGCAAATACGTCCATTTGAAGCCGCCCGATGCCAGGAGACAGTGTAAGGACTTATTCATACAGACGCATTTGCGCTGCATATTATGCATTCGCACAATAAAATATGCAGCATGTTCTGTTTTTGTGCGTATTGCACATGAAAATAGCGCATTAACTAATTAAGCTTAATTGCCCATTGAAATCCGTGGGAGCATGCTTGCATGTTTCTTTGTGCGCAAATACGCAGGGCATGCATACGCACAAAATATAGTAAAATATGCACACATGTGCAAAATACAACGTCCATTATGCAAATACGCAGTACAAATGGACGCCCGTGTACAAGTGGTATCAATTGGTCATTTTTGCAGGATGTTTTTGCGTGCATGGAAACGCAGTCACTACAGTGCAAAAAAAATCTGCATTCGCACCAAATATATACATTCAGTGAAAGCGGTATGATTTTCATGGGCCAAAACTGCATATGCCAGTATGAATGGACCCTACCAGTGTAAAAAAAATGACACCACTGTTAAGATCTATGCTTCCAGAATATAAGTTATAATGTACAGGAGTGACATCACTGATCTCTGCTCTTGGAATCTTAAGTATAACATAAAGCAGTGACATCATTGATGACATCAGTTAAGGATGATTGCGCCAGCAGCACCACGGGTAAACCCTCACCGAGTAGGATCACTGATATCCAACAGCCAAACAAGGAATCCAACCCGCATTTCCATTGACAGTCCAAAAAAAGAAATGGCTTGACAGCATAAATAGGTGCAAAAAGCTTGACAAAGACCATGAAGGTCGAAATGTAGATGTTTTCTGTGCGCTATGGGAGAATAAAAGAATCCAAGCTTTTGGCACCTATTTATGCTGCCAAGCCATTTCTTTATTTGGACTATCATTGATGACATCATCGGTGGCAAAATAAAACTTAAGACATGTCCAACTTACAAGGAATGACTTCACTGATAAGATCTGTGCTTGTCAAAAATAAGTTATGTTCAGGAGTGACATCACTGATCTCCAAATATTAAGTAGGATGTAGAAGAGTGACATCAACAGTGACAAAATAAAACTTATGACAAGACTGATAAGATCTGTGCTTGTCAAGTCTACGTTATAATGTACAGGACCGGCCTTACTGACGGCATCGGTTGTATATTATAGCGTATTTTAGACCTATTCATGGCAGGTGTGTATAACAGGTACATCAGAAGGGAGTGACCATGGCAGCATACAGCAGAGAGCCTGAACCTGGCAGGCAGATGTTCTCCAGTTCTTTCCATTTACAGTTGGTTGGCATATTCCAGGCCAGGATGAGGCGCCGCTGCCAGCGCTGCTCCCTCCAAACCACTGCTGTTTGCATTCATTTAATATTATTTGGCGGTTAAAGCGGCAGCAGCTCTGAACATACAAAGTGTCAGTCATCACATTCCTAATATTCTTCATAAAGGATGATTTATGATCTTCCCAGACGAATGTAGTGATAATAAAAAAGAAAATATTCTGCAAGTGCTTGATAAATATACTGAGCAGCACTCAGGCCTTTGTACGGGCCAAGACTCTGGTGCCATACAGATTATTTACTCTGGAAGATCAGAACCTCGGAGCGGGAAAGTGTTCCTACATCCAAGTTATTTGTGGAATCTACGTGCAGCCAGATCATAAACAGGCGATAATATACAAAGGATAGAAAGGAACGTCACTTGATTATATTAGGTAAATGCCTAACTAGCAGTTCCTTCAGATATCATTATATAGGACCCTCTCCCAGGTAAAGAGCTTCTCAGAACCTTCCTTTAAAGCATGGGTGTCGAACCTTTTGGCATCTCTGGGCCACATTGGAAGAAGAGCCACACAAACACCAGTGAAACGCGTTGGTTTTCGCATGTGGACTTTGCCCATTGACAGTACTGATCCCTGGCAAAAACCGTAGCAAAAAGCCACAGATTTCGCTGCAGTTTTTTGAGGCGGAATTCGTACATGTGAAAATTCCGCCATGTTGAATGTACTCCTAGGGTTCAAGTAAGGCGACTAGATTTTCACAGGGTCAAAGTGGGACAGAGGGGTGTGGTCAGGGGCGGGGCTTATCACTATGTAGGATTTTATCTCCTATAATTATGGTGCTGATTTTGACTGGAAATACTATGCGGCGCTCCCCCTTATGTTCTCCAAAGGCTTCCTGCTGGCAGCGCTCTGGTTCCAAGTGGCCTGTAGTGGCTTCATCTGACTAGCCCTCACCTGACTAGTGATGCCTCACCTGACGAGGCCACTGAGAGTCATAAGCCAGGGAGAGCGGACTGCGGGAGGACTTCAGAGGACATGAAGGGAGTGCCGCATAGTATGAAATGAGCTGCGGGTATATCGTCCCTAGTAGTAATAGTGACCCCCACAGTGGCCTCAGTAGTAATAATGTCCCCTATATTGGCCCCAGTAGTAATGGTGACCCCCAAAGTGGACTCAGTAGTAATAATGTCCCCTATATTAGCCCCAGTAGCAAAAGTGTCTGCCGCAGTAGCCTCAGAAGTAATAATGAGCCTCACAGTGGCCTCAGTAGTAATACTATTACTATTGGGGCTGATATAGGGGACACTATTACTAATAGTGTCCCCAATATCAGCCCCAGTATTAATATTGACCCCAACAGTAGCCCACCCTGAGATCGAAATACTTACCTCCTCATCTTCCGTCGCTACTCCTCTGCTCGGCACTGCTGCAGAGGTGTGTGCACCTGGATGCCTCCTCTCTTCTTCTCTCCTCCTGCGCAACCAAGGAGGAGAGGTCTGGGGAGGAGGATCCCAGGCGCGCACACTGCCATCATGCTGTTGGAATAAAGCTGTGGGGCATGGTGTTGGTCTGGAGCAGGTGCCCTGTCACCAGCTCCAGTTAGGCATGGACCTTTGGGTTACTTGGAACAGATTTTAGAAATGAGGGCTTCACTCAGTAGCCCCGATGGAATAGAAATAGGCCAGGGTTGGAACACTGATGAGAAACCTCTACCCAGACCTTGCACCCAAGGGTAAGGTGTTATACCAAGAGTATAAGCGTCCAGCTCCCGATGATCTGTCGGGAAAAATTAAGCTTCAAACATGGACATGGCCTCCATACCAAAGCTCAATAAAACAGATTTTGAAAACTTTTTCTCTAGGTGATCTTTTGGCTCTTATACTTCATGAGAATGTTGCATACTAAAATTTGAACTCACAAAAATGATGTGCCAGGCTAGACGCAGCGTCACTAGTGAACTATTTAACACAAGTCTATATAATACAATGATGAAAAGTCGCTGCGGATATGCTCCCTGTGAGCGAAGAGAGTTATGAGACTGCAGGTTCTGTTTATTAAGATGGCAGAAATCAGTTTCTTTAGGAGCTCACCTTAAAGGCCGAGGTGGCCGAGTCACAGTTCATTCAGGGAGCAGAAGGCGCTGACTGTAGTGCAGCAGCCGAGGTTGGTATTGCAGGTACAGCTCCTGTTGAATTCAATGGGAGCGGTGGCTGCAGTACCAGCCCGGGCTGCTGCGCTACAGTCAGCGCGGTCTGCTTCCTATGCTAACTGGCTCAGGGAATCTTCTGATCAGCGGAGAGCCTGAGCAGCAGATTCCTGACAATCACCTATGGATGATGTGTCAGTCATCAATAGAAGCAATAAACCCCCAGAATACACTTTTAATATGCCCATGCTGCTATGTGATATTATAAAACATTACATGGAGAGAGTGTAAAAGAACTACAATTCCCAGCACATCCAGGCTATTGTAATAGGAAGTCAAAAGAGGAAAAAACTCCAATTTCTTTAGTTTTAAGATTGTACCACAACATCCATTATCACAGGACCTTCGCTCTCTACTATTGAGCCCCCCCCCCCCCCCCCCCCCCCCCGCTCCCCCTTGTGAGATCATCACAGGGCCTTGAGCACTAGCATGCAGTCTATTCTCTACTGCAGAGCTTTGTCCCTCCTGACACCATTGCAGGTCCTGTTCCTCTCCACAGCCCCACAGGTCCTTAAATTCCTACTGTCTGCCACTCAAATTCTTCCCTTTCCATTCAGATTGTGGCAAAAGGCTCAACCTGCCTCATGGTGAGGGTGTACCTGGGTTTGCCGAAAGCTGATGCCAGGCCTGCCATGGAGGACCACTATTACTGGGGGAAGGAGCAGGAAACCAGAGGACCATTATTACTGGTCATGGGTAGGTGAAGCAGGGGCACAGGGACCACTATTACTGGGGAGGTGGGGAGCAGGGACACAGAGCACCATTTCTTTGTGGAGGTACAGAGAGATCACAATCACTATAGGGGGACATAGATCATTACTTTGGGGGGAAACAGAGGAACCACTATACTTTATGAAAGTACAGAGGAAACATTATTCTTTTGGGGCCACTTTTACCTTGTCAGAGGTACATAGAGGCTTAGTACTTTGGTGCATAAAGGGGGTATTATTACTGTATGATGGCACAAATAGGAGCACTATTACTGTGGGACACAAACAGGATATTATTACTTTACGAGCATGAAAAGGGTGGCAATAACTTTTGGGGGCACAAAAAAGGGGGCTATTTTTACTGTGAGGCACAAAGGAGGCATTAACTTGTGGTGGGAACAATGAAGGAACTATTACTTTGTGGATGACTGGGCTAAGCTACTGTATTTAAGCCTGTTGTTACTTCCAACTAAAGGCCCATTTAGACTGGATGAATGCCGAACAAACAATCGCCGACACTGAGCGATCAGCCTGTATAAACGATGGACGATGAGCTGATTGCTTAGTGTAAATAGCAGCTGTTCAGTACTGAACGGCGGCTATGTTAAGTTAATAGAGAGGGACGGGGGAGCGAGAGGAGAGAAATCTCCTGAAGCCTCCCCGCCCCCCTGCTGGCTGCTCTTTGAGCGAGCCAGCGCTACTCGCTCCCGTGCAACAGCACGGGAGCGAGGACACATTGGGATGAGTGCCGGGCATCGTTTGCCAGACATTCGTCCAGTCTAAATGGACCTTAAGACATATTTCTTATGGCCTATAAGTATGAATATACACACATGGATAACACATGTATATATAAGGAATAGAGATGAGCGAGCGTACTCGGAAAAGCACTACTCGCTCGAGTAATTTGCTTTATCCGAGTATCGCTGTGCTCGTCCCTGAAGATTCGGGTGCCGCTGCGGCTGACAGGTGAGTCGCAGCGGGGAGCAGGGGAGAGCGGGCGGGAGAGAGGGAGAGAAAGATCTCCCCTCCGTTCCTCCCCGCTCTCCCCTGTAGCTCCCCGCTCCGTGCCAGCACCCGAATCTTCAGGGAGGAGCACAACGATACTCGGATAAAGCAAATTACTCGAGCGAGTAGTGCTTTTCCGAGTACGCTCGCTCATCTCTAATAAGGAACCATAAAATGGGGAATAGGAAATCTGACCCTAAAACCTCTCACATGAGGAGACCCTACTTAAAAGCCGAGTGCTCACCCTGATGAGAGCAACCCACATCCGGAACCTGGGACCACCCTGACTTTCTCTAGATGTTGACAGGGAATAGTGGCAAAGGTTGTCAGACAAGTGCAAAAACCATAGATGTACAAGAAATAAGATGAAACTAAGTCCCAGATAATAAGTAAATCACCAGATAGACTTATCTTAACTGAAATGCAGGACTGGACCAGGAGCCGCCGACAAAACCAGAAACCCCTCCAAACAAAAAGTATAACCAGCACCTTTTGTTCAGAAGAACTGGCTTAAATAACCAAACAATACTAACTAGTCAGTCAACTAACAACTTAACAGCAAGGAGTAGTTAACTCCCTACTGACTAGTGCAGACAGAGAATGAACACATTCTAACATGGCGCGTCACGTGAGCCGAGGTCACCCGAGACCCACAACAGTCCACCAGCCACACGGTGACACCTCTCATGTTATAGTAGTTGTATTACATAGATGCCGAGTCTGATGTATGGATTTTTTTAGAGCTGTGTGAGGTTCACAAAGATGAGAAATTGCAACATAAAGCATATTAGAAAGTTATAGAAGGGCTCATTATATGACGGTTGAGCTTTATTTTCCATAAAGTTAGAAAATTCCTTTTGATAAAAAGTAAATTAAATTACTTAACTGTCCCCCTTAATTTTTGGAAACTATGTAGAGCAGAGGTCCCCAACTCCAGTCCTCAGGGACCGCCAACAGGTCATGTTTTCAGGATTCCCTCAGTGTTGCACAGGTGATGTAATTATTGTCAGTGCCTCAGACATTGCTACAGGTGTTCTTACTATAGGATATCATGAAAACATGACCTGTTGGTGGTCCCTGAGGACTGGAGTTGGGGACACCTGATGTAGAGTATGGAGATCCCAAAGCTGTTATAAGAGTCAGAAGATTAAACCACATCCCTCCTGCACCAAAACAGCTCTGGCCCCTCTCATCATGGACTCCATAAGGCCCTTGAAGTTGTCCTGTGGTGTCTGGTACCAAAGCATTGAGGGCAGGTCTTTTATGTCCTGTAAGTTGTGAGGCACACCCTGCTTGGGTTGAGTTCGTTTTTCGAATAAATCGCATAAATGCTCCATTGGATTGAAATCTGGACACACTGGAGGTGTCTCAAATGAATGAAGACTGTACAGTAACAGAAGCCCATTTTTAACATCAGTAGTGGTACAAATGGTCGCTCTCACCAACCATCTGTCATATGATAAAGGGGTTTACCGGGACTAAGATACTGATGACCCATCCAAGTGGCGAACCTCCAACGATCTGATATTGATTGCTTATCCTGAGGAAAAGTCATCAATATCTTAATCCTGGAAAACCCCTTTAAGTCTATTTTGGGCCAGAAACTTTAAGGCTCTTGCATATTCTTTTGTTGCCTGACTTTTGACTCATCCTATAAATCCATCACCCTCGATGTCCATACTCCATAGTATATAAAACCTACACAAAATGATTACATATTTCTCGGCATCTCCACAAGCATCAGGCAGAACACACATCTGATTTTCCAGCCTACGACAAGAGGAGCTGCTGAAAGTAAAATTGATTTAGGCCCTAATTGATTTTTATGAGATTTTCTCTTCTTAGACTGAGAAGAAATAACCAGAGACACCCTGACATCTATTAGTGATGCAGCGCCGAGGCTGAACACTGACGAGCTGGGAAGGGGGGCTACAGACTTCTAATGTCAGACCCTCAATGTCTTCTCGGCTTCACAGGAATTAAAAATTGTTCAAATTTCGAACTTCCCTTAAAACGCTCGTTGCGTTCCAACCAGAACGACATGCGTCATCACCAAGAACTCCACCCTATACGTAAACTCCGTAGATGATGTCACAGCTACCAGCATCGGGGTTCTGAGCGGAGCAGTGAACATGTTAATGAGTAAGTTCATTTAACCCTTATATATATGTATATATATCGGTGTATATGACACACAACGTATGCTTGAGAAAGGCGCATGTTGCGTGAAACGCGTCGCATATCTTATCCATTTGGTTAATAAAATATGAAATAGCTATAGCGGACAATTTTTCATGCCGATTCATTGAGCGCCGAGATTTTTTCTTTTTTCCTATTTGACTCGTCTTCACAGGAGGACACATATTGTACCTGTAATAAGAGACTTATCAGCACAGAATTTGAACCTGAAAATAACATGTTGGACTTTAAGAGCTTTTACACAATCAGTCGTACAATGTCATGGGACATTAACAAGTCAGTCAACTCTAAGCGCCATTCTTGTGACCGTCTAGGAGAAACTCCAGTTCAGTCATGGAGTGGTGACCACACAAGTTCAAAGACTGGGGCCTCCAAGTGCTTCATCCATCCTTGGCAGCAGTACCAGCTAATGAATTTTATACTGGCACTAGAAGCACAATCATGTAAATTATTGGCTTCTATGGCTGAGCAGCTCAATGCCAAGTGTGGGCAGAATGGTATAAAGCTATCAGCATTGGAATTTGGAGTCGTGGAAACATGTTCTCTGGAGTGATTAATGATGCTTTACCTCTTGGCACTGCAGTGGACAAAGCTGGGATTTGCTGCCCAAACCAGTGGTAAAATCTGGTGCATTAGCAAATTATGGGCCAGTTCATCAGGGTTTTGGCCCTTCCAGCAAAGATAATTTTTAAAGGGACACTCCAGTGAAAACACATTTTGCCCTCCTCATCTGGTTGCCTGTCACCCTCTGGAGGTTTCCTATGTATATTGCAGTCACTTCCATGCAGTGCAGCCTTCTTTCTGATACTTAGGAGGTACTATCCTGATGCAGAGATTTCTCCCTGCTCACTTTCTGTATGCTCTGCTACATTTCACATGATACATCAGCACAGCATTGCATGACCAGCTAGAGCCAGTACCATCTCTGTCTGCTGGGAGGACACTGCCATTACCTTTTGTATTCTACATTCACCTAAATAAACTACAGACTATAATTATACAGTCAGGAGGATGAGATGTGATCTCCTCCATTCTAACTGTGTGTCAGGAGTCTCTAATTATCATCATTAACTGTAATAGAAGTTTCTATTTCCCCCCATGAAGAACTTGTGTGGTGGAGTACATGTAATATCATCAGACAAAAATTAAGCTGATTGAAAAACTGTCTTTTTGGTGGAACATAAAGCCAAGTAATTTTCAGGTGGTCAGAATGAGATCACACGACCCACCTGAGGAGAAGAACTCCAGGAGTTTATGACTAACTAAGGTAACATTAGCTGTCTTATATACTGGGTGACTAGTTACATAATAAATGGCGAAAAAAACATTGGAGTCTCCTTTTAATACTCCAGAGGGTGGTACAACCAAAAATAAGTATCACCAGAGGTGTAACTTGAAGCCTGTAGGCCTCAATGCAAAATTTGCCACAGGTTCCTACTATGTGCCATTTATAATACTACTGTAGTGTCTTGTTATATAGTAGAGGGTTTGTTTTTTTTAAGGGAACCTGCCACCTCGGAACAGTGTCATAAACCAAGTTATGGTGCTGTGTCGGGAGGTGACGTGTAGCCGTGGGATGTAGTTTTTATACTCAACCACTCCTTTAATTCTGCACTGTCACCTAGTGGAAATCGCACATGGTCACTAAAATCGGACTTTTTTCAGATTGTTGTGCGTGCGGTCTCCTATAGACTTCATCAGGTAACAGTCCGGGGACGAGGGAGCGGGTGAGCAGAATAAGTACATCACCCGGCTCCCTGTCACCTCCCGTAACAGCACCATAACTTAGCTTATCGCGCTGTTCCCTTTAAGCACCCTCAGGCATGTGAATACTACCTTGGCACCCTATATATCTATGCCCTTCCCTCTGCCTTAAAGAATTGGTGCCCTGATGTGAGTCTGGCCTTATGACCCAGTCTTAGTGCCTGATCTCATCAATGTCCTTGTGCTATCTCTTGTCAAATTGTCCAAAATGTAGAGGAAACCTTTGCAGTAAGGCCGAGGCAACAAGAGGGGAGCCAACTCCATGTCACTGTCCACATAATTGCAAGGCAGTAGTCAGCAAACTGAAGGATGATGTAATGTTTGGGGGGGGTCAAATACTATATATATATATATATATATATATATATTCATACATATACACACACACACACACACACACATATATATATATATATATATATATATATATATATATATATATATATATATCTCACACATGCACATTGCACACACCTCCCCTCAGTGTGCTGTTCATTTGAGTAGCTATCAGGGCAGGCTGATGGGAATGCGGAGCCCCTGCCCTCTATTTGTGCAGAGCAGCGTCCTGGCAACAGAACAATTTTCTATCATCAGGGATAAATGGCCTGAACAGAACATTCTGATAAAAAGGAGAGAAAGGGAAGAAAGAGCCTCAGCCCAGAGCCCCTGATTGCTGCTGCTGCCCTCTCTGCCTGTCATCCCTTCACCAAATCCTCCTCCCCTGCACAACCTGAGCTGCTGCTGTCACCAGTAATAATCCTGTCTCCTCTCCACATACAGAACAGGGGGGCTGCGTGCACCGCACAATGCACCCATTTATTATTATTATTACACACTCACCTCATTTATACATTGCTGATGATCCTTGCTTGCCTCTCAGAGAATTAAAACCCAGATGTAAGAAGTTACAGGATGAAATAATTACAGTGGCTTCATAAAAAAAGCTTCTAGATAAAAAATTGGCTAGGCATGAGATAGATAGATATGAGATAGATAGATATGAGATAGATAGATATGAGATAGATAGATAGATAGATAGATAGATAGATATGAGATAGATAGATAGATAGATAGGAGATAGATAGATAGATATTAGATAGATAGATATGAGATAGATAGATAGATAGATAGATATGAGAAGGATAGATAGATAGATAGATAGATAGATAGATAGATAGATAGATAGATAGATAGATAGATAGATAGATAGATGAATAGATATGAGATAGATAGGTAGATATGAGATAGATAGATAGGTAGATAGATAGATAGATAGATAGATAGATAGATTAATAGATATGAGATAGATAGGTAGATATGAGATAGATAGATAGATAGATAGATAGATAGATAGATAGATAGATAGATAGATTCCCTCCCCCCCCCCCCCCCTCAGATTTTTGTCCACCATTACTATGTCTGGGATAAACATATATCTATCCTAGCAACTAATATAAGGGCGGACTAGATGGATCATGTGGTCCTTTTCTGCCATCAATCTTCTAGGTTTCTATTAGAGGTCTCCATGCAGAGCTCTAATGGAGTGTGATTCATGAGAGATGGTGACACATAAGAATCTGGGTATTTGCATATATCTGACATCACCTAAATATGAATTTTCTCCTTCTCTATGTTATGTGAGCTGCGACCAACCTGCATCTACATGATACTACATCATAGGCCCAGAGACCCCAACTACACCCAGAGCAAATGGACTGCTCTAATATATATCTATATATATATACATATAGTATATATTGGGTGCATGACAGTTCTGTATATAAATGCATATATATAATAAATATATAAATATATATATATATATATGTGCATTTATACAAAGAAACTGTCGTGCACCCAATATATACTATATGTACATATCTATAGTCAGGAATATTTAGTCTATGTTTAGCAGTGTTTTATGTGGCGCCAGAAGATTTTTGCATGGTCCATAAGAACTCAATAGGACACCCATGGGTGCTATCTACTGGGCATGCAATGCAAATTTAATGCATGCAACCAACACAATACAAATATTATTGTGTATCCACAGCCATTTTGGTTTGTGTGTCCCATCTATATGTTACACATTGTATCCGCCTCACACTCCAGGACACCATCCCATTCCAGCTCAACCATAGAAGATTAATGATCTCACATTAGTATTTTCAAACACTGGGTGCAGCCAATTAATAATTACAATCATCAGGACCCTTGACAAGAACCAGGCTCTAACTTTTTCCTTTGACATAATCCAGACCACTGTGTCCCCCTCCCGCCCAACTTAGATCTAAAAGGTGGCTCTTTAAAATAATTACCCCTCCCGCTCCTCCTGGATAAACGAAGAGTTAAATGCTCCAGGAAATAATAGGAAACAGTCAACTAATTAGCTGCATGTAATTAATAAAGCTGCGATTGGTGAGAACCATATTTTATTTTTTCCTGATTTGCAAGACAAACAATTAACCGTGTTGTTACACGGACGGGTGTTACTGTTTACCATTAGTAACGGGATTCACCTATAGGATCAGGCCTCAGCCCAGTCGTTATTATACAGTGTATAGGAACGGGGAAGCAAATGCATGAAAGCGATATATTAATATTATTACTGCTATATAAACATTTTATATTAGGTAACACATGTGAGATTTCCGTGTATTATGACCTCACACACACAGCACCTTCCTCCATTATTGTTACCAGTTACCATGTAATGCAAGGAGAGTCAGTAAAATGCAACAAATAACCCTTGTCCAAAAATCAGAGAGAGTATTATCATTCATAATATCTCTGTGTAAGTTAAATATAGTATAAAATAATATAATATACTGTAAAAAGTATAAAAAAGTGTAAAACGTATCCTGAATATAGCATTATATTATAGATATATTGTAACTAAGTATAAGAAGTGTGATGTAGTATTACATAATGCAGTATAATACATATAATATAGTATAGTGTAGTATAGTACCGTATCATCGATGTAAAGTGGTATAAATGTATTATAGTATTATATATAATATAGTATAATAGGTATAATGTAATATAGTATCATATAGTATAGTATAATATATAATATAGTATAATGAAGCATAGTATAGTATCATAGGTATAATATTATGTAATACAATAATAAAGTATAATATATGATAGTATAGTATAATATAGTATAGTGTAGTATAGTATACTGTCATTGGTATAATATTATGTTGCATAATAAGTGTGATATAGTATTATATAAGATATAATATAATATAGTATAGCATTGAATAGTTTAGAATAGTATAGAAGAATGTAGTATGATAAGTGTTATATAATATGATATATATAGTACACTAGCTATACCGGTAGTATAGTATATTATGTAGAATATTATTTTCACCATAAAAAGTACAATATAGAATAGTTCAATAAAATATATTGTAGTATAACTTTGTATATAGTTTATCAATGTTTAATATAATAAGATGTAGGATACATGAAATAATGTATTATAGCACCGTATCATGTATAATATAAAACAATACATCATTATTTACTAAGTATATATTTATAGAATACAACAGATAATACCATAATATGACATAACATGGTATGACATAACATATCAATTGTAGTATTATAATGGTAGACTTTATTATAGCATTATATATTAATACACATATAACAAATTGTAATGAAATATAAACTATCACGTAATATAATTCAATTTGTTCAATGGAATATTTAAAATATAGTATAATGATACAATATAATATGGAATTTTATATAATTACATAGAGTTAATACAATCTATAACATTAGATAAGAGCAGGCTACAAGAAACTCTAGCATAATATCATATAATACAATAGAGCATAGCATTATAGAATATCACATGATGCAATATAAGAATATAGTATAAGGGTGTTATACAGTGTAGTATCACTTAGCGAAGTATAATATATAATATTGAGATAGTACAATAAGATATGATATTACACACTTTTCATTTCTCTAACATCAATATTGACAAACACTCCATCTTTTAGTCACTGACTATATAAATGGTACAAGCTTCCATTTATCCACAACTAGCAGTAATCTCCAGACACAGAAGCTAATAAACCCCCTTCCCTTATGACTCTGGGGCTACGCACAGACATTTTGCAGAGTGGCGGTTGCAGTCCATAGGAATACATTGTGTAGTATATATAGTATATGCAAATTTGAAAAGCTTCTTATGCGGAGCCTTACTTGCAGGTTCCTTGGTGCTGTAGAACTGTAAGTTCCAGCATACCCTGCCATTCCATAAGAGGGGGAATATCATGCTGCTCAGTCCAGGAGCTGGACATAATAACATCAGTGAATCTCTCCCCAAACACCATCTGCCCTATTACATGACATGGCCCAGTGCAGAGCAGTAAATTGCACCCATTTCCTGCTGTTTCCACAACTGTTTACAGGTAAATGAATAGTCTTATTATATTGTTGCTTCCACCTGACTGCACCTGTTCTGGGAATTAAACATCAAAAAGCAATAGGGGGGGTGGGGGGTCTAAGCAAAAGTTGTGTCACCACGTCACAAAATATTGTTCTACCTTTTTAACCCACCAATCAAGACTCATGTTTGTTTTTGGTATTTAAGGAGGCATGGCTACAATTATTGCAATATCGAAAAGAATAAATATCACCCAGTATATCAGTTATTTACATTAAAATACTGCTAGATGTGTAAGATATTAACCATATCCAAGACTTGTCCGATACAATATTGCCCATTCAGGGGCATTGGAATTTAAAACACGAAGAACCTTATTGGATCCACCTTAAAATTTTAAGGTGATCATATATTAAAGGGGGTACTTGACACAAAACCTTTATTAATGCAATTATAGTTTAATTTGAAGAAGAAAAAAAATTCCCGCCTTTGAAAATATTTCACATTTTAAAAGAATATCCATTTATACCATTTTACTCACCTTTGACCCAAAAAATAAAAAATATGGGATGCTCACCAGATAAAAGTGCAAATCTCCCAATGGCTCTAAACACACTCATGCTATAAGAAATATGCACATTAGAAAATCATTTAAAGAACTTTTTTTTTTAAATTTAGAAAAAATGCAAGAAATTAATGAAACAATGGCCCACGTTGCCACCTTCATGTGAAGGGACATTTACTGTTGTGCATAGCGGCTGCTAAAAATGTGGTGCCTAAAGGTAGAGAGATAATTGCTCTAAGGAAACTTGAGGCATCTGAAGGAGCTAAAAATAAAGCAGGAATAAATAACACTAGGAAGGGGGCTTCGCCTGCAATTAAAGCGTCTGTCAGACATTGGGGGTCATGTTTAAAAAAATGACTTTTAGAGAGGAACATTTTTTTTTTAGCCTTTGATATGGCGCAAATTTATCTTAGAGTACAAGCACGCGGTCCAAATATTGGATGGAAACAGTACCCATTTATTTTACTGGGTGTACTCACTGGTCGAAAAGTCAAAAAAATTGCAGTAAATACCATTTTTGTCCGAAAATAGTACATTTCAATGTGCGTTCTTGCCCCTATCGGATAGCACACGAACGGAATGTGCGCTATCCAATCCGAGGTGCGCCGTAGAAACTCGGGAGCAACCTTTTAACAGTCTGTGTGCATGTACCCTTAGGGTTGCAGCAGGTTTTTTCAAAAATTTTCTGCAACTTTTTGAAATTTTTGACTGATTTTCTACTAATGATATTTCTTATATTGGAAATATTACAAAAAAAACCCCATAGAAGATGTTTCTACAAAACATAAATATACATTTTTTTGTAGGTGAATATGAAAAGGAACATGGAGCAGGCCTATGCACTAAATGTATATACAGAATCTGGACGCTTTTTTTGCATGTTCCCCTGATGACAGAACATTTTAAGTTGGAGGCAGCAAGCCACTCCAAAATGTAGCAAAGTGTCACAATGATAAAAAGAAAAAGGGCACAATTAAATACTACCTAAAAAATAAAGCTGTCAGCCAATCAGTATCAGCCATTTATTTTCAGATTCCTAAATGTCATTACTTTTTGTACATTTTTATCAGGTGTACTCCAACACTCCGATAGATTGCTGACCTAAAACAATTCACTTGTGTGTGTACAGGGACATAGTAAAAAAAAATTAGAAAAGTCCAGGAATGGAACAAAGAACAAATGATCTAGAACTGCTTCAGAATAACATTTTTGCGTATTTTTTTTCTTTTTCCTTAAATAATTTATTTCTAGGGAGAAGGAATTGGTGAATATAGAAAAACTAGCGCTAATCTAAGATATTCCCCCAGACGTGTTCCCAGAAAAAAAAAATTGTGCACCACATCTATTTTTATACCCGACCGCCATTTTTATACATTTAGAGTGAAATATCTGATTTCTCATCTGTGATAAACACCCAGCTGCATTTGTAATCCCCCCCCCCCCCCCCCCCACACACACACTACATGGCCTTCTACCCTGCACACTCTAATAAATACCTTCATTACATGCTATTATTCCCCCACTAAGGCTCATTGGTCGCTGACTATGTCAGTTGATGACACATTTCCCCATTGAATGAGCCTTCAGTTAGAATCTGTGTCTCTAATTATGGAGTTACCCATATCATATACTGTGCCCACAATAGGCCAGTGCAGGGCCATTGACGCCTGCCTGTCTGTTATATACCCATATACAAGGCATACAAGGTGTTGTATCTTGTGCCTAATCAGTAACAAACTCCACACTACAACCTTACTCATGTTTCATAGACAACTTAATAACAGGGTGCAGCTACTAACTGTAGCGTCCATAGAGTGGAGAGGTAAGGCCGGAAGGACATACTGGTTCTTGTAGTCCAGCCGCAGTCAAAGAAACCTGAAATAATGTAGATTCAGTGTGTACAATGTAAGTAACGTAAAATACAAAAACAGATGTAGCAGAGTTGAGAACATCATTTGGCACGGCTCATGGTAGTTAACTCATAAGCCAGGTCCACACATGAAAGTCAATAAAGAATTGCACCGTTATCACACCAAGAAATCCTCGCTCACGTGGTACGTTATAATTTAAAGCCTCAACTGAAAAGTTTTGCCGCAGTTTTGCCACAATCACTGGCAGACGAAGTTGGAGGAACTACTTCT